>NC_063184.1:27859218-28595051 GCF_023159225.1 Perognathus longimembris pacificus
TTTGGTTTTGTTTTCAAAAGTACCAAAAATATTAGTCCCAAAGCCTGTGTGACATATTCCCTGTGCTCTAATGCAAATTAAGATAACTGTGATATAAGCATTGCTGAGGCCAGGGCCTTTAGCAGACCCTTCACCAGCCCTTAGGATAGTTTATGGTCTGAAAGTAAATGGCAAGGAGCAGAAAGCCTAAGCAACTCTAAAAAGCAAACAAAACAAAAAGCCAGGAAGAGATTGGGAAGACATCATTAAAGGCATGAAAACAACAATGTCTTTGGTATCTTTTCCAGTTCCTGCGACCTTGGGTGGTAATGTCAGCCCTGTGTTCATTATTAGATTAAGGAAAATGCTGCTGTTCTCCTTACACGCTGGCACGATGATCTCCGTATGTCTCCTTAGAAGGTGCGTGCTAAAGTCCAAAAGTAGCTGCCAGAAAATGCAGTTTTCATCTTGTAGATTTCCCTATTTACTCTCATGACCGATTCTTGAGGACCCACCCAGCAAGACAGGACAATAACCATTAGATTGAGTGGTATTACTCTGTTTTGACAGTTCATGGTATGTCCATGTTATTCCAAGGATTAACACATTGGTTTCCCAAAGCAGCACCTTAGCAAACTATTCCTGCACAAAAGAGATCTTTTAACCACAATGTAGCTGTCAGGTTATCTTCAAATAGAATCACAGGGAAGAGTAATCTTGCTGTAAAAAAAAAAAATCTGTCTAATTGCCCCATTTGTAAGGAAATGGAAGGACTTGGAAAAAGGTTATACTAAGTGAAGTGAGCCAGACCCAAAGAAACATGGACTCTATGGTCTCCCTTAATAGGGAATAATTAGCACAGGTTTAGGCAAGTCACAGCAGAGGATCACAGGAGCCCAATAGCTATGCTCTTATGAACACATAAGATAATGCTAATGAAATGAACTCCATGTTATGGAAACGATTGTTATATCACAGTTGTAAATACTCTCAACGTGCCATATGTAACTGTAGCCTCTATTATTGATGATATTCCTGTATCACCTTCCTGTGGTTGTACCTACACTATCTCTGTATCTTAACTAAGTATATTGGAAACCGTGTATACTGGTATTAGAACCAGGAAATTGGAAGGGAATACCAAAATCGAGAGACACAGGGTAAAAAAAAGACAAACAACTACAAAAGCAATACTTACAAACTGTTTGATGAAAATGAACTGAACAACTGAACAACTTGTGGGGGGGAGGGGGAAGGGAAAGAGAGACGGGGAGGGGGGGGGAATGAGGGATGAGGGAACAGTACAAGAAATGTATCCAATGCCTAAAGTATGAAACTGTAACGTCTCTGTAATTCAGATTGATAATAAAAATATATATTAAAATATATAAATACAAAAAAATCTGTCTAGCAACATAGATGGTGAGCCCAGGTTGTAAATAATTTTTCACCTCTATATTAAAAACAACAGATATGTCCCCTCAGTGTTTGGTAGGTTTAAGTGTTCTTTTTTGTAGCATTTTACGTTGCAGGATTTTGGTATTTTTGCTTGAATTTTATGTGAAATATGGGTTATTTGTTATAAAGTGAGAAACTGGGGTTCATTCCCCAACTATTTCCCAGTCTAGGTTTCATTCCAAGCATCTACACCAAGGCTAATTTTTAATCTCACCTGAGAACACAAGGAAGATTTTCTATCTTCCAGTTGCTTTGGCCATATGAGCACAGTCTTTACATAAACATTTTGTAGGACATGAAATTAAATGTGGCCTCCAAAATCTGTGTTTTTCCACTATACTGAAAATGTTTGATGGAAAGTTTGGCAGCATGAGTCTCAAAAATAATTAAACAGAATTATATTGGCAAAGACCAGCAATCATGTAATGTTTGGGAAAGTGGATTGAAAGGAAGATTGGGAATAGAAAGCTCATCTATCTGTCATCTATCTATCTATCTAGCCATCCATCCATCCATCCATCTATCTTCCTTTAATCAAATGACCCATTTAAATGTTTCTTACATAATTGAAACATGAGTCCTAAAGAATTAAGCATATAGGGAGGTTATTTTTTTTACAATCAGTCTGAAATGATTTTCTATACTTACAAATAGTTTCTTTCCAGGTAATTTGAATGATATTATTTTTGTTTCTTTGCCAATACTACTACAATACTTGATTAAGTAAAAGATCAGATTTTAATTTTTTAAAATTCACTAGATCTGAACTAGAAAAAAGTGTTTTCAGATTATTGTTTCACTTATCCTCATTTTGAGAAAGGAGAGAGGCCCAGTGGGGAAAATTGCTCCCCTAGCACTCCGTGAGGGATAATAAGCCCTGGAACCCACGGGAACTAACATCAGGTCTAGAAAGTGCACCTACTCGGAGCAAGAATTCTGAAGGGATAGCCAAGGGCCTGGCATCCTACGTGCTTCTCAGGTGTAGAAGAGCCAAGTCACTCATATGTCGATTTCTTAAGCACTGACCCCTAGGAAAGTGTGTGTGTGTGTGTGTGCGTGTGTGTGTGTACACATGCATGCATGTGTAAATCGACAAACCAGTTCCATAGCATGAACTGAGGACAGTAAATGTTTGGAAAAGATAAGGTTTCCTTTGTAGACCCACAACTATTTTAAATAAAATAGCCATTTATCCATAACTGTATTATTCTATTGCACTTTAATAATTAAGTTCTCTAAATATTAAGTATGAAATTTAAAAGAGACCTTCATGCATTTTAGGGCTCACATTGTCATTAAGCTATGTAATAAAAATATGGGGGGGGGGGTGTTGCCAGCTCTGCTAAGGAGCTCCGCAAATGTCTGCGGTCACTTGAACTTGGGCCACCTACTGTGGTCTCCCTATATCAAATACAGCTGGGCTGGTGTAAAGATTATTTGTAAAGAATTCGTATAACATTATCATTTCTTCTTTTAAGAGGCCTTTTTTTGACTAAGATTTATTAGTTGTACAAGGATGGGTTTGTTGTGATATTTACAGTCACACACACATACATTATCATACACATGTACCTTACATGCATACATACATAATATGATCAAACTCCATCCCTATCCATCTCTCCCTCCCTTCTTCAAACAATGCCAACAGGTTTCATTGATCTCTTTCCTACGTCCCATTGATGATCATGAACATGACATGTTAAACTGTAACTGCCTTGTACAACTATCCGAGATGAACAAAAAATAAATTTTTTTAAAGATGAATGAAAGGTAAGTGAATCACAGGAAAGTAAAATGTTTTGTTTTGTTTTTAATGCCAGGCTGAGGTGACCTCCAAGACCTGCTCTTGCTAGGCTGCCTTTATTACCTGTCCTGAAAATCGGTGCTGTAATTTTTTCCACCCGGAGTCACCTAACACAGGAGCTGTTGATACTGGGTGGCTAGAAATTTGGCCAGGTGTATAAGCTCCCAGAAATCCATCAAGCTCTTCTATTATACATTCTGTGAGATTTATAGGCTGTCCGTTGTAGAGTAACAGGTATAGCTCCCAAGGGGTCAATAACTCCCTGAATAATGCATTGCCAAAGGAGAGCAGCACCATACACAACACAGTTTGGTGTTATTCATTTTGAAGAATCCCTTTTTCTGCAAAGCTTGCCCGACAAACCTTCGTTCTGAGTCACCCATGTACTGCAGGGGCCCCCTGTGTCATCACTGCCAATCCCTTCGTGCCTAACAGACCTTCAGTTTAATCCGAGCATCACCATTTACTACTGATGCTGCTTGATTTGGGGCAAGACATGTCAACCTCAGTTATATTACTCCCCAGTTTCATTTTATGTAAAGAACAGGGAAAACAATAGCTACACAATTGATTTATGCTTGCAGAACACTAATAATGAGATTCTATGATCATGTAACTGACATACATGAGAATTTTAATTATTTGGTCAAAATGGGGCAGGGTGGAAAGGCAATTATTTATACCTGAAAATCACTAAAGTCAATACATTAGGACCTTTATAGGAAATTTTTTATATTATAATGAGCTACTGTCATTATGTATTACTTTAATGTAGCATTTGGATGTCATTTGTGATTATAAAATAGAAAAAGAAGGGACATAGTTGTATGGTAACTAAAGTTAAGAAACAGAATCTCAGAAGTCTGAAGCACCTTTTGTATGTAATTCAGACTTCAGATTGTAGACACAGGAAGATATTCGGCCTCTGTCATCAAATATTATCTAAAGAGCAAAATGATTATCTAAAATTAGTTTGTTGAGGTGACAATAGCTATTACAATCAACTCCATGTCAAAGAAACTTCATATAATAACAAATACACATACACACACACACACACACACACATATATGAGGTACAAGAAGGCTAAATAATTTAACTGAAATTTATTCCTCCATAATGGAGGAAAGTTCTTTATTGCTATTCATAAGTCTCAAACAATAGTACTATGAAAATTTAAAATAATCCTAACATTAACTATTTTAATAATATGTAAGCATTTCTGAGCATTTACTTTGTGCTTGGTGTTTTGCTAAAAGGCTTTATGATTAATCTTCTAAATTATTTTGATTTCTCAGATAGGAAAACTGAGGCTTCCAGAGATTAAATAAATTGTCATTCTCATGCTAGGGATTACCTATGTTTGGTCTATTCAAAGTAAATATCTTTTCCAATAACATTTCCTATCATTTTCACTAAAATAGAGGTTACCTAAATTCTCCAAAGCTATGTAAGGAAGAAAGGGCAAAGTCAAACCTGACTCAAAAGTTCAGAATCTCTAAAATTAGATGCTGTAATCACCAGAAGATTATTTACTTCTTTGTAAAACAGATCACCATGTTTGTTATCCTGCCCAATACGAGAGAGGTAAATGTGCTTATCTGCTTTCCAGGAAAGTATTTCGACTTCCTTTTCAAGAATGAGGGAATGAAGTTTTCATAAATCTTGACTGTGTTTTGAATTGTTTTCCTGGGGTACATAAACATAAAAACCAAAAACTTCCAGGAAAGATGGGGAATCTAAACACAGTTTGGAAGATGCGTCATTTGGAGTCTCTGCGATGCTGTCTATTGACTTTGTTTTAGTGACCCTGATTTCCTGAGACAGAAATGCCCCGGTGATGTCTACGGGGTGGAGGTAGTATTACAATAAGATAAGCCATGTTTTATTTTAATAAAAGAAGTCTGTTTCCCTCCCCCAATGCGAAATGATAACTCATGCTTAAAATTCTGTTGTGAGCCCAGATGGTAAGTAATTCTATCCATGTGTCTCTGGTGGGAAGACATTAAAGATGATTTGCGGAGATTTTCTAATGGCTGAAGACTAAAGAGCAATGAGTTCTCCAAACACCATCAGTGCCACAACTTCACACCAGAGGAGTCTTACAGGTTGGAACAGGAAGAGCTGGAGACTACTGTTCTGCTTCCTTGTTGGTTGATTTTTTTCTTTGTTTTCTTTTTGGCATTTTTCCAATCATGTTCCCTCCTCAAAATAGTCTTGAGTGACAAGTGGTAAACGGTGCCTCCCATAGAAGAGAAAAGCTGATGAAACCCATAGAGATCCAGGAAAAAACAAACACAAGAAACACAAAATATCTGTGCCGAAGAGCCCAATAAAAATGCTGAATAGGCATAAAAGAAAATTAAAAGGGAAAGGAGGAGGCGCAGGAACAGAAGAATGGAAAGGAACCTCCAAATAACAAGGAAAATGGTAAAATTTATGAAACCAGAGGAGTGTTTGTTAGTCCACTTTCCATCACTATGGTGCAATGCCTTACCTGGTACTCGATAGGGAGAAAAGATGTATTTATTTTGCCTTATGGCCTTGGGGATGGATTCCATCATAGTTCCCATTGCTTTGTGCCAGAGGCAAGGCAGACCGTCCTGGTAGAAGTGCCGGGCCTTCCAGAGCTGCTCACTTCCACAGCAAGGGAGAATGCAATGAGATTCCCATGATACCTTGAGGGCACGCACTCACAGATCTCAAGTCCTCTCCCTCGGGGGCTCAGATTCTCCTGGTCGCATCACTTCCCAATGGCACCACTCTGAGAACCAAGCCTTTTACATACGGGCCCCTGGGGTCGGTTCAAGATCAAACTACAGAGAGGAAAGGGAGGCACCATATCCTTAAGTCCCCTCACCACGCGAGAGGGCCTGCACACTTCTACTCAAGACAGAAACAGAGAACAGGACACAGTGGTGTGAAACTTAAGAGCTTGGAGAAACTGAGCATGACAAGTAGCCAGGAAAGACCCAAGACTGCCTTTACCGTGTGAACTAGAGCAAGGGGGGAGATTCAGCCCTGCCTTATAATTGCTTGTGTGGGAAATCATTCCATGTTGAGACCCTGAAGAGAAAACAGAAAGGTCAACTGTCCAACCGTAGGTGACATCTGATGACTGGAGACAACAATTTAAGAACGAAACGAACGCTCACGGTGGAAAGATTTGTGCACAACAGGCGAGAGAATCTCTTGTTCAAATTAAAAGTAAAATACTGTGTCCCTTTTCAAGTCAGAGCAATATGTATAAAGTCTCTTCTAATGAAACTGGGATATGTATGCGGGAGGGTGAAAGGTTTTACTAGCATCCATTCGTTTACAAGGCGGTTTCATGGTGGTAATTCTAAAGATACATGCCTGTGCTCCACCCCGCCCCTCTATTATATTCCCTTCATTAATCTCATATCCTCTCCCTCTCAGACAGTATTTGGTCGGTTTCACTGTGATCTTTTAAACATTTTAGCTCTGTAACCAAACTTGAAAATTTTTTTTTTTTTTTTTTTTTTTTTGGCCAGTCCTGGGCCTTGGACTCCGGGCCTGAGCACTGTCCCTGGCTTCTTCCCGCTCAAGGCTAGCACTCCGCCACTTGAGCCACAGCGCCACTTTTGGCCGTTTTCTGCATATGTGGTGCTGGGGAATCGAACCTAGGGCCTCGTGTATCCGAGGCAGGCACTCTTGCCACTAGGCTATATCCCCAGCCCGAAAAAATTTTTTTTTAAATCAAAGGACTGAGAAGATGTTCTACTTAGCAGAGAAAGCCAACCCTCCCAAAGCTCGTGTTTTTGTCCCAATTTGCACAAAAATTCAATGTTGGAAATACAACTGGAAAAGGCACTGTCATTGACACCAACCATTAAGCAATTTCAGTCAAGGAACTGTGTAATTATCACCTTTGTTACCAGAAAGCCAGAAGTGTAGTGAGGAGAAAAGAACAAACTAGGATATTTTGGGGAAAAAATAGATATTAAGTTAAAAATGATTGACAGGTGGCCCACACCTGAAATTCTAGATACTTAGGAGTCTTGGGTCTAGTGTTCAAGGTCAACCCAGGCAGACAAAACAACCAGGAAGAAGCAATTCTGGGGGCATGACTCAAATGGTAGAGCATCTTTGTAGCAACCATGAGGTTATGAGCTCAGATATAAATATGACTTTCCTGGAAGGAAAGCCTACTCCCACTACATATCATGGTGGCTACAGCTGCATTGTTTTAGTCAGCTCAGGTGGCCCCAGGCCAAGAGCATGGATTGAGTGACTGAAACGCCAGAGGTTCGTTTTCTTACAGTTCTGTCAGCTGGCAGTTCCTGACGAGTAGCCAGCATGGCTGAGTTCCCGCGAGGCTTGCCCTTCTGACTTGCATAAGGCTGCTTCCGTATGGGGCTGTCACTCAAACGCCCAGGCTGTCTAAGGAGGAGGAAGTGACCTCTGCTCTCTATTGCCATTATGAAGTCTCCACCTTCATAACTGATGTGGTAATAATCAAACCACAGTTCAGGTGAGGACAGCAACACAATCATTACACACTACACCCAAACACATCAGTCCAAACACATCTCCATATACAGTCTTTCCTATGGTGTACAATGAGGCTGCAGCCCGAGCCATACAGTAAATGATTCTGTCATTGTGTGAGCATCAGAGAGCGTTTTCACAAACTAAGCTGGCTCCCAGGTCACCAGGCAGCACGATCTTATGAGATTTTTGGTCTATCATTGTCCAAAACATTGTGAAGTGGTACATGCTGTATTTTGAAACTACGGCACTCAACAAAAGCAAAGCATTTTCAGGGGTCTTTACCATACCCCACATTTCCAAATGATCTGCCTCTAGCTCCGAATACCTCTTATTTTTCCAATAAATAGCACCTCACTTACTCTGTTGCAGCCACCTAGATACATTTGTTGTCCTTCGAACATACTAAGAGTGCTCTCATGCTGTGCTTTTCTAATTATAGTTCCCCTTACATGAATCAGTCTCTTACAAGGAATCGCTATCTGATTCTTTGTACATTCTGAGGAACTCAGTACCAGCGAGGTTTTCCTGAAAATTCAATGAAAGACAACAACCTTACCATCTACCCTCACTCCTCCTTAGAATACTATCCTTTAGTTTACTGGCTCTTTGTTTTTCTTCATCTACTTCCCAACATTCTACAATGTATGAAATCATTTATCATCTGAGTGTCCCATTAGGGACCCTTCTATTTTGTTCTCTGTTATAGTCCCTGTGTTCCAGTCCAGTCCTATATTGGCATATAATAGTACTGAATAAATCTTTTCAGAAGTACTATTGAGTGAATGAATTGTGTGCTGTGGTTATTTTTGACACACACACACACACACACAATCTAGTTTTCTACAAACTATTGTTTACCTCCAAGGACATGGTTTATAACTTATTGTCAATACAGCACTCTGCTTAGGGTAAAGTCACTTCAAAACGTTTGATTTCTCCCATATACTGAACCCTGGAACTAGATGTCACTTACCTATCAGGAAGTGGCTCGGGTGAGCCCAAATTTTGTGCCAAGTGCTGTTCACATGCCGTGCTCCTTTTGAGTGACAAGTGCTCGAGCACTACTAGTATCTGAAGCTGACCACGTTATGCAGTGAGCTAAAGCAATACTTGAAGAATCTTTTAATTTGAATTTTAATAAAGACTATCAAAAGAACTGTGGAGATCCACTAAGCGATGGATTCGGGCTCTGTTTCATAAAGCACCAGTTCAGCTGGACACGGGAGGCCTTCCACTCCAAACAACTCACTCACACGGCTGGAAATTCGGCGATAGCCTCCACTGGAGCTCAGAGATATCAAGGACCAGGGATTTTGGTGTCTTTCTGCTTAGACTCTGCTTGTGGGCCTTGCATAGGTCCTTCTTAGATTCTCTCATCCAGGTGAGCTCTGGGTTGATAGAGCAAGAATCCCCAGAGAACCAGGTAGAATAGGAGAGTTTTATAATCCAGTTACACAGCCTTACTTATGCTGTAATCTATTGAGCACAGTGGTTGGAAAAGTCTGAGTAGGTCCAGGGGAAAGGAAATTCAGGGAGCTTAAAACTGGATGCAAGTGGTATTAGGTATTACTATAAATCTAGCATGGGGGTAAACTACACTGCGGTGTCTATTTTTGGAAAATACAGCCTGTCAGGAGCCTTCTCCTTGTTTTTCTGGTTTTATAATATAAAACACCATTCTCTTCCAAACTTCTATCTTCTTTGACTTGTTTCTTACCTCTATAAGCACTATTATTATTATTGTTTACAGATTAGCCTGATTCTCTAACTCTGTATCAAATCTTTATTCCAGTGTTTCTTAGGCAATCTATTTCCTTACAGACTTGCAAGATCTTTCCCATTAATAGTTTGATACTTTGAAAAAAAAATTTATTACCCTGAAGCTCCGCTTGATATCCCTTTTTTCCTAACATTTTAGGCTCTCTGGCTTTTCCCTTCCCAGTTCGGAATTTTCTTTATCTTATGGCAAGAAAGAAATCCTTGTCCTCTCTAAATTTGATGACTATAAAAAGCAATAAAATCAGGTTTCTTGATGATTAGGAATTGAGAAGAAAATGAATGTTTTCCTTCATGTCATGTGGGCCACATGGCATTTTCTCTGACACTCTAAAATGTGGCCTTACCCAAATAGAGACAAATGCCCCTCTAGGGGGGAAGCTTTCTTTTTAAAGCAGATTAGGTGTGACAGCCAACTGTAAGTCAGATGCATGGAAAGTCTCACCCAGGAGCCATACATAGAAGGCCTATGAAATCATTCGGTGGTTCTACAGATAAGACTCAGAATGTAATACATCTGTGAGCTTTATCCATAGCAATATAAATGTATACTAAGTAGATCAAGACAATCACATACCTTCTTAGGTTCAAGCAAGGAATATCCACTTCAGGGTAGATATACCGCATGTGAGTACCCAAGGGGACAGACATGTATCTCTCTTGCCAGTGACCCACAGTCTGTCTGTCCATCTGTAGCATAGTAATTCAGAACAGTCAGTACCTGGCAGACTGGGTGCCAGTACTTTGGGTGAAACTACAAGTAACTCAAGCTTCCATGAGAACGATCCTGGAAGAGTTAACAGCCCTGCCCCTAATGCTCAACAATGATCTTGTCAACATTTTTGTTGACAGATACAGATAATAATTACAACCTCCCACCACACATCTACAACTAACAATCCTTGGGTAGGGGTGGAAGATGGGGCACAATTTAATCTGAGATGAAGACTAAGGAAACTACAGTACCCCAGATCACCTCAGGAGTTAATAATAAATATGAACACTGAATACATTCTAAACCCAAGACCCAGGACTGGAACTGTGTCTAAAGCAAATTAACAGTGTCACTGATAAACACACCCTGAGAAGCTATTTATACTTAAGTGGTGCAACATCCTACAAATGGTGACTACAAAGAAAACAAGTTGATGTTAATTATCGATCTTGCTAAGAGAAATGGAAAAATAATCATTTTTTTATGGTTGTTGAAGTCTGTGTGCTTAGTTTAGGGTGATACGTTAGCAGTGATGAAAAGAATCCAGAGTCATTCTAGCTCAAAACATGAAACCTTAATGAATTATAGGGCAAATGCATCTGGATGAAAGTCAATGCCTTTCAGCAGAGTTTGGAATCATGACAAGCCGCTTTCTAAAGGGCCATGATAGAGACAGCAGTATTCAGATGAGTTGTATAGTTTAGTCAGCTGGCCACAAATAAGCTGAGGCTTCCTGTAGAGGAAGAGTTTATGAAGGAGGGCACGGTGTCTTCTGCAGATTAGTCAGCACCAGACAAAGTGAAATGGTTTTCAAGCATTAGTTTCTCTCAGAGAAACATCTCAGCTTGGATTATCAATTTAGCACAAGATATGGAAAAATCATTGAAGGACCATGCAAAGGATTTCTAATTTGTCTCTCTGGCTGATGAGACAACAGCTGTAAGAGATACAGCCTGGTTGACCGTCGTAGCTCCAGGAATAAGGGAGAGTTCAACACATCAGAGCCAGGAGGCTACTGCTGCGTTCCAAGTAGAGAGGCCATAGTTGAGAGACTTGCTTTATCGGTGAAAACAAAAAGTAGACTAACAGTTAAGACGGCAAGTGGTGAACCCCAGGAAATCGAAACAAGGGTCAGAAACGAAGGGACAGAGGGTGAACAAATGCAGCAATGATACACACGAGGCACTCTGTGGAAAATGAACTATGCAACTCGTGTCTGGGGACGGGAAGCAAAAACTGGGAAAGAGTGAGGGAAGGGCTGACACTGGGCGAGAAGAAATGTACTCATTACCTTATTTATGCAAGTGTAATCACTCTCTAGATCACAGTTGTAATAACAATGTCACCATTTTAAAAGAAAGTTAAGTGGCCTTTCTACAGACAGAACCATGGCATGGCTGGCTCACCAATAGGGCTACTTCGCTTTGTCAAGAAAGAACCAGACCCCTTCAGGCATTACCCAAGTAGGTTCATTATATGCCACCGAATCCTACATCAAGAAGAGCTCTCTGTATGCAGTTGTTGTAGCTCAACAGTGTGACACCAACAGCCAAGTCCTGCATCAGTGTTATCCAAAGCAGGGATTAGCAGCTGTCAATTTAAAGAGTTCCTTGCTGATTTTTACTCAGAGCAGGACGATCTCATTTATCACTGGGAAGTGCAGGAGTTGAGCAGCTGGAACTTGCTCATGACATTTTGCACGCTGTAGGGGAGGAGGTGAAGTAGTTCATGGGGATGAAGCCGGAACCTGTAAAGGGACTCAATGACAGCAAATAGCTGTGTGAACTTATTCCCAAACACCTCTCTGAGCCCAATGGCAAGATGGGGGAAGGGGGCGGGGAGGGCTGGTAGCTTCTCAGTTCCCCCATTTCAAACAGGAATTCATCTGAACGAAATCAACTGCAACTTAATGCAATGCAGCTACATGAAAAGTGCAACTTCGCACAAGGTGGACAGTGAAAGTCAAAAGGGATGACCTGGTGCGATTCTCCGCAGTGGGAAGGTGAAGGCCTTGTACGGCACGCGCAATGTGCAAAAGGAATGGAGGCGTGTCATGGGAGATTCAAGGGCGTGCAGCACAAACAGATGGAACTACGCGTCTTTGCTACACTGCTCCGTGTGGGAACAGATGAGGTGCCTGGTCACCTGCAACATGAGATCCTTCTGCTTCCAGAGTCGTGATGAGCTGGAAGCTAAGGAGGACAGCCTCCTGGGTAAACCTTACATGAGAAATGAGGGGTTTCCCCCAGTGAGGAGACGTGCATTGAAGCGGGCCTCTGTGATTGGAGCAATCGACTGCTGTGCGCATTTCCTGTCAAAAATTCTCACCTCAAACTGCTGCGTGATCCGTGGAATAACGGACACAGAGGTACCAGCAACTCACAGCACACGCCTCGCCAAAGAAGTACTTCTAGCCATGACATTAGGTGGTAAGGGAAAGAAATATTGGCCAACTAGAGCAGGGGTACATTACTGAAATGTTTAACCAAAAACAGGCAGCGAATTTTTAAATTGGTAATTGTGTATAGTTTGTAAGTGATGCCTTATCCATATCTGAATGGTCCTTGGCAGAAAAAAAAAGAAGTTTCCCACCCCTGTTCTAAATGAAACCTTGAAGAACAGGCCCACCAGCACCTGATATGGTCAAGGTCCAGTTCTTGCTATTTCCCATGATCCTTTCTGTGCAACTGTGGAAGCCACCAGAGGCCTGTTTGATACTTTAGGGGATCAGGGTGAGTTGGGATAAAGCAGCCTCACCAATCTCCTCCCCGAAGTCTGCTATCCCCGAAGTCTGCTATCCCATTAAGGTTTGTTGACTTGAACGAACGAGAAGCTCACTACCAGACTCCATGACAGATACTCCCCAGCTTCAGGGACACATTCAGGGAAAGGGGAAAAGTTCTATACTTCAAGTCCCCAGGAGCTTTTCCAGAATCTACTTTAATACTCTACAGAGCCACAGTGATGACACAAGAGAGAAATTTTATGTGCTACAGCCCAGAATAACACCCCCACTGAAATCTGAGTTGTCAGCCTCTCCTTTTAGCTCATGTCAGGCTATAGAAGGTTCCCTTGGAGTTCTCCTGTTTTGCATGTGAAAGGGAAGAGTGGTGCTTTCACCTCTTTCTGAAACTTGTCCTCCCTGCCATGCTTAACCCTTGTTTCTCCAGCCCGGACTCCTCTTTCTCTGACTTGGGTGATGGCTGGCTTGTGGAGGGACCAATGGACAGGTAGTTTCCAAGTTGGTTCTTTTTCCTAATCCTTGCAAGGAAGGGGTCTGGCTTTTTGGTCATGGGACATGGGCACATTTGTTCTTGGCTTCTCACATTGTTCTGGATCCTAACAAAAGTTTTGCAAGTGGAGTATTTTATTTCAAATCCTATATTATGTACAGAGTTTAATGTCGGCACTACTAATGTGTGACTTGCAATTAAGGTTCTGTGCTGTAAAATAAGGAACTAAAAGGTCTCCAGTAATATAAATAAATCTTTAAGCACTCAATACAGCTCTCACATACAGAACATCATGCCATTTCCTAATTCTAGAAACAATTTTTTTTTTGTCATATAAGCCTTTGAAGTTTCACAAGGCTGCTCTGAGATGGACACATTTAGGGTATTGATATTACCTCTCCCCAGAGATGACAACTAGAAAATGGAAAAAAAAAAAAGATGAGAAATGGGGAGTGGGAGAGGGAAAGAGAGACAGATATTTCACTTAAGAGAAAAAGGAAAAACTCTCATTCAGGAACTCACTTCTTCACAGTATTTAATTCTCATCATTTTACAAAGAGAGACTGAGAGTAAGAGAAAGGAGGAGGAGAAGGAGGAGGAGGAGGAGGAGGAGGAGGAGGAGGAGGAGGAGGAAAGGAAAGTAGAGGAAGAGAAAAAGAAAGAAATGGGAAGGAAACAGAAAGAAAAGAGGAAGGAAGGAAGGAAGGAAGGAAGGAAGGAAGGAAGGAAGGATTTCTATAGTAGCTCCTAATATTTCTCCAATAGATCTAGTGAATTCTTTCACTGTATTTTCTTGCGATGGCATAAAAACGTTCAAGAGCATAAAGGTAAGAATAAAGTTATAAATGGAGATGTACAAAAATATCATGAAGCTTGCTGCTATATAAATTCTAAATAATTTGTTCTATAATAGTGACTTTTTTCTTTTCCCTCTCTTTAAAATTTTTTTCTTTCTCCCTCCCTCCCTCCCTCCCTCTCTGTCTCTCCCTCCCTCCCTCCCTCCCTTCCCTGTCTCTTACTTTCCTTCTTTTTTGACATTATTTTGCTATTGTCACAATATCTCTTCTGTTTTGTTGGGGGGAGAACTAACTGATGCATTAAATTCACCAGACATTTGGTTCTGAAGTCAGCAGTTCTGGGTGTAATATTTGCTTCTTCTTTCCCCAAAGAAGAAGCAGAGTTTATGGGGGAAAACGCTATTTGCATGGAGGTCATTGGTGGAACCATCAATATGTAGAGATGCAATCCATTCATTCAACAAATAAGGATCAGATACTTTCTGTACACCAAGCAAAATTTGAAAGCCAAGCAATGGAGGTGAGCAAGAAGATATAGAAATCCCCCTTTTATTTTGCTAATATGTGATGATGATGATGATGATGATGATAATAATAATAATAATAATAATAATAATAATAAAGATAATGAGAAGTTTAAAAGGAAAAAAACATTCCAGGTTCAGTCTCATGGGAGGACAACAGGTGAAATGAAAAGGAGAAATAATATATAATGTGTTAGCTGCTCAGAAGTGCTACAGGGAGGAAGATAAAGTATGGAATCTCCACCAGTTAGTAATTCAGTGACCTTTCGTACACTTTGAAGAGATCTTCCAAAATACATGTTTGTGCCGATGGCCATAAGCTCACCTTCGGTGCTGACATCCTGCAAGCCTCCTCCAGAGCTCTCCTCTGGCTTCAGTCGGTGGCGGGGGTGTGAATTGGACGATGGCTACATGGGCAGGACGCCAGCTCCAACCACTAAGGGAAGGAGACACACAGTTCAGGAGACTCGAGTCTGGGCAAGTGGATGAAGTCCATAAATCTGCAGTCATTGTTTTTAATCTATCTCCCCTTGCTTCCCTTCCTAAAAATTAGACCCCAAATAATCAAACAACTCTATATTAACTTTACCCCATAGACCCGAGACCACCTGTCTGTTTCCTGCTTTCCTAGCCAAGTATCCCTTCTGGGAAAGACTGATTAGAAACACAGCAGGAGAGAACTCATTGCTTCCTTTCTCTCTTCCATCTGTCTCCCTTCTCTTCTGGGACATGCCTTGCTCACTTCCCATTGCTTCTCACATCCAAGGCCTAGGTTCCCACCTGTGCTCAGACTCTCTCTGTTCCAGTTTTCTCCCAGATGTTATTTCCCATCTTTCCAGCACTATAAATCCCCCTCTCTGCTGACTGTGTTAGCACAAGCTAAAGGTATCTCTGTCTTTTCCATAGAAAGCACCCTTCTTCTCCAAAGCTAATGCCCTAATTGTCACTTTGGCTCATCAACCAAACTTTCTAAACAGTAGGTCACACTCTTCACACATCAAAAACATCTTAATTTAAACTGATTTCCACAAGGTTTTGTGCTTAGAAAAGTGCTTGGCGCATATTAATACGTCAATAAATTTTACGGAATACTCTTAGTGTTATTGTGTAATATTATTTTGTATTACTATTATGTGCAATTTTATCAATTTACTTGCTAGTGAGTATTCAATCTGTAACTTCTTTCTATGAAAAACTTTGCTCTCAAGTAAGCTATGCAGAGGTATCACAATGCCTGATTTCAAATTGCTCTGCAGAGAGAGAGTACCAAAACCAGAGAAATACTGGTACAAAAATTGACATTTAAACAATGGAATAGAAGACCCGTAAATTAGCTCACACAGATAAAGACACCTGATTTTAAAAAAATGCCAAAAAGATACTTCTGAGAAAAAGACAAACTATTCAAATGATCTAGGAAAATGAAATATCCACATGTCTAAGCTTAAAACTAAATTCTTATTTCTCATCCTCTACAAAAATCACCTTGAAATTCATCAAAGACTTAATGTAGGACCTGAAACTTTGAAAGTACTTGAGGAAAATATGGAAAATGCTACTGAAGATACACTCATAAGTAATGCAGTTCTCAATGGAAATCGGAGCAAGAATTGACAGAAGGGGCGACATCAAATGAAAAAGAAACCTCTATGCATCAAAGTAAATATAAGCTTTGAGTGAAGATATGGCCTGAAGAATGAAAAAACTTGCTAGTTATTCATCTGACAAGGGATCAATACCCAAAATATTTAGAGCCCTAAAAATTAAGTATCAATGGAACAAAAAATTCAGTCAATAAATGAACAAATAAACAATTCTCAAAAGAAGTATAAATATACAAAAAATATAACAAAGTATTTAACATCTTTAGTCATCAGAAAATTTCCTTTTCTTCTCTCATTACAGCCACTGGCATTTTTAGTACAGTGTTGAGAAGAAGCAACCATGGTAACAAAATCTTAAGCATAATAGAAATTTGTATTATTCCTATATTTAAAAAAAAGTCTAAGAGCTATCCATTTGGAGCTGATATGCTATTAACTTTCAGAATCCTATTTCTACACTCTTTTTGTTCAGGGAATTTTCTACTCTGGTGGCAATATAAAGAAAGGTGGAAAGAAGAAAGGAGAAAGGTGTCTATTAAGGAAAGCTTCACGGAAACTGTATATAAAACTTGAATTTTTATCAATTTTCTTCAGTTAGACTTTGAGGGAGCTGTGTAGAGGAATAACTCATATATCAATGTTCTATTTCCCCATCATTGCAATTCTGTAAGGAAATTCATTATTTATTTTTTCATATTTTTTTCCTCATAAATTGTTTGAAGTATATACTAAAGTGATTGCTGAACATTCATTGGAGGTGGTGGCTTTTTTTTTTCTTTACCTTGTCAATTGGTTAGTCTAATAGTTAACATATTTTCTAAATGTGAAGTATCTCAAAATATTCTCAGGATAAACTGTAGGTAGTCAAGAAGTTATTTTGTCTGCACGCCCACATTCTCAGTGTGAATTAATTTACTATTTTGTGGGGGTATTTTGCATCTATTTCATAAATAATGATGGCTGATGACTTTCCCAGTTCTAATGTATTTGCTGCATCATTAACCAGCCCAAGTCAGATTTTTAATCAATATTTAGCTACTTAAGTCACCCTTTGATACAAAATTCCATAAAAATTGTAGAGAATGCTCTAACAGGTCTCTCAGGGTAAGTTGGTATCACATATATGTGTGCGTGTGTTTGTGTGTGTACATATATGTATATATGTATATATACATATATGTATGTATATATGTATGTACATATGTATATACACATAGATACATATATACAAATGAAATATGTTGATGATTCTATTGCAAACTCCAATGTTTGGCTTAGCATAGAAATCGTTACCTTCACCAGACTGGTAAAATTTAAGAATAATGTCTTAGAATAATATTTTTAATACATAAGATAACACATACTAGTATAAAGGAAAACAGCATTAATTTGAACCTGTGAGATCTACATCTTTTCCTTTTCCTCACCAACATTTGATATTTGATCAATATCTTTTTCATAAATATTAACTGTCATCTTTCACTCTGATAGAAGCTCATCCCAGGTTACCACACCCATAAGTACATTCATGTCTCTCTGAGTTTCCCTCCCTATTCTTAGCAACTTTCTGGCCTCTTGTGTATTCTACAAATTAGTTAGCAGCCAAGCACATTTGCTTAAATGAAATTCTCACGATGCTTAATCAAACGTGGAATGGGTCTCCCAGACTTTCCTAACAGGACACAAGAAATGGCTTAAAATACTGTCAATGAGACTCATTTGTGTGGTTGCTAATTAGAAGCTGGCTTCTTGACTGATACTTCCACAGAGTTTTGCCACATTTGGAAGCTCATCCACATTTATGGACCTGTATATTTGAACTAAAAAAAAAACAATAGAATAAGGTGTTGGGTGCTTAAAAATTTGTTGCTTCTTAGCAAATTCACCTCAAAAGTCTTCCTTGGAATCCTATAATTCCTAAAAGTTATCCTTGCAGATTGCAGTGATTTAAATTTTATTAGAATGATCGGGATAAATTTTTCTTCTCCATGAAGACTAATCCCATGGCAAAATCCATATGGGTGTGTAATGAATCTGGATGGGTCCATGCTAAGTTGAGAAGCCAACACAGATTGTAAGTCATTAACCCAGGGTGGTTCAGATCACACAGAAATGGCCTACATTTGGAGAGCCAAGTATCACCTTAATTTTACTTCTCCTGTTCTATAGGGTTTGTTATTTTCTTGCAAGACTCTGAAATTTCTTACTGTGCCGTGGACTCCATCAGGTCTGATATTAACACAGTGTTCCTCATGTCACTCACTGGGAATCACAGGATTTATCACACAGCCAATAGGAAAAGATAAGAGGTTGCTATGGAATGAATGACGATTAATTTTAAAATATTCTTGTACTGAAGATCCACAGAGCATAACATATGAATGGATACTTGCGATACAACTTTAAAAAACACTTTTTTCATGGATAAAAATTATGATTCCCCTCAAATAAAAACTTAACTCTCTGCTTAATATATGCCCTAACAAATGTTTGGTATTTGCAGCAAGGCTCCATCTATCAACAAGTATTTACAGTGACAACCTACAATGGCCTGGCTTTAGGGGAAACATAATCATGGAGGAATCACCAGCCCTTCTCGGAATGAGCGCATTGATGCAAGTGGTATTTAGGAACACATGCTAGTTCTGTTTCAGGGGAGCTCCATTCATACCTAGACATGATTATCCTTATATTTCCTCTTTATTTCTCTTGAAGCCAGGCAGAAAGTACCTTAGAAAATTAAAGACTTCATCACCATATCTGTATTATGTATTTTATAAATGAATACTAAAGAATGATGGTGAAGATAGATTTTTCCCCCCATTTTTGTGGCATCTTAGTATTTATATGAGTCACGGACTAGGAGAAAAATGATGATTCTAGCTTTCAGGATCCTTTGGTACACAAAAGCATTCCTTCGGGTTTCTTAGCTGTTTTCCAACTCTGTCATAAGTACCTTCTATAACCTTGGCAGGGAAACTACAGAAAAGGACCAACGTGTGGCATTTTAATAAACCCAGTTCCAAGGAGAGCTTTGACTAGGAGGGTGAATGTCGTGAGATGGACACACAGGGTTGGGAAGTGGGAATGCTGCTGCTTCACCAAGTCATACTTTGTTGGTCTTGTTTCTTATCAAGAGAGTTAATTCAGGGCTGGGAATATGGCCTAGTGGTAAGAGTGCTTGCCTTGTATACATGAAGCCCTGAGTTCGATTCCTCATTCATTAGCCCAGTCAAAAAGAACTAACAAATTTACTTCTGTTTATGAATTCCTGTTTATACTTCACGATGTTATTCTTACTTCCCTAACAAGCAACAATCTGTGAAAGTGATTTTTGAAAAGGCCTAGCATGGACGCGCTAAGCTTTGAATACATAGCCCCAAAGGTCCACTGTGCTAACAGACTTGGTCCCAGGATGGCACCAATGAGAGCACGTCTATGAATTAGCAGAAGCTACACCTTTGTGGGATGCCTTTAGGTTACTTGGCACTTGAACTTGATGAGAATGGTAGGGAGTCTCTCCTCTTCCCCTTCCTCAGCTTTTGCTCTTTGCTCTACCACACACTTCCTGCCATTTCTACCTGACATCCTTACCAGGTAACTGAAAGCACTACGTTCACTATGGTCATGAATTGTAGCTCTAAAAACATGGGCCAAATAAACCCTTTATGATCTAATTTAGTTACCTTAGGTTATTTTGTGGTAGTGACAGAAAGTTGAGTGATATACGATCCAAGCATGGAGTATAGAACACAAGAGGATAAAAGAGGAGAGTGAAGGATGGGAAAAGACTAGACCATGACAGGAAAAAAAAAAAGAGACAAGAATGAGTGGAATACACCAGAATGGAAGAAAATGACAGTGTGTGAGTGCGTGTTTGCTTGCACACATCCCCTCATAGAAGCAAAACAAGAATTTTCAGTGTGTCTGGAATTGAAGAGTGAAGCAGGTGATAAAGTTGGAAGTTAAAGCCTTGGAAAACTGGTATTACAAGAAATTAAGATCAACAAAATTCAAGAGAAATGAGTGTATGCTGCCCCTTTTTATGGAAAAGGATTTGAGGAAGGTACTCACTAATAAGCAAAGAAAATTAGTAGTCATGGTGCGTATAGAATAAAGGACAAGTAACAGAGTGACAAGACTAGTAAAACAAAAATAAAAGTTTATGTTGCAGTTGCCTTTGGAAGTTCAATTACTTATAGGACAAAGTCCAAATAGAGGTCATTTCCAACTTTCATCTTTACAAAAAAGAAAGGGCAAATTTGCTTGTTTTTGAAGAAGCTTATAAAAAATATTGCATGCTATAAATTTTATTCAGTTTTCGTGAATATAGGGGACACTATTTTTTAAACTGATTAGTTTGCTGCCCATGTGCAATTTTAGTCATTAGAATAAGGAAAAATAAACTTTCATCCTTCAAATCACCAACCACAAAATTTTACATGTTTTTGTGTTTTTAATTGACACAACTTCTAGTTCACAGTTCACTCTATTGTTTGTCTATGCCTCTTTAATGACTTCAATTTTTTCCCATACTTTTTAGAATTAAAAAGAAAGAAGCTATTACAAACACATGGAGACATGTACACACACACACACACACACACACACACACACACACGCTTCTCTGTCAAGCGCTGACAGAAAGAGAATAAAAGATACATTAGAATTCTCTTGAATTTCTTAGAAAAAGTCCCATTAGGTCTTCCTCTTCACTTAATTAGCCTTCCTCTGAGTTCCTCTTGGGCCTCTCCCTGAGAGCCTGTCTCCTAAAACATTTCTCATTTTCCGTATTCTGTAATGAATATTCAGTAGACTAAGACCACTGGCGTTTATTCATTGGAAGAGGGGACTTTTAAATACTTTTTCTCCCTCAAAATCGATGCGGCTAGGTGTGACTTTCACCACCCCTGGGGAAAGTTGCTGGCGTCATGGTCTGAGATCCTAAGACAGAATGAAATAGCTAGACTATTTTTCTCAGAGCACCATCTTCCAGGCAGTGGTGGCTGTCCCCTGTTCCCTGTAAGAGTCCTTGTCCAAGGGCATGGGGCATAAGTGGAATGGCTGGTGATTGATGCCCTGCCAATACCCAGGATTTGGTAGGTGTTTAAAACATTTTGCTGCCTTGAGTGAACTTGCCAGGACTTTTATGGGCTTACTTTTTATGATATTCCATATATAAGGCTTAAGTCTGCCTTAATTATTTTTGTGTGGATTTCAACCGTCTGATTAAAGGCTTACTTTAAGGGATGGGTTGTTGGCTAGTGTATTTCTAAGCTAATTCACCCTTGAGTCTGAAGAAGTTAGAAGTTCATCACACGTGACTTGAACATTTTTACATAATCCCCATAATGAGCCTTTTCTCTTAGGTTCAATATTAAAGTACAAACAGGCACCAGCGGACGTAAATTTTAAACTTAATTCTACTGAAGGAACTTGCTGAATACAGCTGGCTGGGAACAGGGTCCATTTGCCCATTAACTGCCATGCCCAGCAAGAGGACACTTCCACAGAAGCTGCCTGTTTCTTTTCAAAATCAGCTTCCTTCAGAGTCTTGCCTACCCTCATATTTATAATTACATTTGGCTCATTAGAGCATAAGAATCATAATAATCAACAGAGGGTGTGCTGTTTTTCTCAGGAGAAAGCAAGCCCAGGGAGATAGGTAATGCCATTTTTAGTACTCAGTTTCTCCACTAGTTATTTGACATCTATCCCTAACTATCTTGACTCACTTATTGAATAAAATAAGAAATAATTTCTGGAGCGTTTTAACCCGCAGAGGAAGAAGGTATTACATATAGTTAATATTGGGCCGGTAGAAATGTCTGGAAGATGCCTATGTTGCCTGTTAATTTCTAATATGGCCCTTCAGTGGATAGAATCACCTGCAGCGTCCTCTTGCAACCCAAGAATGGTTTAATTACACTCTGTTGGGCAATTCAACCAAATAGGAAGCCTGTTATTTAGTGATTATTGCAGTGGTGGAATGGCCTTATGCCCAAACCACAACAACCAGTATCCTCTACCACCTTCATGAGCTAGAGGAAATTTCAGATCGCTTAAGGAATTTTTCTTCCCACTAGTCCTAAAATAGATAATAAGGAGTGATGGAGACAAGAATAGAGACAGAGATAGGGATGTGGAGAGCCCCGCCCCCTAAATGATTGACAGCAGGAACTAGGTACGCCCAAATGCATATGGCATTTATGCTGTACCTGAGCCCTTGCAGCGGTGATGACAGAGCTTAGCAATTTCCCAGTTCTTCAAAATCCACATCTTGGGGAAGAGCAGCATCAAGGTAACATTCTTCTTCTTTATTCCCACCTTAGCTGTCCTTTCACAAGTCTGAACACCGTCCAAGCAAGGCTGGTCCACCGCACTTCTAACACAGCTGTGCAGGGAATGGGCCAAAGCCTCACACACCCTCCTTCCGGCCCCTGTCTTTGGAGGTCTCTTCTGTTCTCACATCCTTACCTCCCTGTGTCCCCTGAGCCCTCTCCACAACAGCAGGACCAGGTCTTCCCATATGGAAAGTTCCAGGACCTTTTGTCCTGTTGGTTAGCCATGCATCTGTCTCTACAGTCACATTCCTTTCTTGGATTGTATTGGGAGGGAACTCTCAAACCAATGTTCCCCCACAGTTTCTGCTTTTTGTAGACAAGCAAGCAGAACATTTGGATGATGCTATCACACATACAGCAGACCCTGGCTTCCAGTCAAGGTCAGGGGCTCAGGGAGGCGGGGAGGAGAGTTCGGCTCCCTCAACCTTCACAATAGAGAGCAGACTCCAGTCTAGGTGTGTCAGAACACGGTTCTGGTGTGGTTTTATTCTGTAGCCGCTTGTGGTTTTTTGAAATGAGAAGCAGTGGGTTGGTTGTTTAGGGTTTTGATTCTTTGCTGGGTGTGGTCTTCTTTCTTATTTTAATCTAGGGACCTGGAGTTGCCTGTCACATAGAAAGATAGACTTGTTATATATATTTTTTTCAGTATTCATGAAAGAATCAAACCTATGCAGAACTCTGAAAAGGCTTTTTGTTTCTACAACATTTTCTTATCTTAGGAAGTTTTCAGAGAAGACTTGAGTATTAAAAGACTCGAGTTTTTAAAATAATTTATGGTAGTACAGTCTATCCTGAGCCTGCTCTGCCCTAAGTCTAGTTTGCACCGCAAACTCATCTCTCATCACATCTAATCTCTTCACTAATATCATCATGGTCCTAGCTCTACCTTTTGGGCAGCAAGTACATAGGAGACAAATCAAATTCCTTCTCTCTTTTATGGCCTTATAAGCAAGTGAAGGGGCTTTAGGGACATATTCATGTTATTTATTGAGAGCCTAAATAAAATAAGGGTAAGACATCTCTAAAAATGGGATGGCTGTCTAGTTTGCATAGCTTCAAACAGAGCCACTCAAAGTATGATATATTCTAAATCAGTGTAATAAATTTCGGGTTATTAAAAGATGGAACCAAGGACAAAGTCATGCTATCGGGTAATTTTCTGTCATTGAACTCACCTGGCGGGGGCCTTCTGCTCCTTCCTCACAGGCAATTCCTGCTGTTTTAAGGCAGCAAGGAGGGAAGAGGCAGGAGAAAGGAAGGGAGCAGTGGACAGAGATCAAGTCCTCTGTGCCAGGAGCAGGACGTACCCAAGTGGGATGCAGATGGAGAAATACACAGCTGCTTATAGCCTCATGAGGGTCTAGGATTCTAACGTTGAAAATGAAATTGTACTCTATGAAACTTTGAGAGCACACCAAGGTTTGCTTGGCTCATTCGGCTCCTGGTTTCTTGTTTTGGTGTATTTGTATTCTTCCTGCTAGCCCGAATGCAACCTTTAGGATTACAAAAAAGAAAGAGAAAGGAGGAAGGGAGGAAAAAGAAAGGAAGGAAGAAGGAAAGAAAGAAGGAAGGCGATAGAAAGAAAAGAAAGGAAAGAAAAAGAACAAAACAGAAATAAGGATAAAGAAAGAAAAAAATGAAGAATGAAAAGAAGGAGGGAAGGAAGGAAGGGAAGAGTCAAAGTTTCATTTAGTCAAATGACTTATCCCCAAAACTATGTTTATTGAGCTGCTTTGGATCGTTTTAAAGTTATCAAACACTAACACACATGCAATACATCGCAAACACACAGGTATCTCTCCTACCCACCAGTATACATGGCTATTTTCTAGATTATGTTAGGTTTGTGGTGAGATGCTTTAACCAGAACTGTGAAAACATGAAAACACTCATCGTGAAAGCATGCTGCTTTTAAAGAAAACACTTCAACTTTAAGCAACAATATTGTCTTCTGATTATACTGATATTGAAAATAGAATCACAACTTTCTCAGTGTTGCTTCATTTGAACGTCATACTTTCGAGGGTTTTAAGTCAAGGAGTTTGGCCATCTGTTTACATTTTTGGCAAGGAATCATCCGCATTCTGTTTATTTACTATGAGCACTGTCAAATTTCCTTCTACTCACCAATTATCCTTAAAACTTATGGAGGAAGAGATATGAATGTCGAAAACAAATAGGTGCTATAAAATTACTCACATGTAATGTTGAAATATTCAATGGCTTCAGATTCACCCTCAGCCGGATTTGCCCACACATGTGGACACATGTGGGATCTGTGACATTTCTTTTTCTACTGGGATCTGTAACGTTTCTCATGTGGAAAACAGTACGTACAGGGTTGGGGACATTGCTGGGAAAGAGAACTGATATCTCTTACCATTCCTGGTATTCATGCCTTACCTTATCAGCATAGAGGAGACAGACATAGGAGGATTGTGAAGTAGAGGCCAGCTGGGGTTATAGGGCAAGACCTTGTCGAATAGCCAGGAGGAGGTGGGCAGGAGGAGGAAGACAGGGAGAGACAGAGAGATATACACTCTAATGAGCCATTGAGATGAATTCTTAGTAGTAGGTATAGATACTGTATTCGTCTGCTAGGGCTTCCATAACAAAAATGCCAGAGGTAGTGTGATTTCAACAACAGACATTTATTTTAAAGAGGCAGGAAGGTCAAGAACAGCAGGTCAGCAGATCTGTGGTCAGTAGACACCTCTCTCCTTGGGTGTGGTGTCATGTTCCTCATGTGTCCTCCCTGACCTCTGACTTTTTCTGTATCTGCCCACACTGCTCAAGTCTCTGTGTCCAAATTTCCTCCACTAATAAGGACACTCACCAGACTGCCTCGGGACCCATCCTAGATATATCATTTTGGCCTTTTAGTGACTTTATCTCCAAATAGAGTCATATTTTGAGGTGCTACAAGTTAGGCCTTCAACAAGTGAATGGGGAGAGGAAGACTATGAGCCGGGCCATCATAGATCTATGTATGAACAGACGAAGGAACCTGCAACAAAACATGAGGTGTACAATCATAACAGGCGAAGTGGGGTTGAAATAAGGTCAAGTCTACACAGTGGTGCCAGAAGAGAAGGTGTATTTTAAACTGAAGGTTGTCCAAACACTGGACACTGGGTAGGGCTGAATGAAATTGGGGAGAAGGAGAGACATGAGGGAAAGGATTACAAATGCAGGAGGATGGACAAGTACAGAAACAGAGTTATGAGACCAAATTTCATACAGGAAGATCATTGAAAGGAGCAAGAGCAAAGGATGATGGGAGACAAGCTTTGAGTAAGCCAGTGGCGGATGATGGGAAGTCTTCTATTCAGACTCACCAAATCGTGCTCAGGAAACCAGCTAGATCGGAATCTAAAGCCTGTCTAGTCTGCTTCCTAGTTCCGATTTAGTCACAGTAACGTGCTTTCCTGACCCCCCCCCCCATTTCTTGCTCTACAATGAGGTACTTCTACAGAATATTGTGTGGTAATTAACGAGTAATCCATCACCCAAAGTGTTTGCTGATCCATTGTGCTTTAACCCAGGGTTTTGCACATCTTGAAAACCCAATAACTGATATTATTCTTCCAGGGTTTATTCTACAGTGTATTTGGAGACAACTGGGGTTTTTAAGTAGCGTGTATGACTGGTTTTCAAAAGTCGTTCTGGTAACGTTGCGCCTCACAATGCAGTAAAGTAAGAGGCTGGACGACAATGCTAGTTAGAAATTCCATGCAAAATCCACACCTGTAACCAAAGCACCTAAACAGAGGAAGTTCAAGTGAAGAAAAGAGGAGGAAATAAACTTGAGTCAAACAAAGTAAACAACAAAATTTGTCTGGGGATTAAGCATCAAGATGTTAATATAACTTGTAGATTTCTGGCTTAGGAGACTGGCTGACTCATCACTCGGGGGAAGAAAACATGAGAACCAGGTGTAGAATGAACATTTATGAATTCTGCTGTGAGAATGTGTATCTACCAGACCATTCCTGGCCTATAGCCCTCACCAGGCTTGTACTCTGTGACCTTTAGCCATACCTCTTCCTCTGAAAATCCCTTCGACATTCTACCATTCTTTCCAATCCATATGTCACATAACAAAATGCTATTCACACTGAAAGCTGTATTTGCATCGCAGAAAGCGACTAAAGAAATCCACAACTGAGCCAGGCGTTGGTGGCTCATGCCTTTAATCTTAGCTACTCAAGAGGCTGAGATCTAAGGAGCCCAGTTCGAAGCCAGCCCAGGCAGAAAAGTGTGTGAGACTCTTATCTCCAATAAACTACTCAGAAAAAGCCAGAAGTGGCGCTGTGGCTCAAGTGGTAGAGCACTAACTAGCCTTGAGCACAAGAGCAGTTCAGGGACAGATCCCAGGGCCAGAGGTCAAGGTTTCAGACTGAGACCACAATCCCAAGTGGGTCAGTCTTGCTATCCAGAAATACTTTGTTTATTTCTCGTGTCAATTCACCTGCCACCGATGTTTCGACCATTCTTCTTTTCCCTACACTCACTATTCACTCTCACCTGTGCCCGATATGTTACTCAGAAACCCAGATCTACCAGAGGCTTCTGTATTCATCTCCCCAGCACAGGAGCCAGTTCCCCCTCCTCTCTTACCATCCACGGCGCCTTCCCTCCTATCCCAGGGAATGAGGTGGCTTCTGGCCTTTCACCTGAGCATCTGACTCCAATCTCTTCATTGGGAAAAGTCCTGTGCCCCCATTCAATATTGTTTTTTCTTTTTTTTTTTTTTTTTTTTTGGCCAGTCCTGGGGCGTGGACTCAGGGCCTGAGCACTGTCCCTGGCTTCTTTTTGCTCAAGGCTAGCACTCTGCCACTTGAGCCTCAGCGCCACTTCTGGCCATTTTCTATAGATGTGGTGCTGGGGAATCGAACCTAGGGCTTCATGTATACGAGGTAATCACTCTTGCCACTAGGCCATATTCCCAGCCCTCAATCTCGTTTTCTTTCTTAGTTGTAATTTCTTCATTCTCTTGGGTGACTTTGTCAGCCCATATGCAGGGTATAAGATCTCGTCTCTTCGAAAGCAACCGTCCTCAGCAACCACATTTTTCCTTCCAGCTCCCACCATTTCTCTGGATCACTTTGAACACACATAGGAAGAAATGTTCAGATTGTATTTCTCTCACCTCATAGAATGCTCTTTCCCAGGCTCCATTGTAGATTTCTTCCTCGTCAGTCTTTGGATCTGGGCTCTTCAGTTCTATCCCTCACTCCTCAATTCCAGTCCAATGGCAACCCTTCAGGTAATGCCTGTCTCCCATCAAACATCCACCCCCAAACCTCTTCAGTGCATTTCCGACTTATATGCCCATTTGACATTTTTGACTTAAAGGTCAAAAATATTCTTGACATTCTCTGGCCTCATCTCCAGCTTCTCCACTGTGTCTCGTCAAAGTAAAAGATAACAGCGTCCACTCAGACACTCACATGTTCCTGCCATTTTTTTACTTTTCTCTTTCTCAAACATGGATTTCCAAATTCACCAGCCAGTGCCACTTGGTCTACCATCAGAGAATGCCTTGGGTGAAATCACTGGGCATGATATTCATCCTAGAATTAGCCACCGTTGGGAGGCAGAACCCATGGGGGCAGTTCTGCAAGGAGGCACCTGAATATTAAAGTATGAAGATTAAAAAAAATGATGTTGTACAAGATATATTTTCTCTTTTTCTTCATCCCTGGAGTTTTTTAGGGACTAGGTGTGGAAAAAAATCACCAATAGCACTTATGGTTGTGTAATTATAACTTAATAATGAGAAGAAGATAATTATTAGTTGGCTTTTGTCATACTGAGTTATTTCTCTGGGTTTTGTTTTATTGTGTTTTCGTTTGAAAGAGCATTTTTGTGTGACTTCAATACATAAATAGCTAGGTAGTAGAAAATGCTCAGTGGTGCTTTGGAGCTAGAAAGGGAAATAATGAACAGGTAGCCTGACTCTAGACGGAGAAAGAATATTTGGATGGATGATTCCAAAGGGGGCCGACGTAGTCATCCAAGCAAAGAATGAGAACCTAAAATATGAAATAGCCAATGCAAACATGAGAGGTCCAGTCGACCCACAAACCTACTTGGAGATACTCCCAGAGTTTTCATGATTATGACATGCATGAGGAAAGAAAAAGCTAGTGTCATTTTAGGGATTGTGGCAAGAAGATTGTCTATTTTAAGGCTAATGTCAACTGGTGTCATATTCTGGTGTGTGAAGAAATTCAGTTTCACATCTGAACCTTGCATCTCTACAATTCAGCTTCACATCTAAACCTCCCGTGATTGATAAATCTTTGAGTCTAGAAGAAGTCATCTTGTTGCTCTCTTGCTCATGCGTTCTGCTCGCTCTCTCCCTTCCTCCATCTCTCTCTCTCTCTCTCTCGCTTGCTCACTCATATCTCTTTTTCTTCCTTCTACCCTCTATAACTTACAAAATGCACTTCGAAGTCCTCAGTTACAAATCACTGGGCCAGCAATCTGTCCAGAGTGGAGCAATCTTAGTTACTTCTAAAAACCTTTCTCTTCAAGAATGTCCAGGATGAGTTTAGTTACCTGCTGATTTTTCACTTGCTTAGGGTGAGAGAGAGAAAAGGGAAAGGTTGGGATTTTTTTTTTAAAAATCTAATAAATAGACCTAAAAGAATTTACTTCCATCTGCCAAGTTTCTAGGAAAAAAAAACACATTTCATAGTAGACAACAAATTATGCTTTTCCCTCTGGCAATGCTTGTGATAATCACATAACATCCCAACAGTTCTCCAGGTATGTATTCACATTGCTACGAGGCATCATTCCACAGCAGTTTATATACTCCACTGTCAGGTATAGTCACATAAATTAATATCCATCTACTATGAAGCATTAATAAAAATACACATGGGGGCTTGGCATGGCACTGCATTCTCTAAGAAAAAAAAACATTAAAAAGTATTGTTTGTGTCAGTATTCACAGTAAAAAATGTATTGACCTGTCATTTTGTGGGGAAAATAATTTAAGTGTAGCCAAGGCCCAGGGCAGAATCACAAAGGATGGTATAATGTGAACTGGCAAAACCTTTCAACAGATCAAACCAGTGTAATGATTGAGACAAACAAAGAGGAATAGACCACGTGTTTACAGGAAGGTCTATCACAGTTGGCATGGTATAAACATCAACTGGTGATGTGACGAAAGTCTTGTTTCTTTTCCCTTCTATCCAGATACTCATTTCACCCAAGTCACTGAAAGAATCAGGGATGGAGCAGAGATATTGCAGTGCTAATCCACAATGAGTGGAAAAAGGGGCCAATCGTAAGCATTTGTTTTAATTGATAAATCTTCTGGGGAGCATTCCTTGCTGAATCATAACTCAGGTTAGGAATAAATAATACACACTGTTTCAAAGAGGTGGAAAAGTTTCCATCTGGAAAGAAAAAGGGATGGTTGTCATTCTACTTGCAATGTAAAGGGTCTTTGCTATCATTTGGAAGATTCTTTAAAGGTCGGGATGTTAAAGGCTTGGTCCCCAACCCATGATGTTCCTGGGAGGTGCTGGGACCTTTAAGAGGTGGGGCCTGGTAGGAGGAAGTTGCTCATTGGGACCCACCCCTTAGAGGGAATCTTAGGACTGTCCTCTGCCCTGTCTGCTTTTTTTTTTTTTTTTTTTTTTTTCAGCAGAAGATTCCTGTCTGCTTTTGAGTCTAGTGGGTTCGATGCCTCCTGTAGCATGTCCTCCTGGCATGGTTCTGGAAGCAAAGCAACAGTGCCAAGACACCATGGACTGAGATGTCTGAATCTCTGAGTGAAACAAACCTTTCTCCTTTAAGTTGCTCAATTATGGTATTTTGTTACAGTGACCAAAGCTGACTAACACATCCCTGTGACTTACAAAAATAACTGCCAGGAAAACCCTTCCTAATACTTACAAGATGACATAGTTCCTTTTAGGGCATATGCAATATTTTTTAAAAAATATATTCCACCCAAAACATTAAAAGAATACAATGAATTGATATTTATGATACTATCTGCAGTAAGAGGTTGGATATAAGAATACAAAATTAGATTCTTATGGTAACAATTGAATTCACAAAGAGATTTCACTTATTTGCTTGAACAAAGAGCTGAACATTGGGGCAATTTAATTCACCTTTCAGCCAAGGATAGTGATTAAAAACTAAAGAAGACAAAAACAAAATCATTAGAATTCTCAAAAAGGAAAAAAAAGCTTCTCATTGTTATTCTGGATGCATAGAGCTGGGTATGCCTTGGATGATACATTTGCACCATAAAATGTTGTACCTTAAAGAAATTCCACATGCTTTCTCTACCTAATAATGGAGGCTTACATTAATTTTTTAATGAATTCAAAAGGTTATTAAGAAAAACATGATTCCATTATACACCCACGTGAATATCTTCCCAGCAAACCTAGTCAAAGTGTCCTAGCCTTATACCATTTGGCAATTTGGATACACTATCTTCTGAACACTTTCTGGGGAAATAATTCTGAACGGGTACATAGTCACTGACTCTTTGGTGCATTGTCAAGACATATAGGACCGGGCTGTTAGGTTTTTACCAAAGGGAAGGAAAGCGTGCAGCAATGACAGAGACGTCAAGGGGATGGAGGAGGAAAGAAAGGAGCTCCGCTGTCCGTGCTCCAAGCCTGGCGCTCGCCACTGGTGCTGTCCCTGTGATTTCTCATTCACAGAAATCAAGCAATTGCCGACGCTGTCTCCACTGAGGAGACAGGAATCTTTCCAAATAGTCCTTCTTTTATATCAAGAAACTTTACACGAGTGGCTTTCCCACCTCCAGCCTACAGCATCCCGGTAGCCTGCACATTCAGTGCCCACCTTGTGTTTCCACCACAGGGTCCTCTGTGGCTCCCATGTTCACGGAGCCCTTAACTCCCTTCTCATTGACTTGAGTTCTCTCCCTGTGGTCACCACACATGCATGGGGGCTTCTCTTCTCCAGGAGAGGACTGAGGCCCGGAAGGTGCTCCAGTGGCTTCCAGCGACTCAGCCTAGAGTCATCCCTGCCTCCAACTCATCTTCCCTTTTCTAAGTGAGCTGGGCCATTTTGACAGTCTTTCTAGAATAGACCAACTCTTGGAATGACTTCCCTATACACAGTCACAAAATACGAGTAGCTGTCACACTCATCTGAACAATGAAGGGAAAGATAGGAGCATCATCGGCTCTGGTTATTTAGCTAGTAGATATGTCAGTCATCAAACCACATTAGCGCCGCTGACAGCATTCTCTAAATCCAGAATAACACAGCTAGGATTGCAGAGTGCAGCAAATACATCATAATGCTACTATATAATAATACATAGCTCCTCAGAGAGCTTCTTTCTCAGGTAGTAGTGCTGTGGGACTCTCTGGCACCTCAAGTTCAAATCTTAAACGAGGTTCAAGTTTGGCTTGCCATGTAGTGAGGGAGACTGGGTGGGGAGCTCTAATTCCTACCAGCTCAGTGTCATCGGCTGAGAGGCTTTGGCTGCTGTGTCCCCAAAAGGGTTATTGTGTCATTGGTCAACTCTTGGCCCAGATACAAACAGGAGCACTGTGGACTGCAGCCTGTTGGTTTCCCTTGCATGAGGGCAGTTCTGTAAAGGCTGTGAATTCACCTTCTCAGGCCCCTGGCCGGTAAGATGGCTATACAAGCTGGAGTAGAAGCAGAGCAAGGCACAGCAGTGATACAACCAGCAGATCCTCTACCGCAGACACAAAGATGAAATTTTATTCCCCAAACTGCTCCTCCCTAGCTTATGTCTTACAAAAATATGTAGATCCTGACTGGGATATTGTAAACACGACAGCCCTCCTCCATGTGAGCTGAATTAATTGATTTATTAGGAACAAAATAGCTATGTGGGCTGGGCTAAATTGGCTTATTAAGGATTCAATTGCGCTAATTGCTTGCTTAGTGGGCAAAGGAACAAAGGAAGGAGGAAGAAAGGGAGGCAAGTGACTGTCAGAGGGATTCTTGCTCCTCAGCCCACAGGGAGGGAGAAGGCTTGCTCTTCAGTGGTCGCATAAAGCTGGACTCCCGCCTACAAGGAAAAACGGAGAATTCTATATCCGCCTGAAGAAAATTCCAGAGAAAAACCTCCTTGTGTTAGAACCAGAATCCCTTGTTAAAAACCTACCCTCGCAGCCATTGGAGCACAAATACTGAGAAAATGAGGCTGTATTCTCTCCCTGAGAGGAAAACTGAAAAGAGCCCCCCCTGATCTGAGAGAAAGCAAGAAAGGCAAGGGAAATGAAGGCTGGTTCCTTTCCTCTCCCTGGTATAGTCATGGCCAGTCCCCGTACAACAAAAGACAGATGAGCGATAGACAAGCAAAACAAATGTAATGACACAAATTTGATAAACTGATCTAAGGAATGAATACTCTGAAGGCCAAGGGTGATGTATCTCCCTTTGACGAAGCATGTGTCAACATATGATGTGACAATGAGTATCTAACAGTAAGACATGGGGTAGGGAAACGACAAAGGCAGGGCATTCACGTTCTCCTCCATCTTCTTCTTGTAGTATTTCTTGATCTTCTCTGGAATGAGTCTTAATTTCCTTATGAATGTACCATTTTTTTTTTTTTTTGTCAGTCCTGGATCTTGAACATCAGGGCCTGAGCACTGTCCCTGGCTTCTTTTTGCTCAAGACTAGCACTCTGCCACTTGAGCCACAGCGCCACTTCTGGCTGTTTTCTATGTATGGTGCTGGGGAATCGAACCCAGGGTTTCATGTATATGAGGCAAGCACTCTTGCCACTAGGCCATATTCCCAGCCCCTCCTTTTATTTTTTAAAGGTGGTACTAGTGTTTGAACTCAAGACCTCACATAGGCTAGGCAAGGACTGTACACCGTGATTCACTTCCTGCCCTCAGAATCCTCTTAGCATGTAGAAAAGCCACATGAAAGCCTGGTCATGAAGAAGGAGTCTGAAAGAAGGGTTGCAGTGCTACAGTGTGAATCTTAGATGTTTCTACATCCCCCGAGGGCCCTCTCAAAGGATTGGTCCCCCTATTTGTCCTTTGGGGAGGGTGTGGAGCCTTGGAGAGGTGGGATCTAGTGGGAGAGTTTAGGTCACTGGGGTTTGCTCTGAAAGGATTGTGGAACCCTGTACTCTTCTTTGTCTTTCATTTCATGACCGGGGAGGGAGGGCTTTCCTCCCTCCCTCCCATCTTCCCTTCCTCTCCAGAGGCCCACAGAGGCAACACCCCTTGCACACAGATCAAAGCCTCTAAAACTGCGAGGCAAAAGTAAATCTTTTCTCATTGAAAGTGGAATCTATCAGATATTTGTTACCTTCACGGGAGGCTGAGGACCTTGCGCCGTTTTGTTTAATTTCTGAGCCTTGGTTCTTTCTATGAGGATGCTAACGTGTACCTCTCAGAATTTTCCAGAGATGTCCAAGAAAATATAAGATGAAGGTGGCTTTCCTAGTACTTGACAATCCCAAATTAATATGACCCCTTAAAAAATAAGCAATGTCTCCATGGTTATCAGAGGAATGATTCTACACAATCCACTGTCAGGTTCTCTCCTACATCTCCCATTCCATCAGTCACTATTAGCGTGGCTAATTAGAATTACAGAATTTTAGGGTGAAACGGAACCTTAGAACTCATTGATTTCAACCTGTATAGAAAAATTAAGGTCTGGACAAAGATGAAATGTCTTGGCCAGAGTCTCCTTAAAAGAATATTTAACAAGAGGAAGTTAATCTTAAATTTTAATGATTTTAAAATTACATTTTGCAAAAAAGAATCTTGCGTTTACCAGGTACTTCAGCTTTCATCCAGAGAGCCCTATAAACATCAATCAATTAAGGAGTTGTAGATAAATATTAATTCTCATTGCTTATTTAATAGATCTGAAGCACCACAGTAAAATTCAAATAGTAAAAAAATAACCCTTGCCTCGGGGAAGTTTGCTTATAGGTCTTTCTGGTTAAGTTGACCTTCTTCTGCTATACACTCTTATGCTTATCTTGGTCTAGAGGAATTTCCGTATCACTGGAGTTATGGTTTTCTTCATACTTCCACTGGCTCAGGACCTTACTTTAACTATAGCCTTGAGTTTAACTAGGAGCTTTCTCTACTCCAGTGTAATTCTTGGGCCTGGTTCCAGCTGCCTAAGTAGACTCACTTGAGTAATATTTGCAGGTACCAAATCTCATTAGGACTTCAATGTTCCCTTGGTAAACTGGTGCATCAGATCCATTGTTCTACTTAGAATATTTACAAAGTAACCCAAGGAGATACCTACCCCTCCAGAGGCAATGACTAGCAGTTTTCCCTGCCTCCCCTTCTACTAGGTGTGTTCGTCTCTTTCTCACTCTTCCTCTCTCTTTCCCTCACTCTCCCTTCCTTTCTGAATCTTTTTTTTTTTTTAAAGAAGCATTGCATCCTACAAAAAAGAATACAAGCAGAACCAGGCAAATATCTTAACGGAGAAAGACCATGGGAAGCTATGAAAACCTCTTCCCCAGGATCCTAAGAGAAGCTCCATTCACATCTTTCTGTGATGTGGTCTTGAAAGCCATGGGTGGATTGTTCCCTGGAGGGTCTTTGGACGTGATGATCACATGACATGGAAAACATCCCAGAAGACCTCGCATCAATCAAATTATGACTTGAAAAGAAATTCCTTTCCTGGTTCGCATGGATGACAAGTATGTCAACCACATCCTCCCCAGATGGGCTCCTTCATCTTCTGAGGGAAAAAAGATGATGAGAAGAAATGACACTTCTTCCTTCAAGTAAAAAAAAAAAAAAAAAAAAAAAGCCTCTCTGTCGACTCGGCAGCGTAGCAAAGTAGGTCGTTCTTCTATAAGCTCTTTCAACCAGGCGAGAGACGGAAGGCCTGAGCTGCTGTGGCCTCCTGCTAGGCTGGCGGCCCTCACCCCGGCTCCGGGGACTGCAGCAAGTAGATGACAGCAGAAAAGGATGTTGGGTTTGAGTCAGGGAGGCTACAGGGTTAGGAAAAAAAACAGTGTTTATGTCGCTGTCAAAGAGCTGAACAGCACAGGGCTTGAACTTTTGTGTTTGTTTACCAAAAAAAAATGCCAAGGAACAACTTATTTATTTCCTCCCCCCCCCCCCCATTTCCCTTGTGCACTGTTGGTTGGTTTCAGATCCCTTCATACATGGATCCTGGAAAACCAGGGCACACTTTTTCTCGTGTTAGCCAACTGCGTGCCTGCTGAGGCTCTGCGTTAGAAAGCAAGCGTGTCTTTAAAGGAAATACACAATCCAAACCTATATCACCAAGCACAAAATCATATCGCCTAGAGACACAGGCCTGGAGTTTTTGCCTGTTGGTTTTTTACTCTGCCAAATGCTCCTTTCCCTCCAATGTATCTTATGCATGTTACTGAAGAAAACCAGTACTTTCTTTATTCTTATGGGCTTGCTCTATGGGCACCCCAAAGGTTGAGCCATGTCCTCGGAGTGGAACCCACATAACTGGGGTGTCAGGTACGTACTACCACGCTCCGCCTTTTATGTAGAGATGAGAATTCACCGTTTCCCTTTTGTTTGTTTCTTTCCTTTTACCCAGGCTGGCGTGGCACTGTGGAGTTCAGCCTCCCGTACAGCTGCGATGACAGGCATTGTACTCTAGTTCTTCATCTTTATTTTGCTGATCCTTAAGTGAGTTAATACAGTGTTAACCACAAATAGTGGTTTGCGGAATTTGCATCTGTCTATAAAAGACAGTGATCAATAAGAAGAAGTACATTACTCCCTGGACAGACTATTTTATTCATACAAATCTATGAAGAGATGACCACATTTTGTTTTCCTCCAGTGATGACTGACAGAAATCCAAAGAAGTGAAAGTGTAGCAAGCAATTTCACCCTTGAATGGGAGACGTTGATTGTAAGGGTTTTAAAAATATCTTCACCGAATGTTAAGTGTACATGTTACATGGCTGCTAAAGTTTTTTGAACTCTTGCTGAGGGGAAGATGGATGAATTCATTACTGAAAAGAGGGAAGCAGTGTGTTGTTTATAAAGAGCATTTTTTCATAATCTGGATATTGTAAAGTTATGTCCCTTTAGAAATATTGACCTCAGGGCTGGGAATGTGGCCTAGGGGTAGAGTGCTTGCCTAGCATGCACGAAGCCCTGGGCTTGATTCCTTAGCACCACATCAACATAAGAAGCCGGAAGTGGTGCTGTGGCTCAAGTGGTAGAGTGCTAGCCTTGAGCAAAGAGAAGCCCAGGGACAGTGCCCAGGCCCTGCGTAAAAGCCCTGGACTGGCAAAAAGAAATCTTGATCTCCCTGCTAGAACGCAAATTCTGTCACTGACCTTTGTTCTTTAACCGGCTGGTGTGTGCTTTTACCCTAAAGCAGCACCTAAAAGATGCTTTAAAATTGTTCTTTAACAGGGTGACAGGTTAATCATTCAAAAAAGATTGCAATGCAATGCTGTAGGTATATCACTAATAGTTAATTAAGGAAGAGAAACCATCTTTGCTTAAGATCTTTCCTATCACAGTTGAACCCTAACCAAAAAAAACCCAAGTGATGTCATCAATACACGTACGTATACACAGTATAATTCTCCTAATTTTCTTACGCACAAAGAATACCTTTGTTTCTTTTCATAAGGTTATAACGTCTCAAATTGTGAACACCTCAGACATTAAAAAGGGATGATATTGTTAAAACGTAAAACCAACCCTCTTATAATAATCCAGAATAAATCATTTTTCCAGCAAGTCTTTGAAGCCTTAATCTGCAAGGGCTTTCTTTTTCTTTGGCACAGAAGACATTTGTATTCTTCTCACAACTCACATAATTCCTAGTCCTCATCTTCTGTACTACTAAGCAGAGAAATGTTGGGATCCAGAATCATTAGGCAAACCACACAGCTGCTCTCATAGCCCGTGCCTCTATAATTTCCCCTGATTGATACATTTGTGCTCAGAATGGATGATCTATCATTTACAAAGGTTAATATAAAATGCTCACAATGGCAATTTTCTTTGTATCTAGCTTAATTCTATCTTCTCCCACTCTCCTCTATTTGATCCGGTTCTCTAGGCCCAGGCTTACTTCTCCCTCTCCGAAAAGCACAGTTGGAAATGTTTGCCTATTTCCCACCAAACACAATATGGTTACAGTCAAAACACAGGACTTTTAGCCACAAGGATGACTGAGAAAGACACAAAGACAAATACCCAGGGAACTGGAGATGAGGACCACAGAACAGAATGAAATCTTTTTCTCTGAACTTAGGATTTATAGCCATGTATTAAGAATAGTCTCTTACATTTCTCTCATCCTTTGACAGTGCAAATGGAAATTTTTATTTCTTCTCATATTGCAAACCCAAGATCATGTGCACTTCCACAATGAATATTGCAACTCCTCATTAATAACTTTAGCAAAGTTTTCTAAAACATCTCCTTGGTGTTAGGAACTATGAACTTGGGACAGAATAAACAGAAAAGGTTATGTTCTGTGAGGAACTGAGGAGGGATATACATGTGCACATAGATATTTATGCTTTTATAAACACATGTATAGGCTTATAAATGTATGTAAGCCCATAAATGTGTATATACATGCTTATATAATACAGGAGTATCTTAACTACAGAGACATTACATTAGCAGAACTCTGCCTGAGGACATAGGAGAATACCACACTGGCAAACAGTCTGCATTGGTCTTGGCTTTAGACCGAAGGAAGGATGGGTTGTCTTCTTTGGCACAGTAAGAACAGCTAGAGCAAGAACCATGAAGGGGCGAATGGAGAGTGTTGACACTGGAAAGGATACACGAAGCAGCTGTGCAGTGCTCAGGAGCTTTGACTTCTTGATGAAACCAAGAGTTTGGAGGGTTTTCATGCTGCCAGACATGGGAGAATTATTATTTTTCAAATTTCGAACTCAAGGTTATCATGGATCCAGGGAACACTTCCTAGAGTGTAGCCAGTTGTCTTTTAGGGAATGAATTCTAAAAGGAAGATCCCACAGACCTTGGTTCTCTATCCTCTCCCTCTCCCTTAGGGAATGTCCAGTGCTGTCCATGATGATGTACAGATTAATGTTAGAGACTTCCCAAAACTTTCCCGGCACCTCAGGAGATATGCTGCAGGTCTAAATCATCCTTCTCTTTCCATCTGCTCCACTCTCTGCTTCCCCTTCTCTTCCCTCCCGTGGCTTCTCTGTCCTTTGATCACTGACTCTGGAGGGTCTCCAGTTTCTGGTTTATATCCTTTTGGGAGCTCTTGGTTGTGATGAGCACTAAGAAATGAACATATGCAATATCCATTGGGTAAATATATATATATATATATATATATATATATATATATCTTTCTCTCACATACTGCTTTCCATCTCCAGATTTGTTGGCCAGAAAAAAAATGTGTTGGATGCTAGTCAAGGTTTCATTAGATCTCTCCTAAATCACTCTTTTCTATAAAATGATCCATCTTCTGCTGTGTGTTCACATCTGCCTTTGTGTTTGTGCAGATACAGTGAGCTTTTCCTGAGATTCATTACATCACACAAGCTCAGAAGGATAGTGTTAACCCTCAAAAAGTGCCCAGCTATCTGCTTTTCTCTCCTCAACTCTTCAGAAGGCAACCACAGAAGCTCTCGCTTTCTGATCGCCAGTCCCCTGCCTTCTAATCAATTGTCATCTTCTCTTCATGCAGAAGGCTTCGTGGAACTCTAGAGAACAGTGCTAGACATTTTGGAACACTGGGGAAATACATTATTTAATTTACCACCCTTGGGAACTGTGTGGTCCGGGTCACAGTGATTCGGGAGTGTTGTTCACAATCTGCTCAGACTCTTCTGACATATGATCTGCCTGTGATCATTTTGTTACACCTACAGTTCCACCTGAGAATGAAATATTAGAGTGAAGAATATATCTCAATTTGAAATGTTGGCTATTTTGTGCTTTTCTTATGGAATATCGGACAGTGAGCAGTTTATAAAGACTGGAAAGTTATTTCTTACACGTCTGGAGGGAAATAGTAGGTACAGTGTCTGCTAAGGGCCTGTTTCAGGATGGTGGCTCACTATCAAGATGGGCGTGCTACACTCTGCGCAGACAGGAATGGGGTCCCTTAAGTGGCAGTGAAACTGATGAGCAAGAAAGGGCAGAGGCCAAATTTGAGACCCTGCGTTCAATCCCAGCACTATGTACATCCAAAATAGAAAATAGAAAAGAAAACTAAATCAAAGAAAAATATTTTTATAAAGGCATTAAATTGATGGGTCGGGCTGATAGATTTCTTAAAGGCTCTACTTTGAAAGGCTGTGATAATGAAGTTAAATTTTTACACATATTTGAAAGGGGACAATCATTGAAACCATAGCTCATATGTATGTGTATTATGTGTAGGGTGTATCTTGTATACGCTGATAATTTGGGGAATTTCAGGCAAGAAGTTTGTTATACACAATCTGGTTCATAAGAATTGACCATCATCCAAAAATACAATGAAATAAAATCGATGTTAATATTAATACTGACACAACTGTTTTCTTTGCATTCTTTATGATTCATTTTTTACTCTTAAGGAGTTGATGACTAATAGTAAAACCAGCATCTTCTCTTCAGAAATTTACAAAATACAACTTTAAATCCCTTTAAATGTGGACCAAATTATTGCATCTGTCTACTCCAAGTTAACGTCCACTACTCAAGTAAATATGACATACTTCAGGGTCAGGAAAAAAAAAGACTAGATATTTCTTTGTGACTTTTGAGAATAGTCTGCTTTTGTGTAGTTTTCTTATTTGGTTGTGCAACACTAAACTATTCAGTGACCAAAACATCAGAAAAAAAAATCTACCCTTTTGATTCATTAAATCTTTGAATTTGAAAAATATAAAGATTTTTAAGTCACATACAAATACAACTTATAATTCTAGGATGAAATAAGAACTCTATCTCTCTTGCCAAGAAATTGCAGTTAACACCATGAAAGTTGCCTAAACTTTTTGACTCAATATTAGTAGTGCTTTATTTCTGTGCATAACTCAGTAATCCTTTAAGTGTCCAGTATTTTTCATATTATTTTTGCAAAAGCCTTGCAATTTCCCTTTAAAATGTTTTTTGTGATGTCAATTTACACCAAAAATCATCTTAACACATATCCATAGTATTCTAGGATACATAAAAATTATAATGTCATATTTTGGCTTGTTATTTTTTAGAAGTGATGAGGTTTTTCTAAGCTAGAATATAAATGATGGTGTTTATATATAAAAAATGTCTAAATGTGTTTTTTAATGAGGCATTTCTGTATTTCCCATGGCAATTTGAGATAATCACTGTGTACAATCTTTTAAAACAATTTCCCACACTTATTTTTAATTAAACTTGAGTAGGCTGTACCATCCCTAAATTTACCTTCAAATGAGTACTTTATTTGATTCAACTCAGCCTCTTTCTCCAGACTTCCCCTTTGGCCAGACAATAAGACCAACAACAGTCTCATTAGTTTTATATGGAGGGGATTTGTGGGCATTTCTAAATCTTTGCCTCCGAAGTTATGCTAAAGTCATATTTTAATCTTAATTCTCAAGAAACGTGTAGCATTGTAATTTCTTGCTATTCTTTTTTAATAGAATTAAGATAGTCTACAGAAATTGCACATATTTTATGAAGACATTCTAGTCACCATCCTATTTGTCAATCAGATGTGTGATATCAGTCTAACTGTTGTTCAATGACTTTCTTATTGCTGTCCATCTGTCTTGGAGATCACAAAGGTAAGGGAGGGACAACTTTTTCATTCAACTTCATCTAACTTTGTTTATGTAAATGGGATTCTCAAGGGAAACGTTGGCTGTTATTCACTCTAAAACATTACATGCCTTCAGAGAACTGGATGTTAAAACTTACCTGAAAGATGATCACCTGAGAAGTCAAAATTCCTACATAGGCCATCTGTGTTGTCCTTGTTGTTATGGATGAGAAAGTCCTCCTGTTAATATCCTTGTCATTCTTTTTCTTAGGCTTTCTACTGTGTTCAAGAAAGCTAGGCACAGAGCTGGGAATGTGGCCTCGTGGTAAAGTGCTCACCTCGTACATATGAAGCCTTGGGTTTGATTCCTCAGCACCACATATATAGAAAAAGCCAGAAGTGGCGCTGTGGCTCAAGTGGTAGAGTGCAAGCCCTGAGCAAAAAGAAGCTCTGGCCCTGAGTTCAAGCCTCAGGACTGGAAATAAAAAGAAAACAAAAAAGAAAGTCAGGTACAAATTCTGGTGCTTCCAACCCAGCACACGGTCAAGGAAGATTGCTGTTTTTCCCTATTCCTGTAAAACAGAAGGTAACCTTTTCTCCTTTACTCCATAGATAATGAATACATAATAAGAAGAATGGATGAAATTGACCTGAAGTCCTGGACAAGAACCGAGCAAAGCAACCCGAGTTTCCAACATAGCAACAATGGCTCTAATCTGCAGTGTGAGAAGTTTTGTATCATAAGGGTGGTGAATGGATTACTTAAGGGAACAACAGCTCACAGTTATTTCCTTATTATCATTCTTATCCAGCTCACTTGAACCACGATCAAAGAAAGCAGGTTGCTGACTAATCCGTATCAACTGTCATGATGTCAGATATTACCTGACATCTTAAAACAAATAACTGTAATAACCACTTAACTGATTTTTGACCTTGAATCATGTTTTTAATCATAATTTTAACTTACATTAAAATAAAACTGAGCAACCCAATTACTGTGACTGGGCAAAAAGGACTTTTCAGGGGTGAAGGAACTTAATGTAATATAAGATAACTTCCATCAGCCTTAGGCATGTTGACATTTTCTTCTTCTCTCAATCTTTCTGCAACTGGGGGGATGATGATGATGATGATGATGATGATGATGATGATGATGATGTCTTCCTATAATAGAACTAAACCTAACAGTCAGATAGTCACCTATTTCAAATCTTAAATTCATCCGATGGAAACACTTAGTTCCAGAATCTGAGGCAACAAATTCAAAGTTGTATAGCTAGCTACAGAAATAATACTGAAACGCAATCAGCTACTCCCTTTAAAAATATACAAATTAAAGATTTGTTCACTGGCCAGTAAGTGACATGGCCAGAAGTTAAAGCCTGGGTTAGGTCACTTCCAGATTGTTTTCTGCAGATCTTAGATTTAAGGCAAGAACAAATATGAAACTTCACAATGACACATATCTAAATAGCTGAAAGTTATTCATCAAACTAAAAAATAGTTAAATAAAACATGCTGCATACCAGTACCCTGACAAACTTACTCTGTCATGATCTGGGAGGCCAGATTTGCATAAAGATTTTAGCCATTAGATTCTGAAAGTTCATGAAGAAAACCAATCCTGGCTTTCAACCTCTGGTTTACCTCCTTAGGACTTTTTCTACCTCTGACACCAAGCGAACCACCACTGTCTTGTAGACATACCTATGAATAATCCACCTAGAAACTCAGCTATCCAGAATCCCATCTTGACTCTCTTCACTTTCCTGACCACCACCTAGGCACTGAGGAAAGGACCCATCAGAAGATGAATAGGCTCTGGAGCTGACTTACCCAAAAGAAGAGGCCCTCCAAGGACAAGATAGCTGATTCATAATTTCTTGGGATGTTCCAAGACCCTGATCACCCAGAGCATGGCTTAGGGGTGACTGTTTCTGAGTAGATATATCCGATTGACTCTGCAGTCTATTTATCAAGGAGGGGTATATGCACAGAAGAGGGTCAGAGTTAGGCTTGCAAAATGTACAGTCTTAGAACAGGAGTTTTTCTTGCTCACAGCTATGGGAAACACTGCTGCTTTTCCTCAGAGTCCTGTGTTTTTCTCTCTTCAGTAGGATAGTTCTCTGGAACATCATTTCTCTAAATACTTGATTCTTTTTGTAAAAATTAGAAGATCTTCAAAATCTCATCTCATTTTGTTTCTCCACAGTTAATGTTAGAGTAATTTGAGCAACACAAAAATGATACACAGTTGCATTGTGGTCCAAATCCTGTTGTGTATATCTATGATTCACACCATTACAAATAAATGGTTAGCTCTATGAATATATGGAAACGAAGAGGTTTGCACAGAGACGAATTCCTAATGATGTATGCATATACCACCTCAGGGAGACGGAGCACACCTCCACACTCCTTAAGTGTGGACTATGAATATAGAGACATTGTGGTTGAGGGGGCAGAGTTATCTTTTACTAGACAAACCTGTGAGATGAACAATGTATTCATCACGAGAGAACTCTTCACATACCTGCCTATGTGCAAATTCCTTTTCGTAGACCCATAAAATCGAGGCCTATAAGTTAAGTAGTACGGAGTTCATAGGAAAATTATTTTGATATCCTGAAAGATTCCAAGATCATTAAAATAAGTACAGCAGCTTCTGCATCTCTAGTTGTACCAACTGGGGGGGGGAGCAAAACTGGTACCACACTTGTCTTCTCAATTTAATAACCATTGCCAGATTTTTAACAACTCTCTCTTAGTAATCAACAAGCTAGTAGATAAAAAGATGTTAAGGTTATAGATTTGAACACTGAGCACCACCTTGACTTTAGTAACATTCAGTCAACATGTCACACAACAAACAAGAAAATATATTAGTTTTAGAGGTACATGAAAATTTCACAGATAGGCTACATTCTGGGCTATAAAACTTGTCTCAATAAATCAGAAGTATCAAAATAATAAAGAGTTGGTGCTCTGACAAAAGTAGAACTAAATTTCATATTAATAATATTAATATTTTTTAAAAACCAACTATTTGGACACTGACCACATACCTCTGAATTGGTGAGGATTTTAAATAAAGTATAATAGAAAATAATACTTGAGTGAAATAAAATAAAAATACAGCATGAAAATTTGTAAACGACAGCTCCATCATTGCTTAAAAAATACATTTAAAAACACATACAGCATAAAAAATAATGGTGTGAAGTTATCTAAATTCCAAAATTTAGAAATCAAAAAGAAACTTAGAAGTAAGAAAGAAAACAATAAATGCAATGAGTCTGTGAAAGAGAAACTACAAAGTACTAATGTTAGAAAAGAGAGGGACAATGAACCCTACAGATACTAAAATGGTAATTAAAGATGCTCAATATTAATATAAAAGAAAAAATACTGATCTAATCAATAAATTTCAGAAGTCATGACTAAAAGAAGATAGACATTAAATATATAGTGTTTGATTAAATTTATATAAGCTTCAAGAGTGTGGAGGTAGAAATTAAAATAGTAGTGGGCCAACCATGGGTGAAAATTTATTTGTGGACAATAAGTGGAACTATCTGGGGCTGCTGAATTTATTTTAAATCTTGATGGGGGTGAATTTGTATATATGTATATATACATGTCTGTGGGAGAGAAAGAGAGAGAGAGAGAGAAAGAGAGAAAGAAAGAGAGAGATTCCTCTGTGGGGAAAATTTACCTAAACCTTTTTAAAAAGCAACATAATAAAAAGTTGGCTAAAATGATCTTCCCAGGCATTTGGTAGCTTATTTAGATACATGGGCCCACGTGAGCAAAGTAACAGGCAGAAGATCTAAAAGGAGTAGGCAGCAAAGTTAGACAGCACCATGCCAGCACCACCCAAGCTGTTTACGTCCCGTCTGTTCAAGGTTGCTCACAAGTGGTAAAACAGACAGGCCCTGGCTTTGAACTGGCAATTTTGTGCAGCACAGCACGGGGGTTGGACGATCTCCTCAGTGAACCACTTCAAGGAGAGCCAGCAGGTAATCTTTAAAAGAAAAGCTTGCCAAGCAAATATCGCGGTGAAACATCGACAGCTCTGGTCCTACAAAAGGCTATAAAAAGGACTCCTCCAGGGGAAAAGCTGTTGGTGAATCTGAAAGACTGCTTAGGGTATCTGGTAAGAACAGAGCTTGAGTCCAGACGGAAGCAGTAGATCAAAGTCTATGACCAGATTGAGATGTGTTAAAATCTGCACCACGAAGATGCCTTAAATCTTGACTTTCTGAAGAGAAAGCCTCTCCATCAATGATACACACCCAACGCTGCAGACAAGAATTAGTAAGATAGGAAAACGTGTGAGCATACTTTATTTGGGGGTAGCTTTAACAGTAAAGCAGACACGCACAGTCACTAGAAGCTGACTTACAATGCTTGCCAGTGAGTTCTAAGCACAGAGCAGGACCTTTTCACCACTGAATCTCGTCAGCACTCTAGTGGAAACAGAACGGGATGTGGAATGGCAAGAGATGGTGGGATGATGTAATGGTGACATTTATTAGGGTAAAGGATAGAGTAAATCACAAGATGGCAAAAGGGAAAGGCCAGCTTGAAGAGCCTGGCATGACATTATCAGTTATAAGCTGATAGTGGGAGCAGTTGTTGAGAAATGCTGGCTGGGCTGGACCATTCCAGGTCCTTAGATTCGTCAGGAAATGAGCAGACTGAGTATCTTATTGACGAAGCTTATAAAATCCCTTCACAGTCAGTACACAAGTTTAATTGAAAATGAATTCCAGTAAAAAGAAAGGACACCTTTCTGTTGCAAAAAAAAAAAAAATAGTTCACTTGAAGATGCAATCAGCACCAACCTGGTTCAATTAACACCCACCTCTTGCTCATGTTAAACAAATGGAACAGGGCAGACAATTGCATTTGTATTTGTAGTTTCAAGCCATGTTATTCCTGTGACATATATAGAATTTGTCTTCTCTACAACTTATTTTTTCTGTCATTTTTGGGGCTTGAACTGAAGGCCTGGGTGATGTCCCTGAGCTTCTTTGTGCTCCAGGCTTGTGTTCCACCACTTGAGCCACAACGCCACTTCCAGGTTTGGGGGTGTTTTTTTTTTTTTTCGTTTTTTTTAGTGGTTAATTGGAGATAAAATTCTCACAGGGACTTTTCTTTCTGGGCTGGCTAAACCCTGATTTTCAGATCTCAGCCTCCTGAGTAGCTAGAATTACAGGCATGAGCTGCCGATGCCTGGCTCTCTACAACTCTTTAAATTATAAGCTCAAGGTAAGATAGGACAGTTACATCTGGTATAGATAGATAGATAGATAAATAGATAGATAGATAATAGATTGAATACAAGCCATAAATGCATTATTAGCAGTCTTCATTTTGAGAGAGCATGATGTTAAAGAAGAACATACAGACGCCATAACCATATACACCTCAGGCTGAGAGAGCAAATTAGAGAAATCCACAACCAGGACAACGAATTATTTTATAGAACACAGATAAATGCTTCAGTGAAGGGCTGAAGAGCACTGACCCTCAGAGACCTTGGTCACAAAGGCCTGCTCATTCTATCCACCCACACAAAGGATAAATGCTGCTCTGCAATTCTTCAGGATTAAGTTATGTACATATTTTTAACAAGGGATGGCATTAGTGGTTAGAGACTGTGACTACCCAAAGGAAGGAGCTCAAAGTCAAACAGCATGAGGTTGAGAAGAAAGGTGGTCTTTCTTGCCTCTCTTTTTAATGTCCTCCTGGATTTTAATGTCCACACTCTGGATTTATCCTTGCTTAGCAATAAGTCTCAGCAATGTGCTTCAGAGCATCTGTGTCCTGTGGCTCTCTAAATGCCATAGCTGGGTGGAATCAGAGGGCTCTTCTTTCAGGAACCATTCTAGTTCTTTGCTACCAACTGAAAGATGCATTTCTCCTGCATCATCCCCTGCCCCGAATACTGATGATAATGATGATGATGGTGATGTTAAAATAATAATAACGGGGCTGGGACTATGGCCCAGTGGCAAGAGTGCTTGCCTTCTACACATGAAGCTCTTGGTTCGATTCTCCGGCACCACATATATGGAAAACGGCCAGAAGGGGCGCTGTGGCTCAGGTGGCAGAGTGCTAGCCTTGAGCGGGAAGAAGCCAGGGATGGTGCTCAGGCCCTGAGTCCAAGGCCCAGGACTGGCCAAAAATAAATAAATAATAATAATAATAACAATAACAAATTGCCTAAGACAAGAAGCTGAGTTAGCTCTGAACCCAGATTTGGGGAGGAAATTTTCTAATCCACTCTTTCTTCTGCTTCTTAATCTTTGGCCTTTACCTAGAGGATCTCATCCTCAAATTGTAGAGATTTAGCCCCAAGTCTCAGTATTTAACAAAGTATTCTTTTCCCAGAGTGAGCTCTAGACCAGGTCTCTCCTCTGTACTCCTCAACATAAAGCTGTTTTCATTCATTTCAGTCCTTTAGCTACTCCGCCTGTGGTTCAAAGCATCTTTCAAAAACAGAACTCTCATTCTTTCCATCTCTTTTCATCAAAGGCACCTAATTGCTAAAGTCAGATTTGGGGGTTATAACTACATTTTCCATATCTATCCTATCTTGAATCCCTCAAAAAGTCCTGCTGATCTTGTCCCCCCCCCCCCCCCCCCGAAAAATAGATCCTGAGTTTTCCTTTCCATTGTCTTTTTGGCCTTTTCTTTTTTCCTAAGTATGAGAGAATAGATGTTTATTGTTTCAAGTAACAAGTTTTGTGGTAATGCAGTTGCTCATCTATAAAGTGTGGATAATCACATGTAATTTGAAAAACTGTTGAGAGGATTCAAAACAACTCGTCAGAAGCACCTCACGTATCCTAAGTGCTTAAAACAAAACTTGAATATGAAAAGGAAATATAATCCAATGAGAAATTGTAAACCCCAAAACTCAAGGGGTGTTCAGTGAATGCTCATTAATACTGTGCAAATATTGCTCATCTGGAAAAGGTAGAAATGTTCTTAGAACACTCGGAAAGATGCTTCTCAAATATTCCTTTCATATGTTTCCTAGTGCCGTTTTCCATTTCAGAAAATATAAAGGAAGACAACAGCAACACTGAGGACCCTCATCGTTACCATCATTAGTGGCAACTCTTTTTCTGAGTACAGTGCTCATTTCCCAAGATTCTTCAGAATTTAGAATCTTCATTTTTGAGGAGGGTGGTGGCTCATACCTATACGTCTAGCTTCTTTGGAAATAAAAAAAGATAGGAGATTCGTGGTTTGAGGCTAGCCTGGGCAAAAAATGATAAAAGACTCTTTAAAAAAAATGCAAGTCCTGTATAGGGGCATATGCCTATAATCTAAGCTTTGCAGGAGGCAGAGCTATGTAAAAAGTGGAGGGATGGGACATCAGCTTTTCCTTACATCAACAAGCCAATCCCACTTACCAGCCCAGCAGTGCTGTGGGCATCATGAAAAGGGAAGAATCTTAGCAGATCTCGCTTCAAAATACTTTCCATGGCAGGATCTGATGGCTCAGGCCTATAATCCTAGCTACTCAAGAGGTTGAAATCTGAGGATCATGGTTCAAAGCCAGCTGGGGCAGGAAAGTCTGTGAGACTCTTTTTTTTTTTTTTAATGATAGTAATTTTTATTTTTTTCTTATTTATTGTCAAAGTGATGGACAGAAAGGTTACAGTTTTATACGTTAGGCCTTGGGTACATTTCTTGTACTGTTTGTTTCCTCCTCCCTCATTCCCTCCTCCCCCCTCCCCCTCTCACTCTCCCCTCATGAGTTGTTCAGTTGGTTTACACCAAATGGTTTTGCAAGTATTGCTTTTGGAGTCGTTTGTCTTTTTATCCTTTGTCTCTTGATTTTGATATGCCCTTTCACTTCCCTAGTTCTAATACCAGTATCCAGTGTACTCAGATGAGAAGCAGTGATAGTGTGGGTACAACCACAGGAAGGGGATACAAGAGGATCATCAACAATAGAAGCTTATGGTTTCACATGGCATGTTGAAAGTGATTACAACAGTGATATAACACTCGTTTCCATAACATGGAGTGCATTTCACTTAGCATCATCTTATGCCTTCATAGGGGTATAGCCATGTTATGGAAACGACTGTTATATCACTGTTGTAATCACTTTCAACATGCCATGTGAAACCGTGAGACTCTTATCTCCAGTCAACCACCAGAAAACCGGAAGTGATGCTTATGGCTCAAAGTGGTAGAGCACTAGCCTTGAACTGAAGAGCTCAGGGCCAATGACCAGGCTCGGGGTCTGTTACTTGTTGACTTATGATCCCCCAATGCAAAGTTCATATTTTTGGAATTCTAATACTCTATACCTCAGAATGTTGCCTCATTGGAAGTAGAGTCGTGAAGATGTAACTCAATCAAATTGAGACCCTACAGGAATAGGGTAGGCCACTAATGCAAGATGGCTGGTGTCTTTGCCCAAAGGGGCAAATTGGGAATCATACATGTACCCAAGTAATGTCATGTGATATTCTAGAAAGGGCCCAGGAGCACAAAAGATTCTATAGACTCTCTCTCTCTCGCAATCTCTCGCAATGTCTCAGATAGAGACAACCCCAGTGACTTCTTGATCTAAGAATTCTAACCTCTAGAACAAAGAAAACACACAGTTTTTGGTTGTTTGTTCATTTTGTGCCACTCCTGGGACTGGAACTCAGCGTCTAGGTACTGTCCCTAGCTGCTTTTGCTCAAGGTTAGCACTCTGTCACTTGAGCCACAGTGCCACTTCCAGCTTTTTCTGACTCATTTTTTGGAGATAGAGTCTCATAGACTTTCATGCCTAGGTTGGGTCCTAACTGTCATCCTCAGACCTCAGCCTCCTGAGTAGCTAGGATTATAGGCATGAGCCACCAGTACCTGGCTATAGTTTTTGTTGTTTAACCCACTTAGACTGCCATATTTTGTACAAGTAGCCCATAAACTGAACACGCTCTCTGTGAATAACAACAAAGGAAATAAAATGGAGAGACTATGACATTACATAATAAGATTCAACAGAGGGAACATTGAGGAAATCTCTGGAACAGGGAAAGAGAGAAAGAATCTCTGGTGTACCTCTATTTATTCCGTTTGTGCTCATCGAGTATATGTAAGGTGACCGACCACCTTTGTTCCAGGCCCACACAGACACCCAAGCCACTGTGTAGACGAATTCCTGCCTTCGTAGAATTTATAGCCTAATAGAGTATAGGAGATAACAGGTGTTAGAAGCTGTTGTAAATAACTATGAAATAAAAGAGTTGAAATAATTAAGAATAAAGACTATTCACCCCCCCCTCCCCAGGGGACTGCAAAGGGGAGAAGGTGTCTAAGACGAACGAACATCTAAAAACTCAGATCAACCCAGGGAATGTGCAGAGAGCCTCAAGGCACAGAGCACAGCAGCCAGAGAGCAGGAAGAAGTCAAGAGGACGAGCAGCAGGAAGAAGGCCATTGTAGCTGAAGCAGAAGAAGAGCGGGGAAGAGTAATTAGAGATTGCACTGGAAAAACACGCCAAGGGATGAGCTCATGGAGAAGCTTTAGATTGTAGTAACGATTTTAAAATTTTATTCTGTCAGCAGAAGCCTTTTCAGCATTTTAAAATCCCTAGGATGACATAAATAGATTTATTATTTTTTTTTCAAAGGGCCACTCTTGCGACAGTGGGGAGTTCATCCAAGGGCTTGCATAGAACGAGGCTGCCCTGGGGCTGGGCTCCGTGTCTTCCCTTTGCTCTTCCAGTCTTGCTCTCTACCTGCGTCTCCCTCTGCAGTCGCCTCTTCTGTGATTCACAAGTTCCCTGGGCCTCGGACTTCGGGTTGAGTTCAGCCTCTGGAGCCACCAGCACAGAACTGATGGAAGGACGACTGTGATTGAATTCCCCGGCTCTCCGCCTGTCAGCTTGCCCACAGTTGTTGCCTCTTTCTACCAAAGGTCACTGCTAGGCCCAGTTCCCCAGAATGTTGGCACTTGCTCCTCTGCTTTGTGCCTTTAGGTCTTTGGAATAGGAATCATTTCCCATGATTACTATCTCTGGATTACAGAAAGTTCATTTATCTAACTTTGGCTTCCTTTAAAAAAACTTTTTTAAAATTTTTCCAAGAAATGTACCCATGGCCTAACGTATGAAACTGTAAAAAAAAATTTAAAAAGTAAAATAAAATAAAAATATATATAAATGAAAAAAAATTCCACTACTCTACCATTTGTGTGCATGCTATCTTTCATCTCTACCATATCCCTAACTGGCTCTAGGCTATTACACTAATCTAATGTAATAGCAGAGTAATCTGACGTGATAGTACAGTATTCTGATATAATAATACAGTAATCCGATGGGACAAAGTGGTATTAGTTAGGTAAAAGAAAGAGGTTGGATTAAGAATGTACTGCAAGAGGGCGTTAATGGGACTTGGCAATGGATAGAATGTGTGGTGGAGGAATGAGAGAATAATTCCAAAATTTCATTTGAAATGACTAGAGCACAGAAGATAATTTAAAAGCAGCCTTTTCAAGGAACAAAAAGAAGGATTCAGTTCTATACATGATACACTTGGAATTTTTTAAATGTTCAAGACTGAATGCTGAGTGGGTAGCTGGAACACAAGCTAGAGGTCAAATTGGAAGGTAACAGAATTCTGCTTCTAGACCTGATAAAGAAACATTGACTGGACTTGCCCTTTATCCTCTAATCTGAAACAAGAAAGAATTAGAAAAATAGGAAAAGCAAGTTTGCAAAGATGCTAGACACTGGAAAATAGAGGACAGAAGTGTTGAATAGAGGGTGGAATGATGCCATTGGGATGAGGGCCATGACTGCCCCATTAGTTACTTCCCCAAGAGAAGCATGATTGCCTTGTGAAGTATTCCCCTTAAATATATTAGACTATGTGTTTTATATACTGTAGGACGGAGGAAGGAACAAAGAGGGAGCTTAGAATTCTCTCTGAGTCCAGGAGATAGAACAGAGAGAGAAGGCTTGGAAATCGAGTTAATTGGATGGAGTGGTAGAGAAGAAGAGAGAGCAACAGAAAATTCCAAAGGCCAGCACAGAGCTCTTTTCAAGCACTTACCAAAGTACAGATCAATGCTTACCTGTGTGCAATTATTCAAGGCTGAGGAGAACACTGGAAGTGTGGTGGGAGCTGACGCAGAGCCAGGAACAATGGCTATCGCTTCAAATGAACACCCTTGTGTTAGGGGATTGGGTAGAGCACAAAAAGGCTTTGACTCAGAAGCAAGACTGGTACACCTTAGATCAAGCATTTGTCTGGTACCTTGGACTGCCTCTGACACTGAACATTTTTCCTTCCCAACCCCAGAGTTGCTTGGTGCTAGGTGACGTAGAGCATCTCAACAGCAAGATTCAAAAAAATCAAACTATTTCCTAGGTACTGTGTCCCAGAACAAAGATGAAGAATTATCTACAGAAATAAAACATATCCATCCCTCGGTGACTCATAATGAGAAAAAAACCAACTAAATTAACTTAGTCAATAGAGATTTTAGAACTAAGAGACAAAACTGTTAAAAATTATTTTAAGTGCATCTCATATATTCAAAAGGTTGGGGAGATCGAATATTGAAAATAAACTCAGTGTCATTAATGGAAGTCTAGACATTGTACAGGAAAAATCATCAGTGAACTTGAGACCATGGCAATACAAACTATATGAAATAAGACAAGAGAAAATGAAGTTAAGTTAAGAATAATGCAAAGGGAATTTGTTAGCTGTGGAAAAATGTCAAGTGGTCTAGTGTACCTTTAATGGAAGACTCTACAGAAGGTCGGACAGAAAAACTATTATAGATTGATAAAGGTTTTTCAAGTTGAATGAAAATTACAGACCCAGAAAGTTCAACACGTCCAAAGCACAAACATTATATAGAAAAGTACACCTATATCCATCACCATCAAATCGCGTGATGCCTGCTAAAGAAAACATCCCAGAGAAATGTAAAGACATGGTATCTACATGACCACAAATGTAACAACCATCCCAGATTTCTCATCAGAAACAACGCAAGTGAGAAGATAGGAGAGTACTACCTTTTTTCTTTTTTCTTTTTTTGGGGGGGTAGGAGTCTTTTTTTTTTTAGCTGTGCACAGCATCTTTAGACTACTATCTTTAAAGTACTTAAATGAACAACAACAACCAAAACCAGAGCCAAAAATAGAATTAACATCTGATATTTAAACCATAGGAACGAGGGAGTGAATCAGTTAAAAAGAGAAGGAAGACAGGAATGGTAGTTTACATCTATAATCCCAGCTACTCAGAAGGATCACCATTCTGAGCCAGCCCAATCAGGAAAACCTATGAGACTCTTTATTAAATTACCAAAAAGCCAAAAGTGGAGCTGTGGCTCAAGTAGTAGAGCATTAGCCTTGAGCACAAAATCTCAGGGACAGTGCCCAGGGCCTGACTAGCATTTTTTAAAAAAGGAGAAAGAAAGTCAAAAAGGCAGAAAACTTGTGAAAAGTCAGTACTAGGGAAGAAAGTTTATGTGCAACATTTTGAGACTGGTTGTTTTAATAAGTAACCACCTTCTACCTTTCACTTGGGCAACAAAGCTAGATAATTACTAATATAACTTAAGACAAAGTAAGATCTATCCATGTAGGGTCAGTGGACAGCTATTTCGGGGTTCGATGTTGCTGGGACTTTCAGCATTGTGCTCTGAGGAGCTCTACTGGGAAGTCTTTGCCTTTTTGTCCATCGGCAGGGCCTTTTCCTCTTGATTTTCTCTTCCTCATATCTCCACAGCGTCACTGTATGTTCATCAGGTACACTGAGACCTCAAAGGTTGTTTTTATCCAAGGTGATTCCTAGCAATTCCAAAAATCTATTCATTTTGTTCAAATACAAAGCTTTGGATTTTTGACTAAGGCAGTTTTGAAGTTGTTTTGTCAATGATATAATGATGAATGTTGTCATTTCTCTGAGAATTAAATTCTGAAAGGGAAAAAAAAAAGTTTAGGGGAAAAAGTATCCACTGCTTGTTGTGCTCATAACTGGGTTGTATAAAGTTGAACAAAGACAGAAGAGAGATTAAAAAGAGAGAGAGAGAGAGAGAGAGAGAGAGAGAGAGAGAGAGAGAAGGGAAAAGATGAAGCACATGGTGGCGTCCACAAAACTAGTCCCTAAACTCCACAATTTAAATAAGAACTAAACAGGAAGCTAAAGACTACTTAGATTTGGTTAGGTCTGTGCCACAAAGAGGGGGGAAACTGGTGTGGAAGAGAAACACAAAAGAGAACATCGACAATTTAAAATGTATCAGTCTACTATTTTCAAATTTGTAAATATGAGGATGCTATTTTAAATAATTGTTCATACTGAGCAAAGTCAAAACAGAAGCTTAACTGTTGTGTCTATTTGCTTTCTCATTGTCCCTAATGATAGTTTTGTTTCTGAAATTATGCTATTCTTCTCTAATTTGTCTGACAATAGACATATTTCAGAGCATATTTTAGCTATTCCTCAGTACCAATGTATAATTTGAAAGCAAAGCAATTATCTATTTGCCTATGATCACTTTATGTCCTTTTTTCTTTGTCTTATTTTCTATTTCAATCTTTCCTTTGTTCTTGGTCTCTGTCTCTGTCTCCTGTCTCTGTCTCTCTGTCTCTCTGTCTCTCTGTCTCTGTCTCTGTGTGTGTGTGTGTGTGTGTGTGTGTGTGTGTGTGTGTGTCTCATTTTTATAGTAATCTCTAGTTTATATAGCATAGAGGCAAAGGACCCTTGGAGAACCCAAATGGGGAGAGAACCTGGCTAGCAATCACTCGTGACATCACGTGAGTGTAACTAATCATGGCATTTCCTTCCCTTCGCTTGTGGTAAACTTGACCAGAATTGTATAGCATATGGTGCACTAATAAAGAATGCCTTTAAAAAGAGTCATGCTTTTATCTGTTTGGTAAAAAAAGGGCCCAGTATTAGATTCTTTAGTGGCAATTCCCTACGGCAAAGAGGACATTTCACTTTTGAATTTCTAAAAATGTTGCTATTATTAAGCTTTTATTTTAGAAAATTACAACTGAGTCCTTCATCTAAAGATCTCATCCAGCTCTCAGCGGTCTTAAGTTCCATAGTGAGATCTGTGGTGGAAGTCCCTCTGAGCAGGCCCAGTGAGCTTCCATCTAAGGGGACCAAGATATTTAAAATGTCCATGAAACACTGGCATTCTTGAGAAAAAAAATTGACACACATATAATTCAATAGTTTTTTAAAAAATAAATCTCTGCTAAGTGATAAACCTGCCTATATCTGAACAGGGATGGCTGCCTCTCTACTTTATGTTGTGTAGTGTTCCAGTCACTCTGGGTTATGTGAATTGTAGAGACATCAGCCTTTGTTATCTAGTTTCTTTCCCTCTGTCTTTAAGTGTAGACAACCCCTTCTGGCCAGCACTGGGTAGCAAGACAGGAGCAGAAAGGATGCTTCAGTGTCTAGGTGGAATTGAATCACAGCTAGGGAATAACGTACCATTTAGACACTTTTAAGAAGAATGTTTTGGGTAATTATGCTAAGACCCTAAGTATGAATGGACAATGGATCAGAGTATGTGAGCACCCTAATCCAGTTAAGAAAAACTGTCTCTGGGACAGAATGGATCTTTGTGTTTACCAACATATTTCCTAGTTTCCCTGGACACAAAGAAAGACTTTATTGCTATCATGACCACTCCTAGCACATGACAACACCACACACACACACACACACACACACACACACACACACACACATGCATATGTAGACAAAGTCACAACAAATAGACCTGGAGAGATTCCGCCATGGCTTGGTTATGGCAGTTGGATCTGATGTGAAGGCTCCTATTTCAGGCACAGCAATAAAACATCCTAAATGGCCTTAGGATAATCTCTACCGACCGTCTGTCTGATGGCAGAAACATACAGTGGAAGGCGACTAGACTCTGAATTTATTTCTTGGAAGAGAGCTATGCAGGAGAGCCACCGGCCAGCAGCTTCCCGATGAGACTCTCTGTGGTCAAAAAGTACATCTTTATTACATTAAGCCTCTGAAAGTTGGAGGTTGTTTGTTTCAGCAGTTAGCCCATTCCAAGTAGCTCAGATCCAAGCAGACATGGAAGCATCAAGATGAAGTACTTCAAATCCACAACCAACTTCCACCTTTTAGAGTTGATCCTTAGAAAGTGTTATGGATCTTCTAATCGATGTTTCCGCAGCATTATTATTTATAGCATGAAATTTGAAACTGTTTCAGTGCCTGGCATTTACGAAAACTATGGCACATTTTGGGAACGAAGTTCTTATGCATACATTTAAAATGATAGGAAAATATGTACACGCATTGACACAAGTTTAGGTTATGTGATGCCTTAAGAATTTCAACCCGGCCTTGAAAAAGTATTTTAAACATTTATTTCCAAATACTAAAGGTGTCCACTAGGATTGATGACCATGATTTTTATCTTCTATGTTATTTCCTAGGCATTTTTAATATTAAAAGTTACACATATACACACATACCTAATAACACAATCAGTTGTTTTAATTATTTTAAAATATTCCCACATAACGTATGAAACTGCAACCTCTCTGCACATCAGTTTTATAATAAAAACTTAAAAAAAATTCCCACAGAAAACAACCAGTTGAACTTTTAAGAGGTGACAAATTAGAGCACTTGAATATTCCACTCCAAAGAAATGACCATTGGCTCTCTGGCACAAGATTTCGCCTCTACAGAGAAGATCCATAATGTGGCAAGCAAAGAAGAGCAGGTGTTGAGCTACTGTCTCAGTCACATCTGCTTTTACCTAGTAAGAGCCCATTCTGACTTGGTATGGGAACTTGCTTTTGATAACTCAGAAAGCCCACTGGCTAGGTAGTAAATTCAGCCACTACACTCAGACAGTTCTCTGGCAGAAACATTTATTCTAAAACCAACTCGGCTTATGGGCTGAAAAGTGGAATGGTACGGCTTGGGGCGGGGATGGGGGGGCAGAGGTGATACTTGTAAATTATCTCCATGCATTGCTGAGTATAGGTAATCTTATTTAGCACAAGACTTCTGATTCCAAAATGATAATGCAACAAACATTTCCTTTAAACCTTGGAGAGAATGTAGAGAACAACAAATAGAACTTCCTTTTAAATTTTTTATTCTCCTCTTAGTTTAATATTACATGAGCAGAAACCATTTTTGTACATTCCATGTCAGAATCATGTCTCTTTATGTCTCTTCACAGATTGGCTCCTTATAATTAAAGCACTCTAGAAAATAAAAATTAAATCTCAACAAAAATGTACCTGTATTCCCAATTTGCAAACATAACACTTAATTAAAGGAATTGGTTCTATGTTTTGTCTATTATTTATATGGTGATGTTTTGAAATGGATCTTTATTGTTTTATTTAGAGTAACAAGCTTTTTTGTTTCTCATTTCTCATTAGATTGCCAGAAGTTGTGTTCTTTTTTTAAGTAGTAATCTAGAAGAGAAGTTAGAGAAATTTTTAATACCCTAGAATTTGAACAAGCAATTTAGCTAATTCTCTTTCACAAATCTTTAGAAGCTCAGGTAATAAGGAAGAAGTACTATAGAGTGAATTTCACTGGCAAGGTATTTTAATAAGTATTATAGAGATAGCATGTTTGAGTCTTTGGAGATATCTGTAACACCTATCAATATTTATGATTGTACAAGGGAAGGTATTTAATTCAGGAATTCTACCAAGAGAAGTTTTCCAAAGCTCAGAACCATGTTCTTCAGCATATGGGTCTTGGGAATGGGTCTTGTCTGTTTATTACCACCTATTAATAAATCTTATCTCTGTAAGATACAGACAAATGGAAAGTTGTACCATGTTCATGAATTAGAAAAAAATTAATATTGTTAAATGTCCATACTACAAAACGTTTTACTTCACTGTAGTTTTATTAAAATATAAGAAGGTTGTTTTCAATTTTTTAATATTTTTTAAAGGCTTGCTTTATGTCCTAAGTTATGATCTGTTATGGAAAATTTCATTCCAGGGGCTGCTAAGAATGCTAAGAATGTTTGAGTTCCGTAGCTCAAGGTTGAAATATTCTGTTGATGTCTGTTTAGTCTATTGATCTAATTTTGATTTCCTTACTGATTTGCTTTTGCCTGGATGACCTGGTTTTGGAGGACAGGGCATAGGTATATTAACACCACCTCTACTATTACGTTGGAATCTATCTGCTTTGTGAAATATGCAAATATTCGGCATGCATGTAATGATATATGTTAACGCCTCCTCTGGGATTTTTCTCCTGTATCAATAGGACATTACTTTCTTGACTTTTCTAACTAATTTTGGTTTCAAGTCTGCTTTGGTGCTGTCAAGTATAGCTCATCCTGCTTCCTTTCAGTTTCCATTTTCATAGAATTTCTGATTCCATCCTTTCACTCTAAATTTGTCTTTACTGGGGAGTGTATTTCTTATAGGCAGCAAATGGCCTATGGCCAGGTCTTGGTGGTATTGTTTTTTTAATTTAATCTTCCATCATTATTATTATTATTGAAATTATCATTATCGGTAATGATTTCTCTTTTTATTAGTTTTATGATGCTTGATCTTTCATTACTTCTAATGTGCTCATTTACATGTCTAGGGGGACTAATTCTGCCCAGTATTTTTGTAGATGTTTATATCTTCCTACTCTTGGTATAGTATTCCTTTACGTATCTTCTGGTCTTGTCTGTTTGGAGGTGTAAAATACTCATCTACTTACATGATCATCTCTTTCTTGAGATTTTGGAAGTTATTCAATTAGTTTATTGGTTCTGACTTTATCTTTAATTTCTCCTTCTATGCCTAGGATGCAGTGGTTTCATTTTTTTCCTTTGGTTGGTTGGTTGGGGGGGTGGGGTGGGTGGTTTTAGAGCTCAAACTCAGGGCCTCCTGCTGGCTAGGCAATACCTGAACTGCTTCAGGTACACCCCTAAGCCATTTTGCTCTATATTTCAAAAAGGTCTTGCATTATTTTCCCCAGCAAGACTTATCAGAATCCTTCCATTTATGCTTCCAAGTATAATCGCGATTTCAAGAGTCTACCACAACACCCACTACGGGTCGCGATGAGGACCAGGTTAACTGTTTTCTAGGGTGGGCTTGAGTAGCTGATTTAGTCTGTAAATAGTATCCTGGAGGGCTTGCTTATTCTGGTCATACTTGTTTATCTGTCTTCATCTGCATGTTTCAACACATCTGCCTTGCCTTCAGCCTTTACTATTCTGCCTTTAATTTGATCCAGTCTACTAAAGAAACTTTCCTCTATACTTTTTTTTTTATTCCAAGGCCCTGTCTCAATGTGGCATCTTACTATTGCCATCTGAAGGTAGGGGAGTAAAAGAGTGTTCTTTTACACTGACCCACCAAAATCCCTACAGGAAGTATGGGCTTATCTTGCAGCTGGAATTGCCAGTTTGGCCCAACATTTGACCATTTGACCTTGTGATCACATCCTCAGCTTCCTTACCTACTCCCAGAGACTTGGAAACAAGGCTTGGGACTTCTTTGATACTTTCATCTGTTGCTTCCGTTCCTCCCTGCATTTCTGCTCTTCCCCACCTCTCCCTCATGATTTCTAAGGGTCCTCATTTCTTTATTTTTTAAATTTTTCCTCTGTATTCCTTAAATGTCTTAAAATTTACTTTCAATGGATATGTGATTTTGCACACATTTATGAACCATTAGTGTGGTAATTTGGTACCTGAACGCAATAAAAAATGCTGCCGATCTGGGTGCTGGTGACTCTGTCAGTAACCCCAGTTACACCGAGGCTGAGATCTGGGAAGAGAGGTTGAAAACTAGCCCAGGCAGAAAACTCTAAAAAAAAAAAAAAAGAGTCTATACCTGTGGATAGAGACATAGATAGATACACGTATGTGATGTGACACAACTATTACCTTTTGTTGTATATGCTATAACTAGAGTTTGAACTTGGGGCCAGGGCACTCTTCCTTAGTTTTTTTCATTCAAGGCTGGAGCTCTACCACTTGAGCTACACCTCTACTTCCAGCTTTTTTTTTTTTTTTTGTAGTTAATCAGAAATAAGAGTCTCATAGAGTTTTCTGCAAGGGTCCTCATTTCTTTTCCCTTTCTCCCTTCAGAATACAGCTTCTCCTGTGTGACCTAACTACTTTAATTCCGAGTCAAGTTCTAATTACTCGGCACATTTTCCAATCATTTTCCTTCTGTGGAATTAATATAGCTGACATCCAAAAGTAAATACATGCCTTAGTCTCAATTCTGGAGCTGTTTTCTAATAGAATGCAATGAAAACAAAAATCTCCATGCTAACCTGGCCACCATGCTTCCGTTTCCTGTTGACTTGATTACTTAATAGGAAATTACTTGAATTACTTAATAGGAAAGCCAGTTCTCCTCTCTGCAGTATTTGGGAGAGGGGAGATTCTTCACTGATGAGCCACTATGTTGTGTATCGGGACAGTACTGCTTGTGTTGACACCAGGACGAATAAACGTATAGAGCTGGAGCTAGAAATGCACTGAGACAAACTTTTTAACAAGCCCTAAACCCTGTATCTGCTTGTAGGGCCAAATTGAGGTATGCGGGTAAATGGAAATTGTTTGTCACTCCTTTGAATTGATAGTCTTTGAATGTGTAATCTATATAAGCAGATAGGCTAAGTGCTGACAATGGTCACAGACAAGACTCCCTTCCAATTGCAGATCCATTTAGTGTACATTTTCCTATTGAAAAGAAAAATAACTCTTCAGATGAATTTTGGAAGGAAGGAAGTGTTGCTTAAAGGAACCTCTCTTTAGAAAGCACGCTGTCATTATTTTTACTTGGATACTCGGGTTCACAAATGTAATCTAGCACCTACTTTGTTTGTGCCCCCTCGTTGGTGGGTTTTCAAGGAAACTCAGAAAGACCAATAGATGGGTACTCAAAGAGTTTATAGCACAGAAATGGGGGCGGGAGCATGAACGGGAGGAAGGTGGAGGAAACATAAAATTCAGTGCAGATTCTACACAACTAAGAAAATTGAGGAGAGGGGCCAGGTTGGGAGGGAAGATGAAGAATGAAAAGGCTGACATTGACCAAGATTTACTATGTTCATATACTATATGTTGAATGGCAACTACTTTGTACAACTACTTAAAGATAAAATAATTTTTAAAAATAGTGGTTCACATCACAGGTGTTTTAGAGTATCATGGTATTAATGGCTGTCAATATCATACTGTACAATACTGTCATAGAAGACAATACCAACCAAAACTTTTCTGGAGTTCACCCAATCCCTGAGCGTGCCTAGGTAGCTTCAACAGAAGTTGTGCTTTAGTGCACACACATGTCGTTTTGTTATTAAGAACAATTCTCTGTGCACTATTCTAACCTTAAAGCAAAGGTTAATCTATGCTATGTAGATCATGTGTTAATCATATACTTTATTGCTCTGATTTAATGGAAGAGTCATAAAACAAGATTTACAATTTGCAATGCAAGAAAATATTTTTGGTCTCTAGCTCAAGGTCATCTTTCATATTTGTTTATCTGGCTTAAGTGAAGAGACAGAAAATGCAGCCACACCTATAAACTGGTAAAACTGGAATTCCTTCCTCCTTAAGAAAGTAAATCACAAATATTGTTCAACCTCAGAAAAGTATATGACTGTTTAGACTTTCAACTAAAATGCAACCCCAGGATTGACCATTCATAGAAGAGGTATAAAATATTAATATTACAGTTAATCAAACTGCACGTTGCACAAACTGCCTTGCCTTCTGACTTTCACACATTGTGTCTTAACCCCTCTGCTACCCTGTTCTCCTCTTGTGCAAGGACCCATATTTACTCATGTGGAAATTTTTCCCCTGGTTTTAAATTCACTGGTAGACCTAGTTTACACAAAGAGATTAATTACCCCCACCTAAATCTCCTAAAAATGTAAAGATGGAAAGACTGGGCTGGGCTGATGCATTAGGAATACAAATTATCAACCAAGTGACAACTGTGTATTGAAGTCTCCAAGAACTGTGTCTATTGAACAGCTTGGTAGTTAATAACTACACTGATCTGAACAGGACTTGGGTTTCATTCTTTACTGCCTGTCAATGTGGATGAGGACTGTAAAAGAGAAGTTTTCAATATGATGATTATTTTTCCCTCCTTGCATTGGTCTTCTATAGGCTGTGATATTCTGCTACATAAAATGACTTCATAGGAATGCTTTTTCATGCAAACAGATGGAGTAATTGGGAGAATAAGTAAAAAAAAAAATCCCTAACATTCCTATGAGGAGGCAGCATACCTTCTGTGAGATATCAGTGATGGATGGATAGATATTACTAACAGAGAAATTGTGAACTCTTGTCAATAATATCACAGTTATTTTGTACTTTAATGAGGCAGAGGGAGCAATGTTAACCCTTCCATAGGACGTGTTGTAGTTAATGAATTTTTAAAATTCAATTAAACCATGCATCTGAGACAGACGCATAAAGACTGACCTCTGAAAGGAAATTTAGGAGCCAAATAATTCTTATAGCCTTATGGTGTTACCAGATAGATGCCCAGGTGCAATGCAGTGGGTAAAAATGTTTTTGTGCTCACCAAGTATCATTTCTGAACATTCACTCCTCAATTAGGAAGCTGTTGAGGTCCAGAAACTGCTGAACCATTAGGCTAGAGTTATACTTATGTGTAGATATCCATTTTCAATCACACTGAGATTCCTTTATGCCTGTGTATTTGCATGTGCGCAATATTATTGACTCAAATTGTTTAATGAACGATAAATTATTCCATACACTTAGCACAGTGCCATATATCCAGTTTGGTAAGCAACAAAGTAAATACCAATTAAGGTTGATGAGATGGATGGATACCAAAAGATGATTGACTGTTTCTGTGATGAGGGAAACGCTATCATCAATGCACTGAAATCTATGTAAATGGTAGACGGGGAGAAAAACTATTCTCCTGTGCAAACCATACACAATAGCTTCAGTTAAGGTTGACATTTGTAAAAATGTCAAATGACATATAGTTCACTTTTAAATTCCACAATTTGCGCAAAATTCATGAACTTCACAAGCATCTTTTAAAACTGCATGCAAATATAAGGGATATAAGTTCTAACTTCATCATTATTGTGCTATTCGGGGTAAATGAATGGGACAAATAAAATGCAGTCTGCAAACAGATTTTATTACAACCTGAGAAATTTGTATACTTTTCTCTATGGGGTGCAAAGGATAGAAATTATCAAATATATCAAAGGCTTGGGAACTTGCATAAAATATACAATGAGAAGAAAAGAATCCAATTGTGAATTGGTAATAAAGGGAATATACTCAAAATATGAATGTCTTTGGCTTAGATTTCCCAGGCAAGTGTGATTCAGACTTTGATTTTTATGTTTTTTTTATGCCACATCTTAAAACATCAGATTTAAAATGTGATTATGTTAGTTTCTTTCCTTAGATATCATTACCAAATAGTATTTTTTAAAGCCTTAGCAGGCAATTGTCTGTACATTGATAATCATTATGAGAACAAATGGTATGTATAAATATATAACTGATACGTAGATTATTTATTTAAATGGGTTTTTTTTTACTAAAAGCATGTAAGGGTAATAAGGGAGATGCTTATAGCTTTCACTTGGATCAGTAGGCTTGAAATACTCAACATGGTCTAAATGCTAGTTGTGCATTCTTATAGAATGACTGGGATATACATTTATATTGAATGGTGGAATTTCCAGTCTTTGCACCAGTAAATATCTGCAGGAAATATAAGGGAATGAATGATTGAGGCTTTTTTTTTTTTTTTTACAACTTGATGCCTACAGGATTCCATTCACATGTATTTCACAGTCCGAATGGCTGTAGAAAGAACTGCTGTTTTTCCCTGCCTGAATGGCACATGGCTTTGGTGTGTGTGTGTGTGTGTGTGTGTGTGTGTGTGTGTGTGCATGAAACCCTTGCACTCCTCTACAAGCTCTGGTTGCAGTACTTCCTTTGCCTTCTTGCCTCTCCCCCTGCCTCAGCTTTCCTCTCAGTGCTTTGTGCTCGTTTATTTTGACATTTTAAACACCGGCCTCCCTAAAATGAAATGTGAGTGGGTCCTTTGCAGGGCTTCCTGGCATGGAGCCTTTTTGCAAAATGGATGTGCTTTAATAATAGATACTATTCTAAAGCTACCACCATACTCCCACCTTTAGTGAACACACAGAGGAGTTACCAGGCTGACCAACCTTAAGGAGAAGGAGACGAATATGCCACATATTTACTTACAAAGATGCATAAAATATAAAACAAATCAGACAGAGTCCTGAGTTGTGCTACCATACAACTCAGCACTTAAAACTGATAAGAGCAACCTATCTTTACTGTGTGCAACTGTGTTCACTTCTTCATTCATGGATGCTTCTTGAATGTTTGGTTTTTAACCATGGGCTCATCCTCTAATGACATACTGGGATATGTGGTAATACTTGAAATTTAGAACAGCATATGAAGAATAATAACTCGTGGATAGTGATATCTGATGCCTGTTGTGCTACACTTTCCGAAATATGCAAGACTTAGAGGAAACACCGTCCAGTGAAGAGGGAAGATTGGTTTCCTGTATAACTGATATGCAATACAATTCCTACAAGCACCTAATCTCAAACTCTATGTGAAAGGAATATAGAAGAGTTGCTCACAAGCCAAACCAAATAATAAATAAATAAACACCAGAGAGAATGGTGTGTGGGGGAGGAGGGAGGGAAATCTTATGAATTCCTTTTCTCACAGTGTTTTTCTGAAGTAGTAGCAAAGGGGGAAAAAAGCTATCCTGTCATGAAAAATAGATCTAAAATGAGCAATGGCTGAAGGGGGTTGTGAAAATAGACTAGAACTCCAAGGAGACAAGGAGAACACTCTTAGAATAGTAAGAAGTTCGGTGAAACGATGACTAACATACCTTCCGACTTCTCCAAAGAGCTTGCCTCTGGGTTGCACGACCTGTTCACGGAGCACGTTGCCACAGTTGGTCTGTTAGAGTAACCTGATTCTGACTTTCTATGCTTGGAGAGGTGCTGTGAGATCACACCTTCAATGAGTACTTGATGAGATTAAGGGAATCTCAATATCCTGTCACTTTCTCTTGCCATCTTTACACAAAAGCCCTGAAGTGGAAGAGCCTATAAAGCTTCATTTTTTGGAAGATGTGAACTACTTGAAGCTGCAAGAACACAGCGTCCAATAGTCTATTATAAATATGCCAGAGGTTAACATTTAAAATAGCTACATAAAGTACCTGTGTATGTGCTAGATCATGAGCATGTGAATACTGAGGCTTCCATGCAAGACCTCAAGTTCTTGCCCTGGATTTCTTACTTACAGGTGGCACACATTCAGCCTGCCATTTTGCTCCCTAAGCGGCGATAGAGTCTCCAGGAATTTTCCACCAGGACTTGGGTTTGAACGTCCATCCTCCGTGTCGCTAGGATTATTAGCCTGAGATGTCAGCACTCAGCCACCACAGGAGGTATGTTCAAAGCATCACCACTGGAAGGAAATGCTTATAATAAAATTCCCAAGCACATTTCATAAAAAAAAAAAAAAAGAAATTTGGAGAAGGTTGTGGAGAATGCAAGAAAATGACATGACAGCAGGAAACCAGGCAATCAGTGCCCCCGCCCCGGATCTGTCTCCTGATCTCTGAGCCCAGTCCTTGCATCTTCAAATCGATATGGTTTCTATGCGCCCCCCACTCCCAGGGGCAGATGCCACCGCCTGGTGGCATCGCATCCATTTCCCACAATTTCTGAGACCGTGGGAGGACAGACGTGACACCCACAGACCTCCGAACCCCTGCCACCACAGTGCTTGCAATCTGTGCATGGCTGAACTTGTAGTCTCCCAGCTGTCTCATCAAGAGCTGGGGGGCAAAATGTATTCCGTGTTTCTGCTGAGGAGAATTTGTCTGATAAATGCTTTTCCTTTTAAAAAGTTAATTTCCAGCCTTAAAAAAAAAAGTGAATCTGTTCATTCTGACATAGAGGAAGATGACGTTGTCATGTGGCTACTAAAAAAAAAGAAAGGTATTAAAAGAAATGTACTTTCCTCCCAAACTTGATCTAAGTTTATTATTATTATTATTTTATTTTTTATTTTTTGGCCAGTCCTGGGCCTTGGACTCAGGGCCTGAGCACTGTCCCTGGCTTCTTCCCGCTCAAGGCTAGCACTCTGCCACTTGAGCCACAGCGCCGCTCCTGGCCGTTTTCTGTATATGTGGTGCTGGGGAATCCAACCTAGGGCCTCGTGTATCCGAGGCAGGCACTCTTGCCACTAGGCTATATCCCCAGCCCCTAAGTTTATTATTTTTATGCCCTGGTCTATCATGGTTTTTTTTTTTCCCAATATGGTGTTCCCAAAGGTAACTAATTCATTCTTGAAGCTCTATAGTCAAGTTGCCCTTTTGTAGATTAATTCGATCCAAATATACTTTGAGGCCCAGAGGCCTACAGAGCAGAGGAAATGAGGAGAAGAGAGCCACCCAGAAATGAGGAGAAGAGAGCCACCCAGAAATATCCCCCAAAAAGGAAAGAGTCATGGCGATTTCACAGGCAGGAACACTCTGGCCAATCTCAGAAGGGACCTTTGCACAATTTGATGTGGCATCTCCCTTTGGGGCCATATTTGTCCTTTGGCTATGAAGCTGGGTTCATTCTTGGGTCCCTGATCACCTTGAGCAGCTGCTGAGCAGCTCCAAAGTGAGTTCAACGATCAACCGGCAGGTGCGGGGATGAAGCCGGAGCTAAAGACACGCTCACCCCCACACCAGTCAAGCAGTCCTGGAACATTAGGTTTCGTCACAGTGAGTTTTCCAGAAAGAAGAAGAAGAGAAAGCAACGTGTTGTGGCATTTATCAGAAATGAAATTTAGATTACCCTTCTGGGAAGATTAAATATTACAATGACGCCAATTCTTCCCAAGTCAATTTGCATCTTCAAACTGTAATCCCTAAACAAAATCCCATTGGAATATGTTTTGTAACTTTGGGAAAAAAATTTTTATAAATACATCTGAACAAAAGTAAACAGTAGGGAACTGTCCAAAATAATGAAAAAGAAGAATTAAATACTGGAACAAGAGGACTTATTCTATTATAAGAGCCAATAATTAAAAAACAGTGTGATATTGGCATAAGAATTAGCAGACAGATCAAGGGAACAGAACAGATAACCCTGAAACAGATTCTGAAATAACAAGAGTAGAAAATACTTCAAACTATTGGTGTTGGTTAATTAGCATTTGGGGTCCAAAAAAAAATGTCTGGCATTTTTACCTTTTATAAGATAGACAAATAGATCATAGAGAATAAATACAACCTGACCTAGATTACCATTTCTAAGTGATAAACATAAATTTCATGAAAGTTGGAAGAAAATACTGATGAATATTGAATTAATCTCAGAATATGGAAAACATTCCAGTATAAAAGCAGTGGAATAATTTTCTTCTTGGAACTTGATATCCATGCTCTTTATTGTCATAAAAATAAAGGTAATAGCAGCCAATCGCTACGTGGATTTGAATAATCAGAATGGAAATCATTGCTGAGCACTACTTGTCTCAAAGACAAGCAAGCTCCATGGCCCTGGGAAAATCACTAAGAACAGCTGAGATTCCGGCTGGTATGTTAAATTTGGCAAAGAGTTTTTTATGGCAAGATAGGCACAGGTCAGTTATGCAGCCTTTGGGTCACACGTGAAAGAACCCATCATCTTATAATGGAGAGCTCTCAAAAGTAAGCAGAAATTGGTTGTTTTTCATTGCTCAGCAAGCATGTCTGAGAAATGCTCTGAAGTCACTGACAGTCAAGGCCAGTGTGTAACTTAATAAATAATACCAAGCTTTTCCGATGAATAAGAACAGTTTGACTGGAAAGCACTCTAGACTCTGCCGTCTGAGTGTTTACATACAGTATTTGGATAGCTTTTACTTAAAAAAAAAGTCATCTAGATCAAGCCTAAAGTTCACTTCAATTTGAGCTCGAGTTACAGAATGGGACAGAAAGGGAAATGATCTTCAGTGCTTTAAAATCATTTGCACTTTTAAGTTTCTTCTCCATAATGCCCCAATCCTCCTAGATAAGAAACAAACAACAACATCATGAACAACAACAAAAAAAAAACCCATGCGCATAGGAAGAAAGATGGTCAGGCAAGAAAAAGAAATAAAAAAGAAAAAGCAATTATAACTGTTACTATATTACATTTGATCACCAACAAAAGGCTGAGAAGCAACTAATGTTTTTACATAAATCATGTCTTTAGCCCCAAACTTAGCATGTCATACAGCTGTCCCTCTTATTAAAGAAACAACAGATATTCATCAATCTTTGCTCCTTAGTTACCACTGTCACCAACTAGTTAACTTGGAAACAGTTGCATTGTATCAGATAGGAGCCCCCCATCCACTGAGAGAATCTTAAAAGCTTAGCTTATCATACAAAACATGATGTGAAAAGCTGATGAATTTTTTAATGCCTCCAACCTCAGAAAATATGATTTTCTGAAGGGGGGGAGGAAGCATTTTGAACAGTGGTTATTTAGAAAGGTGTGCAAAGCTATGGCGTGCAACATGAAGCATGGAGATGGAGCTGGATAGCCATACTTCTGGGGTGACTGGGGTGAGAACAGGCAATGGAAGCCGCCTCTAGACCCCCAAGGAAGTGAGGAGAATGAGTGAACCTGGCTGAAGGAGCCAGCAGTAGGGGCCTTCAGAGTCTGCTTCGGGGATTTGCCCTCGCGATCATAGTTTATCTGTCTTGCTTTAGGGCAACTTTTCATTGCTATCAAGTGAGGAATTTGTGTTCCGCATTTTGTCTTTTTGACATGGTGAATATTCAAATACTACCTGACAATAAAAAGGAAAGACTATAATATTCGCTTAGAAATGATGTTAGAGAATGAATCCAGCCTCTGTGGCATCCATCGTATTAAGTTTTCAGCTTAACTTCTTAGGTCATGTGTAAAATTGTTACCATCTCTCAGATAGATAGGTAGATAAACAGATAGAGAACAGACCTCTGTTTCTCTACCTGCTAATGTGACTGCCAAGCAATTTTGTCTCTCTTTTCTATCCACAAGTAGATTTCAAGCTTTGAAAAAAACCACAGAAGTTCCCACATTTCCTATCATCTTACACCTTAATTTCGCTCAAATTGGATAGAAAATACTCAGTTTTACTCTGGGTAAAAGTCCCACACTTTTGTGAACTATGTCACAAGTCTGCACATACCCAGCAATGAATGTGTACATCTTGATAGAGGGGTTAAGGTGGGGGCGGGGGGACTATGAGTGAAGTTTGGTATAAACAGGAAACAACAAAAAATTATGTGCACTCAGAATCTTGTTGTGTTAATAAAGGAAATTAGACTATAGATGAAAGCCATGGGAACGTAGACGTGAATACAATTTAGATTAGCCAATTCTTAAAATGCTTTTTTTGAGTATTGTAAATGTAACATCTCCCTGTGTCCCATCAATGAATTTCTTCATTTTCTTCGAGCAGTGAAATAAATATTGTGGTGGTGTTTTCATCCTGCTCATTGTAGAACATTATTAGTTTTAAATTCACCTATGGAGAGAAGTTTCCATCGTGCTCAATGGAAGCTCCATCTCATCTTCTGCAGCACAAATAGGCAAAGACGGGAGTTCAGTCACAGGCACAATTATGAATCCAGGTTGGCACTTTGGAGAGACAGTGTGGTCTGGCTGACGGAACAGCAGATGGTGAGGCATGGCACCTGGCTTCCATTCCCAGTTTTGTCACTGTTAGCTACTTGGCAAAGGATGTCTCTCGGTGTCTGCCTTCCTGTGCTCACAGTCCCTTCCCTCCCTTGCCTTCCCAGGTAGGGTATGAAAGCCTGTCCAGAAAGCAGCTCAGGATGCTGAAAGCCATAGTAAGGAACATGGAGACGATGGCTTGCTATCGTGTCATCTGCAGCTCACCCCCTCCTTCCCTCTCTCCCTCACTGGCCTTGAGCTTCCAGACCATAGCAGGTACATAGCTAATTTACTGGTGACCGTTGACAAGTTTTGTCATGATAACGCTTGCTCCGGCTTGAAAACAGAGATTGAAACTCTTTCCATCTTCAAGTACATCTCCTTCATTTATTTTCACCATTTTCCTAATTTGATGCCTTTCTAGCTTTATAATAATCAACTTTCTAAAACTCATCCAGGGCAACCATAGAGTCTTTATTTTGCAGTCAAGGGTATGCTTATGACATTTTGCTTATTATGGGTCATGGTAGGGTATTCTGTAGGGAATGCAGAGAAAGTCCAACAGGTATTTTTTTGTGAAGAAGCATAGAATCATATTTAGGAAGTGGATCTAGAAATCTCAGAACTGCTAATCTCTTGGGATAACATCAAATAGAAAAGGAATAAAAATTGACGTGGATACAATGAAGTCTCTGTGGAGTGTTTAGAACATGATTGAGGCAAAGATGGTCGAATTTTAGTCAGATGTGGGTATAAAGAAGGTCAATCTGGAAAGAGTAACAGAAAAAGTGAATTCAGGAAGGGAGACATAATGAAGTTGCATTATTTCACTTCTATCCACTTGGCTATAATTTTTCTAAATGCCAAAATAATTTTGAAAAGATAAAAACAGAAACACCAGCCTTTAGTCTATTAATATCTTCGTAATAGCTTTCTTCTCTGTTTCTTGTCTCTGTCTCTCTCCATCCTCCGCCCCGTATCTCACATTTCACAACTGATATAATCATGCTAGAAGAAGAGAGAGAGAGAGAGAGAGAGAGAGAGAGAGAGAGAGAGAGCGAGAGAGCATATAAATGTATATATTTACACTTTGGGGTATATTTAGGTGATCATAATTGTGGAAGTGAAAAATGTAATATCTTAGCAGCTGTCATCAGAGTCCCTTTTAGAGAAAATCTACTGTCTGGGAAAAAAAAATACCTTGACAAGCTGTTGGTAGAGCTGAAGGGACCTGAAAGGCATAGGGCTGTCAGGAGCTCAGAAATCGCTAGCTACACTCACGGGAAAGTGGGAGGAATTGTTAGTCCTGGGTTGCACGAAGAAGAAAATCGGAGTGTGGAGAAGGAAGCAGGAAGAAGAATAAAAATGATAGCGCTAAACTAATGAGATGTTCAGTAAACAGCCAAGGAGATTTCCCCTGTGTCACGACTGTCAAGTGATGCATCGAACTACTATTCGGTTGAAAGATCTACCTTGATTATCCAGTTGTCAGTTAAATAGTCCCTATTTCAGAAAATCTGCAAGAACGATTTAAATTTTTTTAATAGGAAATGAAGAAGAGGGGGAAAAACAGTATACCTAAGTCAAGGATTATAAACTCAGCAGATGGAGGCTGAGGTGACCAGAGCTACTGAAACGCATGTGTAAAAGCTCTGTGTCCTTGCAAGTCATCCTTTCAGAGTTACTTGGCGTCTCTGTGCCCAGCATTGTAAACTGGAGAGAAAAGCCACATGTGAAGGACTAAGATGCTAAACAGCTACGTAATCTTCCTTTAGATCTTCCAGAACCCAGAGCATCTGGTAACTTTCAGTGTCCACAATATACTCATGTGGTAGAAAAGTCATGTTTGCCTAAAAGGGCTACAGAAATTTGGTCAAGGTCAATTGAGATATTTCAGCCAGAGAAAAGAGAATAAAAAGACATGTACCCTGGATGACAAAGACCCCCAATAGCCCCGGAACCCCTGACCCACTGAACTTCCTTTCTTCGCCCTAAACTTGCTTCTGTGCACCTGACTTCCACAGGAAAGATGACAGCTCCCCTTCCTCGCCCCCCAACAGATCATGGTGCTGGCCTTTATCTCTCTTATGTCTTGGCTTCGCATGGTGAACAGAAGACTTGGGGCCAGTAACAATTCCTCACAATTCACAGTAGGAGTTCCCAGCTGGATTTGAACATTAGTAGACCAGAAAGTCTCACTTACATCAGAGTGAGGCCCATTTTTAAACAAATAGAAAATTCACTAAAGTATTCCATATCTACTAAAGTTGAGTAAATGACATTCATTTCGAATTGTCAATGTTTCATGCATTATATAGACTCTGGCTTTTCCATACTGAATATAATACATTTGAGACCTCTTTAAAAAAAAAACAAACCATAGATAGATCTGTCTTCACCATTGCCCAAAATCTCATATTAGTTGAACTATTCTGTTCATTTCTAATTGTTAATTTGGGGCTATGTCACAATTCTTTATGCATACAATGGGTACAGTTTTGAAAGCACATTAAGAGTATAGAGAATAAAATTCTGCTCTACCCACCTAAGGTAAAAACAATGCATTGAATGTTCAAACAGAATCCTTTGTGTACTCTTCTCTACACTTCATTATCCCCAGAGCCCTCCATTACCCGAAAACTACATTAAACATCCCACCCCATGTGAAAACTTCTATTACTATTTAGTAAACCATGAATATCTAAATCTTTTCTTGCCTGGTTACACGTAGAAGCATGTGTGCATTCACAGACACATGCACAAACACACTTTCCTTTCATAAGGTATATATTTAGGAGAGAAACTCTGCAGTTGTAGCATATTTGTTCCTTCAAGCTTACTGCACTTCTCAAACTTCTTTCCAAATATTTGTACTGATTTCCTCTCCCAAGTGAGAGATTTGGTCTTGTTTCACATGTTTGGCTCCTCAGCGTCATTGTATACCGTGCTGCATGCCCATAATTTTAGTAAGATCATGTACATGTATTTCCATGTGCATTGCATGTTCAAACCTAACTGCACACATGAGACCTAAGAGAAATATCCTTTGGTCCCTGTTTGGTAGCACGGTCCCACCTCAGGGATTGGTGACCCTGGGTCCCCCCCAAGCCTTTCATTCCATACCTGGTTTATGCAAACAGCCAAAGGCATTCATTTCCATGAATGTGAAGCATTCCTTATTTTGTTGTGATTTAGACTTTCTGGTTTGTATGCAAGCCATGAAGTGAGCTAAATCAAATAAAATAGACTTTACCTGCCAAGAAACCCGTGTAGTTATCGAGCTCATTATCAAGAGCACCAAATGGAGATCAGAGGGGACCTGATGGTCCCGAAAGGGGGGAGAAAAAATACTCCTGTCATTCTTTTTAAGGTTAAAAGCCATTTTATTTGTACCAGAAAGTTTAATTTATAGTGCTGTGGATTCACGCAAACAAACAATTTGGTGACCCGATTCAGAACCACAGGCAGTCTCTTTTATAGTAAAGAATTCAAAATATTCCTGTTTGTTTTCTCCTAGAGAAAGAAGGGCCAGTCTTTCTGTTTGTGATGGCTCTCCAAAAGACTGTATTCCAGCCTCCTCAGGAGAATCCAATGGCAGTCTGTGGTCTGAATGCGGTGTTTGGGGATTTTAACCGCTTCTACTGTGGAAGGATAACCTCATTTCATAGCTGGTCTGAAATAAAACTCAGGTTTCATGGCATGCATTTCCTTAGAGAGGGAGCCTCTGCCTGTCCCCACATTCACTGGTAGGGCCTGTGTTCATAGAGTTGGTTCTATGAGAGCAGGGACTCCATTCTCTACTATCTTCACCCCAGCCCAGGGAGAGTTCAGCACACACAGAGCAAGCATTCAGTCAGTATTTGTTAAATCATTGGTTGTAATAGCAAAAGGGGCTACACAACATAAATTCATGGAATCAAAAACGTGGGATCTAAAATATCTCACAATATGGTGAAGAAATAGAGAAATTGTGGATGAAAAAAGGCAAACCATGAATTCTACCATTTTCATTTGAAAAAGTGAAACTTAAATGGACTTCCTGGAACAGATTTATTTAAAGGTAAAATATCATAAACTCTATCTCATTATATCAAATAACTTCATTGGACAACTCCTTTCTACTATGGTCCATATACAGATGAATTTCTTCTTTGCTTTTATTTTGTTTTGGCATCATTCATAAAAACTATAAAGGAGACATAGGTGGCTTTGCTCCTTTTTTGTTTTAAAGCTGACATTTTAAAGATGCATTTGGGCATTTTATAATTTTATAAAAACATATTTGTACATCTTCATAGACATATTCTGTCAATTTGATATATGTACACATCATGTAATAATCAGAGTACTAAGCACTTCCTTCTTAAACATTTTTAACTTTTATAAGTTGGAAATTGTTTACTCTGCTCATAGATTGCCCCCAAACTATCCCATTTTACTGTAGAAAACTAGAATTCCTTGTTTCTTATTTAACTTCTTCCCATTCCACTATTCTTTCCCAGTCCATTCTCTAGTGACCACCATTCTACTCTCTTCTTCCACAAGACCAACTCTTTAGTTTCCGCAAATGAGTAGTGACCGTGTATGGTATTTGTCTTTCCCTATCTGGCTTATTTCACTTAATATAATGATCCCAACCATATTTCTGTGACAGAATTTCATTCTTTCTATGACTGAATGCTTTTCCCTTGGGTATGTATGTCACATTATCTTTATTCATTCACTGATGGGACTCTAGGTGAATTCCATATTTTAGCTACCATGAATATAGTGTGTCTGGATATTTTATCTGCATCATCTGTTGGAATGATCATTGTCAAGTCTCAACTTCCTGCAGACAAATCTACATAAGCTTAACTCTACTACAAGAGTGGTTTGCTGTCCAGTAAAGAATGTGTTTCAATAGTAGACCCTCTCTCTCTCTCTCTCTCTCTCTCTCTCTCTCTCTCTCTCTCACACACACACACACACACACACACACACACACACAGCAGGAATTCTCCTAATTCAGTGTAATGGTGTCTGAATTATGAGCTTGTCATAAACTACTCTGCCAACCACTTCTGCCAGAATTTAGTCCCTCACTTTTCATCTTAAATGATTACTACCATTTAAATAATACCATAAATGAAAGAAAGGTCCTGTGTCACTGGATTTTCGCAAATTACAAAAACGTGAGTTTTTATTCAATGAGAAGTACCTTAAAGCAGGAAAGGATGAGTCAACTATATAGAAAATACATCAGAGAATGCAAAGAAGCTGAAGAAAGAGAAGGAAGGAGAAGAAGGAATGACAAGAGCAAGAGAAGGAGAAGAGGAGAAGGGAAAGATAGCAACAACAGGTTACAGCTGGTCTCACACATCTGTCCTGGGATAAAATACACGGTGCCAGGACAGAGATTAGACTGGAGAGAAGGCTGAAAGCAGCATGGAAGACTGAGGACCTACAAACTGAGGAGATAGCACTTTGTGCAAGATCTAAATACTGAAAGCATGAATTAAATATCTTCATTATACATTTTCCATCTTTTTTTCCCCCACTCCTTCTAGGAGTTGTCTGAAAGCCCCCGTTATTATACAGTACTGTCTGAAGAATTTTAAATGTTCCTCTACTAGATTCAGCACAATTATTATGAATAGCTCTGGACCTATGAGCTTTTTAAACACATAGTCCAAGTTAATTATTGTAGTGTACGATCTTGATACATACACATGTGGGCTCCAAGCATAACTCACCAGTTGGTTTTGTTTTCCTTTAAAAGCTGGAAGTTGAAAGTTCTTTCGGGCAGATAGAAAGGCACTTTTGTGGCAAAGACATTTCCAGAAACATCTATAAAATCTCCTGCTTAATTAAGCACATTTCCATCACAACGTGTACAGCAGCAGAGGCAGGGTTTTACAACCTAAGAAGAAGTAAGAAAATAATAAATAAAAACAGCAATAGAAAGGCTGGTCTTCTCTCCACCCACCTAGGCAGGGAACGAAAACAAACAATGATGACTAATTAGGATTGGCCCAGCTACAGTTTTAAGGAGCCAAATTGAAACACCCACCAAAGAAAATGGCTGTTTGTTCCCTGGATCTACTTTGGGTTTTTTTTTTTACTGTCGAATGATGAGTGAATACGGTTCAAAGGATTAAAGATAATGCAGGCAATATGAACATAAACTGGGTTTGATAGGAAACTGGTTAGGCTTGTCCCTATTCTTCAATTGTACAATTAGAAGATTCTTAAGATTTTCCCAAAGTAAGTATTTTTTTTACGCTTCTCCCTTTCATGTAATTTGGCAAGGTGAATAAAAATGTTAAGCTGAAAGGCAAGGAAAGAAGAAATACCCAAATATGACCTACCACAACCTGACTGAATCATTTCTGGGCTGGGGATATGGCCTAGTGGCAAGAGAGCTTGCCTTGTATACATGAGGCCCTGGGTTCGATTAACCAGCACCACATATACAGAAAACGGCCAGAAGTGGCACTGTGGCTCAAGTGGCAGAGTGCTAGCCTTGAGCAAAAGGAAGCCAGGGACAGTGCTCAGGCCCTGAGTCCAAGGCCCAGGACTGGCCAAAAAAAAAAAAAAGAGAGAGAGAATCATTTCCTTCAGTTACCACATCTCACAAATATCTCGCTTCCTGCTTTCTTTGACAACAAAACTCTGACTTTAAACCTAGAGGTCTTTGGTAAGTATGTCAAATTTATTTGACAATGCATTACATTTGATTCTGTTTAAATCTGCTTTCAATGTCTTCAACTGTTTGAACATTGATCCTCATTGTCTTTACCCTTTGTCTATAATTCAGCTGAGGAAACTGAAAATCAAAATAGCGTTGCAATCTGATCTCCTATAGAACGGGCACAAAGCCACCGAAGAGTAATGTCCTAACAGGAATCCCTTAGCTGAGAAGTATAAATAATATAAATAAAGCCAGACGTTCCGAGATGGGTGCGGTGTGCATGTTTCCTTGTTCAGCTCAATGTGAGAGGCTAGTAGGTTGGACGTGTTCATTTTCTGTTCTGTGAACAGTAATAGCAGAGATTCCTTTTCTTTGGGAAAGGTGAAATGTCACAAAACTAATTGAAATGGCTTCCTACAACTGCAGGAAGCTGGTAAGCACCCAATATATATTAATCGATATTATGAACCAGGAGATGAATTTACTTGTATCAAACCCCAGGAGACTTGGGAAAATTGGCAATCTTATTTTCCAGATACTGCCAGCCCTCCAGTGCCCTGCCACTAGGATACAGTAACCATGTCTGCAGCCATGAACCTAGTCCAAGACATACTGCATTATCGGACCTAATTTGACCCATCCATCAATCAATCACAAGGACACAGCCACACTGAGCCTGCATGGAATGTACCCCTGACAGTGGGTGCAGGAAAAGGGCACTGGGAAAATACACATCCAAGTGATACCAGTGGTTGGTCGGCCATAAGCGAAGGAAGGATGACGGAGGCTCTGTGATAACATTTAAATCCATGTGTATCTAAGTATCACCGTGAACATCTAGAGTAAACAAAATTGGCCCAAGAGACGGCTGAGAGCAACCTATCAAGTGGCTAGAGCTTCGACACTAACCCCTTCCCTTTACGTTCACCAAGATTCTTCATTATAGATTATCATTTTTAGAAATTAGACATCATTTGTTATCTGAGATATAAATAAAGTTGATCGTGGAGCAATAGAGAGAGAAATAGATGGAAAATGAAAGAGACAGGAAGGAGGAGGAGAAAGAAGAAGGAAGGGAGGGAGAGGGGGAAAGGGAGGGAGGGAGGGAGAGAGGGAGGGAGGGAGAGAGAAAGAAAGAAAGAAAGAAAGAAAGGAAGGAAGGAAGGAAAGAAGGAAGGAAGGAAGGAAGGAAGGAAGGAAGGAAGGAAGGAAGGAAGGAAGGAAGGAAGGAAGGAAGGAAAGAAGGAAGGAAGGAAGAAAGAAATTATGAGTTACTATACTCCCGGGGCACAGAATACCCCAAAAACGAATGGCATCTGAATGACATGAACCCTTGTGAACACACCTCCCATACTGGAAATAAAACTTCACCTCATCGCCTATTCCGGGAGTAGCTCATAATTCGAAGAATGTAACAGATGATGCTCAATCATGAAAAGAATCCTTGGGAAACCTGCTGGATCATTGAACATTATTTTTTTAAATAATGGCCTTTAAGTTGAAACTATATATTAAGACTTAATAACTGACTGCAACCACACTAATAACCATAATTTTATCAGCCAAAATCTCAAACAGAAAATCAGTGTTCATGTTCAAGGTAAAGAGTTTTTGAAAATCAAATCAGCCTTTGATAGGGAATACATGTTAACAAGACTCTAGTTCCTTACATGGAAACATCATTTGAGGAAATACTCAAGCAAATGAGTGGACTGTATTAACTTGCCTTCCAAAAGAGGTCGGTGGGGGGGGGGGGGGCGGGGGGAGTTGGGGACCCAAAGAGGAACCTGGGTGGAAGTGCTCGCCTTCCCCACAGAGATGTGTCCCTTTTGTCCAGGGAGCACTGCCTCAGAAACAAAGCAGGGATGCAGGCATGGAGATATCTCAAGAGTTCACAATGTCTTCTTAAGTATAAGTCAGATGGGCAAATATTTTAAGCGGGAGAAATTCTTTCCTTTGGTACCGGAATGTAGAAGAAAAGCAGGCTTTTTTTGGAGATGGTGATGCAAAAGACAGGTTTACCGAGAGCGCCATTAGATACAAAGAATGCAGAGAGAATGGCTTTTCCCTCGAAGGCTGCAGAGAGGGAGAGAAATCAGAAAGAATGTGGTGTGATTCTGGAACAGTCTCTTCAGAGGGGGGCCTTCCCTTAATGCAGTTATCTTATTTGAACACTGAGTCTCATTAAAGCTCTGGATCTATCAAGAAAACTTCCCAGAAACTTGGGAGTGAATATATCTAGTGAGGCGCTTATGAAGAAGCTATCATACTTATAAATCAATGTGTTAAATTGAAACCCCTTTGTATAACTACTTAAAGATAATAAAATAATTTTAAAAAGAAGCCATAGCTCATGTACATTGGAGCTACCACTCTATTATAAAAGAATGAGGGCAAGGTCATGCCACACAAACTGGAATGAGCTGTCTGCAAGAAGCATCAGGGTTTCGTTTACGAAACACAATGTAGGACAATAATTCTTCACCTCGTGACTGATACGATGGGCTGTAATATATGCATGTCTCTGTGAGCCAAATTAACCATACATTTTCCACTTCCTTATATCACTTTGCTATGTGCAGCCAATGTTTGAAAGACAGCAAGCTAATTTATGGATGCTTCCCTTGCCAAGTATGATTAATTGATGTAATATGTCAATTCCCTTTATGCAAATGTTAAAAAATGCATCTCCATTTCTACCCATATATACTGCAGATAAATGTGTCGAGAAGAGATGACCTCACTAGCGCGCTTGTGGGCAGTAGCTCTTCTGCAGTGTATTTTAGGAGATGAGGATGGCACTTTCTATTCAGAAAACATTCTTCTTCGTGCTCTGGAGGAAATAAATAATATCCTCCCTTGCTCTCAAAGAGCTTACACTCTAGTAGCAAAAGATCAGCTTTGCCCTCTCCACTTCTGTCATTGACATTCTTCTTGGGCTTGGTAAGTGGAGATACTCAACCCCATGCTTCTGGGGCTCACATCTGGTCATCCTTTATTCTGCCTTCACGCTTCACATCCATAATTTCAGCAAAGCCTTTCAATTCGAATTTCAAAACACCCTCCCCAGTCTGCCTTCCAGCATCGACTCTATCACCACCACACAAGCCTTACCAATTACAAAAATAATAATAATAACCTTAAAAGTTAGTTGCCTAAAACAGCCTTTCTCATTCATGCTTGTAGATTCTCTCAGTCAGGACTTCAAGGAGGGCACTACAGGGCCAGTCCATCGTTGTTCCTGACAGCTGGGCTTCCCTTGGAATATTTGAAGACACAGAAGGCTTCTGAAGGCAAGTCCATGGACAGTGAGGATGGTGCTGGCTTCCAGGCCCGAGCTCTCCACTCCCTTCAAGATGGGCTCTCCACCCAAGAGTGTGGGCTTCCACACAGCCCAGTGACTGATTTCCTTGGGATGAGCTTTGCAGAGACAGAGACAGAGACCGAAGCAGTAGAGAGTAAGGAAGAAGCCATGCCTTGTTGACTTAGCACAAGGCAAAACCATGGACTCACTCCCACCATATTCTTAGAGTTTGGAGCAACCAGCCCTCTCCGCTGCATTCAAGTGGGGGAAACAGAGCATGCTCTGTCGAGGTAAAAGTTAGATTGTGTAATGGAGGATGTTATCCCAGCCATTGCTCCGGAGATGCAATAATCCACATCTGGATTACTCCAGCAGACATCTGTGGACCCTCTTTCCATCAGAACCTCTGTCCCCACCACGGAAAAGGTGATCCTCCTTTTCATCTTACAGTATTTAGAGCAGAAATGATCCCCTCTGCCGCTAGAACCCAGCCGTGGCTTCCCAGTCATTGCACCTGCCGTAAAATTCAGGCTCCTTACTAAGAAATACACATAAAATGTTACCCACTCTGTCTTTGTTTTTATTCACAGTTGGTTTTTCATTTCCACAGCATGTCAAGCAATTTCCTCTTCATATCTCCGTACACCTTCATAGCGGTCTAAAATCTTTATTAAATTCCTTATCCCATAACTACTGATCCTTCGGTTCCTGCTTCACTCCTCAGGGAAGCCCTTCCCTGACCACACAGTCTAGGGTCTCGCTTCTATAATCATTCTGGTGCTGGCCTGCTGTGTTCCATAATATTTCTTAGAATATGCAATCTGTTTTTCTTCCTTCCTACCCTCCTTCCTTCCGTCTCACCTCTCCTTTCTCTCCTTATTCCTTCTTCATTTTCCTCCTTCTGTCTCCTTGCCACCCTCATATTTCCCATCTTTCTTTGTCAATCCTTCCCAGTGTGGTATAGTTTTCTAGAATGGTCTAATTTGACACACAGTAGGCACTCAAATACCTATGAAGTAAAAAAAGAATTGCTCATGTACATTTTTTTAAAGATTTGTAGAAGAATCTGTAAATAAAAGTGTGATGACTACATTGAACAAAAAGGCACAAGGAAGATTTCATGAGGACAGAATTGAACAAGGGCTTGAAAGTGATTGAGAGAAAAACAAAACCATGACGAGGAGAGAGAGGACAACTTAGATGAAAATGAAAACAGAAGATGTGGAGGAAATTTAGACAGCAAATGTGAACAGAATGGAAGATGTGAAGAGGAGGAATGAAAGGTGTGTGGGAACCAGATAATGGACCACCCTCAATGCTATTTTTAGGGAACATGACATTGGCAATAACACACAAGATAAAATGCAGATTGTGAACTTGTTTAAATAACATGCAATTTTTTTATCCTAGATATATTTCTAGTTAAAGGTCTAGGTTTTTGTTAGAGCTCTTTAAATCAAATCCAAAATTGTGAGGCAATTACACCAGCATACAAATTTGAAATATGACATGGTTCCTATTCTTTGCAAGTGGAGACTACATCTATTCTCAAATAGAATCTTACTTTCCCTGGAATTTACCACTCAACCACTGAAGCTCCCATATGAAGTGCCAGCCTTCCTCTTAAGTAACAGCATCAATCACGTATGTTTATATGAAACACGGGCTCAGGGAGTGACCTTTTTCCCCTTAAAAGCTGAGGACATAACTGGGTGGAAAACCTTGCATCTGAAATAAGCATGACACTGGGTATTGTTATCATTAAAGTAAAGCCATTTCTAAAACCTGAAGCTATTAATCTGGAGTTTCCAATTGCACAGGCAGCAATTTGATTTTTCTCATTTTGATTAAAGGATGTAGGCAGATTTCCTTCACCAAAAACATAACTAATGTTTTCTATTGGAGGTTTTCCTATAAAAACCATCTCACCTTTGTAAAATCTATGGGCCTAACAGCAGCAGACCTGCAGCCCTGACAAAACTGCACATCATCTCAACCGCTTGTCCATTCTGATCTCTCCTGAGCACAGACACAAATCCAAGAGGAAAACAGCAAGTCAAGAACAAGCCCAGAATTGCACTTGTGAATTGCAAAATGGAATTTTACAAAACCATTAGTATTGATCTAATATGTGGACCGATCTTGTTTATTGCTATTCTACAGATATATAATTCTTAGATGTTTGTTCCCACCATTCATTAGCATAGCTGCTGCTGTACTTCCTTTTGTGTATAATTAAACTCATACTGTCATGAGGAATCCTCTGATTTCTAACATATTGGCTAATTTAGCATCTTAAGTGACTAGTCATAGGGAAAATAATTTCAGTGCTTCCTCTTCTTGTAAGAGACTTTTCTCAGTATAGCTCATCAGTAGATCGCTATAGCCTTATGGTTTGATCAACGAAGGCCCTCATTTCCTGGTGTTCCGTTTGACGTGGACATTTTAGAAGCACCAGGGAAAAGCCTCATTAAGCTAACCACATGTCACTTAAACTGGAGTATAAAAACTTCCTAAGAATGTGTTGAGTTTTAAAGAAAAAGCCTGATTTCTTTAAAAAAAAAAACTCACAAAAACCTAGACCATAATAAATCTAGTGGGCGGCCCTGGAGTTGGCAGTTAGGAGTAATAATTATGGTAGACTTTGGAGCACAGTTGCTGACAGCCGGGCTCTAAGTGAGGTTTCTCAGCAAGCTCAGATCTCTACTGACATATGGGGAGCTCGTTCTCACAGCTCTCTGCCCTCGTGGTACCACACACGTTGCTATTAGAGCTCTGTTACAGCACATTGTTTTATAACTCTTTATTCGTCCATCTTCCCACTATGCTATGGACTCTTCCCAGCCAGAGAGTTTTCCCAGTTTCATCTTATCCACATCTGTAATCTTAGGAAACAGTGAAGGTCTGACACATAGGAAAAGAATTATTATATATTTGTTAGGTGAGTGTGTGTGTATTTAAGAATTAGCAATGATTATCCTCAAATCTATGACCAACTTGTTTTTTTGAGGGAATCAAAAACATCTTCCACCATTGCCTTCAGTAGGCCTTCAATGAAATAAGGCTAAATATTATTTTCTCCAAGTTGTTTAAATGTAAGGTAGATTTTTATCCTTGCCAAACTTGGCCAGTCCTATCAGTTGTTTCTCTCTGTATAGTTATTCCAATGTTTTTATTGTTTAAAATTTGGGATTCTATGTGTTTTCTGCATATTTGAAGAGATTAATGTGTATCTTAGCATTTGGAAGACCAAGGCAGAAGGATCATGAGTTCAAAGCCAGTGTGATCTTAATAGTGATTTCTATATCTGTCTGCATGACATTAAAAGATCCCATCTCACTAAAAACAATGTGTTCTCTCTTCATAAAATATGAAATGAAGTATTCAAGCACATCAACAAATATAGAGCAATGCCTTAAACACAAGTGAATCAACTGCTCAATTTCAACAAATCTTAACATTATGGCACATTTAGTTCTTAGCATTTTTGAGATGCCAAACATCATCTATATAATTTCCTGCCCCCTGTACTTCCTCCAATAACTTCTTTCTAAAATTCTGTAATTTTTATAGATTTCCATATGTTTCTGTTTCAAACGCATTATAGAGTACTATTTTAATATTAACATCAGTGATGGAACACTTCATATAGATTTGTAGAATTCACACTTACTGTTTATTTAACTGAGTATATAAACTCATGCATTTAACTTATTTATTCAGCTCACATCCATTGACCACCAAACTGTTCAACAAACAAGACACAAAGGACACAGATCTCAACACCTCCAATAAACTATTGTCATCCTAGAAACTCACAGACAATAAACAAATACACATCTGACCATGTGTAAGATAGGGATTGACATTATAGGGGTTGATTCAATAGGACACAGGAGATACTGGCATTAGGAGGGGTGTTGTGATCTAAGATATGTTTTTGTACAGAGTTTTCAGGAAAAGTATTATTGGCAAGGAGAATTGGAACACAATCTGAAACTGTGAGAATGTGAGTGAAGAAGACCTCAAACGAAATTCCAAGCAGAGAGAACATCAAGTGCAAAGATCCTAAGGTAGGAACTTCGCTGGCATGATTGACCAACTACAAAGACCTGCTGTATTTGGAGCCAGGGACTATGCCATGAAGGGACCATGGATGTGACTTTTGCACCGTGTTAGTTTTAACACTGTATTAGTGTGTTATAGAGCAGTTAACAGGTCCTGTGGTGGGGGAGACAGAGAGGCAGAGAGAGCAAGATGGTGACAGACTGAGGAGAGAGACAGAGACAGAGATAATGGAGAGCTAGGGCAGAAATAGAGAGACTGAGAGTCAGAGAAAGACCAGTTAGAAGCTGTACCAGCCATCTCGCTAGTATGCTGAAGGCTACAGAGAAGTGCTCAGGCTCTGGCTATCATTGTTCAGTGGAGCAGACAATGGGGTGACATTGGGTGTGGGGTATGAGGAAACTGAGTGATTAATTACTCAGGTGTTTGGGACTTGAACAACTAAGGAAGGAGTTTTCATTAACTGAGTAGAAACTATGGGAAAAGACAGATACAAGGAGAAATACATGAAGACTAACTTCAGATATGTTAAGTTTGATGTGTCTGTTAAACATCTGGGGAACACTTAGCGATACATCCTATCAAGCTAGAGTTCAGGGGAAAGTCTGAAAGAGGCACACAGAACCTGAGTTCAACCCATCGGAGACACTGTATAAAACAGCATTAGACTGAATGGGATCACCTGGGGTAAAAAAAGAGGTAAGTTTGACAATAATCCCTAGATTAGAGCCCTGGTGAAATGGCAGATAGAGTTTAAAATATTCCGTAGATTAGTTAGGGGTCAGGACCCCTGGAGAACACATTGAGGTGGAAGAGACTGTTCCTCATATAATCTTAGCTGAGGTGGGGAAAGGCAGGACTGGAAAAGAGCCTTCCTAACAGATCCAGAGTTCAAACTCAAGTACCACAGTAATAATAATAATATAAAAGTTTATATTCAGCAGCAATGTTTTCCAGTTAACAAGACCACTAATAGTTCTGACATGGAAGAGATTGAGACTGTTATTCTCATGAAGCCAACCTGAGGGAAACTCCTAGAGGATGCATGAAAATGGATGGAGATTTCTTAATACTCCTATGGCCATTTCAGCCCTCAGCTGACATACTCCTTGGGGGAATATTAGAGACATTTCCAACAGAGTCATCAAAGTAAATTCTCCACTGTTGCCATTAAGACATGTAGACCCAAAGAAGAATTGAGAGCAAGAATTCTTGGAAATGAAAAGGTAAAGTTATAGCCCAGTGTTGTGTGGCACACCTATAGTATCAGTTACTCAGACAGGATCATCTGGAGTTCAAAGTCTTTCTGGGTGAAAAATAGCAGATGGCCACTAGTTCAGGTGGTACAGCAATTGCCTTGCGTGTTGCATGTACAAAGACCCTAAATTTAATCTCCAGCACTAGAAAAAGTATTTTTCTTTGTAGATATTATATGTAACTTTTCGTTTTTTGGCAGTTCTAGCTAGGGCTTGATTTGAGGGCCCTACATTTGCTAGTCAGGCACTCTACTCCTTGAGCTATGTCCTAACACATAAATTTTGTGTCTGTATAGCTATAAAAACTAAAAGGACCAACTAGAGGCTAACATGTGTTTCATAATTCTACCAGGTGAAATAGTAAAAGTATTAATACTTAACAAAGACATTTTGGCTGGGCATGGTAGTGCACATTTGCATCTCCAGCACTTGAGAAGGTAAGGCAGGAAGATCTCAGATTAGAAGCCAGCCATATCTCCTCAGAGAGAACCTAGCTTAAAAATTTTCATGTATAGGGCTGGGGATATAGCCTAGTGGCAAGAGTGCCTGCCTCGGATACACGAGGCCCTAGGTTCGATTCCCCAGCACCACATATACAGAAAACGGCCAGAAGCGGCGCTGTGGCTCAAGTGGCAGAGTGCTAGCCTTGAGCGGGAAGAAGCCAGGGACAGTGCTCAGGCCCTGAGTCCAAGGCCCAGGACTGGCCAAAAAAAAAAAAAAAAAAAAAAAAATTTTCATGTATAGTCACATTTAGAAATCAGAGCTATCAAGGAAAAAAAGCTATTTTTTTCTTGGGCAATTAAAAAAATAAAATAAAATGCTAAGAATAAAAGCAAATATGCATGATTATGTAAAAGAAACTTGCCAGGAGAAATAGAGAAAACCATATGAAAGAAATGTTGCTCAAACAAATAACATACCAAGCTTGGATTAAGAAACTGAATGTTACAAAGATGTTAATTCTGTGTAAGCTCATTTATAAATGTAATGAGTTTCCAGTAAAAATACCAATGAGATTTTTGTGGCACTGAACAAACAAATGCTATGCTTGTAGGGGAAAAATGAAGGTAAATAGTGAAAGACTGAGGGAAGAAAAGGGCAATGATAGAGGAATTAGTACAATTCGTTACTAAAACCTATGGAGGTCTCAATTTCTCCACTAAAGCAATGTGATGGAACTTATACGTAAATAAGCAGCCAGCATATAAGATCTAAGAAACCTAAAAATAGTCTGAAGTGGTCATTTAAAAGTTGGAATATCCAATAAATGTATTAACCTATAAAAGATCTAGAAAAAAAATACTGGATCTATACCTTGCCATATACTCTCAACACTGGCTCTCAGAAATCCAGTTAAGAGCATCATTAATGTTCCTTGATACCGACTTGTTTCTCAGAGTGGCTACAGACATTTGCAGGTTTACAAGGGTAAGTGTGCTGCTTCTATTTCTCTACAACTCACACTTGGATTTTGCCAATCTGATGAACATGATGAAATGGCAGCTCACTGTAGTTTCAATTTGAGCTTCCCTGATTACTAATGAGGCAGATTATCTGTGCTAATGTTTATTGGTCATTTGGGTGAGTTCTTCAAAATGTTAAACCACGTATTTTCTGTTTTTTTTCTATTGGTTTTTTTATATTTGCTTAATTTTTCTTTACATACTATTACACTAATCCAAGTAAAATAATTGTTAACATTTATTGTTTCTGCTATCCCTGGCTCTGTCATGGATATTTTACATTTATTCTCTTACCTGATCTCTACAACAACCCTTAAGAAAATAGACTGCTTATCCCTGCTTCTTAAATAGGAAACTGAACTACACAGACGTGAAGTGACTTCTCTAATTTTTTTCCATTTAATTAGTGGTGAAACCCAATTTTGGACTCAGGGAATAGCTTCCCCAAAATATCCCTCATTGTTTCTCAGTCTTGTGATTTCATATATTGTACATACCATTTTGTACCCCTAAACTGACTTACTGAATTGAAACCCCTTTGTACAACTATTTAATAATACTTTTGAACAAGTAAAAAATAATAAAAGCAATTTAAAATAAGACCTGAGGCTTTCCATTGTCTATTACTAAGGGCATTTGAATAATTTGGGAAAACCCATATACTTATGACAGAATAACAGGCACCTGGTAGGAAGTTCTGATGCTCTGGCATGTCCCCACTAAATACAGATATCCAGAGAAGGGCTAATTTAAAAATGGGACACCTACATGCTTTAAAAGTGGGATTTTCAAAGCTTTCTTTCAATCAAGTGAGGTCTTATTGGAGGAAGTAGGTCACGTGAGACATGGAATGACGGTTAGGTCCCGCCTCTATTCCCTTCCTCCCACTCCGCTTCCTGTCCACCATAAGATGAACAACCCCCTCCATGTGCTTCCATAGAAATAATGTTTAGCCCAGCATCCTGGGGCCAAGAAACCAGCCCTGAAACCTCTGAAATCATGAACAAAATAAGCTCTTCCTCCTTAAATTTGTTTCTATTGGGCTTTTTGTCACAGTCATAAGAAAGGTAACTAACACGGCACCCACTCTCACCTGAAATTAATAAGAAATAGTGAAGAAGCAAGTCTATATTTAATGACATTTGATCAATAAATGATTTTGGTTTATCACATTTCATACCTAGTCACGAATAAAGAGAGTATGGAATGATTCTGCTCTTTTCAATTCATCACTGTGTACCTTTTCCTTCTATAGGCTCCATATCCAGTTTTTAAAAAAATTGACAGCTGAATATGTTTAAGAAGTCACCTAATTAAAAGAGGAAATAAAACTCTTTGAGTATGAGCCACACATTTACTCATACACGCATGCTGTAGAAAAAAAAATAATGCATAGGCTTGTTATTTCCCTCATGGGTATAAACATCAGTGATAGTCTGCTAATTGCTTTTATAAAAATAGAAAAGAAACAGTAGCAAGTACTGGAGCTCCAGTAAGAATAAGATTTGTCTATGCTTTTTAGCCAGTGATTCTTTTTTGTGTGTGTGTGCTAGACCTAAATAGGCATATTCCACAGCTGAACATTTTCCCTGGTAGATTAAAAGGTAATCACTGTAGAACTGGTGACAGGGGAGTCAGGGTACAGCTCACAGTTCAGACTAGGAATGACTTGATTAACATATCTATTACCCAAGATGCTCTGACTTAGAACAGCTTTTAGAGAAGAAGCTAAAACTTTCTCTTAAAAAATTCCATTGTCTAAAAAAGAAGCAACAACAAAATAATATTATTTGAGGGATTTAAAAAAAAACACACCTTTTTTCTTTGTGGTTCGGGATCTGTATTGCGATACAAGACAATGCAGACAGTTTTGTTTTACCAAGAACAATTGTCAAAAGTTTAGCAACTTTGAACATGCATAAATCATTATAATCCCCTGCGGCTTTTTATAAGTTTTGATTGTTCAGAGATAAGAAAGATCTGGCGTAACTCTAGAGACATTTGGTGTTTTGTATTTTGTTTTGCGTCTGAATGATAGATGTGTGAACACGGGTAGTTGCTAAAAGCCCCTAATCATGCATTTGGACACATGAATGGGATCTAACAAATTGCCTTGCAAGAAAGAGGCAAATCCCACGGTGCCAAACCGGTAACCAAGTCTCCCAGGATTCCAGCTTCATGGCTGCCCCCTGACCTGACTCTGCTGGTCCCGAGATGGAGATAAGGGTTAAAAGAATAGCACAAGCCTCACTTTAGCTTCTGAGTCTTTTTTGGGTCTCTGATGTAAGAACAAACTGCTCCGAAAATTTTGTGTATCTGGATTTTTATGTCTCCCACTCAACATGCCCAGCTACGCTTCAGTTACTCTTCCAACCACTCTTCATTTCTTTGATAGTCGAAGCCTACAGATATGATCTACACAATCCAAGTCTACCTTCCTCATTTGGAAACAAATGTTTTGACTACTCTGTGTAAAGGCTGAGAATAAATGGAATCTCTAGGTTATACTGTCCTCTAAGCTAGCATTTTTCTCCTGGTATCTATAGTATGAAACTGGCAACATAAGCCCCAAGTTTATCTGCATAGAAATTCTCTTTGCGTCCCGCCTTTCATAACTGCATTGTAGGAAACTCAAAAAAGACAAGTATTCTCATAATTAACTCCCCAGCTCTCCCAAATTAACTGTTAAGATTCTCCTTAGGCCTTTATAGCTAGTCACCCTTATACCATCCCCTCTAAACCTGGATTTTAGGGAGTATCTCTGAGGAGAGGAAGATATCCACATCTCTAAAGCTGAGAAAATCATACCTAAGAGAGCAAGAGACGCTACAATTATAACCATTGTAACTGCTCGCTACATTTCCCTCCCAAACACCTCAAAATTATCTCTTTTGCAGTGTTGATGGTTACAAATACTTCATCATTACTGGCATCTGATGTGCCTGCTCTTGTGGAAAGCTATGATTGGATTATTTAAACTGGTATACATACGGGCTGGGGATATGGCCTAGTGGCAAGAATGCTTGCCTCATATATATGAGGCCCTGGGTTGAATTCCTCAGCACCACATATACAGAAAATGGCCAGAAGTGGCGCTGTGGCTCAAGTGGTAGAGTGCTAGCCTTGAGCAAAAAGAAGCCAGGGACAGTGCTCAGGCCCTGAGTCCAAGCCCCAGGACTGGCCAAAAAAAAAAAAAGTTTCATTAAGGGCTGGGAATATGGCCTAGTGGCAAGAGTGCTTGCCTCGTATACATGAAGCCCTGGGTTCGATTCCCCAGCACCATATATATAAAAAATGGCCAGAAGTGGCACTGTGGCTCAAGTGGCAGAGTGCTAGCCTTGAGCAAAAAAAAAAAAAAAAAAAAGAAGCTAGGGACAGTGCTCAGGCCCTGAGTCCAAGGCCCACAACTGGCAAAAAATAAATAAATAAATAAACTGGTATACATGAGGGTAACTGAATGGATAAGGCTTTTCAGTTCCACTGATATTTCTGCTGTAGGTGTAGAGATCAGTAAATAACTTCTAAGAATTAAAGTAATACGGTCTCGCCTAGAAAAAAGACTAGCTAGAGAAGCCTGCATGCCAGTTTTAAAACTTGGTGGTCCATAGGTCAGTATATCATCAACTGTTCTATCCAGAACTCAGATGCTCTTCAGTACAATACGAGATATCAAAATAAATAAATAGCCATTAATAGAGGGAAGGAGCAAGACCCAGTAGCCTGAGTCAAGGAACCCCATTGGTTTGGCCACTAGTAAGTACTTCTACAAGCCCTGGAGCTCCCAGATGGAATCTAGGACTTAGCACAATGGCTTGCCACCAAAACCAACTGCCTGCATCCACTCCTGGATCTAAACCGATCCAGTTGATCTATGGATCAAATTCTGAATCTGAATTAAAATGAGGGGGGGAAACACAGAATTTCATATACCATATTTGAGAACTTGAATGTTGCAAAGGAGAACACAACCTAAGAAATATATTCTAACAGTAAGAAAAAAAGATCACGAAAGAACAATGTTTTATTGGTATCATCTACACCTTGGCTGTTTTACATTTTGCCTGTGAAGCCATACAAAAATCTTTGACCCTCTTTGACATCTTCAAAAATCATTTCTTTGCTAATTTCTATCTTACACATGTCCTGATTAAATTGGGGTGGGGGGGCTTCTATCTGTCCCCATTCCTCTCTCCTCTTCTGAATGGTCTATAGATGCAAAAGTTCTCTGCCACACAGCACTGGAATGGCTTATAAATTCTGCTTACTGAATGAGGCATTTGGTCAAGATTCCAAGGCCCAGCTCCAGACAGCCAGACAAGACAGCTGACGAGTCTGCTGTCTCCCTTCCCCCACACGGGTGACATTCTACACTCCCCACAGGGTCAGACAGTTACCAGGAAATGCTTCCCATCGCTTCTTCTCACTTCCCCCAGCTCCTCCTCATGTCGTTTTTGTAGACTAGCCAGAATTTCAGCTTTAGAAACATGTGTGACCCAAAGAAAAAACTGGGCTGTCATTCAACTACATTTCCATCCACCCTTTCCCCGATCCTACTTCTGGTCTGACAGCCTGACAACCATGTCTATTTCTTCTTCCCCCAAAGAATTTCATCAGTGCCACCCAAGACCTGGTCGACTGGTCCCTCAGTCCCAGTCCTCATGGTTAGGAGGAAAGACAAAGTTCTCTATTATCGTGCTTCCTTTCGCTGTATTACAGGAAGAACACTCCTACCAACCCATCCCAGAAGACTTAGGAATGTCTTCTGCTCTCCCAAAGGCAAATAGGCCATTTATAACACATTCTTCTGGGCTAGTCGGCACAGCTCTACATTGGTAGACATGGCAGCCTGGCTTTTTTTTTTTTAAGAGGGAAAACAATGAAAGAAGGAAGGGACAAGGACAGAATCTAAAATCTGCCAAGGAATGAAGATGCTGCTTAGAATTCCTTAATAAGGATAAATTAATGAAAGTAATTCACTGAGTGTTTTCTGCATGTCACCATTGATGAGGTTTTATGGATGTGATATCATAATTTGGCTGTCTTTGACCTGCCCCTCCTGGCCATTCTAAATTCTGCGGACATTATGCAGCTATCTTGCCAGCGAGGAGAGCTGAGTGCCAAAGGCTTGCTTTATTTGGGCAGGAATCAAAAGGCCTTGTGGGCTGAAGTAAAGGCAAGCTCAGTGACTTTCTCCAGCTCTACTGAGTCACTGTGGCTAGAATCAGCTTGTAAATAGAGCTGGAGCAACCGAACTAATATCCCCTCCAAGATGAATGGATTTCTAAGCAGATTTGGCCTTACAAATGCATAGCATTATATATTTCATGCCACCTTAATCCCTATTAAGCTAATCTGAAGTCATGTCAGGCCAAGCGTCCATAGTCAAATGGATTAGACAAGCCAATTGATCAAACAGAGGAAAAGACCAAGAGCTTTTCCTGTCTGGCACCCAGGCATTCAAAGTATCATTCCACACCAGTGTTTGCTCGCTTTTGGGTTCCAACATCCTCACAAATTAAAATCAACTCTTGGGGATGGATGACTAAAATCCAAAGAGAGGGTCCCAAATACATACAGTTCTTTAAATAAATAGGAGGAAAATAAAAATATGTTCCAACCGTTCATTCACCTGGTTTCAAAGAACTATGGACATTTTGTGAAAAGAAAATTAAAAACCCCGCGAGATAGTCAACTTAAAAATAATTTGGCATCCACTTCGGTCATTTCCTTTGTCCTTGCTGTGCAAGACAATGGAAATCTTCAGGGATTTGGCAAGTTGGTGTTGATTGAATGAAAACAATGCCACATTTTTACAGTAGTTCCTTTGTGTTTGCATTTTCCCTCAACTCTTCCCTGATAGGTTAATGCCAAGGCACAAAGGAAAAGACCTAGGAGGGTTTAACAGTTTTAGAGGCTAAGAGTGGCATTACTAATGCAGGAGGGGGGTGCGTGTGGAAATGCCATGTGTCTCAACACATCTTGGATTGCCAAAAAATAATATATTTATTTGGCATTTATTTAAAAGAATATTGGGTTCCTCTCTGTTTCAAATTGGCCCCTGCCTCCCGTTCGGTTTATTTTGTTTTGCTTTTGACATTTTTTTGTGTGAATTCTTATATCACTACCTTTTCCCCACAGCCCCTCACGAGGACTGCATGGCTTTGACTGTTGTTCACTCAGTCATGGCGGTGCAGGCCTGTAACTCCAGCAATGAAGAGGCACAGGCAGGAGGATCTCAAGTTGCAGGCCAGCCTGGACTACAGTGAGACTCAAGAAAAAAGACCCCCCCGGCCCCGCAAAAAAAAAATCCAAGCACTGTCCATCATGAATGTGTGTGTGTGTGTGTGTGTGTGTGTGTGTGTGTGTGTGTATTCATTGTGGCTAATCCTATTACCTAACATACCTCTTTTTCTGCCTCCTTTTCTAAACCCATACCATAAAAATATTTTCAGACGTCATGGATTTCATCATTGATTTTCCGATTGTGGGCTCTTTATAATAGCTGTGCAAACCAAGGAATATAGATAGTGTAAATTATTTAGGAAGAGGCAGCAATCAATATTTTAAAGAGCTAAAGAAAAGTAGTTTTTTTGGCGCATGGCTAAATCATAGGACCCCCTTCCTTCCCCAGCTCTAAATAATCGTGATATAATTAAAGCATGGGCTCTAAAGCAAGGCCTCCAGCGAGAGTTTGTGCCTCCTGGCTGCTGGGGTCGGGAGAATGGAGGGGTCTTGTGAGGCTCAGAGAGTCCTGTTGAAAAGGCACAGAAGTTCTATTACCCTTGCAAGCTAGGGGTTGAAATGGCACCCATGCCTTCCATGTGGGCAGACCGCGCAGAGATTCCCAGGCAGCGTTTCCAGGTGTATTGGGCCGGGTCACCTCTGAAAGAAAGCTGCTCCTTCCAGCTTCCGAGTTTGTGTAGTCATACAAATCCCTACAGCCAGAGGGGTGACCCCACTTGGCAGAAGCTCTGGACTTCCAGGCTCCATTCTGGAGCACTCATAGATGGAAACTTCTCGCCTGGCGTCTGTCTGGCAGGGACTATGGAAAGGGTGAGTGTGGATCTGGCTGGGACCATCGCCACCCTCTGCACCACAATGGAAGGAATAGAAGGATAGAAAGACAGGGAAAGAATAAGTCTGTTCCTGAGCTCGGCCCCCATTCTCTTGCTTTGCTGGTTCTGCCTAAGTGGTTCACAGCGACTTGGAAAAAGTAAACTATTTGGTGTTTCAGTACAGTTGTTTTAATAAACTCTATATGCTTTGTTCTTGAATCCGGGTTCAAGTTTCCATTTCTCATTTTCGTCCCCTGAAGTCCAGTGTTGATTGCTCCTCTTCTTGCAAAGGGAAAGGCCAGACCCCTTGGGCTCACGTACTTACACTAAGACTTGCTATAAATGAGAGAGCACATGCAAAGCACTCGGCGTGATTTGTCACATAGGAATGTCCATTCATATATTTCATAGATATTTAGTTTAAGGCTATGAAGATGAAGAAGTCATTTGAAAAACTTTCACCCAACGCTGGCTTCGTGGGAATGTGGCCTAGAAAGTCACTCAGGGGTCACTAGGGGTCAGAAGGATTCTGGGCTTTGGTTCTATGCACCCCAGCTATCTCATCAGAGTTTAATCAACCACTGAATCACCATTACACATTTTATTATGGAGCTCCTGAGTAAAGTCTGACAGAACAGAGAAGCAAACGTTCCAGCTGAAGAGATGCTTCTTGTCTGATGGCAATTCCTTACGGCCCTAATGCATGCCAGGCCCCACAAACACACTGGTGGAAGTCACTTTTCTTTGGAGGAAACCACACAAACACTGGTGTGGGATTCCCCACACAGGCAATCGGCAAGACTCAAAGCAAGGGCTAGAATGGGCAACATCATCCGCTGCTAAGTTGACAGCCCTGGGCGGTCGTAACTACTTCCTGTTTGAACTAGAACATACTTTGAACACAGACACAGACAATGGTATGCTAAAAAATCTGCACGGTCATTGAACATCATCATGTCTTTGTGATTTGCCTTGCTTCCTTGACTTAGCCAACCATGTAAGGTAAAACAGTAACACTCTAGGAACAAAGAAAGATAAGGAAAGCTCTTTCTGTTGGCAGAATTCCAAAGATAGACTACTGGTAGAACGAATGTATATCATCAAGTGAGAAAAACACACCAGTTGCATTGGCTTTGTGCAGTGTGTGTGTAAGTACACACACAGTGCACACACATGTAGGAGGCACAAAATAACAATTCCATCATGTCAGTGGTCCCACAAAGAAGCCAAAGTGATTCCCTTTAAAGCTGGCCTTTCACATAGAAAGGATGGCAACGTTCTCGCTAATAATGTAAAATGTTGTTTTTTGTTTGCTTAGGGGGGAAAAAAGGAAAAGTTTTATATTTAGGATCTGTAATGGCACACTCTTCTGCTTTTGACCAAGTGAGCCTAGATGCATCTTACATTTAAAAGATGAGCACCAGGGCTGGGGATATAGCCTAGTGGCAAGAGTGCCTGCCTCGGATACACGAGGCCCTAGGTTCGATTCCCCAGCACCACATATACAGAAAACGGCCAGAAGCGGCGCTGTGGCTCAAGTGGCAGAGTGCTAGCCTTGAGCGGGAAGAAGCCAGGGACAGTGCTCAGGCCCTGAGTCCAAGGCCCAGGACTGGCCAAAAAAAAAGATGAGCACCAACAACATGAACTGTACATAATCTACGAAGTTCCATACAAAATCAATGGAGTTCGGGATAGGAAAGCATAAGTTGTCAATTAATTAAAGCCTTTCTAGAATGTTTGAAAGAGAATCTGATGCCATGTTGAGAAAAGTGGAAATGACAAAGTAATCAAGGGAATACCAAAATCGAGAGACACAGGGTAAAAAAGACAAACGATTACAAAAGCAATACTTGCAAAACTGTTTAGTGTAAATCTACTGAGCAACTCATGGGATGAAAGGGAAAGGGGGAGGAGAAGGGGGGAATGAGGGAGGAGGTAACAAACAGCACAAGAAATGTATCCAATGCCTGAAGTATGAAACTGTAACCGCTCTGTATATCAGTTTGACAATAAAAAAACAAAACCATGAAAAAAATAGAACAATATAAGTATAAAAAAAGTAATCAACTCACCTAATTAGACAACTGACAGGTGTGAGGAATGGAATTAAAAATCCAAGCCCAAATAAGGAGTCTTCTATACAGCTGCTAACAGCATAAATAAGACAAAGAAATGATTGTAAATGTTTGGCAACCAGAGGAACCATGCGGTAAGTCAGACGATGCAGAAAAGCACTGAATTAGAAGGATGCTACTGACTTAGTGACCAGGGAAAGTTCCGCATATGCAAAGCACATTCACTCAGAGCACTGGTCTCCATCTGAGGATTTCTGTTTCCATGGCATGTTTGACTTGTCTGAGATTTTCGCACTATTATAAAGTAAATTTTTATTTTGAAAGCTAAAGAGAAAATGTTAGCGTAAAAAGGCAACGGAGCTGCATTGAATTTTACATGAGCAAGTCAGCTCGTTTAGCCTCAGGCCACGGGACTTAGAGTTTCCATTTCATCTCTTTCTCTTGAGTAGCTCTGGGGGTTAAACTCCGAGCCAAACGATAATTGATGAATTGAAAAAAAAAATTCTTGGGTTTGAAACTTAGATATCTCCTAAAGATTTGGTAGAAGGTTTGGCTCCCAGCTGCTGGTGTTCTGGGGAGGAGGTGGTACTTTAAGAGGAAGGTACTTGTGGGAGGCAGTTAAGTCACGGGGGGCGTGCCCTTGATAGGGAATGTAGTGAACCCTAGCACTTTCCTCTTCTATGGTCCCAGACCTGAAATGAAGAGTTTGCTCTACCATTCTGTGTTTCCTCGCACCAGACCCAAAGCAAAAGGGCCAATAATGGGTCGTCAAATTCCTAAATCCGTAAACCAAAATATAAATGTGGTCATACCCTACGAGTTTCAAAGAATACTGAAAGCTGAGTGTTTGGATCTAAGTAAATACACGGATGTCCACTACTTTCGATTAGTTCTATCACCAGCACTACCCACTGACACTTCTTACCTGATTTGTTGCAGTAGGTGGACAATCATAAGAGCAGTAATTCTGTTTGCAAGGTTGAACTTATCCCCTGGAATGTCAGGCAAACCTATAAACAAAAGTGAAAGAAATTAAAGTTGAGAAGGGTTTGCAAACTATCTACACAGTAGGAGTCAAGTTGGGCTTCTAATGATGCTCTTGTAGAAAGATGTATTGCTGATGATATGGGTGAGGTCATTTGGAGAAGGAGATAAGATTGTTGACTTTTTATCTACATATATATTATACACATTTTATATAAGATATATATATATCCTAGCTGTTCAATATTTTAACAAGAAATCTGTATTCCTGTTGTAGTTAAAAGTAAAATAATATAAATCATCCTACCTGGGCAACGCAGCTAATCAGCAATCTAGAGGATTCTAGGAGTCGGGAATGTGGGCCAGCAGGCTGGGACACTTTGCAACAAGGGAGCCAAACCAAGTCCATATTCTTAGACCTCGCTTCTTTGTTTTAACATTCTTGGAGACAATCTCAGCCCCAGGGATAAAAGTTTAAACCAGAGACATTTTTTTTTAAATTTCTGAGTCTACGATTGTCTTAATCTGGAGTGATGAGCGACAGATATCCTTTCAGTCATTCCCTGAAAAATTCTGCTTCCCTTACGTGCACCTCCATGGCCGAGGACTCTAAATTTAAAGAGCCCTCACACATGTTTAGCTTAGCTCTGCTGTAGACACTTCAATCAGGAGTGCTTTCTTCAGGCGGGGTCGTGAGCCCAATGGTAGCCCTCAAAAATACACATTCTCACCCAAATACCAGAACTCTGTGAATGTGTCTTAGGTAACAAAGAAGTGACTGAATTGAGATTTGTGAGGGCAGGGGGGAGGGGGCTCCTGGATTCTCTCAGTAAGCCCCTAAGTCACATGTATTCTTGTTAGAAGGAGTCAAAGGGAGATTGAGGACGTAGTTGAAGATGATAAGAAGGCATAGACAGAGATAGAAGGGATTCCACCATTAGCCAAGACAACCAGGAAATGCTGGCACTACTGGAAATGAAAAGAGCCATGGAATGGATTGTTCTGTAAAGCCCAGAAGAACAGTCCTGTCTGATTCTCAACTTTAGTCTCCAGCCTGAAGAATTATGAGAGAAGGAATACATTTTGCTTCTTTTAAATAATTGAACTGGTGAGAATTTGATAGAGCAGCTATAAGAAAATAATGCAGGTGGGTAGTGAAGCACATAGTTAAATACCTTATATTATGAGATGACTTGGTCTCCACAAAAAAAAAAAGCTACTCACATTTTATAGATTGCACATAGACAGCAGCATAAGCATTCATATCGATAGTGTCCAAAATTCTCCTAGGTGAACCTCAAGAGAATTCCACCACATTATTTACCTAATCACCATATTCTGAATAGCTACTTATTTGGTGCAATCACCCCCTCCTTCACTAGATAAGTTAGCCTCACTCGTAGCTTACATTTCTTCACCCATTTATTGATGACTTATCTATTCGGAAACTCACAATGCACCTCCTCTGTCTGCTAATAGAGATACAGGTAGAAGTGTGGCTCTCCTCTCTCATGTCTTGAGTCTAGAATGGGAGCTAGGATGGTTTCATGATTAACAGTAAAGGAATATATATACACAGGGACTCAGAGAGAGCAGGAAGAAATCCAACTAACATTTCCCCCTTACCCACTTGAACCGCCCCAGCTCAAGGATATACTGCAGATAGAAATGGCAAACCTTGGTTTTCAGCCAGGTCAGCCGAGGAGAGCGGGTGCTTGGCTGGTGTGCAGGGACCCTAAAGGGGATGCTTGTTTGCTGTTCCTCAGGGCTCGCCTTCAATATGATCGCCGTGGGATTAAGGCCCAAACCCTGACCAGAGAAAGGAAGTGAAAAAATTCATCATGAATATTTCATTTTAGAAAGGAAAACTATGACAAAACATGGACTTTTTATTAAGGAGAAACAAAGGAAGGAAACAGAAGGAGTCATTTTGAAAGTAAATAACCAGGGAGAAGCCTGGAGACTAAAAAAATTGCTCATTGGAAACTCGAACTCAGCCCAGAAAGAGTAGGCATGTTAAGATAAACAATGACTAAATGGCAAAAGGGAAGAAAGCTGTTATGAGGGAGGAAAGGAATCTTTTTAGAGTGGGAAAGAATTTTCCTGGATGAAGTGAATAAATCCTGTAAAAGATGACAGACCAAATGTGATTCAAAGTCCTAGTTAAACTGGCCCTAAACTCCTAGCTGTCAAGCAGGTAAAACAGTTAATGGAATGGCTCAAAGTTGATGAATTAAAAACAATGTACTGGAGCAAATGAAGGCGATCGTACCAAAGAAAGCAAAAGGAATTTAATTTTATTTATTTAGATCAAGCCCAGGGCCTTGCTCAGGTAAGCAAGTTTTCTACCATTGAGCTACATCTCCAGCCCTTGATCATTGTACTTGATGTCTAAAGTAATTTTGTGGCGCTCTCCCATGTTCAACTGTATTTCAGCATAGAATATATATCATTTAGCTTTGGCTGCATAAAAGAATATACTGCCTAAAGCTACTATTATTTATCAGCTCATGACTCTGGATGGGTAGTCTGGGCTGACCAGCTGGGCAGCTCTACTGACATACCTGGGTCTTTTTATTTTTCCAGTTTCGGGGCTTGAACTCATGGCCTGGGCACTGTCCCTGAGCTTCTTTTGCTCAAGGCTAGCACTCTACCACTTGAGCCACAGCTCTACTTCCAGCATTCCTGTTCATATGGTACTGAGGGATCAAATCCAGGGATGGGTTCGTGCATGCTAGGCAAGCACTCTACCACTAAGCCACCTTCCCAGCCCTTAGCTGGGTCTTATTCCACATAGCTGCAGTGAACTGGTAGCTGAGAGCTAGATGGCCAAGATGGCCCCTCCTACACATACATGTTTGACAAAAGTCCCTACCACATGGCCTCCTCCACCTCGCTACTTCAGGACCATCATATCCTCGCATGAGAACAGCAGATGTGGCAACACAAACAGTCTCTCAGGTGCACTTGCCTTAAAAGTTTGGGGTTCTCTCATATTTCCCCCAATGCCATTGGCATTTGGTTGAGTCAGATTAAAGAAAGAGTTCACCTCCATCTCTTGATGGGAAGAGTGGCAAAGTTACAATGAAAAAAAAAAGATGAAACAAGAGAAGAGAGGGGAGGAATGATCAGGGCCATCTGTGCTAACAATCCCCTGTAATGTATCATCTGGTTATCAAATGAACCCTTTTCCCACATGTGAAATAAGAGTATTTTTTTTAGCAAAGTCATATCCCACAATGGTATCTGGTTTGAGAGGTCTTCTCCTCAAACCGTTGCGAGTGCAGATGAGAATTTCAATATAATATTATATCTACATATATATATATATATATATATATATATATATATATAGAAGAATTTCTCTTTAAGCATAGTTCTTCAGTTGTGAGTCCTCTGAAGCCAGGCACCTAGGCACTGGAATGATCCGACTCTTTCACAAACAAGCAACACGTAATAGTTAGAGGAGCTAGGTCACCACAATAGACACTCACACTCGGAAAGGGAAGAACAGAATTGCAGTCACGGTCATAATAGTTGGGAAATCCTGCCAGGCAAATGCTAACAAAGACCTCTACTCTTGGAGCAGGGAATTATCCTTAACTAGGGCCATAATTCTAGTCCCCAGAATGACTTCTGTCTTCATTGGTTTTTGTTCTTTTCACATTCTGAGTCATACTCATAAAAAATGGGGCTCACTGGTATCCTCTGGTATTTTACTGTTTCAGTCATTTCTATCAGATGCAGAGGGGCCTTAAAAAGACACTTTTTATTGCTCCCATAAAGCTGAATCAAATCTACACCAAAAAATCTATATCCACAATAGACAGCTATTTAAAAACAAAAGGTTTGGGTCTCATGTCAGGATGCCCTTTAAATAATTAAAAGCCTTTTTGCCTAACAGAAAGAGTCTACTAGGCTCCATCTTTAATCTATCAGAGGGGTTGAAAAACAGATCACATAGCCATTAAGCCATCCTTAATTTATCCTTTTTCCTGCAGACATTTCTTATTTTGAGAATCTTATGCTTGGCTACAGAGACTGAAGAAGAAAAACAGTTTTATTTCCCAATCCAGAAAATTTGTCTTCTCTGTATATCTCTAAGTTCTGCTTGCCAAATTGTTCCTTCTTTAGCTCATCTTTCTTTTGCAGTATCACTTCAAGTACAGCTAGCAGAAGCCAATTGTCACTTTCGCCATTTCGCCATAAAATCTTAGCCCTATCTGTAAGTTTCCTGGGTACGTTTTTGTATTCATTGACAGTTTTGTCAATTGTTTTGCAACTATATACCGTGAATTGCCATCGTTCCAGTCTGCTATTGCTGTTTCTCACCACGTTGTAGCCTCTGCTGACAGCTTTTAGCTTTTTTTTTTCCCCGTCTATGCTAGAAGTTTTCTCACTGGTTTTCAGCCTCCACTTGCTGTTTGATTCCCAAAGCCATTGCTATAATATATTTCTTAGGTTTTCTTTACAGTAGTCTACTATTTGTGGTATCACTTTCAATGTAGCTTTTCTACGTGGTGAAGTGTTCCTTCTGGAAACAAACTAAGCCTTTGTTCTTACCATGGTTTTGTGAGTGAAATGGGCAATTCTTGTGTGGTTCAGGTCTTAGATGGAGATGCTCTATGACCTGGGGACTAGAATATCTCCAATGCCTCTCTTAGACATCTGGAGCAAACAGAACTCAGGCAGCTGGGTCTCGCCTTAGATTGCCTCTCGTCCTCAAGAGGAATAGAGAGAGGATGTACGTATGTGAAAATGTAGCCATGTAACTTTAGGTGATGGGTGGGGTAAAGACAGATGGGGTAGAGCCATGGAAGGGGTGACATTAATGGAGCTGTCAGAAACTGACACGTTGAAATGAAATCCCTTTGTACAACTACTTGAAAATAACAGAACTCTATACTGGGTTTTTTGTTTTTTTTTGACAGTCCTCAGGCTTGAACTCAGGGCCTGGGCACTGTCCCTGAGCTTCTTCTGCTCAAGGCTAGCACTCTGCCACTCGAGCCACAGCGCCACTTCTGGCTTTTTCTGTGTGTGTGGTGCTGAGGAATTGAACCCAGGGCTTCATGCATGCTAGGCAAGTACCCTACCACTGAGCCACCTTCCCAGCCCAATATATACAATTTTTAAAAAGGAGAGTAAATCCACCCTGTTCTCTGCAATGGCATTTCAGTAAAGGCAAAGAGTTGCGCCAGTGCAGACTTTTCAGGCCCAGGGTTGCACAGAATTTGCTAGAATCATATTTACCAAGCAAGTCACAGCCGAAGCCCATATACAAAGGGAAATAAATCTATCTTGATAGTCGTAGCTAAGTCATATTTTGTAAAGAGATTTATACATAAAAATGAGACTTGTCCCTGACTTTCCAAACCATCCAACACATAACCTCACAAATACATTTCTAACCTAAGGACATGCTGGAGTCATGCAGATGGATTGCAGGCTTTTAGAAAACTTCGGGGATCAAAAAGTGACCATGAAATGCAACTTCACAGTGATGGCTACAGGGATCAAGGCCTTGTAGATAAACACCCAATAATGCCCTCCATTCTTAATGAACATTACTAAAGAAGCTTCTGGAAAGTACAGAGATGAGGTTAAACTAATAGAATCATGTCTGGTAGAACCAAGCCAGCAACGAGGGGCATTTAGAATCAATGAAATGCAGCCTTTTATACCCTGCACGCTACAAACATCACCTCATATGTGTCAAGGGAAGCAGGCCAAAAGCACTGTCAAGGCTTTTGAAAGGAAACGGCGGTATTTCTCCAGATGGAAACCTAAAGCTTAAAGGCAACAATGTGGGAAAAGAGAATTAAGTTAAAGGAAGATGACGCACCATATGACTGCACATCTAAATACCTGTTCCATTACATAGTTGAGTATCTAGGGCAATTTCACCCTCATTCAGAATTGCATACTTTTCTGGTTACTACAAGAGTTTTAGAAATTTGTCTACCATAGCATTATGGATCTTCCCAAAGCACAAGCTCAGGACTGAGGACCGAAATTGCCACATAGGAGACAGCTCTGAACAGTAGCATGCCCGGGAATATCTGAGGGTTGGAGAGAGGCATTGAAACCAATCCATCTGACAGTGCTACTTCTTTCTTTCACATTATAAATACATGAAAACAAAACTGGAAATTTATGTCTACCAATAAGAATTGTTACTTTCCTTGTTTGGATGCTGCAATGTTTCATTTTAAAAATTGTTTATGCTTTATCAAAATTACAAGCTAGAAGCACATTCCATATGAGAAATGACAAGGACTGAAATGTGAACTAGGTGATAATTGATTTGCTCAGATACTTTGTTCCAGAGGCAAGCTGTAGGACACACAGATGTGCTCCACCCAGCGTTTGTCCTTGGGATGGTTAAATAAATGCTCCCACTGGCTCTACATGTGAACAATGTTTTGCTGAAGAATTTTCCCTAGGACAATTAATTGTATTTCAGACTTTTATCATTGATCAAGCATAGAAGGAGACATTCTTCATGTTTGTAGATGCCTCTGAGCAGTTAACTGAACAGGAAGCAAAATGGCAACATGATGGAAAGAATTTGCAGAACGATCACTACACATCAAGATGACTTGGGTAGAGAAGTTTCCCACGAGGTCTAGGCTGAGTAAAGTTGTGAGAAGTTGAAGTGGCACTGGCAGGACTGATGAGGCGAGGTGAGTAGCACTGATTTTGTCAGGGAGAACACACTGGCGATCCCCACACAAATACATCTGTGAACTGTGTAGGTGTGTATTCATCAGAAACAGAAAGAGATCTGTACTAAGCATTTTCTACAGAGGTTGGATTTTGTTATGGGACAAAATCTTCACAGAAGTTCCAAATCGTAATTCCTTCTCTATTTCCTGTTCAACTCCTCCAATCCACTGTTTATTCAATGAGTCTGTAAGTTTTATTAAGTCTATAAGTTTTATTAAGCAAAATTCTCCATAAGAGCATATAGCTATTTCCCTTACCTGACATAAACATGGTAACACCGTGCAAATAGGATATGATGACTATTTCTGTTGATTCCCACAATGGCTAGAAATAAGCAGAACAGATACATAGCTATATATCAAATTCTTCTAACCACCCATTTGCTTCCCCTACTCCTTGCATTGTTTATTTTTATGAAACATTTATTACCTACCTTGATCCTTCAACAAACCTATTTTCAATTCCACCCTCCCAAAATTCAGTGGGCCAGTTCAGAGGCGGCAGGCATAGCCTGTCATGTTGTAGCAAAGATATTCCTTTCATGAATCAACCATACATCCTTAGGAAAACACAAGGCAGCTCAGTGTCTCCTCTGACCATTCTGAGTCTGTGAATAAAAATACATTTGTTGAAAAATGCATCTGCTATTCTGAGTGTGAGGTTTAAACCATCTTCATTAGAAGAGTCAATAGTCCGCCTTAGCAAACATTTGACTTACTGAAAAAAAGAAAAAGCTGTTATCTTATAAAATGGTAGGCCTTATTTCTGCAAGAGATTTCAAAAGATTTCCCAATCCGAGACTCTGATATCCAGTAGGTTAAGTATTATTACTTCCATTTCACTGAGGTAGGGCTGGTGCAAGGGCCTTAAAAGGTCATAGAGTTAAGAGTCAAGGATAGTGTTTGTGCTGACATTCTCCTCGCTCCTCAAGTTTCAGAGATAGAGGAATTCATTCTTAGTTCAGCCTCACCCAAACTCGATGCCACCCTTAACCGAGTAGGCTCTGCACCCAATCCAAATACCTGTGGGCCAAGTACAGGTCCCACATAGCTGCACTCATCATTTTCCAATTTCCCCCATTCTTTCTCATGGTAGCTAAATTCTTGACCAACAGACCTCTAGCTTTCCTTACTTACATTCTATTCTTTCCATGTGGCTGAAGGCTTGTGTGAGACTCGGTCAGCCTTTGGGATCGAGGAAAGTGCTAGTCCTGGATATCATTCAAATGATTCCAGTATTGTAGAGGCTACCATTCATCCCCTCTAATCCCTCAGTTCTGATCGAGCTCTAACTCTAAGGTAGAAGAAACTGGTGAGAATTAGGGTACTTCTCCCACGACTTGGGATGTAACTTGGGTTCTAGTAAACCAGGATGGCTTGCAAAGTGACTTGTCAAGAAGCAAATGACCACTATCAAATTTCCACTTGTCATTATTTTTCTTCTGTGAATTCTTTTACAATCCATAATTACATAGTGCTAAGGTAGCTCATAAATTACTTCAATAAATAACTGTAGTTGTTTTTTCTTACATGAGAGGTGCATGCAGAAGAGATATGCAGGACCAAGAAAATGTGAAGTTCACACTTTAAGAATATATGTAGCATAGGTAGCAAGTTCCAGTCTACATTGATGAATCTGTTTTGATGCTTCTAGATTCTAAGCTTTATAAAGTTGATGGTTTCTTTCTGTTTGTAGATGTCTTTATTACCCAGTATTAGATCTGGTACATAACCAGATTTTCGGTAAATAGTATTGAGTGAATACATGAATGAATCAATGTGTCAATTAAAACTGACATAACTCAAGATACTGTCTATGCCGTGCGTGTGCTGGGTTCAAAATTGGTATCTACCTGGAAACTTTGGAAATAGTATCTCTTGCAGATATAGTAACAACAGAGATAAGATTATAATGAGTTAAGATGGGTAAGCCTAAAGACAATGAGAATGTTGTAATTAGACACATGGAGACTTTGGCCAGAAGTGGGCAGAGACGGGTCTGACAGAGCTCAGCCATAATATCTACAACCACCAGAAACTGGAAAGCAATGAAGGATTCTTTCCCAAGCATATGATACTGCTGCCGTTGTTTCAAAATATGAAATTTATGGTGTTACATTATGTGAAACCCCCAAACTGATCTGGTTACTCTAGTTTATATGCCAGGCCCACTGACATACCTGAAGGGCAGGTAGTCAGTGGTATTCATTACCCTACTGGGCGATTGCAATGAATCCAGCACATCTCCCAGTGAAAGTCAGTCAGGATACGAAGCATATCAAAAACCCACCTCCTGTGGCTCCCACAGAGCTCCTAATCCAATGCACAGGACCATTTATAGATACTGAACTTAAGCTGACTAGAAGGTTGTCAACGCTAAGGTGTGGGTACGCCCTGTAGCTATGTCCCCTGGAATTCATGTTGTAACCTGAAACTCTTCACTCTTAAATAAATTTCTTTTATGAGAATAAGCTTCTGACCTCTCATTTGTGAGCCCGTTTCAACCAGTTTATACCAATCATAAGATACATTATGGTTTCACTTAGGCACCTGATCTGGGCAGAGAGGAAACAAGGAAATGAAATTTGCTTTTTAAATGTTTTTATTTTTAGTTCATTTTGGTCATCGTTTAATATTAGTGAGTTCTCATTATGTTCACGCACCTGTAAGAATAAATGCCTAGTTAAATTGTATGTCAATATGATTATTAAGCCCTTCAAAAAGAGAATGAAGTGCCAAAAACTTTGGTTTAGCATTTATCTCTCTCGCCTGTGTCAACACATCGATTTCCTTAAAACAATAGGTGACAAAAAGTTCATGTGCTATAGAAGTACTATGTGGAAGCTTATCAGCGATGATGAAATGTAATATAATACAATATAATAAAATATTATAGCATATAATGTCCTAGCACTTAGCAGAGCCTCATCATCAAGAGAACCCAAGAAAAGTGGCCATCATTCTTGAACTTTGGGAGCCTTGAGCAGAATAACTTTTCCTTAGAAACGATCTGGTCATAACAATGGGAAAACGACCATGGATTGCAAACAGTACAAAGTTTCATACGGAGTTCAATAATCAGTCTCATCAGTGTGAGTGATCTGGTTACTATTTTTCATTGGACATTTGACCCTAAACTTGATGCATCATATAGGAATGTGTGCATACACATGTGCAGTCAGCTGACTACTTGCCAAAAAAAAAAAAATCTCCCACCCAAATTGAACTCCATTTTAGTGCACCTTGTCCCAGATTTTTTAATTTATTCATTTCTTTATTGTCAAAGTGATGTACAGAGGGGTTACAGTTTCATATGTAAGGCAGTGTATACATTTCTTATCCAACTTGTTACCTCTTCCCTCATGTTTCTCCGTTGGTTTATACCATATAGTTTTGTAAGTATTGCTGTTGCATTGGTTTGTCTTTTATCCTTTGTCTCTCGATTTTGGTATTCCCCTTTCCCTTCCCTAGTTCTAATACATGTATACACAATATCCAGTGTCCCAGATTTTTATACAGATTATTTTAGCCCCCATTTGGAGTGGCCTCTGGAGGATGGACTAAGAAGCAAGCAATTGGCAAGGGTTTGCCCAGATGAGAGATTAGGCAAGGAATCAGCAATAATGTCCTCTCGCTGCTGAAAACATCATGTAGAAGAAAGATCTGGTTAATGAAATTATTTAAACAGGTGAAAGGGTAAAGACAATAGGGGAAAGTCTGTAAAGACAATGGGGACAGTCTGTATAGAATGAATCCTCTTTTCCTTAGAGCAGCTCGGCAATGGTTGCCTCATCTCAGAAGACACTGGCTCTGTTTTATAAGATGCATTTTGGAGTGCGCTAGAAGACTACAGACAAGGAGGGAGAATGGATGACAGACTTTCTCCATCTGTTCCAGCTTTAAGATGACTGTTACAATGGAATAATGCAGAATAAGAAAAGCATACGTCTGCATACATGTTTTCTCTATAAAGCCTGGCCATATTTTAAACCTCTGCAAAAGTGTTTTTGAACCCACTTCACTTCCTTCAGAACAACCAAAATTAAACTTGTATAAGCCACCTTTCACAGTATGAATGCTAAACAAGTCACAGAAAACATATGATAGTATATAGTCTCTATAAAGAGACTGGAAAAATACCTTAATACCACTAGATAGAGAAAAAGGAAAACAAACAAGCTACATAATGAATGCTCTAGGTGCCTTCTTAATCTACCTCTGGAATGAAAAACTATAGATGATCTTGAACAAATGATCTTCCTGAGATAGGAAGTATTTACTTAAATGAAAATATCTGTACTTCATAAATGAATTGGATTTCTGGTAGAACTAGGAAGAAAATGGTAAGAAACGATTAAGCTTGAAAATTCTGGTTTCAGATAGCTTCTTTAAATCTAAAGATTTTTTAAATATACAATTGAGAATGGGGATCCTTTAATCCTTAAATGACTCTGGTCCCCGGTATTATCAAAAGATCCCTTTCAGAAAGAGGAGGTTTGCATTTTAAGTAGTCATTGGAGATTAACTCATAGAAGTTCATGCTTGATCAATAACTTTGGAAATTGCTCAATGGGGAGTTTAGCTTCTAGATTAATTTTAAAAATTCATTGAAATGTCATTTGAGTATTCTTAAGATTGGCAATTAAAAATTGCCTTATGTGGAAGTGAAACTCTGCTTGGTGTTCTCATTTCAAAGCTGACCAATAAATCACAATTAAAATATTGATAATAACAGCGTTCCTCTTACAATTTACAAAAACCTTGGATAGCATGCTAGGAGAAAATGACTTGCCTAAGTATAGGTAAAATGGAGACCACCGTTTTTGCTCAGGGAACATTACCAAACACACCAAAATTATGCACAAAAAAATGGTTGGAAGAAACTTTATATACACTTTTTTCCCCTCTCTTCAATCCTGAGAGCAGATGAGAGACATTTATAATACCAAAAGCCATGGCTGTCATCTGATCTGTGAACTCTGCCACTTCCAAGATCCACACAAATCCAGTGTAATAAGAGCTGGTTCCTGGACTGATAGCAAGCACAGACAACAGGAGAGATAAAGCTTACACAAAGAAATTAGAAAGTTAATCTGAACAACGATCACCAAGGACAGGCATACAGAAAGAAAATAAAGAGGGAAGGTACAGGCAGGAGGGGCCCACGGGGGAAGGGGAAATAGAACAGTGACATTTGGTGATGAACCATATGTGCGTGGTTTGAAAGACATGACTGAATTGTTTTTGGTGCAGTATTATTCTGACATTTAGAATGAGGCAATTTTCCATTTCCATTAATGTACTGCCAAATAGAAGGGGAACTGTCGCGAATTAAAGACTAAAGAAAGCTGTTCCTCAAAGTTGTATTAAATCATTGCTGATGAACTCATTAAGAACAAATTAACAAGGTAAAATTGTACTAGAAAAATCCAGCAAGAAAACCCAAGTGAAATGATACAACTTCAATAGTTTCTAAACAGTCCAACCAACATTAAGCAATGCCAGTACGTGACAGCAAAGCGAGAGATTTTTTTTTAAAAAAATCTTTAAGTAGTTGTACAAAAGAGTTTCAATTCAATGAATTCGTTTATAAGTACAATGCATCAATGTCAATGTCACCCTTCCATCATTCTCCTCCAGCTTTCCCAACCCCACCCACGCCCGAGAGCCATGTGATCCCATTGCTACATGCATGCATTGACTGGAATGATGGTGTTCGCCCACCTTTCCTCTCTCTTTTCACCTGCCCCCCTCTCTTTACCGCCCCTTCCCTTCTTCTCTCTTTTCACCCGCCCCCTCTCTTTACCACACCTCCCTGACAAAACATATTCCAGCTTCCTATTCTCTAGTTGTTTAGAAGAATGATACCACTGGAAACCCCGCTGAGTGAAGTTAGATCTAATTATCATCAGGTATGAGAATATATATAGGTTCCTATCAATAAAGACGCAAACAAATTGACCAAAGCATGGTTATACAAAGGAGAGATGGTTTTCAGTCTCTACAGATTTCTCTGGAGGCTCCACAAAGGACTCGCGATAGCCTGAAAGCCAGGAGAAAACATGAAAATAGTGACTTGAGAGACGGGGGAACAACTACAAGATGTTGGGCGAAATTTCTTCACCTACCCTCCTCCCGTCTTTCCTTCCTGCCATCCTTCTTTCCTTCTTAGTTTCTCACACAGGGTCTCACTACGTAGCCCTGGTTGTCTTGGGCTCAGGATCTGTTGCTTCAGACTCTCAAGGGCTGAGATTACAGCATGCACCCATCGCCAGGCACATCTTTATGTTTATGAATTTCAAATGACTACTCTCTGATAAGTGGAAAGAATTGTTTATAAATTCTTTACTGGCCATATAGAATATTATTCTCACTTCCCCCATTTAAGAAAATAAAAACCAACATTTATTATGTACCTCCTGGTTTCAAGCACCATGTCAGGCTCTAGGAATTCCATAGGAAGATAAAATGTTGAGATAATATGTTTGGAGCCTGCACTCAGGATATCATAGGGAGATATTGAGTTCTTTTATGTATACTTGGAGTATCATCCAAGTATTCAGGTTTTCATTGCTGAGTTGTAGAATATGGACCCAACCTAAGAAAATACAGAACATGGCATTGGACAAGCTAGAAAAACATGTTGCAACGTAGATTTTAGAACTTGTCCACAACCCTTAGAGCTTCAATGCTGAGAATAAAACACAAATGATAAGTCTGAGTCCTTCCAAAACCAGACATCCAGCTGACTAATCCCCACAGAATTTCTGAAATGGTGAAACACAGAGCACTGAGATGACTTTCAGGCCAGCCATTTGAAAGGTGAAATCCATTAGAGGGATTTAAAGACCACAGGCAAGGTTTTTCACCTTCATTTGAGAAAGGCAAAGGGAAGGAAGGAGGGAGGGAAAGAAGGAGGCAAGGAAGAGAAGGAGTTGTCACCTAGTAATAATGAGATCTCGCTTTGGAACGAAGCAGTAATAGCCATGTCTTGAAGGTGAATTAAACCTATTGCATTTTCTCTATTTTTTTATAGTCATTAAAGTAAAGCTCTACTTCTCAAAAGTAATTTCTTTGGAATATATTGCTATGTGTTTTTAAATTTTTAACTGATTCATTTAAAAGAATCCTTTTTATAAAACTGAAATCTCAGTTGGGTTCATTTGAAATGACTGAATCATTCACTTTTATATAACATTTGTAATCTCGTGATTACTTAAAGTCAATTTATATGTTAATTATTTCTAATGTAAGGTAGGATGGGATTACTGTTCACAACTTACAGATACTAAAATAAATACCTATAAATATATGCCCTTTCATAAATCACGGAGCCAGGGGGAAACTTTATCCTGAATGGGATTAATCAGAACATGTACATTCCTTTGTGTCTCAAAAATTTATTTTTCTGTGGAAATTTTAGTTCCCCTCACAGAATGCTTAACTTCTGCTTACTTAACTTGAAATGGCAATGTATGTATAACTTGCTCCATGAAATCATTTTCAAGGTGGTCGGAGAGGGTCCAATGCTGATAAGGCCTGGGCTAAAACAAGTCATCAGGAAATCAGAACCAAGCTTCGATGAAAATTCTGGAGCTTGAAGAGGTATCTGATTCAAAACATTGTAACTCCTTTAAATTAATTCAAAGGACTCCTGGACACTGAAGAGCTTTCTATGGAAAGACTTGGACCTGGAAAACAACTCTATAAAGACACTGTAGCCTAACTTCGTCAATACACAGCAAATTCAATATATCATAACCCAAAATGTGAAACCATGACGGCCTACCTTTACCTCGTACATCAGTCAGCAGCGCTTCTGTCTGCAGGATGAGGGAGAGCCGCTTAATGGTTTGGTAATTATACCCACAGAGAAAATGATCTTAGCCAGGAAGTACATTGTAGACATGAAACTAAAAGAAAAACAAAACACCTGTGAGTTATTTTTGCTATTATTTATCAAAGATTTAAAAAAAATCATTTGTCTTATAGGTTTACCAAAGAATGTTGGATAAAACAAAAGCATTTGAAAACCTTCTGGCCTAAGTAGGCAATTTTTTTTTTCTCCCAGCTTCTCTTTTTGCCAGTACAAGGTCAGTGTTCCCATTCAATGCTGTTTCCTGAAATCAGGATGCTTCATTTGTAATCTAAATAAAGTCACCAAGGACCATAAATCTTCTGCTGACCTCCTTGGGGCTGAGCGCCATGCTCAGTTACCCAGCTAAGCAGAGCATAGTGAAGAAAGACTCATCTAACCCCGCGTACACACCTTCCCGGCCAGGAGCCCCTGGTAGGAGACCTACGAGATGTGGACGGAGGACCCTCTTTCACTCAGGACTTTAGAAACATCATCTCAAGGGTGGAACGCCATAATTAGACCATTTGCTAATGACGCCATTATGATTCCATTGCTTCCTTACATTTCATTTGCCTACTGCACTACAGTAGGTTCACATTTCCAACAAAAAGGAAGAAAGCAGTGTGAAAACCATTGGAAGTAGACTCTTTTTATTTAAATTAAAGGAAACTGCCCTTGCATGGCAGGAGAGGGGGTAGTTTTATGGGCACTTGATTACTTCTTTTCTACAATTATAGGTATGGAAAGGTCCTCTAAAACTGGGTTGAGAGTCTATGAAATTAATAATAAAGATCTTTTCCTTTCATCTTTATGGTAGCCCAACAATAAGACTGATATTTCTAGGGTATATTAATAGCAAAAATGAAAAGGAGACATGTCCAATCAATGTACTCCTGACCCCTTTGGTCTTCCCACTATTCTCTCAGGCCAATTGTGCTTGTTTCCCAGCACAATTAGATTCTAGGTCTTTAGATTTCAGTATAGGAAATCACACTGAGGTCTTCCCAATACTCTTCAGTCTTCCCCCAAGTTACAAGAATCATCAAAGACCTTTGTATTCTTCCAGTTTGGTTACTAAGTCTTATTTACTATCAACATATCTGATTATCATGTCTGATTGGGGCATAATCATCCAACTTTGAGCTTCTTGACCAAAAAAAAAAATTCTTCTCCAGTGTGACACTGGGGAATCTTATTTTGGATGTACGTTGCTATTCGTCTCAGTTGACATAGGCACATAGGTTCACTACTGGTAATTTTCCAAGTGCAAATATTTCCACTAATGGCACCCATACCAGATGGCATCCTGATACCTTGTCACCTGAGATTGATGAATCTTTCTAGATACTCTATGTATGTCTTCCAATAACTGTCACTGAATTCTTTTCCCTAGACCTGGCCTGCCTGCCTTATTTCCTTCCTTCCTCCCTCCCTCCCTCCTTCCCTCCCTCCCTCCTTCCCTCCCTCCCTCCATCCCTCCCTCCCTCCTTCCCTCTCTCCCTCCTTCTCTCCCTCCCTCCTCCCCTCCTTCCCTCCTTCCCTTTCTTCCTTCCTCCTTTCCCGTTCCTCTCTCCCTCTCCCTCCCTCCTCTCTCTCTGTCTCTCTGTCTCTGTCTCTGCCTCACACCCAATTTTCTAGCTGAGTCTTCCATGCCATGCATTCCACCTATTCTAAAACTTTTCGGATTTAACATTCTCAAATTCTTAGATTAACTTTCCAAAACTTCCCGTAATTGGCAAGGCCCATAGAAGTTATGGCCCATAGTTATGTCTATTATAACTTTATTTCTACACCTTCATTGCTATGCCATTTGTGTGTTTCCTTGCCTGTTGTACTTGCCCCATGGTGACAAAACTATGAAAGTAACATCATTTAAAAAAAACAAAACAGAAGAAAATGGACCTGTGAATCATTTCCTAAGCATAGTGAATATGAAACTCCACCCTTCTTCCCACTCCTGTGAGACTTGAGGCTTTGTCCTTTAAATGAGCCTCCTTCTATCCTTCCTATGAGAATCTCCTTCAATGAGCAACACACTCAGAGAAGATTTCCCCACCCACAACCAGTTTCCTCCTCAGTGCAGGCTAGCCATGGACTTAGAGCCCTTGGCATAAATCCCAAAGGGATCCTAAAGGTAGGTATGCAGAAGAATGAGGGCTATGCTTTTTAGAATTAGATAAACTTATATTGGATTGGTTACCAACTCCATGACACTGGGCAAGGGACTTCAACTGATTTAGGTACCAATCTTCTATCTATAATTTAAAGACAGGAAAGTGACCTTATGAGGTGAAATATTGTATGTGAAGCACACTTAGCATGTGACATCCCACATGAAAATAACAAGCAAATGCCTACATACCTCACATTTGTTTGTGGGTGTAAAGTGATAGAATACTTTAAGACATCATAAGATATTATGAATAAGAAGTGTTTCCAAAGGTATGTTTTCTAAATGCTATGACTAGTCAAACTATCAGGGACATGTCTTTTCTTCTTTTAATACTTGAGAGAAGTTCTTAAAGAGCCACTAGCTATTAGAGTTGGTTTATTCTAGAGGCTGCCCACTCTGAGTCAAGTGCTCTTTTGCTATACAGAATTAGATGTGATCAGCAAATCTCAGAAAACAGAACTTTTTTTTTTCTGGAAATACAGTATAATGCTGTACAGCCAACTGAGTTGCTTGGAGTAGAAAACGACTCCCATGTAAAGGTAAATTACCCAGTGGCGGTTAATGCCAAGGCCACTTCAGCTACGTGAAATTACTGCAGCTCCCTACCCCTCCTCCACTTAGCACACACCTTTATCTCCTAATAGACTTGTTTCCTCTCATTGAACTTCTCCTTTGTTGTTATTACCGAACACTGTAATTAAACATTCTTCCTGAATCTGCACTGTAATTAAACATTCTTCCTGAATCTGCTTGGCAGCTGCCAGTGTTCTAAGAAACCATTCATAGCCCTGTGTATTATTATCCTAATCCCCTGTTAGAAAGAAAACCACTTGATGCCAAAAATCAGATTCGAATGCCGAAAAAGATTTACTTCGGTTTTAGTAGAAGGAGTATTAATTGACATACAGGGTGGGGGGTACGGGGAGGTCCAATTCTTTAAGGCACTAGGACCTTGGTTAGGTTAAAATAAGCATGCAATTTTGAGTTCTACGTGAGTTATATTCAGCTTATGTGTTAACTCCAACATAGCTTGGGAGGCCTTCACTACGCTGAATATTCATATGGTGTGCAGGATACAGACACTGAACCCAATTTAGTAAATGAATACTTGTAATTTCACCAAAGCCCCGCCGAGAGATTATTATGCAGATTTATGAAGGAATATCACTGAAGCAATTCTTGGCTATGTCTTCAGTCACCAAGGACTCAGAAGTGTGCAAACCGCAAATCATTTCCTATGCATTTGCCGCTACTGGTTTCAGCTTCTGAACTTCTCTGACATTGCCTCTCACTCTGTTTCATCTCTAATTTTCCCTGCAATATTCTTGCCCTTGAGCAAAGAGCCAGCATCATAACACCTACAAGCACTGCCAAGTTCCTCCTGACAATCTCCTGGCTGCCATAATGCCAGCAATCTGTTCCAATCCTGTCAGTGCAAAATCTCATTAAAGGCAATAGAATGCCTGGTCACAGGCATAGAGGTGCACATCAAAGTAGGCTCAGGTTTGCAGGGGTGGCAATACCCTGAGCAGGGCCTCCTGAGGTCTTTAAGACGTTACATACTGCCTGAGGTATGTGTTTAGGACGCCTAAGCCAGTGGTAGTTGTGCAAACTGGCAGCAGAGAGAGCTAACATTGTTAGATTCTCTCATGTGCTTGCTTTCTCTCTGTTTCTCTCTCTCATAGGTGCTCAACCACCTGAGTCAAAACCACAGCTCCAGCCCCAAGACCCATTATTGTGAGGTACTTTTAATAGGGCCTCGGCTCTGAGCCTTCACTTTATCCCAAGGGCTGGCAGAAAGGGAAAGGAAACAGCCTGGATGAGTAAAGCCAGGAACACTTGCCAGGGAGATGTGGATTCTAGTTCAAAACTGCAACGATGTCCTGGGTATCCTAGAAACATTACTTAGACTACCCACCCCATGCTGGGGCCAGTGGCATATCCAGATATTTGACTCTAGAGTTACTTTCTATAACTTAAGAGTGAAAAGAATACACATGAACAGGCGACAAACTCCACTTCATCTTTCAGATTAGCAGAAGACCCAGAAATGTGAACTTTTAGGGACATCAACTCCTATCATGAAAAGCACCTCAATCCATGTACCAATTCATTAGGTTCCGATACAACAAATTATTGTCACGTTTTGGTCAATAGGTGTTGGAAGTTCATAGAAAACTCAGATAATTAGGGCAAATATCTTCACTGCAACTTGTAATATTTCCCTCAAAACAATCATCTTTTTATCATCTACTAGGATTATCTCTATTTTTTCCAGAATTCAACCTAAAAGGACAACAGCAATATATATTATGTAATGTACATATATATGTAATTTGCATTATGATATCGTGATACAGTTAACATCTTGCCCTTCAGATTGGCAAAGCTGGTTGCAACTTCTTTACTTTAGGTTTAGCTTTAGCTTCTCCAAGTTCAAGGTGGGCCCTTACCTATCTCTTTAATTGTGAAAACCAACAAGATAATTTGGGTAAAAGTCGTCAACACTGTGCTTGGCATATTGTAATGCTTAATAAACTTAAGTTACTATATTGACCTGATTGCATTATCTGCACAAATATCTCTGATTGCAACTTCTGCACATGCTGAACTAGGTTGCAAGGTAGAGGTACACTAACAACAACTTTTTGGTGAAAGGCTGAGTGGAACTGTGTTCTATTTCTCTAAGTTTCCATATGTTCTAGTCATGACGTTATAGATGAACAATAGTACTTAGTTTCTTAAAGCTTCACTTTTTTTTAAATCGGCAAAACAGAGACCGTAATTTTGAAATGAAGATGATGTACGATGATACATGTAGGAGACTCCATAATTTAAGTTTGTATGCATGTGTACATGTTTCCTGTCAAATCAAAGCTCCAGAGATCTAAATTACCTCTACAAAGAGAGCAGTAAACTTGGTGGCACAGCAATAGTAACCTGTAGCAGCTCCTGAGCAATCTGTTGCTGACCTCCTTTGTGTCACATTATCCTCGAGAGTAGGCATGGAGGAGGGTGGGATGAGTCAGAGACTTCCCACAAAATTTACTCTGCCTGGTATCACATGTGAGCATTTCCAAGTCTGTGCACATATTCAGAATCGACGCTTTGTTCTAAAGCTCTTGCATTTTTTCTACTTCCCCTACACTTTCCTATAGCAAGCCACAAATGCCAAAGCTTTCCCACCTTTTGTCAATACGAAGAATAAAAGACAATGAGTGAAAATGAAACAGGTGAGAGGAAAAGAGATGACTTTGCATTCTATTAGCTATCTTCTTCCAGATGGGTTTCTTTGCAGCACAGTGCTCAAAAACCCCTTCCTCTCCTCCTCTCCTTTGTCTTTTCCGTGCTGTGGGTACAGGTGAATGTGTGATAGGATGGTTGTGAGGAGAAGAACTTGGAAAGCCTCCCCCCATGAAACTGCTCCTCACACCCCTAAACAGAGAAAAATAATTGGCTTTGTATGTAAGAATATAAAACTTGTCCCAGAAAGAATGAGAGCAAGTCAAAACCAATTTAAAAAGAGCCACTGGACAAGTAAGAGCATTATTGTGATTTATTTTCATTCGATCACCCACGTAAGTCATAGTTGCCCATTGAATAATTGGGAATCTGAGTCTATGCTAAAAAAGTGTTAACCAAAGAAGACAAAACTCTTCCTCACAGCAGCAAACCAACAGATGTGATGAACTCAGATGCGGAGAAGAATCACTACTAACCAACTATGGTCTAAGTAGCTGGTTTAGGAAAGGATCCCTTAAGGTGCTCAAGTCACAGATACAAATTGAAGAAGTAGTGGAATAGTTCCATAACCTCAAATACTCTTCCCAGGAGCCAATTATTAAACACAAAGAGAAAATAGGAAGTATGGAGAAATCTGGTAGATGCTTCGTGATAGCAAAGATTCTGTTACCAGTAACAGGACAAAGTCACATCATCTATCTCCCAGTATGATACCTTAAAAATGCCATAATGGCATCTGTATTTTCTGCCCCAAATATCATTTGGATATATCATCTGATTATTAATATGAAGAAAACAGTATTCAAGACCAAACTAAGACGTGGACTACAAAACAATCAACCTGTAATCATCCCAAGAATTAAGGTCATCAAGGTCAAAGAAAGATGTTCTTCCACATAAAAGCGAATGAACAAATATGACTCTAAAACCCAAAGCAACATCTAGTAGTAGTAGATGAAAACATTGCAATAATGGCGAACAATCAGGGAGAGTCAGTTGTGACAAGTAGCTTTGAGCTTCAGTTGATTCTCTCGTGACAAAAGGGTAAAACCAAGCCATCTGCACTAACCACTACTGGACTTGCTCATGTGAGCAGCATTGGCTCCTGGGATTCCATCCTAGCATCTGCTATCTCAATGGCACAAACCCGTCTGGGGCCATCTAATCAAGCTGACCAGGAGAGATATCAGGGTAGAAAACCCAAGCGAGCTGGAATTCACCAAGCCCAATGACCTCAACGAGCTCTAGCTTGTCTTTGTAGGTTGTAACATACTTCTCTTGGTCGCCTGTGTGGTTTGCATAGTCATAATGGTTATTTGGTGTGAGTGAGACAGGGCCACGTCTTTAGGACAGCTGGGTCTCTGGGTTCCTGCCAACCAGCCACTAAGAGCATCCAGGACTTAAGACATGGAGCCGTGCCGGGGATTTCAGGCCTATGCAAAGTCCCCTGAGGTGAAGTCAGATGATTCAGCTCTTGCCTTGGCTGCTTTGTGTCAAAGCCTTTTATGTAACTATTGCCTCTGATAATGTTCTTCCTACCAAGAGTTTTCCCAGGTCCAGGGGGAAACTCCCTATGTGGTAGCCAGTGATTTGGGCAAGGCATGCACATTTTCCTGTCCTGTGCAGCCTTCCTAGGTTCTGAATTGGCAGCCCAGCAGACTGCTTAAGTGAACTGTCATCTCTGTCGCATGGCTGGGAAGAGGGACCTCTCCCTGCCTGACTGGCGATGCAAGGATGTTGCAGGCTTTGGCATCGAGCCTTCTAAAAGGAGGCCAAGATTCTATCTGTTGGACTCCATATATTCTATTTGGATACCCTCCTCTGTCCCCCACCGGCCCCCCCTCCCCTTCCCGCTGAAAAGACCATCTGCCATAAATGCCCCATACCCAGAGATCAAAATATTTTTGCTTCGTTCCCAGCTTGGTGTCAACAACAACAAAAAAAAATGCAAGCCTTGCAGATTGGCTTTTCAGTCTTTAATCCCCTTTAAAAGCCAGGTGACCTTGCCATTCTTTTTGGCTCTCCTGTCCATATCCAGAAGATCATGTTTTAGGGGGACTTTTTTGTGTTTCCTTGTCAGATGAAAACCAGGTCTAAATACAAGAGAGTTTGAGAAGCAGCGCAGCTGTGGTCTTGTGCTTTGCCATATTATCTCCAAAATATGGAAAGCAAACAAATGACAAATAATAGCCCTGGCAAGCCCACAGAGCAAGGGAGGAACTTGGATACGAGGAGAGAGCCACCAGCTTTATGAGGCTGACACCTGTTCTCAGATGGCTGGCCAGTCAGCCGCACACATACGCATGTCATCACTGTGCTTAGAGACCAGCAGTCCAATGGCAGCTCCCAGGCCTGACAAACCCAGACATAGCCCAGACTCTTTCTGCTCCTTTTGAGGCAGGTTATAGGAGGGGAAAATGAGACATGGTAAACAACTGCCAGGAATATAAAAAAAAATAATAACCTCAGCTTAAAGCAAACACAAGAGGTATCCATCCATCTTCTTCCCTTCAGATGAAGGGACCAAAGTCATTTTAGGGGAAACTGAGGCAGGATAAACTAGGAGAAATGAGGCCTGGTGAAAAGCAACTCAGAATATTTAGAGGCACAGGAGCACTATCTTTGCTTCTCAGAGTGACAACCAGACATCCTTCCTTGTGGCAGATGCATTCTTACCTGGAAGAAACGCCCCAAACATCCAGGAATTCAGAAAGTGTAATGCCAGAAGTGATTTGAGCAAAGATAAAACATTAATTTGAAGCCAGACCCCCCCACCCCCACCCTTTATCATATAGACACCCCTGATGTCCAACAGCTGCATGACTTCCCGTTGGAGACATTTGCAATGGTCGCTGAGAAGAGGCCCAAGCCTACAGATTCAACATCTGGGCTCTTCTTTCCTGTCACTCTATTTTCTTTTATTTGGTGCTAAAGGAGGGATCCAGGGTCCCATACATGCCACTGAGCCATAGCCTCGGCCTCATTGTCTTCTATTGTAAATAAAAGGTCTGTCATTTTGTCTGGTTCTGTCGTTTTCAGCTGTGGCCTCAGGAACTAGCCCTATGGTAATAAAACAGCAACAACAGACGCTAATTATAACTCGGTGAATTCCCTCCAATAGCACTTGAGGCTTCTTCAGGGCCTTCTCCTTTAATCACAAGGACAGCACAATCCACGGAGGGCCTCAAAGAGCATAATTTTTTGACAATGGGAGATCCTAGCCAGCGACAACTCCAAGTATATTTACTACATAACTTCTGCACCAAATCCCAAGTGGTTTTATGCCTGTTCTACAGAGAGGTTTTTGATGTGAAAAGCATCATTCATTAATGCTATCTTTGATTTCTTTTCCAGTGACCTTTTTTAAACAAGTGGCAGTATAACTCTCTCACCACGGCATTCTCCAACACCATTTGAGAATAGGCCTCATAAAGCTAGCCTTTCACATTCATCGATCATCTTATTATGGGAATAAATCAAAGCAGTTAAGCCCAAGTTTCCTGGGAGTTGAAGGTCAAGTGGGGAGAGGGTAGGTAACATTATTCTGACAAAAGTTCTATGCAATAATCTTTTTCGTCTATTTTCTCACATCTGCTTCTTTTCATATAATATATATGTTCTCAATTATGTGTTTCAGATGTCTGAGACACCTTTCATGTGGATTCGATCTTGAGATTACATATTCCATGTCAGATCATGCATCTTAATGTTTAGGCCAGAAAATCTGATGACACATCTGATGAGTGTGTTGTTTTATGTTGCACCAATATTTCATGTATCTATTTCTACATTTCCCAAATAACCCACAAATTCCATGACATAAATTATTTTCTTGCTAAGGTTCATGTTTGAGTCCTGGGGCGCAATAAAGTTCCTATGGAGCAAGTCACTCAGCAAATGACAGTTCAAGAAAGTAAGAGAGAGAGAGAGATTGAAAGGAGCATAGAATCTGGAGCAGCACACTGGTGTTCAAAGCCACAGTCACAAGTGACTTGGGGACTTGGGGCAAGTCATTGAATTTACTCCCATCCACGATGTCTCAGTTCCAACACCTCTGAACAGAGAAACAATTCCTGTCCTTGTAGAACTTCCATGAGGATTAGATTCATTCATGTGCAGACTTTACTGGGGTCTTCTAGAAAGAAGACAAGCAGTAAAGACAATGATGGGTATAATACACACGTAGGGCTGAGACAGTGACGGAAATGAAGACCCCTTTCAATGCAGTGTAATATCTTAATGTATTGATTGCTGGTCTAAGTAGCCACGAGGTCAAGTACATCTGTCAGTAGGTGCTATTTGAGCAACTTACGTAAATGGGATTTCCTTGGAACGATTTAAAGCCCACAAAAGTGAACCCAGGGGGGGTCATTGCCTGTGTGGCTACTTTCAGCCTCACTCCAAAGGCCAGCACTCACGTGGCACAGAGTGGCGCTTCCAAGACTGGAGAGGATGAGAGGACCACGTGGTGGAGGGGGACTGAGGAGACTCATGCGCTCCCTGTGCAGTGTACGAAACACGCACAACAGAACCTCACACCAGGCCAGGGTGTGCTCTGTGTAAGAGCTGCCCACTACTGTTTGCTGCAGCTTGTACCCGAGCAGCAGACCACAGAGAAGTGACAGTGGTGTTTCCTGGAGAACACGAGCTCTCAACCAACAGTGCTGACAAAAAAAAAAACAACACAATTTCCAAATGAACATCTAGGAAAATGACTCATTCACGCTGAGTGAGAAAGACATTTTAGATAAACTAAAGAAGAAAACATAGAAGTTAGCAGCAGCTCAACCCCACCCATGAACAATGCTACCACATGCCTTGTACGGAAGGAAGAAAATGTTGCTTATGAAACACTCTTAGTACCTTCTCTGCCAGCATGGCTGTGTCTGTGGATATCCAGAAACTTCTGCACCTGAGCGTAAGAAACAAGAGTAGTGCTTGGTGATGGTTATTTGATTTGTTTTAGTGGCAGCACTGAAGACTGAGTCCCAGAGCCTTCTACAGGCGAGACAGGTGCTGTACCACAGAGCTACACCCCACACTTAGAAGGAAGTTGGGATCAGTTGGAAATCAGGAAGGAACTCAGTATTTTCCAATCAATCATGTAAGAGAAAAACTTGTAGCTAAAACACACACAGAACAACAACAACAACAACAGAAAAATTAACTTGTTCCAAGAGCACTAGAGAATATTTTAGACGGAATGAGGATGAAATGTTTACCCACAGATCTGGGCAAAATTCTTAGAAAGATGCTTGGCCGTGCTTACGTTTTAGAAATATGTGCTACTGATATTACTGTTACCTCCCTTTCCTTTATTTGTTCATATCTCCTTAACCTATGGACAGAAGCATATGTGTTCTGATTCACAGGTTCTTAAGGAAATAACCAGGTTCTGTCTGGTCACCAGTCAGATAGCACTCATACATAGGGAAATTTAGCAATATCGATTGATATAAGTGCATGTGAGGATATCATCCAGCAATTTGTCCTCTAGGGATTTACTTAAACCCAAATGTGTTTTCACATACAAGTGAAATAACTCGCGCAGAGAGGTATTGATTACAACATCTACATGATAACAAATTTCTAAAGGGACATCTTAGTGTTCATTGATGGGAGATGGACTGGACAAATGTATTCACTCAATACAGATTTTTAAAAAAAAGAGTAAGGAATTCATCTGGGCAATTACAAGACAAAGTTCAAAGAGATAACAGGAACAGAAAAACTCAAAATACAGGATGACACGTTTGTATATTTTGCATTCATATAGAATGCATAATTGGTGAATAAACCTGAAATAAATGAGTGTATGTAATTTCTCTCAAATGACTCTGGGAAAAAAAAACTCATAAGAAGTGAAGTATCTCTGCTGATCAGGAATGGGATTGGCTGAGGGGGCAAAAATAGAAGGCAAACGTTTTTTCCTATGCCTTTTTAAAATGTCTTTAAACTATGTGTGTATGCTAGTAATCCAAACACAAAAGGATGGTAGTGACTTAAGTCATTTATGGTGAAAAGGATTAAAGCAGAGGATATTTACCGCTGCCTTCTCTCACATGGGACTTAAGTTTCTGGGCAGTTCTGAATGTGGTTTGCAGAAGGCCATGATTGCTGATGGAGATCAGTAATTACAGATGTCAGCCAGAGAGACAACGCATATTTTATAAGATGGATAAAAACTTTATTGGCCCAGAAATAGTTTTAGACCAATGTTCAAGTTGGGCGTAGGCCACTACTAAACTTCATACCAGGCAAAACATTTGACCGTGTTATCTGAGGTAAAACCAGTTGAGAACCAAGTTCATAGCCAAGGCAGAAGTCTTCGAAATGGCACAGGAAAACAGTGTGGAGATGTTCAATTCCTCTCTGAGTAGCCCTCATGATGCTAAGGCGGACTCTATGCATAATTCGAGACCCACACGAGTCTGTCGAAGACCTGAACAGACCTCTGCGCGGTCGCCTGCCTTTAAACTCAGCACTTTGCGTTGTTAAGTGACTTCAACCAGCAATGTTCTTGCAATAATCCAGGAACCCATCACAGAAGCGTGATGTGTTCTTCCCATTAAACAACAGTTGAACAAACTTCTCTCTGTTATTGAATCACACACTCTGTTAAGAGAGTCATGCAGAGGAGTCTTATCAGGTCTTTAATTAGCTGGAAGGGTACTGGGCAAATACTGTACAAGCACCAATAGTCCATCTTTTTTTCTTTCTGATCTTGCCACACATCCTTTGGCAGACCTCAGCAAGTCAGCTGTTGTTTTTCTGACCCTCAAGTTCTCCATCTATAAAGTGAGAAAATCAAAGTGGCTGGTTCTCTCCCATTTCGAAAATTTTTCATTTAATAGACATTGCATCTCCCCATTGAAATAGTGTTGACTGGAGGTCACATTGCTGCTTTACAGGTCTCAACTCAAAGTCACTCAGAGTTCTAAGGGCAATTCAATTGGTGGTCATGTTCAATAGAAATAATTGGTTTATCTTTTGGTTAAGGCCTTTTGAGATCTGAATGCCATGTAAAAGAGATAAACTTGACAGCGATAAAAAAAAAATCAAATACTGTATTATGAAGAGAAACCAAGACTGTTTCTTAGGAAATCTTTGTTTTTATTATCCCTTCCAGCTCATTTTCAACATCTTCAAAGATGCGTTTGGCCTCTAATATAACAATTACGCATGCTCACTCCTGTTTCCAACTTGCAGAACTGAACTGAGAAGCCTGCTCCTGTGCCGGCTCCCTGCTTTCTTATTTCATGGCAGAGTACACGGGCTCTAGCTGAAGAGTCCTACACCTCCCGAGGCCATGGTGTTCGATGGACCTGGGGCTGAGGCACCGCCAGGCAGCACATTGGAAATTACATAGAGCTCTAAAGCTTTGATCCCACAGACTTTCTGTGGCTTTAAGTTTACAAAGTAAACAATATCCAGAGACAAGCGAGAGAATGGAGGAAATACAATACTTCCAACATAAAAGCAGTAAGACCTCCAGTAGACAAAGAGCCCCCAGACCCCAATAAAGAACAGATAGGCATAAAATCCATAAGGACTTTTTAAGTGATACCCATGTTTAATGGTGCACATACCATAATATGTTTCATTAAAGAAAAATAGCCCTAGCTATTGGTAGCTGATATATATTTGAATACAAATACAGACCTGCAGCATGAAGAGAGGTCTTCATAAAAAGATGCTCACCAGCGAAATCAGCTGAGACCTAGACACACTGGGCCATAAATTCTTTAAATAACAAAATGCACAAGTTGTCCCAGAACACACTCAAGGAGGGTTTCGAATGGGCTTTTCTAAAGTGGACATGCACACAAGCCAGCTTGCCGGGTCAATCACTTTTTGACATTATGAACTCAAAACAACCCATACTGAACATCCACACCTACCTCCCAAAGAATCATGGGACCTGAAAAGAGGCCCAACGCCATCTACACCTGCACAGATGAACCCTAAACCTCCCCGTCTTGCCATCCCACCAACAAGTAGCTTCTCCTGTCTCCCTTCCAATTTCCTCCGAAATTTCTGGTTTGGCAATCAAATCTGAGTTTATCGTACCTAACCTTCTTCTTCATGGTGTGTGTGTGTTGTGTGTGTGTGTGTGTGAGAGAGTGTGTTTGTGTGTGTGCACCTGTTCGCATGAGCACATGGTTGAAGGTGATAGGCCTTAAACTCAAAGCTTCATGACCTTATCTGTTTTGCTCACGGCTGGTGCTCCGTCTCTTGAGCCACACCTCCAATTCTGACTTTTTGCTGGTTACTTGGGAGTAAGTATCTTTCTGCCCCAGTTGGATTTAAAATAATCCTCAGATCTCAGCTTTCTGAGTGGCTGGGATTACAGGTATGAGCCACTAGCACCCAGCTTCCATTAAAAAATAAAATAAAAACTAGTAACATTTGACTGGTTTCTAGGTACTTGTTGTCCAGGTTGTGAACTCCTCTCTCTAGACGTTGAAGGTTTGTGATAAGAAAGAACAGCTGAAGTGACAGGTGTGGAGGAGGAGTCTTCGGGTTTGTTTGTTAATGCTTTTACTCTGTTTTATTGGTTTCAGCAAACACCGATTACTCTTATGATCACTTGTCACTCCATCTATGAATATTCCTGAGAATATTGCATCCGTGAAGGGCCCCGCAGCTGTGAGCTGCTTCCCTCGTGATCCTTTGCCCAGAAGCAGGTTGAGAGGGCGGAGTAGCGTGCTTCCCATTTTACAGATGGCTCTGAGAAACTCTTCACTTAATAATCTATAAATGATAAATCCAAAAGACCCACTGCCACCGTTTCTTTCCCTTTAAGGAACAGAAAATACAAGCACCTGCGTATACTATGGTTCCTTCTGTGCATGCAGACATGGCCTCAAAAACTCTGTAGCAAAAAATAGAAAGCAATCCTTTCAAGTTAATATAGTATTTCTGTGTAATTTCCATCATGAACAGAGCATATTAATGCATTGGTTCACCATCTGTGTCCATTGGTACCATAGCCAATTGCCCTAGAGGACTAAGGCTGCCTCTTTTGTGTTAGACTTTGGGACAACGACAGAGTCCCAGCTGAACAATATGAGGTCTATGGGGTGTGCAGATGAAAGACAGACAAATAGACAAACCCTGCAGGGTCGGCAGTTTGCCTCGAGTCAGGGCTCAGCCCTGGAGAATGGAGACAGGCACAGAGAAACGTCAAGCCAGTTACCTTGCATATAACGCACCACTTATATTTTCTGTTAGCATTTCATGTGTACCCACACAAAAAAAATTGTTGGTTCATTTAAATACCCTTTCTTGGAGAATGTCTGGCTGCTTAATCATTTGTAATGTCCCTCTTTTTTTTTTTTAAGTCTGTGGGCAGCTTCAGGTGAAAAAACAAAACAAAACAAAACGCCAAAAACAAAGCTAACACCCACTGACAGAGAAGGGTATGAGACCTGAATGAGAGATTAGAGATTAGAAAACAAAATGGTTAGGCAGTGTCTCTCTTTTGACATTTAAGAAACACAGGAAAGCCTACTTTAAAAACCAAATTACATTTACATTTAAATAAGTCACTTGTCACATTAGTCACTTTTAAAAGAAACTTGAACATAATCATCACAGTTACAATATTTTCTGTTTTGAAATATTTAACCTCTCTGCTGTAGAGACTAAATATTGCCTCACTTAGTAATTCATTATTCCCATTGGTCTCATAAAGAATTATGTACATATAATTAAGACTTAAGAAACCCTGGCATTATTTTGTGTGGGTTATATTGTCCTTTGCTCAGTTTATCTCAGTCATGATTATATTACTTGGTCTACAGTTCCAAGATCTTTCTATTACTTGATTACTATGAACTTCACATAATGTAAGTTATTGTTTTAGTAAAGCTTGATGATAAATTTCATATGAATAGTTAATATACATTTCATATAAATACTTGTTCAGGGATTTAGAGTTTTTGAATAGAATACTATAGAATCTGCTAAACCCTCAATTCAGAGCAATTATTTTTTCTTCCCCCATATATATATATATACATATATATGAACACATATATATAAATGAACAACTTAGTTGTTCATTTATTATTAAACTTTTGTTGAGTAATTCTTATGTACCAAGTACTGTTAAATATATTGAAAATAAAGTGATATATGACTCACCCCTTACTCTGGAGTACGTATCTCATTTTTCCAGGACATACAATAGTAGTACATAAGATAAATTGTAGCTTAATATGGAAAGAACCCAAGTAAAGTTTGTATAAAGTATTATGAAAGCACTGAGGAAATGTGACCAGCTGCAATAATGGGAATCTAAGTGAATCACAGAATGGCAAAAGTTTTGCCTGAATTTTCAAGGATGTAGAATTTGGTCAGGTAATGGATGGATGGATGGATGGATGGATGGGTGGGTGGGTGGGTGGGTGGATGGATGGATGGGTGGGTGGGTAGGTGGATGGATGGATGGATGGATGGATGGATAAATGGATGGATGGGTGGGTGGGTGGGTGGATAGATGGGTGGGTGGATAAATGAATGGATGGGTGGATAAACGGATGGATGAGTGGATAAATGGATGGGTGGGTGGGATATTTATACATGAAGAAATAACCACCAGCTAACGTTGACAAGAAGAACAGCAATTGAAAATGTGTGTCTGGATTTTTTTAAAGCCTAGAAAGCTTCAGGAATGACAATATTAAGGTTGCTTATATACAGTAAGATGCGAGGAAATACAGTCAAGTTGAGACCGTTTATGACAAGTCGGTACTTCATCCTGGAAGAAATAGAAAGGTCAAGTATATTTTTAATGAGTTAGATAAAATACTCAATCATTTTGTATATGCTGGTACTATTGTGGAAACATCTGTACAGCTGTTAATAAACAGGCAAGAACTTCTGCTTTTCTGGTTTTATAATCTAATGGAGGCAAAAGACAAGAAGCAAAAGACAGAAAATGACACAGTATATTTAAAGATAAGTGCTAGAAAGAGAGAGAAATAAAAGGGAAGTAAAGAGAAACAATTAGATTTGTGCTTCTTGTGACATAGAACCATTCCTGGTTTTTTAGGAGAGAGAGACACCAAGACATAGAAAATTCCTTTAAAGTGTTCATGGCATATGTGATTAACCTCAGAGCTGGGATTGAAGGAATGGTAGACTCAAAGAATCTGAAGGACTTCATTGTGGATGTAATATATAATTGGTTGAGGAAAGTTAAGAAGAGGGATTATGCTGGGTTTCCCTAGCAGGGCCTTAGACATTATCAGAAAGGAAAAATACAGAAATATAAGTTGTAATTCTGTAAGTTTGGTCATAGGTTGCAAGATTTCTCTTGGACTCAGTGGAGGATATTGGTTTCATTCTTTTTTCTTTTTTTTTTTTTTGGCCAGTCCTGGGCCTTGGACTCAGGGCCTGAGCACCATCCCTGGCTTCTTCCCCCTCAAGGCCAGCACTCTGCCACCTGAGCCACAGCGCCCCTTCTGGCCGTTTTCCATATATGTGGTGCTGGGGAATCGAACTGAGAGCTTCATGTGTAGGAGGCAAGCACTCTTGCCACTAGGCCATATTCCCAGCCCCACTGGTTTCATTCTTGAGACAAGACAGAAGTACTTGAGAGACTTGGGGGCCTGAGATAGCACAGTATAACTAGCACCCAAGTCCTTGGAAAATGGCACCATGGAACCCCAATGATCAGCAAGTGCATTTGACCATTCCATTTTCTCCACTTCTTGGAAGACAGTGTTTGGAATATTTCTGTAACTTTTTCTAATTACCCTGTGACCCATTGGGTTAGATGCACAGACCATCAGGATTCATATCTCAGCACTTCTTTTGGCCTGTGGACCTAAGACAAATGAACCATGTGCCTTCTGTAGCCTGTGTGTTAACTACTTGGTTCTGGCTGCCTGGGTGCAAATCCTGACTCACTGGCTACTATTCTGGTGACCTTGGGAAAGTCACCTTCTCTTTTGTAGAAATGGAGGAGAGAACAATATCTTCCCCATAGGTTTCATGTATAGATTAACTTTGGTAGTTCACACAAACTACACAGGCTCCTGGCTTGTGAGTTTTCACTGAATAATCATCACCAACCATGTTGTTATCATCTCTCTGAATTAGAGTTCGGTGGATGCATCATCCTTTGGTAGATACTGTGTCCATCATTTGGCTCGGATTTTGGGACAGGATCGCCGTGCCTTCACACGCGTTCCTCCCAACTCGTGAAGCATTGGTTTCCTCTGACTCTCCTTGGTGACTTTCACTGCTCCCAACCACCTGTGTTGTCTGGCATTGGTGCCTGTTGCTGCAGTCCTGGCTGCCTCACTGACAACAACTCTGTCCCTACGTGGGTGAGCTGTGGAGACAGATGGTTTTTCAGTACAGGATAGGGACTGTCAGTCAGGAAGGGGTGGGCAAACCATGAGGATAGAGTGTGGAGAATATCACCCCTTCTACGACTTTTACATGAGACGTTGAAATGGACCAACTCCATAGACCTTCCCTCTTCAGGGATCCAACAAAAAGATGGCCGATTTTTCCATAAAAGGCAATGGTGGGGGAAATGAGCCACCAGGAAGGGTCTACCTTGTTAATTATACCTCTCTTCTAGCCATTATTCAATATGGATAGGCCATTGATCATAGAAGAAATGTTTCTAATGCAAAAGTCCTTTCTGTGTTGGTGCCAAGACTGAACGCATTAATCTTCAGATGGAGGAGGCACGGCTACTTCCTTGAGGTGAGAGCAGAGCCCAGAAAGGAGCTAAAGAGTTACAGGAAAGGAGGCAGAGAGGGCAGGCTAGTCTCAAGAGTTCTGGCAGCCCTAACTGACCCCAGTAGGGGGTCATTACTTCTTCAGAGGCAAAGGTAGGCTGTCGTTTTAGAAATCACAAGTACTTTTATTTATTTTCTATTAGGAGATTCTGTGTTATGCAGATGGCTTTGCATGACTGTGAAAAAAATACCTTGGATAAATCAATTTAAAGAAAGGAAAGATTTATTTCAGCTAGGGGCTTTGGAGGTTTCAGCGTAGGACTGGCTGGCCTGGTTGCTTTGGGCCTGGGTATCAACATCTTGGGGAGAGAAAAAGAAGCTGGTGTTTGTTTGTTTGTTTTTTTCTTTTCAGGGAGAGTTCATTACCTCCTATTGATCTAAAGAAAGGCTTGTCCAGAGGAAGCAAAACATGGATCTTAGCTGAGCACCCCCGTAATCCCAGCACTCATAAGTCTGAGACAGGTGGATCCAAAGTCCCACGCAGTCCAAGCTAGTAAGGGAGACTATGTCTGGAAACAAGCACACCACCACCACAACAAAATTAAAATCCTGGCGAGAACCCAACTGTCAATGAAACAAAGTGTTGTCTGAAGGCTATTATTTTATTGTGTTGGAGTTTTACCAGCCCCACTTTGACATTGAGAACAAAACCTCTTCTGTTTCATGCAGATCCTTCCAACCACGTGTGTTTACGCACCTACATGTACACATTTATTTGACACATACATGCAAGTGGGGGAGGAGACAGAAAAATCCAGTGGGCACGTCCATGGCCCAGGGACCATGTATTATACAGTCACTAAATCAGGGTAAAGTCTGAGGTTGTGTACAACTGCACCCTATTGCTAATAAATGTAGACAGAAGAAGTATTAGAGGAGCTTAGGTCTAATACTTCAGGTCTCCTTTTATCCACCTGGAAAGGTACTACAGGCAGAAATCTTAAAAATGCAATCACCCACCATTAAATTATTTCCTTCTCCGTGGTAGATGAGAGAGAAAGATCAAATGGCATAGAGCTCCAAGAGCAAGGCAAGAAAAGGAGAGAGGCAAACTTGAGGGGCTAGAAATGGCAAGGAAGAAGCAGAAGGAAGGAAGCCAAGGCTTTATTGATCTTAGGATTCCCCAAAGCACTCTCCAAATCAATAGAACAGAGGCCTCAGCAACTCCTGTTCCTCTGTTTATAAATGTGCAGGCCCTGGGGCAAGATTTGAAGGGTATTAACAGTCTGGATTCAACAGGAAGGACAAAATAAAATATAACACTTCAGCGTTGGCAAATATACCAACATGAAGTCTCCTTGAGACTTGACTAAATCTTTCCCAGGCCACCGACCCTGGCTGGTGCTCTGTCCCCAACCCCACCCTCTCCACTTGGCAAATCACTTGGGAGAAGACACGTCAAGGATTCTGGGAAATTCCCAGAGACTGATAAACCCTAATAAGTCTTCAAAACACTTAACTTTTGTAGTTCCAGGGGACAGGAAAGATCTGTGCTTATTCAATTCGAGCATTTCTCCCAAAGAATGGGGTCCCAATTCGGTGACCATTGCATTCAAAGATCCCCTCACTCATTTCAGAAACATCAAATAGACAGAAGCCCCCTGTTTGGAGGTATACGGGTTCCTACCAATTCACACTGCATTTTAAGACTCGGAAAGGTGGAGAGCGGCATAGGATTTGCTCCTGAGATATCCTTTCCCAGAGAATCCCTCACAGAAGCTTTTCCCTTTCTGGTAGACAGATGCGTCATGGAGAAGTTGGCAGGGCTCAATCCATAACTGAAGCGATGTAGGGATGACACCAGTGTGAATGTTGCTGGCTTAGACATTTCCTGTTTTTCAGAAGGAACAAGTACCCACTATTCCTGTCATTTCTCAGGAAAAAGAAACAAGGACCATTATTTCCTTGGCTTCATATTAATATTCAATGGATGCCCACAAAATGTTGTCAATGAGAATCTGTGTTGAAATGGATGATGTATTCTGGAAGGCTTGGCTGGGAGTTTTCTTAAGAAACAGCTCTTAAAACAATGAATTTATGGCATTTTTCAATAGCCTCAAGTTTTAGGATCGAGGGGGGCAAGCAGAAGGAATCCAATGAGTTGCCCACTGTGTCTGAGAAATGAACAAATTCACAGAGAGCCCATTTCTCCTCTCTATCATCCTCTCTGACTCCAAAAGGCTTGCAGAAAGATCAGTATTGGGTGGATGAGTGAAAGGAATCGTTTTTGGTACTATAAAGGCCCAACCTGCCCAGGGATACAAGCCTCTGTCACATACCAAAGTAATTTTAATAGTTTTTCAAAGTCCTTGAGGATGGGTTTTTCCCACCTATGAGGGACGTTTACTTTCCTTGTGGTTAGAAAACCAACCTGCTGGATATTCAAAAACACAGATGAAATTTGCCAAAGATCATCCTATAAAATTAGGTCCACATTTGAGGTTGGCACGAAGCTGTAAGTTTGTTTTTATTTGTTTTCTTCTTTGAAGAAAATAAATTTCCTCAGAGATAAACAGCTTAAAATGTCCAACTCAGCAATGGATCCTTTGGGGGAATCTGTTTGCATTTCAAACATGACTGGCATGAAATACATACATGAATTTTTAAAAAATAATCTGCTTATGCTAACTGAATAGGCAAAAGAATGAAGAAAGAGCAATGCAGGGTGATTTACTTTGGGATACCCCTGAGGCCCCGCTTTGAGACCTGTCCCCTTGCGGGATGCTGGCTCGGGCATCACTGGGTAGCATGCTAGAAATGCAAGATACCAGGGCGTGAATCAGACCCAATCCATCAGAACCTCCAGGTGATGCAAGCGTATTTTCCATCTGTGAGAATTTAATTCTACAGCTAAAATTGTCTACAAGAAGAACAAAAATGTTCTTTGGAGTCATTTACTACAGCTAATGGAATATCTAATAAGAGAGTGGGAGGGAGAGGGGGAGAGAGAGAGAGAGATTCCTAGTTTAATCTATGACAACACAGTTGATAACAACATTTACTTCTTTACTGTGTATAAACACCCAGTAGCTAAAGTCAAGTACTAGAAAATCCCTCCATAATAGTAGAAATGATCAGTAAACTATTCAGGGGGAAGAAAATGAAACAAACATGAGATAAGAAATCAGGCTGTATCAATATGTACCAGTATGGCTTCTTAGCCAAGTTTGGTTCAAAGTTTGGATTTGGTTGAGTAGGGTCTTTAAATAAACATCCATGCTATATTTTAAACAAAAACAAGTTAAGACTTACTGAGCATTTACTCTATGCTGAGTCCAGGAAGGGCCCCTGGGGTATGTGTGTGTGTGTGTGTGTGTGTGTGTGTGTGTGTGTGTGTGTCTGTGTGTCTGTGTGTCTGTGTGTGTGTTGCACTGTTGTTATCTGTTTGTGTGTTTTTTTATCTCAATGTAATCCAAATGAATTTTCATTTTGGATTCACTAATGAAGAAATTGTGGGTTGGCGAGGGTTAAATCATTGCCTACGGTCACAAAAAGCTAGTAAGTGGAAGACCTGGGACTTAAAATTAGTTTAATCTGACTCCACAGATTCTCACAATCCCTGCATACCTCTAAGTGTGGTTATTATAAAAGTAAGTTAAATATTTAGTAAAATATATACAGTCCTTAAGGTGCTCTGATCTGTTCTAAACCAAGCAGTCATTTTGTCTTTACATAGTGTTGAGTGAAAAGAAACCGGACATACGTTGTTAGTCTAGACGTCTGCACTACAGGGGGGTGGGAGGAATGACCATTTCCATGAAAATGTCTGCACTCACCGTACACAGACGTACATGGCACCAGGACACAACTGTGCTCAGGTCAGGCTCATCTCCACCCTTCAGTTACCCAAGTATGATTGGTCACACGACTTCCAAGAGTCACCATAGCCATTTTCTGCCATGAGTGTTCAGAGCAACTTGAGGGAAAGAGAAGATGAAACGTTACAGGCGATCAACCCGAGTGGCCCATAGAGCACAGACATCGTCCCCACAAAACAGCTTGTTCCTGTTGTTCGAAAGGTTCTACCGCTTGGTAAAAGCTTGAAGACTGTTGGGTCCTTCCCTCCTGGTGAAGAAAAGGAGAGTGACTCAGAGCGCATGGCTACTTCACGTGTTCCTGCCACATGCAAGGCACTGCTTTGCAGCCTTTCACAGCAGGTCTCGTGCTTTTGTCTCAACAGTGACTCCAATGCCAAATCTGATGAAGATGAGTTGACCTGGCTGGGTCACTCTGGAGGTGAAAGTTGGTGGAAGGATAGAGGCCAGGATTGTTAACCACCAAATCCCGTGCTTTTTTTTCCCCCAAATACCTTCTTGTGGGCAAGAAGACTCCCCATGCCTGGCTCTCCTTAGTCCCCCGTTGAGTAATTAGAAGCTATTTCCACATTCTATTTTCCCATGGCGTATACATACTAGGTTGTTTTTCCAGCATTACATATCGATAATAGATTGAGTCCCAGCTGCCTATTATTTTTCTTCCTTTCCAAATACATCAATTAGGATGGTTAGTTAGTATTACAGCTGCCATTTTGGTTCTTTGATTAAAGACAGAGAGAAATGCTGTAAGATATCGAGGCACGTTCTCCTGGGTATATACTATAGGTTTAGTGCATTTCTATTATTTCCATAAACCCTACTCCATAGCAAAACAGATAATAAAAATGATGCTCCTCTCAATAATTTAAGATGCCAAATGCTAGCAAAGCTACTTTCTTTATTCATTTCATTTGTTAGGAATAAATGGAGATATATGAATGAAATTTAAATACAGTCTAAAACTTGACTCATGAAATTGGATGTCTCAGTGGATTCACTTTCTTCAAATTCTATTTTTTTTTTCATAATTTCTTATCTTACTTAAGGAGAAGGATCAAGGAAAGAAGATGTGGCAGAAGGAGAAAGTATTTTCCTTAGCCACCAACTGAGAGAATAGTCAATAAATTCCAAGACACAGGTTAACAAAGAAGTGTTATCCACTCAGTGTCCTACAGAAAATTAATGAGAATGGAGCCAAATGCTGGCACATTTTACTTCAGTGAAAGTGATACCTTGCAGAAGAAAGAAGTAGGATGGACACAGAGAGAAAGAGAGAGACAGAGAGAGAGGAAGAGACCGAGAGACAGAGAGATGCCTTCTGTGGGTTTTACATCTTTACATTTAGGATTTCTTCCTTGCAAGTGTCTGAAGATGAAGCACTTTTGTCCATGTGCAAAATGTCTAGGTGGTTAAACTGATTTCTAGCAGTTTGATCTTCCTGGTTTCATTACATCCTTCAAAGCATGTTTTTTGAATTAGTAGGCTTTATAGTTCACCCTTGCCTTATTCTGAAACAATCAGAAATATATGTAAGAGAGAGAATATAATGATGCTCTGTCGATGAGATCTAGAAAGATATGCAATGACTAACTCCTCCTTTCCTGAAAAATAACCCAGGCTCCGCAAGTAAAATTCAAACTTGACCTTTTTCTGTGATGACGATGACGAAGCATACACCAGTTCACCGATTCACAGATAGCAATAATTGCTATCTCAAAGAAGAAAGGGAAAATGATGGGGAGAAAATGCTTGATTTATTTCTGAGTCACATATTTTTAGTAGGAGGGAAAGATGCTTCACAAATAAATGAAATAGAAGTATATGTTAGTGTAATAAATGTCAATTAAAACCTTAGAAATTTATCAACATTTCCTAATGACTTCTATTGTCCCAAGTGCCTGGTGTTTTCTGACTGAAATACAGGTTTTGGAGGAATTTAATTTACTTTACTTCCTAGCCATAAGACAAATAGAGAACCATGGTATGCTTGGGAGTGAGAACCCTTAAAGACAATTAATCCAGTTTCCATATCATCACATGTAAGTAAAGAACTGAGAAATTCAATGACTTGTCTGAAGACACATTAATCTTCAGACTACTTTTCCTGTTATTTTCTTGCCTTTGCCCTATCTTATGCTATTTCAAGTGTAGTAACAACCTTATAAAAGGTTAACACTGGCAAAATATTAACAATAACCTATTTTACCATATTCTCATCCTCAGTGAGTAGTTGTCTCTTTTTGCTCAAATACCTTCAATGATCACTAAGTTCACCAACAAAATACACCAGGGTAGTTTTTACTAATGAATAATACGATTCAAGAGTTTCCTAGCTTTTCATTAAGTATAAGGACCTTACAAAAAGTTATCAGTTGACTCATTGCCAAATATGTTTAACCATTTGATTAAAAGTTTAAAGAACCTTCCAAGCTAGCGTGGGGGTGGGGGTGGTCCATGAGACTCTTATCTCCAATTAACCACCAAAAAGAAAGAAGTGGAGTTGTGGCTCAAGTAGTAGAGTGCCAGCCTTGAGGGGGGGAAAATGAAAAAGATAAAAGCCCAGGAATAGCACTTTGGCCCTGAGTTCAAGGTCAAGGTCCAAGACTATCCATATATGAGTTGAGCACTAGGAAAAAGAGGTGAGATTAATAGGATTATTTGATTTTCCCAATTTTTCTCATTTCTATTCAATATCAACGGTTCATTTTTCTCCTAATTCAACTATAGAAAGAGCAACTGCCTTAGCAATAGATCAATATCTAATTTTTGAAAGTTAAGGTTTTATTTTATTTTCTTAAGTAATTTGGGCTCTTTAAAAGTGGGGGGAAAACCCACTGTGATATATAATGAAAAATATTGTAACCATCCTGGCCAATTTTCTATGGGAAATTTCAACAGAGTCCATCAATTAAAGTAAATGACCAATAAAAGTGTTCAATCAAAAACTCATTTTAAGATACATTGTTAATGAACTGTACATAATGATGCTTAATCAAAACCTGACATGATCGTATGGGAGAAAAAGTTCTTGGAGACCTAAGGAGAAGTACCTTCTGAACAAAAGATAATAATGAAACTGTATAATTAATCATTCCAGTCACATGGCATTCTCTGGGGGAACATCAACTTCATAACAAACCCCACTGTTTTTCAAGACAGGAGAATTGTACTTCCTGCTATTACTGATACCCTCATGAAGAAGCCATCACTATGTTAACCTGCTTTTGTTTGATACAGAGATTTGTTGTTGTTGTTCCACACTGAAATATAGCTAAGATGGCAAAACCACTACTAACCACAAAGTTGGACACAAAATAAGTCTACCTCCATCACACAAATCTCATACTCTAGAAATGATGCACTCTTTAAAATTGTTTCTCAAAAGATTATCTGTATCAAATAAGTCTATAAGGAATATGTATCTTTTTCCAGAAAATAGTGAAACAGTAAGAGAGCAAAAGTACTTTGTGATCTCCTGTCACAGAATCCCGAAGGTGACACATAAAAGATTTCATGGAAAAGTTCGGACTGAGAATCATAGGAGATTGCAAAAGCAACTTTGTTAAATAATTTGGTAAATCTAACATTGACCTAATCAGCTGAGCTAAAGTGTCAATGCCAGTTTACATGGCTGTCAACCTTCTGATTTAGTGTGCCTATTTTCTCATAATAATACTACACAGTGCACACAGGACCCCAAAATATAATTCCATGTCAATTTTACTTATAGGAAAATGAACTACCCTGGGGTGTCATGACAAAGAACACCTTTGGAGGCGGGGAGTCCATTAATGAAGCAATATCCCATTAGTATTGCAGTATTTCACTGTTAAAATTTTACACTAAAGTCATTGGCTCCAGTGTTATGTAGTTTAATTTTTTCATAAATAAGCTTATTGAGCATAAAACACTCATTTCAACACATAAAAGCTAAAATGGACTCCTGTTCTCTATTTCTGCTATTTCTGCACTCCGAATTAAGGACATGGTAACGCCAGTATGTATTTTCAAGCCAATCAGTGTAATCAGAGTCCTGTGGAAGTTAGTATTCAACAACTCTTTCTTTAAGTCAGAAGACCCTGTGACCCGGTTGGCAGGAAAAGCCATAGCCCCAAAATGGAGAAAACTTTTAATCCCCCATTAAGCTTCATAAGCAAAGTGGCTTGTGTCACACTTAGAGTGATAAATAATGAGAACATTAATATTGGCTCTAAGTAAGCCCATATTCAGACCAATCCTGTCCTAAGTACAGAAAACCAGGGGCAAAGGCAGTTCCTGTGATTTGCAATTGTCAAGAGAAAAGAAACAAAAGCAAACAGAAAAACAAAGAAGAAAATAATTCAGTAGTTCCTTCAAGATCTACATTCACATGAACACTCACAGTGTGTACACACACACACACACACACACACACACACACACCCCTATTTGTGGGCTACCGTAGTCCTACCAGTTGAGTTAAAAGACACTCTAACTTACAAGAAGAGATATTGAAAAACTGTGTGTGTGTAAATATGTGTGTATGTATGTGTAAATTTCAAGAAAAATCTTGACACTCAGACATGGACAGCTAGAGTTCAAACACTGGCCACAGTCAATGTGTAAAATTGGGATAATGACTAAAAGGGATTTGTTATGGTTCATCATCATTGTCAATTCGATTAGATTAAGAACTTTCTAGGAGATTAGAAAAGCGCACCCCTGGCTGTGTCCCCGTTGTTCATGTTTGCAGGGACAATGAGATCAGGAGGAGTGTGAGCTAAGCGATGGATTGCTCTACTGCGGCGCTGACAATACGAGGGCCTCGTTGGAAGCAGTGGAGAGGAGCCCTGACTGGAGGCAGCTGGACACGGGGGAGGCCGGTCCCCCTTGCTCTGGCCTCTCCCTGGGGCCATTGTGATGTGAGCAGCTCAGCTGGCTGGGTCTCCTCTGCAGGCCCCGTAGCTGCCACCTCTGCTAGAGAGGCCTTGTTCCCTCGGTTCGCTTGTCAGGTACAGGTCACAGAAACAAGGGGAGCTAAGGAATACAAGGGGCAAAGTGCTGAGGAGGTAGAGTTTAGCTGGAAGAAGGAGGGATGGAGTATGTACTTGGGGGTATCTCTGGTAACTTGAACCATTAGGAGAACATTGATTCTGAAGGTCAGACGTGAAATGTTGTTTCCCAGATCCGTTGTCCTAATCTTCAAGTTGCCAGAGTTATCTCTGTTGGAGACAAGAGTCCGGGATGACCCAGATTCACAGAGTGAAAGGTGGAGGCTTGAGTGCCGGGAACAAAAACCACAGTGTGAATCCTGAAGCCATAGAGACGTTACTTGCTGCTCACAAGACAGATGCTAGTGGAGTAACTAGATGGTCTCCTACCACAGGCAGAATGGAGATGCTATGTCTGAGCCATGAGAATGGAAGCCAGGGCTTTCATTAGCCCAGGAGAGAGTCTTTGTGCTCTAGGCCAATTTTATCCCATGTCCCATCCTCTTCGATGCTTAGCTGCCTAGTTCCAAGTCTGTGTATTGTCTCCCAGGAACTGGCTAGAGTGTAGGGAATGTGTTTATTGTCTTAACTAAATAGCCACCTATGAAGCGAGGTACAAAGAATCTTATACATAAGATTCTGACTGTTCCCATCCTAAATTCCAATCACAGTAGAGTAGGTGGAAAAATAACAATGCAAAAAAATAAATTGGACATTACATGTCGAAAAATGTCAGAGAGAGCAGAAATACCAGCACAATATTCAAACGCATAACTGAATGCTTTGGAAAGGAATGTAGAGCAATGCTTCTGAATTCTATCAGCCAAAGAGGACTAAAAATGAATCCACTGGTATCAAATTGGGAGACTTGCAACATTTCCCACACTCAATAGATTTTGAATCTCATGGGTTATAAAACATAAAACTAATTTATGTAGACTGATATGCTCAGACACAGAATTAGTCAAGGCCTGTTTCCAATCCCATGAGCAAGGCCAAGTCAAGCTTGACTGGACCTCAAACCAATTCTTACAGACTCAAATTCCTCTTCCTCCTCCAACTCTAGCTTGTCTTTTTCTATTTGAGAACCTCAGGATCCATAGCAATAATAAATATAATTGTAATAACTAAGTTTTTAACCTTTAATAACTAAGATTTGGAGCAAAGGTAAGCTTTGGTTCTGGAATCCATACAAACACCTGTCTGCAAATTTGAGGCATTTTTTTTCCCGAACGGTGAAAAATGAATCCAGGAAATAGTGTAAGAAGAGAAAGATTTATTTCATCACAGAAGAGAGAAAGTAGGGAATGGGAGGCATTCTGGAGAAATGGGCTTTAAAACAAACCTTAAAGACCATCCGTACAGAATTTTGAATATAAAGTACTGGAGGATCTGTTAAAATGCAAATGCAATTATAGATGTTATTCATCTCTAACTGCTTCAAGGTGACTTGATGCCACCAGTCCACAGGGCGCCGCCCTAGGGGCGCTGGTCCTCAATTAGAGGAGACAATTGGTCTTCAGAGGACATCTGTGACAACATTGGGAGGCACTGTCTTTTGTCACAACTGGGAAAGTGAACTTCCTACCCTGGACCAGAACCCACTTCTACAGTACCAGTAAAGAGAAGCTCAGCTAACGGAAACTCCTTCTGAAGAGCTTAGTTTCTGGGTGCCTCTCTCTTAGACAATGCAGGGGGCATGGTGAATGCCATCTTTACAGGAGACATGAACATATCCTTCCAAAGTCACAACCCGATTCTTTATTTTCTGAAGCCAGTGGATGAGAGTCTTACACATTCCCACACCACTTTGGTTGCCAGCTCTGTCCCCAGCAGGAAGGAACGTATAAGAGCTTAACACGTGGTTCACAGACGTCCAGGGGGTTCTATGCCAATCCTCTCATTCTGAACCAAAGGGAATGATCTTTTCTTATAAGAAATACCTTCCCCCCCCCCATTCCCTGATGCTTATGATTTTGGGTAGCAACAGGAGGTATTGATTCCCTAAGTAATAACCCAGTCACTACAAAATGGTTATTGGTACCAGTGACCATCGGATGTGCTATACGAGGTTCAACATGTATTCAGCATGTGTGCTCACATACAAATGTACATATTTGGTATGAAGAGGATAGAGGGGCTGTCTGGAAGCCATCCCACAAACCTGGAGCCAAGGCCAGATGGCAGCTAATGTGTCTGGTGTGCAGAAGATACCAACTCATGAAAATCATCATCTGTATGGAAAGGCCTTTCTGATACATGAAGGGAAATTCCGATTTAGGCATCATCGTATTGCAGTCTTGTCACTCCAATGTAAAGCTTGATAGTCTGCCATTCCGATTCAGGTTTTGCCCCTTGTAAATTAAGTCCGTCCTTACTTAGACCCCTGTATAACCACTTAGATTTGGAGTCCTGCAGACCTGGGTCTGCTGCATAGACCAAGAGTCACTTGTCTTGTGTAAAGCTAGTAGCTTGTCTTCCCAGGTCTAATCTATTATCGGATGCTAGCAGTCCCCTATTCATAAGGCTTTGATGAGGGTCAGAGGTAACGAATATAAAATGCTTTTCCATTGTCCAAGGGATTGAATAGGCACTGGAGCAATGAACAAATGAGAGCTAAACCAAGTCAATTGCCTGTACTTCACATCATTTCACAGAGTCTTTGATCACAGCCTTAACAATAAAAATGTGCTAGGTCAGCACTGTTTTAAGGGGTTTTTACCTCATAGCAAAGCCAAGAGAAAAGTATTATCAATATGGTTTTATAGGTGAGAAAATGGAAACAGACTTATTGAATGGCTTGTCCAAGGTCAAATTATTAGTAGATAATGTTGAGGGTAGTGAACATGTGTTTAGTACTGATAATGTGCTACACTGTGCTGAGCATAGAAGTTGCCTCTGCCCTCATGGAGGTTAGGGTCAGCCTGGTGGATGGAATGCAGACGCTCAGGTATGTCTTTCCTTTTGTCCTCTATTTCCAAGGTTTTCAGAGAGACAAAACCAATGTAGTATACACAGTGACCAAAAGAAAGCCCAGCCTGGAACACACAGAACTAGAGTGAACAGGGAGAACTGTACACAGCCCCAATAATTAGTGTTTGATAAAATCCTTGGGTTTTGTGTATGTGTGTATGTGCCTGTCTGTCTGTGTTCATATGTGTGTATGTAATATATCTCATATAGCATAACAGGTAAGCATAGCAAGTCTAAGTCATGGACGCAAACAATACGTAAAAGATACTGCCTTGACAAATTCTACCCTCCCCTGAGCTATCTGTGGATGACACTCATCACGTAAATTGTGCTGCATTTGTCCAACAAGTAGCCTATTCTGCTGATAGAACATATATTTCAAGGGGAAAAAAATCCCTGTGAAATCTTCCTACATTTTCTTTGTGTGCGAGTATCGTGGCTTGAACTCATGGCCTGGGCCAGCCCCTGAGCTGTTGTGTTCAAGGATAGCCACTCTACCCACTTGAGCCACAGCTCTCCTTCTAACTTTCCGGTGGCTAATTGTTCCCCATCCCAAGCCAACTGGGCTTACTTGGCGTCGACTGTGAACACACGTGCACCAAAGCCTTCACTAAGTCACACGCTCCACCTTGCAGGTACGAAGAAGAAAGCAGCATGCATTTCCAAGGGCTGGAGCTTTCCCCTTGGGGCACACATGCCACCAGCGTGGATTTTCTCTCTAACTCATGGTGAAGCCAGACTTCTTGTTGCTGCAGCCACGGCAAAATACTCTGGGACAAATTCTCTCCAATGACATCCCCTCACACCAGGAGAGAAGGAAAGGTTGCTTCTCGTGTGTCCTAATTGGTTTTTATTTATTTATTTTCTAGACCAGGTTCACTGTCAAGGCTACTCTTTTCAGTCACTGCCTCCTCTCTCCCGAGGCTTTTAGGATATATTATTTACCTACGGTTAGCAAAGCTGATGGTTATTTTCAATTCTAGGACTCATCCCTCCTGCTTCTCCATTTTTTTTTAACCATTACTTTTTATTCTTTCTGTCCCTGGCAGCATCTTATGAAATATAAAATATAATGAAACATTCAAACGTTTGACGTTCTCCTTATGGGTTTTCGGAGAAGCACCGGTGTGCACACGCTTCAGCTTTCATTTCATTAGCTCCCTGAGCACTCCAGCAGCGTTCTCAGAACAGCACAACAGACCGACCTGCACTTACCGCGTGGCAGGGACACTGTATTTCCATTATTGTTATCATCTTCATTGCCCTCCTCCTCCTCCTCATCATCATCTTCTACTTCTACAGCACATTACCTAAAAGTCAAATTATTCAGACCCCCGCCTCCCTCGCCCCTAGAGAGAGGAGCAGAGATACAGAGAGGACTTGAAATTTCAGAGAGTGAGAAGTTTCCAGGGCTGCGTGACACTTTTTGTCTTCTCTGTTCTCTGTCCTCTGCTGGATCTTGTAGAATTCTCCCAGCCCTGGACGACTGCATCGCTAAATTTATTTAGTATGTAATTGGGTTTTCCAACTTTTACATTACTGTGACAAAGAAATTCCGAAGACAGAGTAGGAAAGACACTAGAACTTATAGGCACAGGAGGGAACTTCCTGAATAGAGTCCCAGGCGCACAACAAATAGGGGAAAGACTCAACAAATGGGACTACTACAAATTAAAAAGTTTCTGCACAGCTAAGGTCATAGCCACCAAAATAGAAAGACAGCCAACGATATGGGAAAGGATATTTACCAGCACAGCAACAGACAAAGGCCTGATATCTGTCATCTACAGAGAACTCAAAAAACTAAGCCACTCCAAGCCCAATAAACCTATTAGGAAATGGGCAAAAGAGCTAAAGAGAGACTTCACAAGAGAAGATATAAAAATGGCAAAGAAACACATGAGGAAATGCTCAACATCCCTGCTAGTAAAGGAAATGCAAATAAAAACAACCCTGAGATACCACCTCACCCCAGTTAGAATGGCCTATACTCTGAACTCAGGAAACAACAAATGCTGGAGGGGCTGTGGGGAAAGAGGAACCCTTCTCCATTGTTGGTGGGAGTGCAAATTAGTACAGCCACTTTGGAGAACAGTATGGAGGTTTCTCAAAAAGCTCAATATAGACCTACCCTATGACCCAGCCATACCACTCCTAGGCATCTATCCTAAACAGCAAAACCCAAGATATCAAAAGGACATTTGTACTTCCATGTTTATCGCAGCACAATTCACAATAGCCAAAATTTGGAAACAACCCAGATGCCCCTCCACAGATGAATGGATCCAAAAAATATGGTACTTATACACAATGGAATACTACATAGCGATTAGGAATGGTGAAATATTGTTATTTGCAGGGAAATGGTCAGAACTCGAACAAATAATGTTGAGTGAGACAAGCCTAGAACACAGAAAACAAAGGGGCATGATCTCCCTGATATATGACTGTTAACAAAGGGAGATGGAGAGACAGTAGAGACCAAGTCTGTGATCACTGTATATGTGCTTGATACATTGTATACTGCATATGGGTCTACCTGACCTAGACAAGGGATGGGAAAACAGGTTGTAAGATACCACAAGAAATGTACACAATGCCCTACTATGTAACTGCACCCTCTTTGCACAGCACCTTGTAAAAAAAAAAATTTATGTTCAATTGATAATAAAAAAAAATTTAAAAAAAAAAAAAAAAAAAAAAAAAGAAATTCCGAAGATAATTAACCTAAAAGGGAGAAAGATTGATTTTGACTCTAAGTTTCAATCCACAGTTGTTTGGGTTTGGGGCTAGTTGTTGTCTTTGGCTCTAGGATTCCAGCTGCATGTCCTGTCTAGAACATCATGGTAGGAGTACATTGAGAAGGAAACCACTTAACTCGGGAATCAAAAGAGATCAAGAGGAATGGGCCAGGTCCTAATATCCCTTTCAAAGGCACGGCCCCAATAACCTAGCTTCCTTGTGCTAAGCTATGCCTTCTCTGCTTCCCAGTAGAGTCACAGACTCACAACCATATTGTTATTACATGAGACCCTACGGGACATTTCAGATCTGAACTTAAGGTGTACATGTAATATTTAGCAAATTAAAAACAAACCTCTGGCTAGGATGTAGTTCAGTGGTAAAGTGTGTGTCTACCAGGTGCAAGGCCCTGAGTCTGACTCCCTCTACCTCATCCCCAGACACAATGAATTTTTGTCACTGGGTGTCCTTATAATGACCGCCATGAAGTAGTACTGGGAGATATTTGACCTTCCTTGCAGAGTCGAGCCCAGGAGACAGCCTCAGCCCAGGAATTCCCAAGGATTCCTCTGCAGAGCTTACATAATTTCTCAGTGCTGGGTTGAAACAGAGGAGGGATATAGTGTCAAGAGCCGAGGAACCCTCTATGTCATGTCAAGACAATTTCTGCCACAGAACTGTAATTACACCTTGAAGAACTGCTTTCCCACGTATAAAATGCAGAATGGCCTTTGCTGGTGTAACACTCAGGCTTTAGGTACAATGCCACAGGTTCCAGCCTTGGCCGTGACCATGGTGGGCTCCAGCCGTAGTGCAAAGCTTACAGAACAGAGATGCCTAACTTCATCTGCCACACCCCTGCCCAGTCTGTGGGTAGCAGGGATTTCGTGGTAGATCTTGACTGTGTTCCAATATTCACTGTAGTTCTCAAGGTGACCTCTTCTCTGCACACTGTCAGCAATAACTTCCCTTCAGAACTGGCCATCCATGTCATCTAACACAAGACAGTCTCGCGTCCTCACAACACCGGAACTCCCACGGTCAGTGCCCTTGTCCTGAGAGAGCTCATGAGTTAAAATTTTGAGCAAATGTATTCATCTTCATTTGGTTTTCCTGGTCAGAGTTGACTGTTAACAGAAATGCTTTCTGCAGGAATTTTAAACCATGCATGTTAAGATTAGGAAACCAACTGCTACACTTTTTACCAGTTGAATCACTGAGAGAAATTGGAATGTAGGAAGAAAGAGAGTGGAGCAGATGTATGTGTGTGTGTGTGTGTGAGAGAGAGAGAGAGAGAGAGAGAGAGAGAGAGAGAAGAGAGAGAGGACTGTGTCCCATCCAACTCAAGCTTCAAATTTTAGCCATACCAGTGACTATATGAAATCATTCAAATATTCTCTAAAGAAATTCTTCCTTCACAGATGAAGACACTATTTGGGTTTGTCACTTACAACCAAGAGAATCCTCAGGAACACCTAGTTGGAAGAGACCTTTATGTCACCCAAATATTACAGGGAATGCCACTTTGTGACAGGGAATGAAGGACTGCCTGAGGCCACACTTTCAATCAAATATTGCCATTATTATTAAATCACTATACTGAATCAGAGCCTTTCCCCAGGCACCTTTCTCTATTAGTTTGACAATTACCTCTGAGAAAAAAATGGTTACCTTCCAATATCTTCCAAACAACAGTCTGTTAAATATTTCCAATTCAATTAATATCTTTTTGTTTCTGTCTCTGTCTGTCTGTCTGTATCTCTCTCTCTCTCTCTCATACACACACACACACACACACACACACACACACACACACACCAGGGTTTGAACTCAGAACTCAGGGTCTCACTTCTAGCCCATCTACCACTTGGGCCACATTTCCAGCTGGTCATTATAATCAGTTGTATTCTGCTAGTTATTTGGGAGATAGAATGAATGTCATGCATCATTTTGCATGGGCTGGCTTCAAATCACAATCCGCAAGGCCTCAGCTTCTTAAGTATCTAAGGTTATAGACTTAGCCACTGGCACCTAGCAATATAATATATCTTAGTCAAGGTGCCCACTTTTGTAATTTCCCCAAGTACTAATAAACTATTTCTTCCTCTCCTTTTAAAATATTTTCTTCTTCATGAACACAATATCTTTAAGTAGAATATGGGCAATGCAGAAAGCAAAATGATTCCTTTTTTTTTTTCATTCTTAATTCCAGGGCTTCCCTTCAAGCCGAGTTTTCAGTCCCTCTGTTCTGAGGAAGTAAGTCAAGGCAGGGGCTCAGGGTGAGATTGAAGATCACAACTGGGCCCCAGAGCCTCCTCCTCTTCCTCTCCACACAATCCCCCCACCCCGATAGTCTGCCCAAGTTGAGGGGGCCAAACAATGATGGACACCTGAGGCTCAGTGCATGTCTCAAATATCTAATCTACTTTTCCATAGGATTGATGCAGGTCTCTGCCTTGGGGAAAGCTCTCATCTTTTATGAGAGCCATTTTAAAGATCTGCTCTCGTGAGTCTCGGTCCAATATCAAAGTCCACAGCCCAGCCCCTCCAGGCCCCTTGGGAGATCTCTTTCTGTGTTCCCACTGACTGGAGAACTTAGATTATTGGCGAGCTCTCTCCATCTTCTTCGCTTGACCCACAGTGACCTGTTCTCTGTCTGAACTCGCTCCCCTCTCCTCCTTTCCCATTTTCCTTTGCCCCCCCCCCAAGTCCTACAGCCCAGTTTGCACTCTAGTTCCCTTCATTTCCAGGAAGAGAAACTCACAGCCACTCCTAATGGGCCTCTGGTTGGAGTTCTATTGCCTGCAAGGCTTTAGGAAGTGCAAGCCAACTGGTTAGCGTGCCAGACAGCCTTTGTAGGGACCGTCCTAGCATTTGCTGCCATTTGCAGGGCCACGTGATCCTTTTCCCTATCATCTCCCAGACATAAAGCGCCTGTCACAGCCCTCCAGGGTAGGCTCTGCTTCAGAAGTGACCTTCCCCCAAGGTGAACACACGTATGACCATTTTAAACAATGGAACGCAATGGTTTACTCCGAAGTTACCTATCACACTTTGGATTAGGTTGAGTCTGCATTAATCCCAGCTCCTTTACTCCTCTGGGTGCCTTTATTTCTCTGTGGCGTTTAGCTCTGCTCCCCTCAGCACAAGTGCAAAAGTCCTCTTCCTATGTTCATTCCACTCCTTCCCACTGCCCAGCCTTGACCCGGGCTACAGCTTCAACTCAGATCCCCTCCCCGTCTAAAACCAGTTCCTTTTTTTTCCCTCCTTTCCTTTTAACACCTCATAAAAAGCATATTTTTCCATAAAGCCTTTCTAGAACAATTAATGCTGTATCTTTGTAATTTATCTCCCAAGGGCTTCCAAAATGAATTTATGGCATCTATGATCAGCTGGGAAGATCTTTCTTCTTATATACAATGCAAATTGTATCACGCTACCCAGTGTACTTACTGACTTAAGTGACTGAAAACTTCAGTTAAGATATTCCCTTAATATGAATGCATTTATTATGAACAACATTACGAACCCAGGTTAAAACTTAGGAAGACAAAATGGACCTAGTAAGCACCACTTAGTATGAATATTTGCAATGTGTTAAGTGTTTATTTTAGTAGCTTATAAAACTCTCAAATCTTCACAACTACTGTTTACATTTGAGGAAAGGAATTAAAACACTTAGGTATAGCTCCTTCAATCTCAAAAAAAATGGGAAATGAAGCTGTAGGCAAATTTTGAGCATAAATTGTCTATCTCTGGATTATACTTCCCAAGGGCAGAGCTGCTATTGGCTTTCCCCCCTTTATACTTAGCATTCAGGACAGCTTTGGGCATATAATGAACGCTCTTTACATATCTGGATGGAGGAATATATGAGTGGAGAAAGTTGCCTAAGATTACATAAGATGTACATACTAAAATCTGAATTTAATTCAGGCCTCTCAGACATCAATGTCAATGCCCCTGCTTTCTTTTCTTCAGGAGTAAATGGAACTTTGACTCTTCACAAATCTCATTCATTTCCACCATTCTCACAATGTTACTTTGTAGCCATCTTTAAATTTGAGTTTATTGGTGCTTCTGAAAGACCTAATGACAAGATAAGTGAGATTCAAAAGGGTGGATACGTTGTATCAATTATATACCCACTCGGTATAGCTTCAAACTTATGGCCAGTTTCCTAAACCTAGAGAAGATTCCTCTCTCTCCCTCCATCCCTCCCTCCCATCCTTCTCTCTTTTTTTCTCCCTCTCTTTCTGTCACTCCCTCTCTAAAATATACTAATGACAATTGAACTGAAATTGTATTAACTCTATAAGGTTGTTTTAACTCCATAAGGATTTCCCAGAAAATAGTTTAGGTACATTTCCAAAAGAAAAAAAATTCTAAGGCTTAGTTCAAGAATATCCTTATAGTTCTACCTCTTATCATCAAAGTTACCTTTCCATTTCTTGTTCTCCAAAGACTTTAATAAAGTTTTCCCAAGCAGTTTGTTCCTAAACTTGCTCCCTTCTCTTTCTCAGGCTATTTGCTCTTTCTATTCTTTGCATACTAATGAAGGGCCAGACACCCCCTCATTTTATTTTTTTAACTTACTTTCTCTCTGAGTTGGGTCTTTATTTTTTTTTCACATTGCCAAATTTAAAAATATGGAATAAGTAGCTACATAATCGCATGATGTTGCTGGGAAACTGGTTTGACCCAATCAGAAGAAAGTTTCGCACTTTTTCTCATGCTGGTTTTCTCTGTCCCATGGTGCATTAAAACATGCGCAGATTAGACCGGTAGAGTAAGAATCAAGAAAGCATCTGTATTGGAAGGGACATTCCAGGTTCAGTTTAAGAGATTGAGTTTATTCTCGTAAAGAAGTCTAAGAACTATTCCACAACTGGGCCAGCAAAAATTACATCTACAAAAACCTAGAGGAAAGAAAGGCCATGTCTGTCTTAGGAGACTAGACATAGTTTAAGACGCTGAATTGCATGGCTACCGGTCAACCAACACCCACTTTCACACAGGCCTTTATTAGTGGAGTGTCTCTACGGACAGACTCTTGCTGTCTACTGTGCAATGTTTTATCCCATATAAAATTGTATTCCCATTAACCCATTCTTAAGTGAGTAGGGAGGGAGAGAACACTACGTCAGTTCAACAGCTGGCTAATGGCATATAACCTAGGGCATGATAAGTGGAGCCAACAAGGCTCCATTCTCAGAAATTCAAATTGGAAGAAGCAATGAGAAAATGAGCTGGAGATGAGTGAGAATTAAAACTGAGATATAAATGGCACGGAGAAAATGGCACAGCTATGCGGAGCAGTAAAGCATGCTCCTCAGAGAACTTTTTTTAAGGATACATTTTAAAATACATATATCCATCCCACAATAGAATATCATTCAGACTCAAAAATGAAATCTTGTCATTTGCAGCAACATGGAGGGAACTGGAGGACATTACCTTAAACGAGGCCACCCAGGCAGGAAACTGCCACAAGTTCTCAGTCACGTTTTGGGGTTGAAGAAGTTGATCTCATAGAAGCAGAGTCTAGGATGTATAAAGGGCACAGAGGGAACTTGGGGTGCTCAAAGTACAGTTAGGAGAATGTTGAAAGGGGTGGTAGTGATCAAGATGGACTGTCCTCATAAACTGACAAGTTGAATGGTAACTCTCCCTGTTGTTTTTTTTCTCTTTACAACTTAAAGAAATTTAAAGTAAAAAAATTTTAAAGATACATTTCCAATATTCTATAGCATCACAGAGTAACCGTCAATGAGTCAGCAACATTGTATATTTCAGAATAGCTGGAGAAAAAGAAAATGATTTCAATTGTTTCCAATCCAAAAAGTTGACAAGCATTTGAGGTGATGGAGATGTTAATGATTCTATCATCACTGCATCAGTATGGAATCAATATACACGTATATGCATAATAACTATTATACAACTATTATATACAACTACTATATATCATTTGAAAAGAAATAAAACCTAGATCACAAGTTTGCCCTCATAAGCATTAACAAGGTGATTTAGCCAAGATGTCGATGACACAATTCTACTTTATCTTCCCTGATATTATCGTAGTGATAATCTTGCCCAAATGCCCCAATTCACAGATTATACAGTTGAGACGCAGTGAGAATGAACTAATAGCTGGAGAGAATTCCATAAATATTTGGTAATCCTTCAGTTCGAATTCACCTTTCTAGACCCTCAGCTCTACTGAGAGCTGGATAGACTACTACCTATTAAATAGGAATGAATCTCAGGACTATGTGTTAAAAGCTCTGAAGTACACTATAGTTACACAGATCGAGTATCTTAACCACAGCTAATCATGATACTCTGTAAATCCTTTCTACACCTAAGAGCATAAAAGCAGCTTTGAATATTCAGGATCATGATTCCTAGCATGCGATGTAGGGAGAATGCAAGTCCTCTCAGCCCAGTGTACATGATGTCACCAAACAGCACAGCAGTATCAAGCTACATTCTTTAAATCCATGCTTTGGAATGCTTTATCTTAATAATCTTTGCAGCGGACATTGCCCACGATTGATTTTGTTTATTCTTTCTCCTAAAACGAAACAGAACGAAAATGCTCGCCACATTTCAATAAAGGACAGCTGAGAAAAAGGCATGCTAATTGTTATCTAGGAGGTGCGGGCCAGCAGCTCCGCCACTCATCATCATATGCCAAATAATCAAGTAATGGTAACTGATTAAGAAGAGACACAACACTATTCCCTTAAAATCTGAGGCTCCCTGAAAATTGAGAATACTGGATCAACAATAAAGAAGTATTCATTGTAAAACCAAAAAAAAAGGCAAAAAAAAAAAAACCCAACAATTTTAAAAAGAGCGTCATGAGCTCACTCTGGGAAGAGAGAAAGCAAGCACCCAGCTCTTCTTTGAGGGGCAGACATGAGGTTGGGGGGTCTCAATAGAAGAAGAGCTGGGGGAAGGGAGAAGAGGTATTCATAATTAAGCAGCCTCTCTACCAGGGGTTCATGAGAATTGTGAGCACAATCATCCTTTGATCGGGGCCATCAGATTTCCATGAAATTATTTCTACCACCCTTTCATTATAGGCAACATTTTCCTTTGAGGACTGTCCGTCCTGCGAGATCCTTCTCTCTTTTCCCTTGGAGGTAGTTTTAGTCCCTTGTCAAGGAGATGTCATCTATCATCTGTTTTTCCTGGCACACAAGATCATTTCAGGAGAAAGACTTAGAGTAAAGGAAACAGACATACAATGGAAGCAGGGTTTCCAAGCTTTTCTCCTGAACTTAATCAACTCATGGACCCAAGTAAGCAAAAGTACCTATTATGATCATTGCAGTGCCAAAGTCTCTTTAGAGAGTTTTCTGTCTGGCTGTGAGAATTGGATCCAAAAGTTGTCTGGGGTAAGAGGTTGAAGGAGGAGGAGAAAGAGTCGAAATCTTCACCCTGGTAAGTTTCAAAGTTGCAAAGGCTTGGTCAAAATAATGTGTCCCATTTTGTTGACTGTAGTATTGTGTCTTCAGCTGTTGCCATGGAAACGCATACCCAGCTAATGCATTGCAGCTCAGTGGAGATGTGCTGAGATTCGCATTCTCGTTATCCTGAACCCAAATAAACTCTTCAGCTGTCCCATTGCTGTTGCCATTAGAACGCTATTAAATTAACGCATGCAACTGGTAAGCTCCAGAAACTTGCAAAGCGTCGCTGATTCCACAAAACCCACACCTCTCAAATAAGCTGTGAGTGTGTCTACTGTAAGATTCTGAAAAGGTTTTATTCAAAGGCCTTCATCAGAAAGAAGCCTTTGTGCCTAGGCCGGATGTAGGCTTCCCATCTGTCTGAGGCACTTCTTGGATGACCCAGAAGATAAACCAATGGGTGGGAAGCCCAGCCAGCCCCTCTCACTGCCAGCATGAAGAGACTGGGGGTGGGGGGTGGTGTCTGAGACATAAAAAGCACAGCCCTCCAGCTCTCGGGAGGGCTGAACCCCATCTCTGTGTGGGGTGTTCTGCTGTGGTAGCTTTGGCGCTACCCTTCACAACACGTTTTTCCCTTTCTCAGGTCACAGTAGCACGAAGGGCCACCAGCCACCAGGACGCAGGTTCAGCTTGAGGAGCAGCTCTGGCCTCACAAGAAAGTGTCAGGGAACCGGCTTTTCCTACGGGCACTTGAGGTTCTCAGGAACATAGGTGGCAGAACAATTCGAGTTATTCCTGTACAAGGAAAACCCAGTGAGTTCAATCCCCAACTGAGCCAAAGATCATCTTCCTGATAGCGTTGGAGAAGCCAGGTAACAGTTTAACCCAAGGGAGATGGCAGATAGCCCTGTACATGCCACTGGCTTGCCAGTCAGGGCTGATCTAGTTGGAGGCTTGCTGTGATTTTCCTGAGCCCTGAAGCCTCCTGGCTATGGAGTAGGAGATGTGAATTGGAAAAGGGTAGTCAGAGGATGGATTTGTTCTAAACAACTCTAGAAGCTTATAAATGAAAGACACTACTAATGAATCCCTTCTTACCCTCCTCAGCCTCTCATCAGATTTTGACTATCCTTCTGAACACCTAGCACATTTTTAGTAAATGATCAATGATTTTTCTACATATAAATATATATGTCACCAAACCTTCTCCTAGAACTGGTAGGTGCAGTAGTAATTCCACCATCACACCCTAATTCCACAGCCTCCTAATGGCTGCCTTTCTTTCTGCCCATGTCTTAAAGAACTGTACTCCTCTGCTCTGATTTAGTAAGGCTTATTTTGCCCACAGCTTCAATGACCCAATTTAACATATTTAACCTGATACTGATATCCATAGGCATCACAATAAGTCAACTTTGTATTCTTCTAACAGGTATTTGTAAACTGCTTTTGCTTTTAAGAAAAATAAAAAAGCAAAAGCACAACAACAACAAAAATGAATTATTACTTGGGCCACAGATGAACTAGAAGCAGAAGAAACGTTTGACATTCCTATCTCTGTCTGTTTTTATCTGTCTTCTTCATTCTCAGTTCCTCTCTCTCCTGTAATCACTTTGGGATCTAGGGAGAGCAGGACATGAATAGCATCTTTAAGATGGCCAGTAACTGCCCGAGGAAAGGACCAGCCTGCTAGACCACCTACCCTGCACCCACCCATGCCAATATGGCTTCCTTGTCTTCTTCACAATGACTCCCAACTAGAAAACTCCAGATTGCCATGGGCCATAAAATGAAAAATGAAATTCTGTCAGCAATAAAAGGGACCAAACTATTGACATTATGAAAACATGGGCGAAAATTAAAAGCATTATACTAAGTGAAAAAATTCAACTGCATAGATTAAATCATATAGGATTCCACTGGTAAAATACTTGGAAAAGACACAAATTTATGGCCACAAAACTCATCTGGAAAAAGAAAAAAAAAGATTTATCTTAAAGGGACATAGAATAATCTGTCTCTAGTTATGGTAGATACACAATGGCATAGATTTATATCAAAATTCATAGAAATAAATACCTAACGTGAATTTTACTATGCACCAACAAAGCCACCTGAAGAAAAAAAAGTATACTTGTGTTTTTCATTTGTAGTATGCTCTATGTCCATAGACATAAACTCATAACCAAAAACTCCTTGGAGAACTCAAAAATGTTTCAGAAGTTATGGGAAGCTTGAGACCAAAAGTTGAGGACCATTATGCTTTGAATTCATTATGCTTTTGCTTTAAATTATGGTTTGGTAAGGCAGTATACTGTGAAATTTTTACAAATTTGAGGCACCTCATCTTTTGTTAGGTAGATGAGAGCTTATTTACTATTAAAATTTGGCTTCGTTCAGTTATTTTCTTATACTTTCTACCTTTTGCTATGTGCAATTTAAATGTCCTCCTGTCACTTGGAAAGTATATTTCATGTCTATATTCAGTAAACATTTACCTGTGTTTTTTTTCTATATATCCGGCTGAAGAATAAAACGATTCCTTTTATCTTTCCAATATTCCTTGCAAGAACAGCAATCAATCAATACCTGCCATATCCAACTCTAATCTTAAGAAGCAGGCTATTATCAGAATTCAAAGTATTTCCCATTGATCAATAATCTCCATTTAGACTCATATGTTGTTTAAGTAGTAACATATTAAGTAGATATTCAAATACCTATTAAGCCTCTGTTTATTTATTTACTTATTTTATTCCATTATCAAATGTGTGGGCATCGAGGGAGAGTTTATGAGTTCCAGTTGTATTGCTGTGGCAAGTAGCTTCCCCTGGCCACCCTCCCCCCCACACTTTTCTCCATGCTGCTGTCTGTCCTGAAGGGTTAGACCACACAATGTATATATGCCCTTGGAACCTGAGGCCCTGGAGTTTTCTGTGCGATTTGGCCGATTCAATCCAGAAGCTTGGCCTATCTGGAAGAAGATCGTTATGTTTCATAACCCCAAACCAAGCTAATGCTTTTCCTCCATGACCTTCGCAAGACATCGCTCGTATCTCAGCAATGTCTGCTCCTCTTAGCATCCTTACATTTTGGATTGGATACTCGTTCTTGCTCACTGTCTGCCCCCACCCCCACACACACACCCATGGGCCTATTGTAGAGGGGCCACTCGCTCGCTCCGTGGGTTCCTGCCCTACCCCTGTGGTCCTTTCACACCTCACCCACCTTTTGGCAGTGAATCTCCATGGAAGCAGTTTCCATCTCCATCAGTTTTGGGTATAGACAGTGATGTTATTGACTTTTCAAAAGATTGGCTAAGGGAGGTGGTTTGGCAAAGGTTTCTTTATGTAATTTTGTTTAGAACATGTTGAGCTTTGTCAATCCACATGCTCAGGTCTTTTTTTTTCCAATCCAGATCTTTTTTCTTTTTTTCCCCCCAATTTCCTTTGTTTGTTACATCTGTTCCAATTGTTTGACATTTTTCTTAGATTCCTATGAGATTTTTCTGTCACATTCTTGTTGCCTATTGTCATTATCCATTCTCTCCCTTTACTATCACTTCACACACACACACACACACACACACACACACACACAGAGCATTTATTACATGTACCTAAACATTTGAGTTCCATAATGTTAATTCTTCCTTTTCTTGACATATTTCCTATGCTGTTACCGTGTTAGCCCTATTTTAAGAAATTAATCCCATCCACAATGATTATTTGCACAGCATCGCTTTTGCTCATTTTATTAAAAAATTGATTCCTTATAAATTATTATAACGTAGTGGGCTTCTGGGGGGTTGAAATTAGGCTCTTGTGCGTTCAAGGCAGATAGTCTGCCAATGACTTATAGCACCAACCTTTATTATTAGTATTTTACTGGTTATTTTTGAGATAGGGCTTCACTCCCTGCCCAGGAGAATATGCCACCAGGATTACTATCTGCTTTTTTTTTTTTTTTTTTTTTTTAGGACTTTTACCATAGCGGAGATGACGTGTGTATTCACGCCACATCCCTGGCTGCTTCTGTCAAGATGGAGTCTCATAGGCTTTTCTGCTGAGCTGCTCTAGAAACCTGATCCTCACCAGTGCAGGCCTTTCACGTCGCTGGGAGGACAGGCCCACGTGCACACAGCAGTGGCTTGAGAAGCTTCTGCCTGGGCTAGCCTGTGGAAGCCATGCTCTTCCTAATCTCAGCCTCCCCTAGCGCTAAAATGACAGACACAAGCCCCTGGCACCTAGAAGAGAATTTTCATTATTTTTTTTCCTGTTCCCTGCAGTAATTCACTTTCTAGTTTCTAGCCTAATAAATTTTTACAATAATAAATCTTCCATCTCACACCCTATAATGCTTTTCTAAAATATTATTTTTCTCTCCAGCTCCATTTACACTCCATTTTTATGGATGAACAAATTCCCAGTCCAAAATGCACATATAAAGATCACAAGAATTCCACTCTTGGCATCTTCGGAGCCATTACGCAGGATGGCCTTCCACATCCTTCATTCTCCCATTCTGTAGCTCTTAGAGTAATCGTAAAATGCGAAGTAATCTAGTGCACAATTTGTCTTTCTGTCGGGGTCTTTTTTTCCTTCTCATCTCCTCTATTTACAGCTTTTTGCTTGCCTCAACATAATGGACCACTCTCATTGCTTCCTCTATTCCAGCCTATTTTGTTCTCCATTTTCAATTTGCATTTTAGTCTAAGATGCGTATTGAAAAATGGCTGCTGGTGGTGAGAGGCAGTGTGAGTTGGAACCTTTATTGCTCACTTAAGAAGTTATCTATGCCCAGCTAAGGGCACAGGCTACATGGTAGAACACCTACCTAGCAAGGGTAAAACCCTGAGTTCAAACTCAGTACTCCCAAAAAAAGAAGAAAAAGGAAAATCTCTATGTGGATGAGAAGGAAACTGAGCCAATGGCTTACATTGGCAGATGTGAGAGAATTTGGTATTCTTGCTATTCCCATGCACAGGTTCTCTTTGTATTGTTATCAAACTTGAGAAATGTTTTATCAGGTTTCTTCCCCTCTCCATTTTTAATTTTTTTAGCGAAAATATGTAACAAAAGTCTCAATTACTTTAAGCATGTCATTCAGCAATGTGAGATGTATCCATATCGCTGTGAAATAGCTCTCTGGAAATTGTGGTTTTTATCTTGCAAATCGGAAACTCTAGGCCCATAAAATAGTCCTCCTTTTTCTCTCTGCCTGCCCTGTTCCTGGAAACTCACGTGTCTCTTTCTATTTATGGCCACCGACTCATCTTGCTCAGTGTTATTTCACTCCAGTGTTCATCTATGCTGTAGCATGCATCAGAATTTCCTTCCTTTACCAGGCTGAGCCATATTCCATTGTATGTATATGTTGTGTTCCTTTATCCATCGTATGTTGACAGACAATTGACCTGCTTTCTACCTTTTGGCTAGCATGAATAACAGAGCTGTGACACGGGTGCTCAGACATCTCTTGGAACAGAGGTAAGTCCATGTTCATTGTCATTTTTAAAATGCAACACTGATGAGAAGTACATACCAATGAGACTCAGCCCTGTCTCCCAGGCAAGACAGTTCACACACAAAGGAAGAAGAGGACTGGATTCTGTGGGCGTGGGTCCCCAGGGAAAGCTGACCTTGACCCAGCCAGAGGACAACCTGGGCTATGGCTCTTGCTGATCTTCTCTAAGGCAGATGGGATTAAAATACATTGGGCACAGCAGGTATGGAACAGGTTTGGTGGTGATAAAACAGAGCTGGGCCTTCTGCTCAATTCACATTAGCTCTGCTGTTCCTCTGAAATAATTTCTCTCCTCAGTTGTTTTTTAATTTAATTCTCAGATCTCACAGTATAGACTTAGGAGAGGACAGTGACTTCTCCGGGCAGTGAGAAAAGCAATAAACAACTCTATAGAGGAAGGATGTGGAGACTTATTTGTTGTGAACTCCTAAGACTAGAATAAATCCTAGCAGAGTCAAAGATCCATTTCTCTATCACTAAGCCTTTCCTTACAGATAAGATGCTACTTGGGGGGAAAAAAAAAGGAATGTTCTATTTCTCTTTTTCGACATCCACTTGGCATTCCAAAGGAGAAATGAAAGAGATTAAAAAGTGAAGACAAAATTGGGAATATTAAAAAAGAAAAACTCACATTTATTGCACATGCTACAAAGTGATTTCCATGTTGTTACTGCACTTTGTCATCTCAGAAATCCTATAAGGCAGTTCTTAGGTTCCTTATAAAACTCAGGAAACATGTCTTCTTTTCTTCAGAAGTGAGTCTCAGAGAGAAGTTACTCAAGTTTATACATTTGGAAATCACCTATTAAGACCTGATCGAGGAAAATGTGGTACATATACACAATGGAATTTTATGCCTCTATCAGAAAGAATGACATTGCCCCATTTGTAAGGAAATGAAAGGACTTGGAAAAAATTATACTAAGTGAAGTGAGCCAGACCCAAAGAAACATGGACTCTATGGTCCACCTCATAGGGAATAATTAGCACGGGTTTAGGCTAGTCACAGCAGAGGATCACAAAAGCCCAATAGCTATACCCTTATGATCACATAAGATGATGCTAAGTGAAATGAACTCCATTTTATGGAAATGATTGTTATATCACAGTTGTAACTACTTTCAGCATCCCATGTGTATCTGTAGCTTCTAATATTGATGATGTTCTTATATCACCTTCTTGTGATTGTATCTACACTATCTCTGTAATCTTATCTGAGTATATTGGAAACCGTGTACACTGGTATTAGAACTAGGAAATTCAAAGGGAATACCAAAATTGAGAGACACAGGGTAAAAAAGACAAACAACTACAAAAGCAATACTTGCAAAACTGTTTGGTGTAAGTGAACTGAACACCTCACGGGGGGAAATGGTAAGGGGGAGGGGAAGGGGGGTATGAGGGACAAGGTAACAAACAGTACAAGAAATGTATCCAATGCCTAACGTATGAAACTGTAACCTCTCTGTACATCAGTTTTATAATAAAAACTTTAAAAAAAAAGACCTGATCGTCAGAGCTTTTGTTATTTCTCCCAAAACATGCTGAGGGGGTGAGAAGCAATAGTAAAGGAAGAAGAAACTTTTAAAAATGGAAGGGAATGGAAAGGTGGTGTGTTCGTCTGCTTTCTATTTCTGTAACAAAATGCCTCAGGTAATCAACACAGAAAGAGGAAAGGTTTGTTCTGTCTTGAAGTCTTAGAGGTTTTACTTAGTCTGTGGCTAGCGGCCTTCGTTGATATGGAGCCTGTGACACTGTGGCACAAGTGTGTGGTAGAGTAAGCAGCTCATCTCCTGGCTGCCTGTAAAAGAGATGTCATCCTACCATCCCCCAATGGGCTCAACCTCCCCAGTGAGGCCCTGCTTTCCCAAGGGCCCACCTCCCAATAACAATCGAGGCTCAGGACTAAGTCTTTCACTCATGGGCCTCCGGGGAAAATCCCTGTTCTAAACTCTAGCATCCCTATGAAGGAATGTGGCTTGCTCACCTCTCAGAAACAGGATTAAAGACCCTAAAGGAAGAAGTCAGTTCCTGTCCTGTCTCCTCTTGACCTGGTTTGGCTCCTTTAACACATCAGACCACTTGTGCTACATGACTGAGTTTCAATTACAATTGCTTTTTTTCTTTCTTTTTTTTTTTTTTAAGCAAGATCTCACTGTGTAGCCCAGGTTGGCCTCAAACTCACAGTCCTCCATACTCAGCCTCCCGGGTGCTGGGAATTCAGGCATCTGCTAGTCAACTCTTTTTTTATGACTGCAGAGTCAGGTCGTGCAGCCCTCTCTCTGACTCTGATCACCACAGTCCTAGTAGCATTTACTTTCAAGTGTTCCCTTCTGCTCTGATCTTTGGCTATTTTCCCTGAACTGTCCAGGTATTCTCCATTCTCCTTCAGCTGTAGAAGCCAGAGCTGGATAAAAATCTCCCAATTCAACTTCAATCTTCTCTGTATCTAGAGTGTCTACCACTCTCTAGTTCGCAACTAATAAGTCTGTCAAGAGACCAGAACCCGATTAAATTCAGTATGTGTAATTTTAAAACAAATGACTTTTTACAGCACAAGATATCCCCATAGGACTGGCTCTTGAGTCAGCTATTTTGCTTCTACTAATAACACCTGATAATTAGACAATGATCTTACTGATTCTAAACAATACTATGCACCCCCATTTCCCCAAATGCCTGTCATACAGGTACATGTTTAGTTTAGTCAATGTGTGATTTCTAGTAAAAGCTCCTTGAGAACTTTCCATCAAATGTTCCTGGGGAGAAAATGAACTACTATGTTGGATTCAGGCATCCATCAGCACTTAGCAGGAAGAGCCAACCACAGCAGACCACGTCCCTTACCATGTGCTAAGGCTTTGTGTTCACCATCTTTCTATAAACTTTGAATGTGGGTTGTGTAACTTTCGCTGTAGAGAAGCACTCATAAAGTAAGCTAGTTGTGTACTTTATTCTAGGTTTGTTTAACTCAAAGGCTTTTGGTCACTATGTTATACTACCAGAATACTAGGAGTAGTCTCCCAACTCAACAGATCAAAACAATACGGAAAAGAAAGGCTATTCCTGACCCTGGTGTCTCACTCCTATAATCCTAGCTACTCAGGACGCTGAGATCTGAAGCTCAGATCTGACAGCCCAAGCAGAAAAGTCTGAGCCTCTAAAGCAAAAAAAAAAAAAAAAAAAAAAAAAAGGATCAAATTTCTAAGACTTATATATTTGGAATAAATGTACTTATCCTTATATCTCTAAATATAAAGACTACAACAATAAAACAAGTTGCCTTTAAAAAAGATTACTTCCTATACTACACTGACCTGATTTCCCCAACTAACCTCTGACATGTATCATTGTTTATCCTTAACTAATAAGAGTCTTATTTGTTACTTTCAGACAAAACAGCCAAATTTCATTAATTTATTTTTATTTCATATATTTATCGATCCTCCTGTTCCTGGAGCTTCTGCTCAAGTAAAACAAATTTATAACTAAATAGTTAAATGATGCCTGTTACGTCACTAATAAAATTGTATGATTTTTATGGGAAAACCACTAATCTGCATTCAGGAAAAGTAGATTATAATAAACAGTATAGATTCAAGGACTTCAGAGAAACAAGATCTGACATTAAAAGTCCTTTCAAGGAAAGAGGCTCTAGAGACTAGAGAAGTTGATTGGTATATCTTCTGCTGCAGTTTGAATCCGGAACATCTCCCAAAGCCTCGTGCGTTTAATACTCTTGGTCACTAAGATGCCACTTTTGGGAGGTGGTGGGGGTCTATGGGAGGTACGGTCCCCTGGGAGCTCTGAGGTCATTGGGGGCGTGACCTTGAAGAGGATTGTGGGAAGCTGGTCTCTTGCTCTCTCCCTCCATTTTCTGGATACCAGGAAGTAAGCAGCTCACTCCATCATAAGCTCCCTGCCATGTGAACTAATAAACCTTTCCTCTTCATAACTCGATTTTCTTTGTGATTTCTTCACAAGGGAAGGAAACTAACATTATGTATATTATGTTACATATAATATGTATTATAAACTATAGTATGGGTATATATAATATTATACATATTATATTATATATTGTATCATGTGTATTATTATATTATATATGTTATATTACATAATATGTATTATATGCATGCTACATAATAAACTTTATATTATATAATCCATACTCTATATTTTAATATACATGCATTACATAATGCATAGGATATTTACCATATGTTATATAATTTGTGTATATTATATGTGTTATTATTATATATAATTCAAATAATTATGCATCATATATACATATATACACACACACATATTACAGGTTAAAACTAGGGCTGGGAATGTGGCCTAGTGGTAGAGTGCTTGCCTAGCATGCATGAAGCCCTGGGTTTGATTCCTCAGCACCACATATACAGAAAAAACCAGAAGGGGCGCTGTGGCTCAAGTGGTGGAGAACTAGCCTTGAGCAAAAAGAAGGCAGGGACAGTGCTCAGGCCCTGAGTTCAAGCCCCAGGACTGACCAAAAAAAAAAAAAAGCAAAAAAAAAAAAAAAATCATCAGGCCCCAGAGTACTTCTCATGTCATGATTACTATGAATGAATCTACAAAGTGCAATAAAGCTGCTAAGATTACGTGGTCATAGCCTTTTGATTTTGAAATACGAATGCAAACCCCTTTTGCAAACCGTCCCCCATAAGCCCTGTTCTAACAATTAAAAGTTTTCCGCATGCCTTCATTTTGTATTCTACTGATACTTTCATTGCAATATTGCTTTTTAATAACTAAGCAGGATGTGTTCAATGAATGTAGTACAAGTAGACAAAGAGAATAATGTATGCATTCCTTGATTTATATCCTTCTATGAAATATGTATTCATTCATTCACCGAGACATTCATCAAACTTAATAGACTGCCCATGGGCGCCGGCAGGCAACAACAAGCCGCTGCCGTCTTCACACCCCACAATCTGGGAGGGGAGCGACTCGGGAGCCTGCCGTCAGAGTGGGTCAGCTTGGGCTGAGGCACCAAGGACGCCTGCAGAAAGGAGGTTCTGGGGGGATGACTCCTGATCTTAGACTTACAGGCATCAAGAGCTGCCAACAGTGACCACACAGGGCAGTGTCGCCTTCCTGCTCAGCATGTACCAAGCGCCATGGCAGAGGCTTTATGGGCATCCACTCACTGAGTCCTCCTGGCCAGTCCTTAAAGCAGGTTCCATTACCAATCTGACTTGAGAGATGAAGCAACGGGGATTCGGGGGTCCCAGAGGTTATCAAGTGGCCAAATTAGAATCGGAGCAGGACACCTGCATACAACAGCATGTGTTGATCACATCCTTACGTGATGTATGCCTAACTGTGGAGTCATCCCAAAGACTATCATGAAGCAAGGTTCTCCAGCATATAAAAAGTACAGCTCAAGACCCGGGGTACATGGAGCACATGTCTAATCTCTCGCTGTAGATGACAGATGGATGGCAGGTAATAGACCATGGGCCACTTCTGTTCCTTTGCTCCCAGGAATGTCTTCCCCAGTCCTTCTATTGTTAACTTCTTTCCAATCCTTTGAATCTCACCGTCTCTATGAACCCTCCAGCCCATAGTTCCACTGTCCAGTTCTTCCAGGATAAATAGCCGACATTATCAAACGGGAGTAAATTTTCACATGGATTTTTCTAATCACCCCACATAGATTGTGTACTCTTAAAATCTTGGTCACTCTGGGCAGGTGCCCAGTGGTTCATGCCTGTAATCCTAGCGACTTAGGAGGTTGAGATTTGAGAATAACAGTTCAAAGTCAGCCCAGGCAGAAAAGTCCCTGTGAGACTCTTATCTACAATCAACCACCAGAAAACCAGAAGTGGCGCTGGGACTCAAAATAGTAGAGCACTAACCTTGAGCAAAAGAGCTCAGGGACAGAGCCTAGGCCCCTGAGTTCAAGGCCCATGACAGACAAAAAAAAAAAATTCTTGGTCTCCTTCTACAGTCTCACAGTCACTAGTTCTGTGAGTGACCATCTAGGGTTGCCCTATAAACAAAAATGAACAAATCGACCGACCGTAGAAACAGGAAACTGCTTTTTACTGTTTCTCGAAGCGAGCATTTCTCAACATTGCTATCTGTTTTCTTTTCCCCCTGAGAGCTCGTTACATAATCAAGAGATTTAAATTTCAACAATAGATAATTATAACTTGCTTGGCAAATGCCCAAACTACTGCTCAGATTAAAGGAGGAAGAAAGATAAAATAATGAGAATAAATCACAACACATACATTAGTTCTCACTGATTATCTAATTCTACTTCATAACAAGTATTATTTTTAAGATAATCATTAAATTTTAAGATCAGAAGTTCAAGTTGATGTTTGTGTTGCTCTTTGACACCTTCCAATTCACTAGTTTCCACCCCCACTATTCAAACCGAGTTTAATTTTACATGAGCCTTGACATTTGAGAGACTATTTTTAAAGACCTCCCAAGTAGGAAATTCCATATCCTTCTATAGTAATCCATCCTTCTCAGCCAATTCTTCCTTATGTTTAATCTAAATCCCACATACCACAGGCAGGCCCTTTTCCTCTTGTTTGACCTTTGGTGTGTAAATGCAGAATGACTGATTAGCATCAATTATGACTAAGCAATTCTTTATTTAAAAAAAAAAAAGGACTATTAAACAACCCAGGCCTTTCTTGTGTAGTTGAACTACAATTGTTATTTTAAACTTGCAATCACAGATCTTATTTCCTAATTATTTTTTAAAATCTTTTTTTCTCAAATCATTTCTAAGTCCTTTAAATACTTTTGCATGTGGGACCCATGGTTTAAAATTGGAGCCCAGAGAATATCTGGCTAGAGGGAGGCCTAAGTGGAAAATAGCCACATGGTTTCTGATTTCTTCTTCATGTCGTTTCCTGTCTCCTGCAGGGCCATCTTACTGATGAACTGCTTGGTGACCACTGCTAAAATATCCATCGGTCAGAGAAGATCATCGAGCAAGAACTACTTTTTGTAATTATGGCCTTCCCTCAAGCATTTGACATGTTTTAACTAAACTCCCTACGTTGTCTTCATTTGTGATCGAAACCCATCTAAGATCGAAAGTTACTACATCCAATTGAATGAATATAAATTATTTCTTTATTTCCTCTCTGAATTCTTGGTCACTTGGTCCAGACCACTCTCTTTCCAAATTGATCTGTAGCTAAATTACCATCTCCAAGACTGATCCTCTGTCCATCCAGCTTTCATAAGATGGCTGTAACTTCATCTCCTAATGGTCTGATGAGTGTTTCCTATAGGAGAGAATTTAAAACAGCCAAAGCCAAAACAAAGTACAGCACATTTTCCAAAATCTTCCTTTCACAGTCATAATGAATGAGTCTCACAAGATCTTCATGAGTAGTCTATGTAATTGTCCAAGTTTCCAACAAAACTGAAAAAAAAACCCTATATAATTCAGGTCACTTCTTTGGACTTTAAAAATTCTTATGGACCCATTTACTAACTGTTTCCTTCCACTTAGTATAGTATTGTTACCAATTTTCCAGGAATATTTTTCCTTACTACCCCCAGTTTCTTCTTGATCCCTTTTATCATTTTTTTAAATTGTTATTGTAAAGGTGATGTGTGGAGGGGTTACAGTTACCTAAGTCTTTTCATGAGTACATTTGTTCTTGAACAGGGTCACCCCTTCCCTAGATTTCCTAGTTTTCTCCCAGCTCTCCTCCTCCATAAGTTGTATAGTTCATTTTCAACGTAGTGTCTAGTGAGTATCACTACTGAATTAGTTCACCCTTTTCCCCACCATTCCAGTGCTCCCTCTTGTCCTCCCCAAAACAGTAAATTAGCATACAAAGACGAAAGGCACTGAAATCAAAAACAGTGACAAAGGAGAGGGGGGAAGAAAGCAAAATACCAAAACCCTCTTGTTTCCATTTCTTGTAGTTCATTTCAATAAACATCGTTTTCTATGATCGTGTGCAAATAGCTATTGAGCCTTTGTGATTCTCTACTATCAATATCCTCCTTTGATCCTCCTTCTTGATCCCTGATCTTGGAGTGTGTGTGTGTGTGTGTGTGTGTGTGTGTGTGTGTGTGTGTGTGTGCGTGTGTTAATTCTAAAGGCTTGACTAATTACAAATCTTTTAAAATCTTGGATCTGCATTTTCTTTTAGAGACAGAAAACACCCTGTTGATTCCATCTGACCGAGGAATTCAATAAGACCAAAACTGAAACTACAGGTTTAGTAGAATTGACTTGTCTGTATAGCCCAAATCACTTGATCCAGTAGCTTTAAATATAGTCTTACAGCATCCCAAATGACTTCCATTGCCAGCAAATCCTTTTCCCTCTTCAGTATGTGGTGATGGGTTTTGTTGGTGGTGGCGGCTGTGGTGATATTTCGATTGTGAGAGTGTTGTTACTGTTTTGTTTTGTTCTGATTTGGTGGTGAAACCGGGTCTTAGGATGTAGTAGAAGCTGGATTTAAACTAATGATTCTCCTTTCTTTGTCTCTCAAGAGGTGGGATTGCAAGTCTTTCTAGAAACCTGGTTTGTTGCACTATTTTGTTATTTTCTAAAGTCTTCTTCACTCTTTCAGACTGCCTTGCTCCCTAAAATTTATTATTATAGCAATATATGGTGTGTGTGTATATGTATGTGTGTGTGTGTGTGTAATTGCCTGCTTATAAAGAATAAACTGCTAAGAATATACATACTGTATTGAATCAGAGAGTGGGCATCTACATCTCATTCCTGGTTTAGTGGAAAATGCACATGTACATGAATTTGAGATCAGGTTTTATGGTACCTCCAGCATTGCTTTATTTAGGCTCAGGATTGTTTTAGGTATTTGGAGTCTTTTGCATTTCCACATGAAGGGATGGTTATCGTATTGAATTTGTGAGTTTTTGGAGTGTAGTTATTTCACAATTATGTCTGCCACTATATGAACATGGGATCTAATGGTCTTCTTCGATGTTGTTCTTTAGTGTTTTACAGTTTTCATTGTTGAGCTCTTTCACTTTCTAGGCTAGGCCTATTCCTAAGTATTTGATTATCTCTTTGTTATTGTGAGAGTAATTTCTCCTGAATTCATTCCCAGAACATTCATTGTTGACAAATAGGAAGGCCATGCTGATTTTGTAGCCTGCTGCATTCCTGAAAGTGTTTTCTCAGGTCAAAAGGTTTTCTGGTGAAGACTTTGGGGTCTTGTAAATATAATACCATATCATCAAGATCATATCATGTGCACAGGCACTAGTGACTCACGCCTACTATTCAGTAGGCTGAAATTTGCAGAATCATGATTCTAGGCCAGCCTGGGAAGAAAAGTCCATGAGACTCCATCTCCAGAATAATCAGCAAAAGGCAGTGCTGGGGGTATGGTTCAAGTAACAGATCACCAGAACAAGAGTGCCAGGTCCCTAGTACATATAAGAATTACTCTTATTCACTTGTATATGATGATCCTTTTTTCATCTCTGGGGTGAAATCAACTTGAACATGGTGTAATTTTTAATGTGAGTTGAATTCAGTTCATAAGTATTTCATTGTGAAATGTCTGTAATGATCTATTATAGTGTTTTTATCTCATTGTACTGGGGTAAAGCTGGTTTAACAGAATGAATCTATGAGTGTTCTTTTCCTTTCTGTTTTTGGAATTCATTTAGAATTATTGGTATATATACAGCCATGTATGTTTCTCATCCTTATTTTTCCTATTATTGCTTTTTTCCTATTATTGCATTGTTCATTATCATTTAAACTATTTGTATCTTATGATCAATTTTGGAAAGTCATATATGTCTAGTATTTTGTCCATGCATTTTAGGCTATGAATTTTCAAAATATTTGTTGTTGCTTAAGATTTCACTGGTTTCTGATGTAATGTCCCCCCTTCCTCTCTAATTTTGATAATTGGGTCTTCTCCCTCTTGTTATTAGTTTGTTTGACTAAGAGTTTATCTATTTTGTTAATCTATTCAAAGAACCAGTTTTTTGTCTCGCTGGTTCTTCATTTTTTTAAATCAGATTCTATTTCATTGATTTCTGACTTGATCTTTATTGTTTCTTTCCATTTACTAATATTGAGGTATTCTAGTTCTTGTTTTCCTAAGGCCTTGAGGTTTATAAAAATAACTACTCACAGCTATAAGCTTCCCTACAGAAGGCAATTTTTTGTGTCTTTTTCCTTTCTGAATTTGTAAGCAGTCAGAGTGGTAGAGTCTACTAAGGGCTGAGCCCTCATTGCATTGCTGCTGGGTTAGATTCAAGGCAGTTTTTCCTTGTAGTTAAACCTGGTAATGCAAGTAATATAAGAACCGCCTCTGGTCAGTTATTGGTCAGTGAGCATAGGACCCCTAGGCTGGATGGGTCTACCTGCATTGGTTATTGTAGGAAATAAATTCAGAAATAGTGGCTGCTATTCACTTGTCCCTATGGAAATATGCAACACAGTCAAGACAATTCAATTTGCACTGGCTGGGCAAGGTAGAACTTGAATTGGCCCCCACATTAGTCTCTTACTCCTCCATCTTAGCATAAAGAACTTAACATCTTTCCTCTTACCAGAATTCAGTGTGTGTTGCAGTTTTAGCTTTACCGCTCCTACCAGAGTCCTTACTTGAGGCTCTGTGATCTTATGGTCTTGGTGGTTTCAGTCTGCCGCTTTGTAGCTGAGCTCCTGTTGTAACTCGTCCCTGCGCTCCCCAGGTAGATGCTGTTGGACAATCTGAAGCCAAGTCAATTAGCTGTTTGCTTAGGCAGTGGAGGAAATGTGTGCATGTATGTACATTTATATATGTATGTATTCACACTTACATGTGCCTGTATTTACATGTATATATACATGTATTTGTATATGTATACACACATATCCTATAGACATCAAATGAAATGGATGTAGATACAGATACAAAGCAAGTATGGATTCTGACACTTCTATGGGTATATTTCTTATCTTAGATTTTATTTATGGGATATGTCTGCTAGTGCATACCTCTGGAGCCTTCAGTCTTTGTTGTTGGTGGTGATGGTGGTGGTCATAGGGCTTAAACTCGGGACCTGGGTGCTGTCCTTGAGCATTTTTGCTCAAGGCTTGTGCTCTACCATGTTGATCCACAGCACCACTTCCAGGTTTCTGGTGGTTGATTAGAGATAAGAGTCTCATGGACTTTCCTGCCAGGGCTGGCATCGAATCGTGATCCTTAGATCACAGCCTCTTGAGTGTTAGGATGACAAACACGAGGCACCAGAACTCAGAGACCTTCAGTCGTTTTTGGCTGTACCACAACCATCAGTTCTCTCCCCCAGTACAATTTTGCCCAGTGTTCTAAGTTAGAGTTTGTCACTTCCTTTATGAGTTCAAAGTTCATAGTTCATCTGGATTCCATCTACTGTTCTCTGTTTCCTCCCTTTGCTTTTCCTGGCTCTTATCCTCTTGCCAAACCACAAACCTGATGAATTTGTTTGGGGCTCACAGAAGTGCAAAAAAGTATAGACTGTCTAATCTACCATTTCACGCCCCCGGACTTAAGCTATTCTTTTTATCACGCAACTAGCATCTTAATTTGTTGTGTTCCTATCCACTTCATCCCAGCCTTTATCTGCGATCAGGTATTTCCAGTAGCAAATGTATAAAGAAGTTTGGTAGATAAGGAAAGGGACATTTTCTTAAAGATAGAGATATTCAAATAAATGGAAACATTGTTTCCCTTTATTAAGTTCTTCCCTGTTCAAATATATATACTCTTTCTAAGAATATATTTTAATACATATATTATTTTAAAGAATTTCATTTCTAGGAGTATAGGTAAGATTATATAATCTCTTAGGAATATATATTTAATATATTGTTTTCTAAGAATATGTATTTATACTTAAGAATACATATTCTTTTAACTGGGAGAAAAATATCTTTATACTTAATATGTACAACTTAGTATATATTTTAATTGGAAGGAATTACAGATGATAAGTAGATAGATAGATTAGATTGCTTCTAAATCCTAGTCTATTAAGTTTCAAATTCTTATCCTCTGTAAGATATTTAACATGTTTCCTCTTCTGGATCTAATTCCCTGTGATTGTCCTTCAATGTTCCAGCATGACCGACATCTCATTATTCCTGAAGCATTCCTGTGCATCCGTGGCATATAAATGCAACGTTCTCTCTTTTAAATGCTAACCTTCCTTCCAATCCCACTCACGGGCTCAAAGTGCAGTGCCCTGTGACGTTTCCTCTAATGAGTTCAGATAGGAAAGACTCATATGCAACCCAATGTTTGCCTCAGTATTCTACAAACTGTTTCACACATACTGTAGGAAAGAGCAAATTATCTGCTAGTGGATGGGAAGTGTGTAGTTGAACATCTATTGATAGCTTGGACATTAAGTAATAAGTGAAGGAGTTGTTCACAGTCACTATACAAATTGACACCAAGGCCTTCAATGGGCCTTGATCAGACATCAGACTCCGATGCTGTTAAATGAAGCCTTCAGATGTCTGGCATCCTAAATGGGGAAATGTTTTCCTCTACTGCACCCCCATGCATTACACATGGGAAGCGTTTGCATCTATTACATCATTCCTTTTCAGCATATGGTGACATACTCCCAGCTATATGAACATTTGAATATCCTTATCTAGATTCTAAATTGAATTACTATTCACAATATTATTAACATTTCCTACAAAGTGCCTGCAAATTAAAGATAATAGTAGCAATACAAACACAAAAAAAAATAACAGACATGACATTCCCTCCATTCCCAGAACTTTAACTACTCAGCTATTGTAGATGTAAAGCCATGACGGTTGAGCCAGATCTGACATGTAGGTCACATTTACTAATGGAACAAATCATTAATAGAAAAAGTTAGCAGAGCAAGAAAGGTTTTGTATTGTTCAATAAAATTAAAAGCATTTCAAATACACCACATATTTCATCTTTACATGATCATAAACATTTCTGCTTTTTATGGCTACAATTTATGTGACTATATCAGTACAGAGTACAAAATACATGCTTTATATAAAGTATTGCATATTGTAGATAGACATGCAAAAATTTTACTAATGGCATGCACAATCTGAAAATCTGGGGCCCACAGTTCTCAGTCTGTTTCTTGTGTTTATACCTTACTTGTGTAGTCCAATACTATCTCTCCTTGATTATAGTCAACATACCCAGACATGGTTCAAGTCCTTGTCTCTTCTAAATGATCATCTCTTGAAAAAAGGGATATATACCTTTCCTTATTCGCACATCATTTTCCACTATGCCTGCCAGATTTATTGAGCATGGTAGTGAGTATTCACCAAATGTTTGGTGGAAGGATTAATGAAAAGCTCATGTGTAAGATGACATGCTATGGGTTACAGCTCTACTTAGACTTCTTCCTCGTTGAGTTACCAACAAAGAATGACTTCGTTTATCACTCAGGATCCCGGAAAGGCAAGAGGGACTAAAGGTCAGCTTGGGTGAAGCTAGAAAAATCAATATGGGATCTCAGATTTCTCTGAGAAGAATGTCACATTTCAGGAAGTAAACAAGTGGTACAGCCCAAATCAGTAATGCCAAACAGTTTGTCTCTTTGAAGAGAACTGGGATTCCAGAGTCCTTCTCATTTGGCCAAAATAAATGTCCCTGGCTACTCTCATTATCAACAGAAGGTTTCTCTTGCCCTGTGTTGCCTGAATCTGTACTATAATCCAGAGCTCATTTTGTGGCTGAAAGCAAATGGATGCATGCATGAGGAAATGCATTTGCACTGCTTCATTTAGAGCAACATCACAGTCCTGTTCATAGTATCAGAGGTCATCTTCCCAGTCAGGTTAGAAAAGCAGGATACAGGACAACGAGTGATGCTAAAATATTTTCATCACTGGAGTTACCAAGGGTTTAATGTCTTCTGCACTTAAAGAGACACGGCTGAGCAACACGAGATGATAATGCCCTGTGACATCAATAAATCTGAAAGGAAGATGAGAACTAAGTTTCCAAGAAATAAGTTGCTAGGGGGAAAATAAGGTATCTGGATCGGATAAGAAAACTGCACAACGCATTCAAAGCCAGAGCTGAGGGAAGAGAATGAGTGTTTGGAAGAAAGACAATCCGGGAATATTTAAAGCAAGCAAGAAAGAGAATGGGACTGCACATTCCCAGGATTATACGGGTTTCTGTGGGTAAAGATGCTTTACTGTGTTTTCAGAAGACAGCAGAATTGCAAACGCCTTCCTCCCTTTATTTCTGACAAGTCTTAGCTGAACACAGAGCTCACGAAATCCAGACCAGGATGGTTAGAGCCCGGTTCAGTCATGAAGGAATCTTCCAATTATTTTCTGGGAGATGAGCAGAAGATGAGAGATCGAGTCAATCAGCAGAGAGGCCGTGGACTCGTTCCCTTCTCGGTATCACATTGCCCCATAAATAGAAGCTCTGAAACCACAAAGTCCTTGGTAGTCCAATGGCAATTTAAAAAAAATAATACATTCATTATGGTGTTAAATATTGGACTGGCTGCCTATTGAGAGGGTTGGGAGGGAATCTGTAGTAAATCAGGAACTTACAGATTAAAGTGTATGCTTGTTTCCTCTTCACTAAAGCCCAGTTAGGAAACTATTCTCCTCCAGATAGATTGGAGATTCCTGGGTGCCAACAAACCTTCCCAGTGCTAGAACCCTTGCTATGGAGGGCCCTGAACCCAGAGAAAGCCACGCAGTGGGTGAGGCCACAAATCCCCATGCTAGTAACAAAAAAAAAATTATGTTTAAGATGGAGTCAAGAACAGATTTGATATGCAAACAGTCTGGCAAAAGGCTTTGTAATCTGTCATGAAATTACACATACACCTATCCAAGCCACGGTGAGTCCATTCTTGAGTATTCAAGAGAAGTGAAAACATATGTCCACGTAAGGATATACACATGCATGTTCATGCCAGCTTTGTTCACAAGAGCCAAACCTGGAAACATCCCAAATGTCCATCAAGAGGAGGATAAATATGCAAATATCAGAGCATCTGCATAGAATGAGGTATTTCTCGGTAAAAGAACTGTTGATACATACAGCACGTCTGAATCTCTATGCTGAGATGAAGAAGCCAAGCAGGAATGTGTATATATTGCATCATGTGCAACTCCATAGCAGGCAGAACTAATCCATGGTGGAAAAGCTAGAACTGTGGCAGTCACGGGAAGAAGGGAGAAACTGATTGGTAAGAAGTGTTCAACATAAACAGTATCTTTCCCGAAGTGTTGACTAATATAGGCATAACTTTATCAAAACCCATGGAAACTTATACATAGCAATTCTTTATTTTACTGTATACATGTTTTCCCATAAACAGCAAATAAGTAATATTCAATGTATATTCTGTGAAATTAAACATGAGGGAAGGGGTTTTGAAGGATGAGGGAAATGATGAAAAAGGTGACACCGATCAATCAAGTGCATTGACTTATAAACTGATTTGTTGGGCAGTAACTGCATTGCATAGCTACTTAAACACAATAAAAATATCATTTCAAAAAACTTGCAGTGAATAATATCGAGGTCTCATTAGTAGAGGGTGTTCTCCAGCATAGAAGGAGCTAGCAGTTCTGAAACTAATTCTTTTGAGCTCTAACTCTGAACAATGAATTCGTGAATTAAAAACACTGAGTCTGAGATTCTCCCTGTTCCAGAAGGAAGTGATAAATATGAAAAAGGAGGGTTAGGATGTCCAAGGCGATGTGAGATTGGAAGTGGAGGCATTAGAACAAACGCAGAGTGTTAATAGATGGATGGGAAAATGGGAGATAGAGAGGAAGAGAGAAAGGGAGGGAGGAGAGAGAGAGAGAAAGAGGGAGGGAGAGAGAGAGAGAGAGAATGTAGTTTCCCAAACCTACCTAGCTGAGGAGATCTAGTAATAAGAACAGCAGCACTGAGCAAATGGAATCCAGTAGTCATACTTGAGTTCTAAAAGTCAAGTGGCTTCTACACTGCAAGTGACTGTGGGCTGTCCTCTTTCTTACCACCATGCCAGTCCTGGGGCAGATGCCTGCCTGCACTCATGAGGATTGGGACTTCCCCTTCACACCACCCGTGGTAGTCCCGTTTATGTTGATGTAACAGAATATCACAGAGTGGGTCGTTAATGAAGCACAGAGATTTGTTTCTCCTTGTTCGGGAGAGTAAGAAGCCCAAGACCAAGATGACAGCATTGGGGAAGGCCTTCCTGCAGGGCCGATGGCATAGAAGGGAGACTTACAAGGTGAGGGAAGTCTCCTCCTCCTCTTTGATTCCCATCGTGAAGGAGCCTATGATTTCATCTAGCCCAGAGGCCTTCTGTTCCTGTACCACAGACAGAGGAGTTTGAAGATTAAATTTCCAACACATGAGCCTTACATTCCACCCATACATAGCATGTGTTATTTTACCTGTGCTATGTCACATGCACTGTGTGGATATTAATATTAGTTGAGTGTGTATATATTGCAGGGAAGGAGGGAGAACTTTGCAGTTATCTAGGGTGATCTATGGACTATGAGCCAATTCTTGGACTATGAGACCTCACTTAGTGTTCTAGAATCAGTGCTTTGTAGAGAAGAATATTAAAACACAGTAAGTGGAACGTAAGAGAAATCCCTGAGTCCTGCATTTCAGAGAAGAGGTTCCAATTCACCGCCCTGAATCCCCTTGGTAGCAGCAAGTCTACCACTGCCCATTGCTGAAGTGAGTGAATGACAAAATAGCCTACAATTTAGAATAAAATCGCTCTGAACATCTTCCAATAAATATATTTTAAATGATTCCAGAAGACTAGTAGAAATATGCAGAGGAAAAGAATCTGTCCATCAGTAAATATCCACAAGTCTATAAACCCCAGCCAGTGGGGTTTATTATGAAAAATGAAGGACAAAGGTAAAAGGAAAACACACAAACACATTCAAGAGAAAATGCCATCCTTGATTATTAGAAAAAGCACTGATCTTGGGAACTGAAAATCCAGAAAATTGACTTGTCTACTGCTGCTTTAAACCAGGTCAAAATAACTTCTTGCCTGAAAAGTATCGAGCCTATGAACATTTAGAGGCTTTCGCCTTTGAATAAAAATTGGATAGCAAAAACTCCACGCCTAAGGAAGTGTCTAGATCCTTCCTTAAGGGCAGCTTCACCCTCTGTTTCATCCAGTTAGCAGTGCTAAAGGAAAACATTGTAAAAACTTTAATGAAGCAATAAAACTCATTTGGAAACCTTCTGCTTCTGCTTTGTCCTTCTCCAAGAGCTGCTCACAATTACATACCTATAAAAAAGAAAAAGCCCCCATAAATGACCTGGGATTGCTTATTAAACCATTTACCTTAGCGACCACACATAAAACAGTCCAATAGAAAGGGAACTTGCATTTTCACGATGCTTCCGACTGCACAAAGAGCAAGATACCAAAGAAGTCTGGCCTGAGCCTTCGAAATCAAACATCCCCTCCTCCTGAAAGGCTTGAAGGGTATAAAGTGGCAGTGAGATACATACCATCTGAGAGTGTTCTCTCTTTCTCTCTCTCATTCTGTCTTCATCAAGGTCTGCCTCGCTTGATTTTGGACCCTGCTTCCCTTCCCCATGTCCACTACCTCAGAAGCGAAATTCTCCTAATACACAGTCATCCTCAGTCACCTTCCTTGATCGTCTCCATGCCCAGCTTCGATTCCTCTGCTACAACTCTTCTTTTCAACCGATGACAATGAAGTGAGTATTTCTGACCAGCCAACACATGCAGGAACCCTTGTCGGTCATCACCCAAAACTGTGACCAGCACTACAGCAATTGTTCCTGTTTATTTGTCTCTCCATGAAGACAAAGGAAGTGCTTTCCTTTTCTAGCACTACAAAGAAGGTAAACTAGTGCCAAATGGCCCTCAAGGAACACTAGATGAAATTGAGCTTTGTTTGGTCATAGATGATGAAGAAGGAAGTTAAATAAAGAGTGAGGGAACTGGCTCATTAATTCATAAAAATGGGGGAAGGTGATAGACAGACAAATAGGTACATGATAAATAGATAACCTGTTTGTCAAATATAGTGACTTATAATCCATAATTTATTTCATCTTCATATCAGAAAACCTCAATTATAATCGTGTGTGTTTTAGATGTAAGCCTGACGTGGTGTGTGTGCGTGTGTGTGTGTGTGTGTGTGTGTGTATACATGTGCTGTGAACGTGCTAGGCAGGTGTGTTCGCACCTGAAGCATGCCCCTTGCCCTTTTTGCTCTGGTTGTTTTGGAGATAGGGCCTCGCATTTATGCTTAGGACAGCATAGATTGGGATCCTCCCATTTACAATTTGTGTATGCCTGGAATAACCCACACATGCCTCCACACCCAGCTTTTATTGGCTGAGGAGAGTCTTGCAAACTTTTTGCCCAGGTTAGCCTAAAATCATGATCCTTCCAATCTCTTCCTCCTAAGTAACTAGGATCACAGGCATAGCAAATAAGCCCAAAGAAACAATTTTATTTAAGAAAACATTCTCAGATATCATCACGTTGTGTAAGCTCTGGGTACTAAGGTTCCTGAAACAGTCACTCACTCATAATGCTTTCCCTCTTTCTGTTCTTTGTTCTGGAGTCCTGTTGGTTTTGTCATATGTCTCTCCCATCCTTCTTTTCTAACTGGCATCTTTCCTGTTCAACATTATCTCTTTTTTAGGACTTATTATGAAAATGAAGTCCCATTTCTTGGATATTCCAGAGGAGCAATGGGGTTTGGTCTGGAAAACTATGAATGTAAGCTAGAATTTGTGGTCTTTGTTTCTCATTAAAGTGTAATTTCTCCAAACAAAACACAAAAGGTCTTTATTCCTTAAAGTCTCTAAGGAGCATTTTCCCTAGTCTTATTCTATCTAACTATATTTTCAAGACTCTCTAATTGTGGCAGTCATTGTCAAGTCCAGTGATATAATTGACAAATATTATTTCCAGCAGAGACTTAAAATGTTGCATGGCAGTGGCAATGACATTTCGAGTATCCAGTGGTAGGTATTGGTTTAGGGAAATTTCTGCTGCATTTCCCCCCCAACTCAGTGGTTCATTACCAAGTCAAATTTACAAAGTAATTCCATTGAATTTACCACACTTCTATCTTGGGAATTAATAACATTCCCTCCTATTTGAGAAGTCGTTTCCTCCAGCTACTTGGCAGTTGTGGTTGCTGCTGTCTCCAGTGGGGGGGCGAGAAGGGGTAACAACTTCTAAACTAAGAAAGTAAGTGTGTATCTCTAAATATTTTTTAAAACTTTGTTTTAGACAATAATAATATATGAGACAGTAATACAATGAGAAATGCAAAAATACTTTGTTTTTCCCTTGGTGATGTACTCTACTAGGATTTTTCATCATTCGTTAGACTTTCTGAAACAATAGAAATGATGGGTAGGTCAAGTTGTTTCCCATCTGACTGTGGCCAAGCCCAACATAAGCACAAACATCTGAAAATGGCAGCTATTTTGACTCAAGATCTACCTATGTGCTCATAGGCTCAAGGACAGCACTTAGCTGTAGTCTGAATATCTTAAAGGCCCGTGATTTAAGGCTTGCTCGCTTACCCATGCTGTTGGAAGGTGGTAGAAATTATAGGAGATGGAACCTAGTGGGGTGTCCTCAGATCATGGGGGTACTCATCTCAAGTGGAGACCTGATTCATCTTCCTCTCTCTTGCTTCCCAGACATGAGGTGAGCAGTTTTATTGTTCTGCACACTTCCACTACAAAGTATTAGTGCCTCATAGAATAGTAGAGCCTTATCACAGGACCAAAGCAATGGAGCCAATAATAAATCAAGGGCTGAAATCTCCAAGATTCTAAGGCAACACAAAGCTTTCTTCATTGCAAGTTGACTTGTGGAGGGTAGTTGTTACAGTGACAGAGAGCTGACCAATTTACACAATTAAAAAAGAAAACATGCTAGAGAAATTCTAGCATACGGATTATTGGTCTCTTTATATATTTTCTTAGTTGAGAGCTCTTTGGCCTAAGAGAAATATTAAACAGTGTTTGATTTTCCAAATTCCTTTTATATTTTTCCAGTTTGCTTGCATTTCATAAGAAAGAAATTAGTTTAAAGTAGGAATACTCAATAAACAATTTCTTGTTTATGGCCTTGTCTGTACCAATTACATTCAGGAGAACTAAAATTGCATATTTCTCTAATATTAGGAACTGACAAGTGAGATTACACTAAATTAAATATCTGCACAGCAAAGGACACAATTAACAGAATGATAGTCTACAGAATGAGAGAAAAACTCTACCAGCTATTCATCTGACAGGGGATTTATAGCTAGAATACATAAAGAAGTCAAAGTTCAACATTAAAAAACAAATAATCACAGCAACAAATGGACAAAGGACCTGATAAGAGACATTTCAAAAAAAAATGAAATGACTAATAAACATATAGAATAATGTTCAAACATCTTTAACCATCAGGGAAATGCAAATCAAAACCATACTGAAATTTCAGTTTACTCAATTTAGAAAACATTTCTAAAAGCCAAACAAACTTAGTTACTCACACATGGGGTATTTGGGTGGGAAAGCTTTTAAAACACAGGAAGAGTGATCAATTGTATTCCAAAACAGGAAGTAGAGGAGTCAACGAAGAAAGATCGTGGACTAATTTAATCAAAAGGAGACAGGTTGAAAAAATGAAATATTTTATAAAAGAGGAACCTAATGAGTGAAATTTGAAAGGTGGCACTTGATTTGTGTGAAAGAATATATATATATACATACATACATATATATATATATATATATTTAAATCAAGGATGGTGGTACCTGAACAGCCCTTTCCAGTCTGCGATTCCTCCCTATTTAGACACTGAGGAATTCCTTGACTCTTCTAAAATATCTATTCAGCAACTTTCAAATCAACTGTGATTTCTTCTCCCACAGTGAAATATACTTTCCATGTTTCTACAGATAATCTATATTTAAGGATTGTATGGTGAAAGCCACAAATATAATGGGGCCATTTAGCTTAGTGTATGTTTCTAAAGAGCCCAAAGTGTTTCCTCCTCATTAATCTTGAAACAAATGACATGATTCAATATATGCAGATGCAATATTTCATTCTTATTTTAGAAATCTAGGACTAAGACATTAGGGAGACCAAATAGAACCCAGACTATCTTTCTCCTCAGAAATTGTGATGTCTTTCACCTGGAAGAAAACTCAGTTTGCATTGGAGAACCCAAACAGGATAAAAGCCTTGTGAATGTAAATCCTTTTTTTAAAAAAGAACTCTTAAAACAGCCTCAGATTGTGTGGTGAGCAGCAACTAGAGAGAGCTAACAAAGAATATTGCTCATAAACTTTACTTGCGCATATGAAAATACAATTAGGTTATTAATATAGAGAAGATAACATGACATCCTACATAATTTCATAGAAAAGTCCATTCTGTGCATATTAGGTAACATAATGAATTCTGCTGAGTAATTAACAAAAATATTGTCTCTAAAGTAAACATAATTGTCTGCCTACTGTAAAAATAGTCAATATGTTTAATGAAATTAACAGCAAGATAAACTTAGAAATCAGACTACTCAGTAAATTTTTAATTTGTCATTGAAATCAGTTATTTTAGAATATGTCTCTTTCAAAAGTGTTACATTTGATTTTAGATAATCAATCTCTTGTTTAATGTGTACTTAAAATAAAGGTAATCTTAATGGCAAAAAAAATGATAAAATAATGGCATTCACAGGGAAATGGTCAGATCTTGAATGAATAATATTGAGCGAGACAAGCCTAGAGCACAGAGGACAAAGGCGCATGGTCCCCCTGATATGTGGTTGTTGGAGGGGGAGGGGAGAACAGTAGAGATCATGTCTGTAAAGCAACAAACTTCTTTTCAAATGGTATTTCTACATATTTTGGTCAGCGACTTTAGATCATCTCTCTAAAACCAAACAGTTACTAAATCAACATAAAAAGGTCTCAACAGCTACATACATATGATTATATAAGATGAGGCTAAGCAAAATGAACTCCAAGAGATGGAAACAGGAGGATTTTACTGTTGTCAGTATGTTTCATGTACTAGGTGAATTTCCTTTGATGTACCCCCTGTGGTCTCTGTATATGATTCTGGTACACTGGATATTGTATATATGCTTATCTGAACTGGGGAAGGGAAAGAAAAATGAAGGAGGATGTAACAAATACGACAAGAAATGTACTCACTACCTTATTATGTAACTATACCCTCTCTGCACATCATCTTATCAATAAAATTTAATTTAAAAAAAAGAAATTGTGACTTCTCAGACTTGAGCTATAAATACACTGTGAGCATCTCCTCTTGGAGACTAGTGCATTCCATATAATACTAATACCCTAATCACTATATCAGTAAGTTATTACACACACTCTCTCTCTCTCACACACACACACACACACACACTGATTTCTAGTGTGTTCATACTGACCAGTTTCATTAATGTTCTCATTTCGAACATTACAAAATCCATATAATGACCACAAATTAGGAGTCCAGTCATGATTATAAAACAGAGCCAAGTTCACTGGCCCACACTGAGATCAAATGAGTAAACTTAGTCTCATTAGTGTCTCTATTCATAGAGCTAACCATTTCTTGTTGGACAGAAATGCAGTAAAACCTAGACTTGCTGTATTAAACATCTAGTGAACACATCACACACGATGTTTGCCCAGATTCACTATTAATAAATATTATATGTATTTGAATCATTAATTTCAAGATTCCCATCTTCACACCAAATTAATTTATATTTTGTTACATATCTGCTGCTTATAATCCTATGTGTTGACCTATCTCATCCTATATTTTCTTAACTTGAGGAATTTCTTTCTTCAGACAAATAACTAAGGTAAAGCATTTGCTCCAAGTCATATTTCAATAAATAGATAAACTCTAACTCAAATCCATTCCAATCTGTCTTAAAGTTGTTCACTTTAGCCAATGCACAACAGATCTAGAGAGGATGATAACTGTGCATTCAGTACAGACTAAGCACTTAGTAAATTCACCATTTTATTTGAACTTCACAACAACCACCCGAGGATGTTATTCCATGATTTTCCTCATTTCACCAATGAGAAATACAGTGCCTTGGAGTTGAAGACACTCTTTAGCCTACACTTATGAGGAAAACTATTGGGGAATCATCTGCAGAGTTTATACAATCATTACCACAGGGTTGCTTTCCCTCAGTACAGTATGGTTACTGGGTCTTTCATAACCACATATAAAATGTAAGTAATTCTAGCAAATACAGTACTCTGCCTTACATCAGGAACCCTAGAAATGGACCCTTCAATACAGATTTACATGGCGGAGATGTCTGTTTCTGTTCTGTGAGATCTCTGGAAGGAGAGGGGGTTATAGTAGAGCAAAGGGTAGGCCGGTGTGAGAGCAGCTTGATTATAGTTTACCTCCACTTAGGGAGAAGGCTGGACTTCCCTCAGGGTTATGAAGGACTACCCCAGAAGCACATGCCCTCTCAGGCAAAAGAAATCTGAGCATTGAACACAAAAACACACAACACCCACAAAGTCCCCCAAATGGGCACCTCAGGGGAATAGCATCTTAACACACTGTGAGCTTACTCACCCATTAGCATTGGCCCCGGGAAGAACTCTCCTCAGAGAAAGAAGACAAGGGCTCAGATGTCCTACTGAAGACAGAAAGAAGAAAGAAAACCAGCCAAGGTGTGTGACACAAGAAGGACAAGTGATAATGAGGAAACAGACCTACCATGGGGAAGAGAGAGGCTGGCCGGAATCGACATGAGAGAAGAAAGAACAGAAACAAGTGAGAGAAAAGCAAAGGAAAATTTAACTTCACAATCTGGCCTTCTTTTGGTGAATAAATTTTCAAATATCTTAGCAGCCTTCCAGAGAGAGGCCTATTTATACCCATGGACCTTTTAGAAGCTCCTGTCCTTGTATTCAAAATACTGAGTATTATTATTATTACAAACAGATTTAAAGTCTCTTTTAAGTTATATAATGGGCTCTTTTCATTTCCAAATGACTTGTTTTGTTTCTCACTAAATACGTCTGTAATGACTGCTTCTCATAGGAGTCAAAATTTAGAGTTGGATTTTGGTGGGTTTTTTTTTTCTCTTATTGTAAGATTCCTAAATTATAGATAAGCTATAGAGCTTATGTGATGGAGGAAAAATATACTTTGTACCTGCCTTCAGAAACCCTATTACATGTACACATTAATCATGTTTGGGATGATTTATTTCTGTATTCATGCTGGCCAATTTTATTACTGTTTGGTTTGGCTGAATAGAAGAAAAATCTGCTTTCTATTTCACCTCTGAAAAAAAGAAGAGCTAGATCTGAGCTGACTTATATAAAGTCTATACCACAGCTTATTTGTTCATCTCTGGCACTTCCGGATTCACCTTTCTCCTACATTCTCCCCGAACCACACAGCCTTGACAAACATCTCTTAAGCTAAGTTCAAGGCATATCTTCATTTTGTTGCATACTAACTGTGGAGAGCCTGTCACATTTCCCCACTCTATTACTGGCCTCAATCAGTCCCCAACTGTTCTAGATGAACCTGAGACTATTCATGTGTGTGCCGTCCATTTCCCAGTTCCTCCAGCCCGTTTGCCATTCTTTGGCCACTGCTACATAAGGACCCTTTCTAACTCCTAAGGGCAGCTCCATTCCTTCAGTCCACAAACACCCTCCATCTCTTTCATTGTTGCTCAAATCCTTGAGTTCAGAAAGTTTCCTCCGTTCCCCTTCCCATAAATACTTCCTCACACATTGCAAAATGCTCGACAACACATTTATTTGATTTTGTATTTCATACTCACCACCACACTGGCCTCCCCGAGGGCAGGATTCACATTCAGTAATGACTGAATTCTTAATACCAAATAAGAGTTCGTCATCCTGCATGTTAAATAACTCCTTGGATTTACACTGCCACCAGGCTCTTTTGATTTTATTTTCCATGGGAAGAACTCCTTAGATAGAACATCAAAAATATTTTTCCAGTGTTAAACCTGGGTCCATTTTCCAGCTTTTCTGGCCCATCGTTTAAAGTAGGGTAATATTCTTTTGTCTCTGCTGTATATGTATATCTACAAATGTAGGTTTTAACCTTGTAACAAATTTCTGGCTAACTGCTGATTACCTTAAGCATATTTATTATTATTATTATTATTATTATTATTATTATTATTATTTATAGGAAGTCTACTTGAGTAGTAAAAGGTAAGCCTAGCTTTAATGAATGCAAAATGTTAGAAGTTGTAAAACGTGCTGTCCAAGTTACTGACTTTAAATAATCTAAGCCATTTTAAAACACATGGAAGAAGAGTAAGACATAAATTTTCTGGATAGTTAGCCTATACTAGAACAAAGGTTGAGATTTTAAGCTGAATTTTGTATAGCCTCTATAAATATTCTTGGAGCTATAGACACAATGGTGTCGGGTGACTGGAGATTTCCAACAAGTTATATATAATGTTTTTTAGACGACCATTGTGCCTATACTGTTCTGCATGTGGAGAAGAATGGACGGGCAATAACTTGTGCTAGAAAGCTGTAGGAGATCCTGGTAGCAAGTGTAAAAGAAGGGACATGGGTTTCAGAGCAATGGTTTGAATTTTAGCCTTTCGAGTCAGACATAGGCTAAATTTCTCACCCTTCCAAGTGTAGTCAGATTTGTCATCTAGGAAATGAGAACAACACTGGTATCTACCACCTTTTACAATTACAAAGTGAGATAACAGATACAAAGCATGCAACATCAGGTTGAAAGAACTCAATCATTAATAAATATAAGTGGACTGGTCAATAAATAAATTATTATCGCTGCTATTACTCTACATTCTAGCATATTAAAATCTTGGTAAAGCTCTAAGTGGAAAATGTTTGGAAACTACTGATAGAAATAAAAACCCAGCAAATAAATCCTTCATCTGCAAAATATAGTCTGATAGAGACTGACTCAGGCATCAAAACACTTAGTAGGTAGATAATCACGCACTTCACTAATCAAATTGGGACTCATTTGGAGACCGGAAGGGGCACAATAGTAACGATTCTAATAGAAAACCTAAACACAATCAGGCCAGGCTAATCTAGGACTTAAAAGTTAAACAAATTTTGTCAGCATTCTCCAATTCCTGGTATTCCAAAATGAGTAAGATGGAGAGAAAAAAGCAACAACTCTTACTTAGATCTTGTTGTCTTAGATGGAGAACTGAGAGACAAAGTCAGTTCTCACTGTTCAAGGAGGTGGGAGTGGAGAATGACCTCTTTATAAGCAGCCAATACAAGTAGATGGAAATGGAAGATGTGGCAAATCATAGTGTCTTTTAAATAAGCAGGCAGAACAACTTCCCACTGCATAAAGACACAGAACCACATAAAATGTATGAAATGTTGATTCATTGTAAGATAGAGACATGGAGCATGAGTCTCTTGCTACAACCTGCACAGGAAACAATGGAGAAAGTGATGACAGAAATCTCAGCGATGTATCACAGACGCTCATGGCCTTAGAAAGGACCAGGTGAGAAGCAGAGAGACTACTGGAATGAACCTGAGGCAAGAGACCAGCCTGAAACATGCAGTCTTCGTAGCAGTTAAACCTTCAATGACCACACAGTCTTGATATGAGGGCCACACTCAAGCCAGATCCCCTTAAAAGCCCACAAGTCTTTCATCACAAAGTGCAAAACAGTGTTACCCCACTGCCAAGCAATGCTGAGAGTCCCCCTCCTCTCCATCTTCCGCTAAACTTCTCTCTCCGGATAACATCACTCCACAAGGCCCTGAAGTCAGGAAGTAGTTTATTTTCGCTGAAACTGAAGGAGGAAGTTGAAGAGAAAAACAGCTGCCCCGTGGATCCATTCAGGAAAACCAGGTAGGAATAAAAAGAAAGCCAGCTCAGATTTGCTGGAAACTAAGATTTGCATACCAGGAAAAGGCTCTAAGGCCACCATGCCACCGCTGCTCATTGATAATGGGTGGGAAAGGCAGAGTGGAATTGCAAAGCAAGGTTTTCTGGGTCAGAGGGTAGAGGGGGGCTGGAGGAATGAGACAGAGAAGGAAGAGGGAAGGAGGGAGCACAGGGGTAAAGGGATAGATGGAAGCGGGGAAATGGGGACAAAGGAGACAAAGCTACTTCTGGCACATCAGTATTTCTCGAAGATGCCATGTCTCCCCAGGACGTCCCAAAGGACTTACGAGCTGGGGGCTGGAGCTCTTCTCATTTGCTGGGAGAAGATACTTTAAAGTCACCACAAGCCTCTAGACCATGATGAGGCCTAGTGACTGCTCCTGTCCCTACCCCCCGCCCGTGTTCCCTCCCCTCTTACCTTTCCCCACAACTCCCTGCTTCCCTCCTTTCTTCCAAGAAAAATAGATTATGTGTGTCCCCCAATCCCCCCCACAGGTGACTTTGATTTCGCTAGCAAAGTGTTTCATGGCATGTTTGAGGGTTGTGGAAGCACTCCCAGGAATTATAGAATGAAAAAGTTTCCAGAGCTGTTGTTCTAAATAAGGAATTGGAGATGAAAACCTGTCATCGTGAAAAATTAAACTAAACTTCCTCCAATAAAGCAGTGGAGCGACGGATGCCAGGGTGAGCAAGGAGAGGTGTGCTCATAATAGGGAACTGCTAAGGAGGCAGTTTCTTGGCGGTTTAAACCTCATTCTACCCGGCATGTGCTTAGGACACTCAAGGGAAGAAGATAACACGCATACAATCATAACCTGCAAGACCTGAATTTGAAAACGACTGTCAGTAACTTCCACCTGTCTGAATAACCTTTATAACGGAATGGGCATGATAAACTCAGCACACTACAGAGCCAGATCTTCTCCTAGCGATAGGCTTATCAAGTTTTCAGGCTTCCAATAATCAATTTAATGTGGTAGCGGAGAAGACTAGACAAGACCGCCATGACTTATTAGTTATGTGATCTTGGGATAGTTCATCATTCTTAAGCATGAATTAATTTGTTTAATGGACATCATCCCAGAGATGTGGTGAAATGTAGATTTTTTTAAAAAAAAGCATCATTAGCTGTTAATACTTTCTATGTTTCAGGCAGTCTAGCTCATTCATCTGTACAATTATTCTCTAAATAACTGGATAAATAGATGGATAGACCAGTAGATAGATGAATGGATGAATGGACAGATGAGTTCGTGGATAGATGAATGGATGAATAAATGAATGAGTAGATGTCTGAGTAGATGAACAGATGGATGAATGAGTGGGTGGGTAGACAGTGGATAGATGGACAGATGAGCTGAAGGACAGGTGAATGGATAGATGAATGGATGGATGAGTGGATAGAGTAGGTAGATGAATAAATGAGTGAGTGTGCGGATGAATGGATGGACGGATGGTGAGCTGATGGACTGATGAATGAGTAAATGAGTGGATTGATGAGTGGGCAAAGAGATGGACCAATGAATTTTCAGCCCTCCCTTTACAGATGAGAGATTTGACTCTATATTAAATATTTTGTACAAGGTCACTGGGTTTTTGTTATGTTTTCCTTTTACAATATTATACTACTAACTGATCTTATACTCCCAGTCTATATTTATTCTTCCTCTTCCCAGGCCTCAAAATCCCCCTTGCTGATTCTCATCCCTCATGCAGTTACCCAGGATTTTCAAATTCTCACTTTCATTCTCTTCCAAAAATATGTCCTCATGAACTGACCTGAAGAGCTTTATTATTCTACTCACCAAACAATAGCCATCCAAATCCAAAAGCAGTGTGCCTGGCATTCATTTAGAGATGTAGCAAATAGAGAAGAAAAAACATTGTTTCTACACTCAAGTGTTTCACAAAGGAGGACACTAGTCTTAAAGGTTTATGTTCCAGCCACAATCTCTACCCCAGGCCAGCCATTCCAACGTCACCTTCCACTACCCCTAGAGGTCTTAAAAGACAATTTACACTTTTAGTAAGAAGTGAAAAAGAAAATTGGTAGCATGGCATTTCAGTTTTAGTGGGCAGGTCTAGGAGAATATTTCTTTTTCTTGTTTTTAAAATCAGAACTCTGGGTTTGTCTCTTGTTCTTCCAGGTCAGGACAAATGAGTTTGAAGGAAAACAGCAATAGCTATGGGAAGACATGTCCTGGAATATGTTGAAGCCATGAGTTTTCAGAATGCAGGATAGACACACATTAGCAAAGCCTGCTCTTCAATACAGCTTCCTGAAACAAAGGCAGACTTTAGACTCAGGTCTGATTTGGAATGTTAACTCTGCCTCACTGAGAGTAGCAGTGTGGGCACATTGATTAACCTGTGGGCCTCATTTTTCTGTGTTTTGTGAAAAGAAACATATGTCTTGTGGTTGCTCTAAAAATTCAATAAGATAATTGCATAATGCACTGAGTCATACAAATGATCAATAAATGTATCTGTTATTACTATTTTTCTAAGGGAAGATCAACTAATGAAACATCTGAAAGGAGAATTAAGATAACCCTGCTTCTTCTGTTTGGCAACTCTAAGACCTACACAGGTATTTCTCTACATTTTCCTGTCACATTGTTTTAAGCCGTGATGGGCACCTAACCTCTGTATTCTGACATTGCCAGAATGTTTTTCTGTTTAGTGGACTTTAATGATTACTGAATTACATTAGGATTCCCTTGGAATTATTTGTTATAGCCACATAGTGCCAAAATGAGTCATCATGATTAACTCTGTAAAGATGGCTACCAAGGAAACTATGAATGAGTTTCTATCTAATAAAGTATTTGATGGCATCCAATAACTAACATGAGTAACATCTCAGGAATCTTGGGACACTGTAGACAATAAGTAAGTAGTTTTACACCTTGAATAGGAGCCTAAGTGACAATATACTTTTAGGTTCTAAATGGTAGTTGCCTTTTTCAGTAACTTAAGAATTAAATATACAATACTTTCATTTATGTTTAATCTTTCATTAATACTTTCTTAAGTCATAGAATAAAATAATAACTAATATTCATTTATATATGTTTATGTTGTGTTTCATAGATATTTCAAAGGTATATTTGGTTGAAAATATTATTAATTATTAAATATTATTAATGTTGTCATCTGTATAATTTATCTTTCAGGTGGTTCTAAAACCTATCACATAGATAAATACTGCATTGACAGTTAGTTCCAGATCTCAGAATTCAGAAATAAGATCTAACAAAATAAAACCAAATAAAATTAGTATAATGTCCATTTTCTTGATTCCATAAATGTGTAGAACTTCTCTTAGCATTTCAATATTTTTGCAACAGGGTTTGTACAGCCATGTGACCCTAGTTTATTGATGCAGAAGTCCCTGGGTTTGGGGGCCACTGGGCCCTGCAAGGTATAATGAGCAGGAGGAAGAGCAGATGGACATCTAGAGGCAGAGCAGGAGGGCTTGGAAGATACCGAAAGCAAGCTCCATGAAAAGCAAAGGTTTGCAGGGCCCGATGCTGGTGGAACCATTCTCCAGTCCTATTCATTCTTTAAAAGTCATAGCTTCCAAGGATTATATTTAGAAGAAGCAACTCTTTTGAGAACCAAATCAAAAATCAGACAAACCAGGAAAGGATTTGGGTTTTTTGTCTATGTGTGTTCGCTACGAGCCACCTCCCCTCCAGGAATGTATAAGATTGCACGAATATAAAGAAATTTCATTTACCCATGTCTTTGGTTGGTGCCGTGGTCCAAGTCATCTATTTTCTCTCCATATTTCTTTCAAATGCGTGTAGTTACATGTCTGAACGCACTGAACTCACTTTGTATAATCAAGAAATGGTACTCTTCCTGGAAATCTAATGAATGTAACTTTTCTAATGAATGTAACTTTTCTAATGTCATGCTTTACATTATTTATGAATGAGAAGACTAGTACTTCCACTTGCTCTAAAGGTGACAGAAATGGAGATACAGCTGTCAGCTGTCTCGTCTATCAGTGGCAGCGAAGAGACTTAGATTCCTTGATCTCCACGTTTTGTTACTAATGTGGTTCAACTTCTCCCCTTTCTCTCAACCTGTGAATTAGAGACACTTCTTAGCTTTCTTAAATTTTCCTCGTCCCCATTAAATTACAAAATGGAATACACGAGGGAATTGGCTCAGATTGATTGGAGAAGTAATGGTTGACAAAGAGTGGCTATATTGGGCTGTACATATTTCTATAATAATTTTCTCTCTTTTACTTCCTTTTATTCTAGTTAAACCAACTGCTTTGATGGAAAACAGGTCTCAGGAAAAAGAGTTTCAGCTCTTACATCAGAGACACCTGTCCCAGAGCTCTGGGACCATCAATTACCTTTTGTATTCATTTTTAATTGAAGGTAATATTCTTATTTTGTGGCACTCTTGTGAAAACTAAATATTGACTATTTATGCAGCAAAAACAATGCTCTGGGTAAACAGAAAATAACGGATGCAATTGCTCTGTTCTCCCCTTCTGGGACTTATCTCTTTCCCTTCTGTGATGGTCATACTCCTTCTGTCACCTGGGTGACCAGAGTCACAGCAGTTATTCAAGAAATACAACTACTTGCAAGATGCCAGGTAGAAAACTTAGAAAGTACCACTCGCTGTATATGGAATCTATCTCTCAACTCAATTGCATACTCAGCTAGCACTGAACCTTCCTGAACCAATTTCCACATAGGAACGTGCAGGTTACCATTACTTTGGCTCTAATATTGTCTTTTTGGCTCTCTCATTCCATTCTTACGCAAGGCTAGCTTGCATCAACTGTGAGAATAGATTCTGCAGAACTAGAACAATAGTAGGACAATCAGTGTAAGATGTTGAGCATTCGTGTACAAATTTATGTCATGTGATCAATCTGGGAAACTTTCACCCTCTCTTTTGAAATGTATTTCTCACACTCCTTCCATTTCCTCCCTCTATTCAAACTCTGATTCGCATGGAAGCAGGTTCTGAGGAACTTCCCCTGCTTCAAATGTGGAGCGAGCCTTCCCTTCTAGTACCACCTCATTAGGGTCTAATGAGGCGAGGAGGGAAATGGGGTCATGCATTAGACTTTGAGTCCATTCCATATATGTTACAGGAAGCAATGTTTGAAAACGAGTGTGAGGAAGGACTTATAAAATAAACATTTTGTAAACCAGCTATAAATATAAGTTTCACTTTACCCTGCACCACCTACATTCTCCTTCTAATTTCACCAGAGTGCTCTACCAGAGGGCTGTGGCTTGTACCTGTGCCCTGTAGATTGGTTTGATTAGGTAATCCAAGGTCCCATCTAGATAAAGTTGCCCCGAGGGACCTGAGAGAGGCCTACGGAGAAGACCTGTAAACTGTGAATGGAGCCTTCTGTGTGGAATAAATTAATTACCCAAGTCCCCCAGGTGGCTTTTCCTATCTTCCAAGAATTAACAACATTTCATTGTTATTGGATCAGCTCATGGGATTGTTTTTAAATGACAGAATAAAATGTGACATCTACACTATATATAATTCATTCCATCCTGGCAGGAAATGACCTTCACTTTTCTCTGGGGAACTGTGTGAACATCTGGATGATCTTGAATTTTTGTTTAATATGAAAAGTTGTAATTACCACCAAACTTACTAATGTCCTGCATGGGTGCAAATATGAAATTTCTCCTTTGCCAAGGCCCTTTTTGGGGGGGAGAGGCCCACAGAGAAGGGTAGTTTCGATTAGAGTGTGGTAAAGGATTTATATTACAAATACATGTTTTACTATGCCTACTTTCTTCATGAGCAGTACACGGTGAAATAATAGTGAACTCAAGAAGTAAATAAATTCCCGATGAAATTTGTTCTTTCCAGATCCAAGAATTGTCTACCCAAGTTTGAGCAAAATGTACACAGTTAATACCACTCATTTAATCTATATTTTATTTCTTGTTCTATATCTAATAAATACACTCCTCTTTCTTGGTGTGGGTGGTGGTACTGGAATTTTAGCTCAGGGCCTTGGACTTGATAGTTTGACTCCCTCCCTGCTTGAGCCACACCTCCAGGTCTGCATTTTTGCTCATCATTTCACTGAGTTTGGTAAACTTTTACAGCCAGATTGGTTTCAAATATCTTCATATATCAGCCTATCAAGTAGGTAAGGTAAAAAGTGTGAACCCTCAATACCTGACGTATACATTTTTAAGTTAATTTAATCTTGTAAATAGAAAGGAAGAGAGAGTTGACATTTGTTAGATACCTAGTACCCAGTACAAAGCTGAGTGCTTCCAAAGCAGTATCGCAATAAATACCCATTACCATTCTCCAAAGTACTCTTATCTCTAAATTAAGGACATGAAAAGATAAACTCGTAGATTAAATAATAGGCTCAATGTCACTCAATAAGAAAATTTTAGTCAATATTTATACTCAGGCTCACTCACTCCAAAACCCACATGGACTCTTCTTTCCTACCTGTCTAACCCCCTAAATATGAGCATAGAACTGAATCTGAAATCAGGCGTTAAACATATATAGGACTCCTGGCTTCTGACTCTGTCTACATCACCCTACAGCTGAGGAAAATAAGGGTTGGAGAATCTCAATGACATGATAGAATTCATTCTGCCAGTTGACACCAACTATCAACACACACCACTATTTTCTCTAGAATTCCATGCTGTGGAATATCTTGTTTCAAAACAAAAGAATTATCTTCATGCTGTCAGAAATTCTTTTTTTTTTTTTTTTTTTGGCCAGTCCTGGGCCTTGAACTCAGGGTCTGAGCACTGTCCCTGGCTTCCTTTTTGCTCAAGGCTAGCACTCTGCCACTTGAGCCACAGCGCCACTTCTGGCTGTTTTCTGTATATGTGGTGCTGGGGAATTGAACCCAGGGCCTCATGTATATGAGGCAAGCACTCTTGCCACTGGGCCATATCCCCAGCCCCTAAATTCTTAAGTGAAATTATAATAACCAAAAATATCACAGAAGGACATTTCTAATAGATGGAAGTTAGGGTCCCAAGGTTCAAAAGCTCTTTTGTCTCTTCTGATTCGTTCAGGTTGTATAACATAAGATACTTTCCCAATACTTTCTCTTCAACTAAAAATCAATGACTAAATCTTCTTCCTTTCTCTCCAAAGCTTTCCCTTTTGAGAGCTGTTCCCATTTTCCATGTTCTAGGTTTCCTCAGAGTTCACCTTCTCTAACTTTAATGTAAAGCCCAGAAACAGGTGCAAGGAGGAGCCAACTCAGAGCGAAGAACCATTCCTTCCTTTCTTGAGATGAATGAATACTTGACTCCTGCCTCCCACAACCTCTTCTCTCTCTACTCAAGCTCTCTTTATCATTCCCCCCATTTCTCTTTATCATTTCCCTCTCTCTCTCTTCTTTTCCTTTTAACAAATTTTCTTTCATTCATGTGCACATAACTATCCTCTGTCCTTAATCTATGTTTAACTTTACTAACATGACAACAGAGACAGGCTCATGCCTGTAATTCTAGCTATTCAGGAGGCTGAATATGAGGATCAAGGTTCAAGGTCCAAAGCAAGCATGGACAAGAAACACTATAAGGCTTTTATCTCCAAGTAAAAACACACAGAAGCCAAAAGTAGAGCTGTAGCCCAAGTGGTAGAGTGATGGCCTTGTGCAAAAAAGGTCAGGGACAGAGCACAGACCCTGTTTCCAATCCCCAGGACCCACGCTAAGAAGAAAGAAAAGAAAGAGGGAAGAAGGGAGGGTGGGAGGGAGGGAAGGAGGGAGGGAGAGAGGGAGGGAGGGACGGAGGAAGGAAGGAAGGAAGGAAGGAAGGAAGGAAGGAAGGAAGGAAGGAAGGAAGGAAGGAAGGAAGGAAGGAAGGAAGGAAGGAGAGAGAGAAAGAAAGAAAGAAAGAAAGAAAGAAAGAAAGAAAGAAAGAAAGAAAGAAAGAAAGAAAGAAAGAAAGAAAGAAAGAAAGAAAGAAAGAAAGGAAGGAAGGAAGGAAGGAAGGAAGGAAGGAAGGATGGCTTTTTTAAGCATGACACACATTCCAGCACTGGATTTCTCTATTCATTATTTTAATATTTTATTACTTCTTACACACAGAATCTTTTGGTTTGTCCAAATGATATCTGAGCACCTTCCTTTCAAGCAAATATCTTTTTAAATTGTCAAAACAGAAATAGTGCAAGAAAAGATTTTCACCCTTATTATTCTTAAAACTGTTTTCTTCAATGTAACTTAAATTGGTGACATTAAATTTTAAGCTATTAAGTTCACATTTTAATCTTGTCCCTTAAATTGGAAATTAGAATCAAATTGAATCCACAATCCCTGAACTATTACAGTAATTCTTGTTGGATTTCAGAATTATAAACAGGAGGATGGGTAGATAATAAAATATGTTCTCATTTTCTATTTTTAAAAATAATAAAAAGCTGTAATGTATGTGTGTGTTTTTACTTGATAAGCTTTATTATCTGACAAATTTATTGTTGATTGTGAGACATTAAATATTATAGATCTGTGTTTAACAAAAGTGAAAGTTTCTGTTCCCACCTCCTATTGTTCAAGGGTCACTTCTATTATCAATTCAATTACTAAATGTTTAGCCCTTGTTGTTGTTCATTTGTTTTGTTTTGTTTGGTGACTGTCCAGTGTCTTGAACTCAGGTCCTAGATACTGTCCTGGAGCTTTTTTGCTCAAGACTAACACTCTACCACTTGAGCCACAGCTTTACTTTTGGCATTTTTTTTTCTAATTAATTGGAGATAAGTATCTCTCAGACTTTCCTGCCCAGGCTGGCTTTGAACTGTAATCCTTAGGTATCAGCCTCCTGACTAGCCAGGATTACAGGTACAAGTCACCAATGCCCAGCTGCTTTTTTTATTTTTGTATGAACATGTCTGGTTTTATACATAAGAACAGCATCATACTATACATAATATTCTTCAGCTTTCTATTTCCACCTGATAAGATGTCACAGAAAAAAATTTTATGTTACTGCATACAGATTTGCCTAATTCACTTTACTGTCTCCCTAGTATTCCATCTTATGAAGGTGATATCATTTACTTAACCATTCCCCAGCTGATTTATTTTCAATTTTTTCATCATTACGAACATGGCTGCAATAAACATCCCTGTGTATGTATAATTATGACAATCTTATTTCGCCATTTACCCTAAAAGACAAATCAGCCACCTGAAACTAGAAGAATATCTCATTATCTGTTTCCAAGGCTCAGATACAGGGCTCGTGTTTGAGCAGGTGCAGTGCTATGAAAGGACGGAACACACACTGCATGGCTTTTGTTTTGTTTTGTTTTTCCAGTGCTAGGGATTGAACCCAGTCTTGTGTTTGTTAAGCACTTGCTTTTAATACTGGGGGGGGGGGGAAGGGGGGAAGAGGAGCACTACAATGACTTGAAGGATCTAATGATCCATGGATCTTAATGTATTTTCAACAAGGAGAGAGTTCATCTGGACATGGGCTAGGATCCAAAGTTCATGTTTACAAAGGGAGGAGATGAACAGGAGGAGAAAAATGAATGTGTCAAAGGGTAGGGTGGGAAATATCAAACACACCAAAGGGCATTTGAGGTAAGATTAAGGAATTTTTTTTAAATAAAGAAAGGGAGAAAGAGAAAACCTCAACTACTGTCGAGGCATTTACAGAAATCAAAGGTCAAAGCTCAGAGAAGTATATGTAAGTTTTCTTGGCATTTTATGGTTACATGCCCAATAGACTGCACCAGTCATTCTTGCCCTGAGGGCCAAACCACTTCACTGGAGTCCAATAACAAATGTCCTGCAAAAGTGGCTCACGTGTACCGCCATACCTGCATTTCTACCATATGTCCCTTTAAACCTTAGTTATCCTTGCTCCCAAAGTATCTTTTGTTTTCTTTGAGAAGAATCATCTGTTTCTTCTGGTGCTCAGAAATCAAAGTCAGAACCTCATACTTTTTAGGCAAAAATTCTACCATCCAGATCCACCACTAGGCCTGTATTCCCTCCTAAGTCGACTCAACTTCTCTCTGATGTATCTCAGTCAATCAAAGATGGTCTCACACACCTTGTCTCATGATCGGTTTGGGCAAAATAGATGCAATCCAATTTGGCCAGTAAACGTATACACTCATGTATTCATCCCTTCACTATTGACCGAGTATCTACTACTTGGCAGGGACCAAGCACTGGGAAAACAGCAGTGACTAAAACAGAAACATCTCTGCCAACATGGACCCCAGATTCTAACAGAGCGATATTAGGAGAAGACAAGAAGTGTGTGAAGAGGCTTCTGAGAAACAATCATTTACATTTAATATGTTTTATCAATACCAAAGGAAGAAATTCTTCCTCGTCTTCCCCTCATATTACAAATAGTTTGCTAGTAGCTTCAACAACAGGGTGAGTAGCTGAAAGACAGAAAGAGCCCTCTTTGTCCTGCTGAAATTACCAGCCTGCTACCACACTCTGTCAGCCACCTGCATTTGGATTTTCCATTTCATTCCAATAAGAATATCCTAAGTGCTACAATATGATACACAGATTTTTTAAAAAAGTTTTCAAAACAAATTATCTAATCTCTGAATATTTGTTATGAGTAGAGTCAATAGGAAATATACCACCTTGTTGAATACACACATTAGACAAAGGAGTAGATATATGCCCCATTTCTCTAAGAGCATTGGAAAACAGAGGCAGAGAAAAATATGTAGACTATAGATGCAAAGATAACTAGTCTACTAAGATCAGAACAAATACCATTTGTAAGTGTATTTTAATACGTCATCTCCAGATTTTTATTGTCTGGGTTTCAATTGTCTATTTTTACATTAATCATTATACAAACAAACAGATTATTTTGGTAATTCCCTTATCCTTACTCTATCATAGTAACGACACATCCTTAGAAATGATTGTGTGTTGGGGCACGCACACATACACACAAACGTTTACAATATGTGCATAAATATTTCCAAATTATCTTCTAAGAAAGATTTTTATTTATTTACATCCATGAAATTCTATGCATATAACATAAATATACTTATATGTAATGTGTATAATGAGTCTTTAGAACATTACAACATTACTTGGGAATTCTATTTTGGCATCATCATAGACATGTACCACCACACTGAGCACTGAAATAAAAATTCTAAAAAAGCATGAACAACTGTAGATCACATTAAAATTGAGAACACGGTGAGCATTTACACAGATTATTGAATCTGAGAGCCACACAGTCATAGTAGATGACAAGAGAATGATTTTTAATTACTTTATATCATAGCACCGATAAGAGTAAGAAATGGTTTAAACCACAGGATCACCAAACCTATCATTACTTCAGACAAGTTGTCAATTTCAAAATCCCCATAATGCTATTTTTAAAATGCAGTTTAAACCATTCATGATAGATGATTGTTTTATTAATATACATTATTTTAAATGCTGGTTTTGAGCATTAAAAAAAATCTCACTTAATGAATTGAGCAGGTCCTAGCAAACCTTTTATGAATGCAAGCACATTGCATTCTCTCACCATTAGAAAAGCTAATAAGAAAAGGAATGTTTTCATGAAAGGAAACATCCCAACACAGCTCCCAGCCTGTGCTTCTCCATATCCTCCTGCAGAAAATGCTAAATATTACCAAAGGTCTCTCGAAAGCCAAAACCCTGGGGCGTAAGAAAACTCCTCCAAGAATTATGCTCTAAATTAGCTAGTGTTCTCCTAAATCGTTTATTAGAATTTTATAACCAGATCTTGAAATTAAAAACCATCCATATTCCATGCTCTGTCAATATTTTATGCATGGTATTAAGAAGGGAGAACTTGTACAGTTTAAATTTCTCATTGGCTCTCTGCCTCCAAAAACACCACTGGGGGAAGGTAGAACTCAGATTCTTACCTGCCAGGTAAGAATACAAAATGTTCCCTCTCTTCACTCGGGAAGACAAGCCTGGACTCAAGCCAGAAAGCATCTCTCGGGCTAACTTGTGAATGTTCATTGATGATATTTTAACCATGAGCCTTTGTGTTAAGAGATGATCCTTACTAGTTTTTAGGCACTTTGTGAAATGGGTTAAGCTGAGGTAAATGGCTTCCTGCTTAATGCTGGTGACTCCCACCTGTAGTCCTAGAACCTCAGAAGACTGAGATCTAAGGATCATGGTTTGAAGCCAGCCCAGGAAGAAAAGTCTTTGAGACTCCTGTCTCCATTTAACCACCAAGAAGGCCAGAACTAGAGTTGTGCCTCAAGTAGTAGAGCACCAACCTTGAGCAAAATAGCTGAGGGACAGTGCCAAAACCCTGAGTTCAAGCCCCAGGAATAGCAGCAGCAACAACAACAACAACAACAACAAAAATCAAAGAAAGAAAGAAAAATAGAATGGAAAAAAGTGAATGGAAAGGGTGAAAGCGGGTGAATGTGGTGAAAATATTCTATGTGCATGTGTAAAAGGGATGAGGAACCTGAAACTGAGCTGGAGAGATGGAAAGGGTACAGGAAGGAGAATCTGACCAAGGTGGGTCAGACCCGCACATGTCAGACCCTTCTGCCCAACACAGTGATGCTAACAACAACAATAGCAATAAAAACTGGTCCCCTTGTACAATAAATTAATGCCATTAAAAAGGTGGGAAATAAAATAACCAGAACAATAACAACAACAAAAGGCCTGGAGATATGGCTTGAGTGGTAGAGTACCTGCCTAGTTTACATGAGATCCTGAGTTAAAACCCAAGTACCACAAGAAAAAAAATAGATGTGAATATGAAGTGCATTTCCATATTAATAAAGAGGATATCTAAGATTATTTTTGTTGACTTGTTTCACCACCGTTATCATCTTCAGCATTGTTCGTACTCTTAAACAAGCACAACTTTCAGAAGCCCTAGGCAGGAAGATTGAGCGCTACCCATCATGCTCTGGGAAAGGAGTTATGAGCAGCCAGGATCCCACAGTAGGGATTTGCCTCATGTGTTCATGAGGAGCACCTAGCTTCCCATCACCTCAGAAGGATGTGTGTGAGAACAAGACCGATGAGGCCGTTAGACATTTCCAGAGAAGGCTGAAATAAGAAATACATAAACCTCTCAAAATGAACCATTGGACAAAGTGTCTATATTTTGTTCAATAAAAATGTATATATGTCATCAATACTTGGCATATGCTTTTTTTTCCAAGTATAGGCTAAATTTTCAATCATTTGGTGCATAGTTAATTAGTTATTTAATTCAGGGGGAGGGAAATCTTCTTAATCCCAATTGCAAACAGCCAGTACCGCTGGCTGTCCTCCTGGGAACATGATAATCTTCCCTGTACTTGACCTTTAAGCCTGTCAAGGGCAAGTCTGTGCCATTCATTCCAAAAGATTCTCCTGGCCCTTGCTCTCTGGGACGCCATCATTTCCATGCATCCATCTTTCAAGGAACTCTGCTTCCCACTTCCTTTTTCATTTTCAAAGGAAGACTGAACTAGGCTTTATTAGCATTTTTAATCTATTTTTCCAAAGGAGGGGGGGTGTGGGAAAGATACCCATGATCAACAAGATTTTTACTGTGATATTAAAAATCACTAGGTGGTCTTAAATTTCCTGCCTTTATATGTTTCTTTCATATCAGGAACTTGAAACATATTTTTCAATTGGCTTTTACCCAAAGAGAACTTGAGTTGGCTCAAACTTATACAGGCGAACTGTGGTTTCTTTATAAAGAAAAAAAAATAGCAAGAAAGAATGCCTTATTATATAACACTTGTACCTGATCATTTTTAAGGCATTAACTCTACTTACTATTCAAAAGAGAAAAAAAAAATCTAAGTGTGGGGGGAGGGGTGAATCCTAAGACTGAAAATTTTATTGAGAATCATACTAACAGCCAAGGTGAATAAGAATAACCAGAAGTTATTCTGGGGTAAAAGATCAGTCAGTTAGAACATGGTGACATGAAATTCGAAACCAGAGGATCAACTTATAGGCAGACCAATTTTATCCAGTTTACCACAAGCAGCTGGCCTCCAAGATACCAGCAGCCACCAAGTCAGAATGACAGTAGCTAAAAGCTTGAATCACCGGTCTTATTAGCTCATTAGCTTTGCTTACATTCAAGCGTCTTCCCGTTGTCATCAAAGACAGATTCAAAAACACTGGTCCCATTTTCTTCTTAATCCAACACAGTCTTCATTGAAACTATTCCTAATAATAAAGTCATGTTTTGTCCAACCTGATAGGATAATTTGATATGGTGATGTTAATTCTATTTAGTTGTATTTGTCTCAAACACAAAGGAGTTTTGTAATATTCATTAACAAAGGACAAATACAGCACACCTAACAGTTCATGTGTTCTAAAATTACTGGAACTTAAAAGAATTTTAAAATGTTGAGATGACTTTAAATTTTCTTCTCACCTCCTTTGAGAGCAAGGTAAGAAACATTTTTATACTACACTTATAAATAAAATTCTTTGTTACTAAGCCTTAAATGTATTTCTATCTCCCTAAAAATCTGCTTTTGAAAGTATGTTTAAAAATAGACCTCCTAAAAGAAAATTTACCTTTCTGAAATGTGTTACATGTTCCTAGTTCATGAAGTGTTTTACTGTGATTAAGATTTCTGCTTGCAAAGTATGCTATCTAACATTTAATAAGAGATTGTGTCCAGTAATGAAAATACCCAGGACTGGATGAAAACACCCAAACCTTGGTTTGAATCCTAACTTTGTCACTTATTAAGCTGTGACTTTAAACAATTTAATTAACAATCAGAATAAACATCATCTCATAAAAAATGATACACAATGGAATTCTATGCCTCTATCAGCAAGAATAGCATTGCCCCCTTCATAAGGAAATGGAAGGACTTGGAAAAAAATCACCAAGTGAGCCAGACCCAAAGAAACATAAACTCTGGTTTCCCTCGTCGGGAATAATTAGTACATGTGTAGAATAGTCCTAGCAGAAGATTACAATAGCTCAATAGCTAAGTCCAGATGAACACATAATATAATGCTAATTGAAATGAACTCCAAGTTATGGAAACAAGAGGCTTATCATTGTTGCTGTTATTTTCAAGATACCATGTAAAAATATGCCTTTTTCTTTTGTCTTTCTCTCCTGTGATTATACCCCTGATACACTGTAACTGATTTTAGTACCCTGGATATTGTATATATGTGTATTGGAACTAGGGAAGGGAAAGGGAGTACCAAAATGGAGAGACAAAGGATAAAAAGACAAATCAATGCAATAGCAATACTTACAAAACTACATGGCATAAACCAACTGGGGGGAGGGGGAGAGGGAAGTGGGGGGGGCTGGGAAAAATAAGGAGGAGGTAACAAGTTGGATAAGAAATGTACTCACTGCCATACGTAGGAAACTGTAACCCCTCTGCACATCACTTTAACAATAAAGAAATGAAGGGGAAAAATGAAGATATCAGTTTTGTCATGCTCTTAGGAAGATTTCCTTCCGTAGTGACAGTTATAGATAGGGCTTAGACCACAGAGCACAGTAATGAAGAACAAAAGTCTAGAGTTAGACTGACTAGATTTAAACCCCAGTGCTGCTCACGATAAGGTGAAACCCAGGGCAAATTATTTAAAAACTCTCTTCACTTCGGTTTTCCCATCTGCAAAATGGACATCAAGATAGCCAGAGATTTATTGCATGATGCATTTTGATTATTAAATAATGTCCCTGGTACATTTGAATAGTACAAACTATTGAACTCTTAGCTGCATGCTATGAAATAGTCTGCAAAAGGGTGACTAGTTTGAAGCTGACACTACAGAGTGAGAAGAGGTTGATTGTAATCTAAACTTGCCACAGATTCTAGCTAGGACCCTATTCTATTCTAGGAACCTCACAACTGTGCCACAGGATAGTACTGAAACAACTCCTTAGACTCATCTGCAGTCTCTTAACCTGAGGAACTGTCTCAAATAATCATAATCCTGCACATGCTTTGAAATTTTCCCATGTATATGTATATATATGTATGTATGTATGTATCTCCAATGGTCAACAATAAAAACCTGAAAGTTATTAATTCCTCAAATGTGGGGGGGGCACACTACAAATTATCCTTTCTTTGTTCAATTTGATTTTCTTCATACTTTTTCTCTCCAATGCAATGTATTCATTTCTTTGATGACGAGGACTTTGTGTCATCCACCTTGATAACTTTGAACCAAGCCAGGGAGAGAAAGTTATGACACACAAATGCTATTAATCCTAAAGAATTCATCATCTTTATTGCTAATATTTTGGAGTCCTATATGAGACATGCATTTTTATACACTGATTTCACATGCACTAAAATCAGTGCTTTATCTGGATTCTTAGTCTAGTTTATGTATCAACCTAGGGACTATTTCAGTCATTGCTAAACTTTGCTTGACTTATAAACAGGAAAAGAAAATTAAGCATTCTAACAGCCCCTAAATTATAAAGGTATACTTATTAATGTATTATATCATATTATTACATAGCCAGTAGTCCATACAAAGCTTGAGGACTCTTAATCACATAATCAATAAATATAATAAGGCAATCAATCAATATAATCAATTAATCAATAAACATAAATATGATGTGATTGTTACAGGAAGAACTAGAAAGTAGAAAAATGTAAGCTAAATGGGTATTTTTTAACTCAGAAAACTTTCCATCCAGCATATTTTGGTAAGCATTCTTTTCTTTTTTTAAGTTTGTGTGTGTTTGTGTATGCACGTGTGTCTGTGTGTGTGTGTGTCTGTGTATCTGTGTCTATGTCTGTCTGTATGTACTGGGGCTTTACCTCAGAACCAAGGCACTGTCCCCTGAGCTTTTTCATTCCAAGTAGTATAGCTCCACGTCCAGCTTTTGGGTGTTAACTGGAGATAGAGAGTCTCACAGACTTTCCTGTCCTGGTTGGCTTTGATTCGTGATCCTCAGATCTCTGACCCTATGTTGGTAGAATTATAGGCACAAGCCACTGGCTCTGAGTAGTAGTTCTTTTTGTTGTGATTAGTTTGATTGTTTAGCTAAGACTCTCAGGGATTATCCATAAATTGAAATGTACCTCTTTCACTTATCACTTGAACTCATTACTTTCATTGCTTTGCATAAAAATATGCATTGGGGGAAAGTCCCCCAATGTTTTCTACATCCCTTACTTGATTTTTCTCAGCATTAGCGCTACACTTACTTGACTCCCGTGTAGGTTTGAATTTAGTTACTACATTCTAATGACTCCTAATGAAACTGAAGCGAATACTCCTATTCCTTTATAGAGTTAAAATACAAATAGATTAAAGTGGTGTAATTTAGCCTTGGAGCTACCTCACAACATATTAAAGCAATTGTTTTTAAACTCTGTTTTCAGCAATGTACTAACTGGCTCATATGGGGACACAAAACAGAGACGCCAGCCGCAGGCGTCTGACCAGGTACGGGTCCCTGAAGTGAATGACCACTACTGTCCAGCCCACCCCCAGCCCCGTGCAGCTCAGAAATTGTGATTGTACCAACAAAACAGGAGACTTACTTTTTCTGACTGCCACACCCCATAGAAAATTTCCTCGCCTATCTGCAAAACTCAAGTCAAACCCATTGCAATGTTACATGTGCGGTCTAATTATTAATAATTTGACACGAATACCTGAAAGGTGGATTTTATATCATAGCATGTTTTGAAAGGTTTATGGGATCTTCGTTGGTCACAGACACTTGTGGGCTGTCATTAAAAAAAAAAGTAGGCTTTTGTTTAGTGTGAAAGCACTTAGCACACTGAATATACATCACTGTTTATCTTATTATTTCTACGCCACATGCTCTCCCAATTAGACTGTACTTCCCGTGAGATGGGCAGTAGGTCTGTCCTTTTTCTTGCAATCTACAGAAACTTGTAGTGTAATATTTGACATCCAATACATAACAGATTCAAAGGTTTCAAACAGCTTAGCTCTAAGATTCAGTCTCTAGCTCCAACTTCATTCTTCAAAGCCAACCCACAAATTCTGTATGTTGACCCTCGCGATCACCTCAAGTCAGTTGGTTTTGAAGAAAGAGTCATTTTGTCTGTCTTTCTTTTTGAACCACTTTAAAAACAAAACACCTTTAATTCTTTCTTTATAGTTGTCAACCACTTGGTACTTCTTCAAGTTACTGCTTCACCTCACACAACAACAGACGTCCAAAGTTCCTGGCTACTGGAAACAAAGATCATGAGAGAGAACTACTCCTTAGCTACAAACTCTCACTCTCACATGTCCTCAAAGAGCTTTGGGGGAAACACAGACAAAGTTTCACTGTGTTGAAAAGTTAGTATTATTACCCCCCCCCAACCCCCCGAAAAAGCCAGTATATTCTGTGGTTTAGAAAAACAAAAAAAGAGCAAACTTTCTTTTAAAATGGAAAGCAGGGGAATAAAAGTCTATTTGATAATAGAATTATGTGCTCATTCCACCAAAGGCAACAGAAGAGCACAGGTGAACGGGGCTGAGGGACCTTTCAGAATATTCCAGAGTGGGCCATCCCACCAAATTAGATGCAACGTCCTTTAGGAAATTTCACCTGCATATTAATGTGTTCGCTCCACTTCTGTAACTCAACAGAAGAAACTGTGATGCTTTGGCAAGACAAACTCATTGAGTGTGCGCTAAGATGAAGCCACCCGACGGCACTGGTGACCACGGGAACGCCATGTCTTGCAAAGGTATTTATGGCAATGAGTGCTCCTCGTAGCTTCCTCATCGTCCTCCATGTTTTACTCCACCAAAGGAAAGGAAGAAAAAAATGCCTGAGTGTGAGAGAAAGCCCTAACAAAGACACATCCAGCAAGGAGGAAATGCTATTTCCCCTTAACTCGCACTGTCATTAACCAACAAAGGACCCACTGGAGAGGCAGGTGTTTCCTGGGGAATGGAAAAGATCAGAGAGAAGTTCTCAGGGATTTGAACTGGAGGACATTGCCCAAAACTCTGTGCCAGTGTCTCCCTTCCCTTCCCTTCCCCACCCCACTCCTCTCCACCCCTCCCTCACCCTCCTCTTCCCTCCCCTCTCCTCTCCTCTTTAATGTGACAAATGACCAGGATGAAAAAAAAAAAATGTGCCAGGGTACCTAATACTTTAGGAAAATGCTCTTCTCTCCTCTGTTCTTCTCTTTCTCTCTTTCTGTTTTCATTCATTGTTTTGACACCTGAGTCTCACTAGGAGACCAGAGCCACAGGCTAGGCTGGAATTCACAATCTCAACCCATCCCATGATGGGCTAACAGGCACACACCACCACCTTTAACCAATCCAGGCAAGGATTTGTGAGTATGAGTGTAAACTTTTAACTAAATTTTCTCCCAAAGTATTGTCGAGGAGTTTTATTCTAGAAATATATAAGGTTTCTTCTAATATCACGCCTTAAGGGCTCTTTAACAACTACTTCTTTGTTTGCTTTGTTTAATTAATAGATTTTGTAGTATTAGAGACAGAGTCCAGGTGTTTCTATCACTGAATGATACCCACACACCCCTCTTTTTGGTTGGTTTACTTTTGTGTTTGTGATACTGGGGGTTGAATTTAGCACATCCCACATGCTAGGTAATTACCACTAAGCGACATCCCCAGCTGTACGTATATCCTTAGTTTAGATATTTTTCTTCTTCCAAACATCTATCATTTATTATCGGAATATCGTTTTTAATGCCTAATGTTTGGGTTGATGAAGTCTGCCTCAAGAGTCTTATTACTTTGAGATTTTAGGGTACATCCTTTAGAACTATTATGTATGAATTGTGATCCAGAAAAAAAAAAAGCTTAAGAGCATGTTGGCTTTGGAATTCCAAGGAGGGAAAAAGGGCAGTAAAATATGGAAGAGGGTTGTTTGCAAATACCCACAAACTCCAAACACTTACCTACCACAACCCTTCTAGAAAAGTCTTCCTTTCAGTTAGGAATGATCTGCTTTCTCAACACGGAATATCAAACATAAGAATTCTTGCCAGCTTAATTTAACTGAATTAAGAATATTCTTTTTATAAAGGTGTGCTTCTCACATTTTGGTTAATATAAAGATAGTGCTTTGGTCAAGTGTAGGGAATTTTAATCACTATAATCAACATCCACAGATTATATATTTTCAAACCATAGACTATTAGGGCTAATTAAAATTTTTTTTAAAAAAAGGAAAACATCTAGCACAATGTTTTCATTTGTCAAAATGGGGAAATGAAGATTTAGAAACATTTATGATGTTGTAAGATGTTCATGGCAGCTTCAGTTTAAAAAATTATGCCAACTGACTATTGTCTAAGTATGATTTTAAACTGTACCCTTCCTCTTCCATGAATGTACCTAGTTAAAACCTTAGCTTTATGTTCTCTATGTCTCTGTCTCTGTGTCTCTCTCTCTATGTGTGTGTGTGTGTGTGTGTGTGTGTGTGTGTGTGTACCTTTAGGAATTACTACATGAAAAGTAGAGCTATGTCTTTCTGTCAAAATGATACCATCAATAATTAATTGGGATTCTGATTTTATACAAGAAGTGCCTAGTAAAGAAAGAGTAAAAAAGAACAATAGAAAGCAGCGAAACTTAGAATGAAAATGTCTTGCATGGATTTTTTTTTAAGTTTTAAGACAAAAAGTTTAAACCTAGTAAGTCACTTTTTTCATGCAGAAAGAGGACGCAAGGATGGAAAAGTAGTGAAAACTATGAAACAATCCCTCTCCCCACAAACAGAACAGCTCAGAATTCTTTTCATGTTTGCCTGCTCAGGAATATTTCAACTGTTTATTCTGAATCTTGGGATATCTAGCCAATGTCCACATTACAAATTGAGAGTCAGAAATAAAAATCTCGGGCGGGGGGGGGGGGGGGAATTAAAAGACCCTGTGAAGGATACAGCTGGTTGACCAGCAAGAGCACCAAACCTATAATCTAGAGCTTGGATGGGGGAAAAAAATTCATTATGAAGGAATCTGAGTTCTCCTGGCTCAAGCCATCAAGTAATGAAGGAAAGATTTGTTATTCCTCTTTTCACTTTAAAATGTGACAAGAACGTGAATGTAAGAGCCCATTTTGGGGAGCCATAACGCGTAATTCAAGTCTCTCCGTATAGATCACTCTAGGCATTGTTATTCTTTTTCACCTTAAATGTCTTCTCATCGTTACTCCAGTACCTACTAAGCCATCATGACGAATCCCCAATTACAAGCCTCCTCCAATTTTTTTTCCATGCAGAGAGTAAACATCTCTATATGACATCATTTGCATGAATCTTATAAACTACTGTTGCTCTTACAGTAAACAACAGTAAATCCTGTATTTGTTTGTTACATAGAAAGACTTGTAAATATTGGGGTGGAAGAACCCCAAAGCACAAACCTTAGAGACAGAACTGCAAAGTTGCCGAATGCTCTCCTCCCTGATTAATATCGTTCACAGCCATTACCGTCCATCAGCAGAAGACTATCATAACAAAGTTAGGATTCGAAAATAATAATAATAATAAATAAATAAATGTTGCCATGTTGAGTTTGGTTTTTTTTTTTTTTGTTATGAGTTTTGTTTTGCTTTCCAAAACGGACTTCTACTAATTCAGCCAAAAGTCTCACTGATCTGAAATTTCCTCCATTCCACAAATGGGTGTACCACCTTCACACCCTGCTCATGGTCAGTGCTAAGTTAGTAGTTGCACACTGCCATAAGCAAACAGAAGGCCCCACATTCCACTGTGTCCAAACAGAGAAAGAGGCAGCCCAGAGCGGCACTGCCCCTCATTCCCACCCCCCTGGCAAAGGGAAGTTACCTAAGCAATATTCTAGAAGAGGAGGAGGAAGAAAAACCCTTAGCAAAGCACAGAGGGGGAGGAAGGAGATCACAGAGGGGAGGAGATCACAGAGGGGGGAGGAGATCACAGAGGGGAGGAGATCACAGAGGGGGGAGGAGATCACAGAGGGGGGAGGATCACAGAGGGGAGGAGATCACAGAGGGGAAGGGAGGAGATCACAGAGGGGAAGGGAGGAGATCACAGAGGGGAGGAGATCACAGGGAGGAGGGGAGGAGATCACAGAGGGAAGGAGATCACAGGGAGGAGGGGAGGAGATCACAGAGGGGAGGGGATCACAGAGGGGAGGGGAGGAGATCACAGAGGGGAGGGGATCACAGAGAGGGAGGGAGGGGATTATAGAGGGGAAGGGGGGAGATCATAGATGTGAGAGGACCCAAAAGCCTGCCCACAACCTCGGCCTCTCTGGGGGAAACACCAATATCACAGCACCCTCCAAAACCAAACACCACAGCGCATAACCACCCAACCTCATTTCGAGCCCTAACAACTTCCTCAAACCCTGAACCCAGATGTATAAACCACAGCAAAAGATCACAAAATCCGTGAGCCACTTTGCAAAACGCACAAGAACTCAGGAAAGAAGAACAGAGGGAGAACCAAAGGATCAAAGCAAGGATGAGAGAATTGGCCAATGAAATAAAAGGACAGATCCCCAAAGAAATAGGAGAATACAGGGAGGGAATGATGAAAAAAACGCCAGCCATCAAGGAGAAGACAGAAACTACACACCCCTCAATGAAGGAAATGGAAGACGAAATTAACAAAGAGATAGATACCAGGAGAAACCCTATAAAGAACCCAAGAATCAACACCACAAAGAATTTATAAGCCTGAAAGGCTCTAACTCCCTATTACAAAGCTCAGTTGGGATAAATAAGAGAGAACAATTCAGAACTAAAGGCACTGAGAACCCATTTAACAAAATAATAACAGAAAATGCCCCCAATCTCAAAGGAGAGAATCTTACCTGCCTGGTACAGGCAATCAGAAGTCACAGCAGACAGGATCCAAGATCACAGAAGAAATGCTTCTATGCACATCCTAAAACACAGCAAGGAATTAAAATCAAAATCAAAGAGAGAACTTTCTTCCAATGGAAAGAAGATTAGAAAAATCACAGAGGTAACTCTATCTGACCAGCCAAGACACCAAATAGTTTTCCTTTGAACAACATAAAAACGTAGCCCACTAAAAAACAACTGGCACGAATGTTGAATGTGTTGAAAATTCTCACAATATTATTAAAATATTCACAGGTGGCTCTTTAGCAATCTCTCAGCACTGAGAGATCTCTGGGCGCTGTATGCTTGGAATGTATGTCCATTTCTAGATGATTCCGCAGCAAGGCAGCAAGGCAGCAAGATCGTTTGCCCTCAAGCAAGTCTAAAGATGGCCATTTTTCTATGAGGTTGACCAGGGCACCCTAAGCCTATGGGAAACTAATGAATACAACTCAGTCACCATCTGCTAATGACCAGTTACCTACAACACTGAACTCTCCTCTTATCTCATCCTATACAACAACAACAGGAGTGACTTAAAATCAGGCTTTGTACAAAAGTAGATCCACAACCAAGAAATAAAACCTCTTCCTCCCAGAGAGCAAACTTGTCAGCTTGGCTCAATCATGAATTTCTTTCTTCTGTAAAGTATGAACTCATTGCTAATGAATCGCAGCACGCACTTCCCTATTTTGATTCCAATTTCAATAGAACTGCAATTATCAAGGGAAATATCTAAAATAAGAGAGGAAAATGAGTACTAAAAAAAACCACTCATAAATATATTATTAGGACAAAAAATGTACATGGTAAAAAAAAAATTAAAAGGAGACCCAAGGGAATATGCAATCGGAGCTAAAATATAGAGAGGATTCCATTCATTAGGAAATAGGATACATGCTTCAGAATAACTGAACATTCATTGACCATCAGAGTCTCCCATACTTGCAGCCTTTCTCTTAATAAAAAAATGTTACTCTGGGCCAAGGTTGGGTTCTTTCGAAAACCTAAATAAAAGCCTGGAAAAGTCTACTTTTATAGCTTACTTTTTCATCTTTAGAAAGAGACCCATCTGCCTGATCTCGTCCCCCCCACCTCACCCCCCCCCCCCGAGAAAAAGAGGTTGATTGATCTTATGTTTTCAGAACCCTAGCTGAACACCTGCACACAGTAGGCTCTTAGGACATGCTTGAGGAACAGGGAATGGAAGCCAGCCCTTTACCCACCGAGTTTAAAGACTCCCCATCAAGCCCTGGGAAGAGAAGAGAGGCAGCGAGAGGCATGGCATGCGAACCCGAGCTGTTAGTGCTGGCTCCTGCGAATTCGGAAGTACTTGGGCCCAATTGTACAGTGCCAACAAAAATACCAACCCTCACCAAACACCTTACAATAATAAATATAGCTTTACAGTCTCACAGGTTTCTTTGTGTCTTCAACTGTGAACCGGCTCCCAGTTCACAAACTCTGGAAAACTTGTTAGTGTGGCCAAGATGAAAATAGCATCAGCCATCAGAGGCGAACCTTGGTGAGCGAGACTCGAACCTGTACGTTAATGTGTGCCCCTCACAAGTTTTCAACAGCATGAGTCAAGGGTTCCATACTGAGAGAATTGTTCTCTGTGAAAGAAGGATAATGTTTACCTTAAACTATTCTTTTTTTCTTCTTCTAGGAGATGTAACACACAGATTGCCTGTAACCATGGCAATGAGTTCAGCTGTGCGCGCGCTCGTTTATTCGAGGCATGTAGGCAGTATAGGAGAGAAAATACTATTACAAATAGGAACAATAAGGTTTCATTTCAGATGCCAAAACATGATTGGTTTGGTATTAGATTCCCAGCCATCGGAGGCCTGTTACATTTTCTGGATTTCATCTGCTTTCTCCGGATTCTCAAGAGTAATATTAATTTCAATTTCTTCCAGAAACACTGGTTAACTTGCTGCTAGGACTATCTTGAGAATGAAAGAGAAAACTTAGAAAAATACACTCTGGACTATGTACTGTGCTTGCGAGAGGTGAGCTAATCAAGCTGAGGCGCGGACAGCCATGTCAACCTACACAATTGTTTTCCCTTTTGATGTAGATTGTTGGGGTGGTATCCAGCTTCTCTTGGATAAATGAAAAAGTAAATGTCCTGTATTTACTGATCCTTCTTTTTGGTGTCTGTCTTTTACACCCCTGGAAAAAACAAAATGGAGGCTGCCTGACTGTGTCTGACGTAAGGCAGGATGTGGAATAATGGTCTGCTTGATTTCTAAGGCCTATGACCCATCATTTAACTGAACTTCAGGGATTCCAAAATTCATCAGCTAGATCTGGAATTTCCACAGATAACAATTCAGTGAACGTTTTTCTAAGGTGTAAGAATATCCAAGATTAGAAATAAGAGGGAGAGAGAGACGATGACAAGAGAGCTTTGTCAACTACAAGGTAAGCGTTGTCATTTTCCTGGGCATTCTTTGGTAGAGTTCCACACAGTGAGAGGTTGTTGACCCAAGCAGATGAGACTCCAAGTTCTTACCATCTGTGAAGCAATGGTGAGGGGAAGAGTTTTATTTCCAAACACATCTACCTAGAGGGAAATGTCGGTTGAACCACCAAGGAAATACTTCATTGAAACAAAGGGTATGGAAATGATTCATTGCATCAGAAAAATAGCAAAGTTACTTTGTGCTAAGAGGTAATTGAATTGATTGGATTCAAATTACCTACAATTTTCATTGCAGAACTTGAAGCTTCATAAAGCTATAATTTGAAGACTACTTCATTTCCCTAAAGCTCAGCCTATTTATCATACTTTTAATTCAGAAAGGATTTAAAAATGACAAGAAATAATTTCTTAAATGTAATACATGTGCTTTTATGTCTTAAAAAAAAATTCCTTTTGGCTTTATGCCTCCCCGCCCCCCCAACTCCTTTTCTCAAACTCCTTGACTCAGACTATAAATGACCGCCAGTGATCTAATTCTCTTAGCCTAAGATGCTGGAAGAAAACTAGTTCGCTTTTTCTCCCTGATCATCTAAGGAAAAAAGATACAGTTTGAATAACAATTAGAGCCACCTAATATCTGCTAGCATTCGTGATGATGAGAAACTGTCACCATTTTAAATAAAGGTACATAGAAGTTTGATTGCTATTTCCTTAGGCTAAAATTATCTATTGGAATATGGCTGGGAATATGGCCTAGTGGTAAAGTGCTCACCTCGTATACATGAAGCCCCGGGTTCGATTCCTTAGCACCACATATATAGAAAAAGCCGGAAGTAGCGTGTGGCTCAAGTGGCAGAGTGCTAGCCTTGAGCAAAAGGAAGCTCAGGGACAGTGCTCAGGCCCTGAGTTCAAGCCCCAGGACTGGCAAAAAAAACAAAACCAAACAACAAAATTATCTATTGGAAGATTCCCTTGTCAATGCTAGTGATCAATCACCTACCAAGAAAATCAGTGACAACGTCATACCAATCCTTCTAACCCTCAGCAAGCCCAAACCAAGCAGGCTGATTCCTTTGTGTCTCTGTGACTTTCTCCTTCCACCAAGAGACATTTCCTTAGCACCATTATGCTAATTTCTGAATTTACATATGTTAATCCTTTGGGGATAGCTACCCTATAACCATAATATTTCCAGGCCTCCTTTCCATGTGAAGTCTTAGCAACATTGTTATCAAACCTCAACTGCTCCTTTCCCACATTTTCATGGCTGCAGAACCTCAGCCTCCCTCAAGCGACCATCTGACCATTCTTGGTATCCCATAACCACAGTGAGTACTCAGGAATACCTATCTGTTCACATCCCTCAATTTCTGTTTCCTCCTCTAGGAACTCTGGTAGCCCAATCCCATACTGTTCATGGCTATAGCAAGGTTTAAGCCCCAGGCACCATTTGTTCCTCGCTAGGGAGTGAAAAACATATATATGCATACATATATATACATACACATATATACATATACCTACATATACATATACATATACCCATATATACATATACATATATACAAATACACATACATACATATGCATATACACATATGTATATAAACATATACTATGATCGGTTGTGGGTATGTGAATTTACAAACTAAGTAGTTATTTACAACATAAATAGCTCAATGGAGAGCACTAGCTTGCCATGCACAAGGCCCTGTATTTGATCCCTAGCACCATTTCCCCCTAAAACTAAATGAATATAATTTTAGAAGGAAATACATACATGTGGCTAAAATTACTATTTAGCCAAGAGTTAAAGCCAAGCCTTTCATCCAGGTCTAAGAGTAGAGCCATCATTAGTGGTTATGAACAAATGCTTACGGATTTTATAACCTTAAACATTTACAGCTCTGAGTCCATGGACACAGGTTAAAATAAATAGCCTATCGAATGCTCAGAAATAATGTCACACAAAGGAGATGTTCATTTCTAAACAAAATACTCCTGGTATATCTAGTACTTGCTAGACACCAAGAACACAGAGGGATTAAAGTATTAGGCTAGTCCTGAAAGAACATGAACTTTATATTCCGAGAAAGCTGGTTCAAGCCTTTTCTGCTTTTTACTAGCTAGCTAACCTTGAAAATCCTCTAGAGAGTTCCTAAGTGGCACAAGAATGACCACAGTCAAGGAATGCCATGCCTACCACAGCACTACCCAGATACTGTTAGTCACTTGTGATATACTTATGGACCATTCTCTGCTAGATATGGTCACAAGTATCAGGGCTGTACAACAGACAATAAAAGCACCTCCGATTTCATGAAGCTCATGTTATAGTGAATCAATCAAATGGAAAGACATGAATTCTACCTCACTGCAAAATATCTTATGCAAGCCAGGTGCTAGTGGCTCACCCCTGTAATCCTAGCTACTCAGGAGGCTGAGATCTGAGGATCGCAGTTCAAAGCCAGCCTGGGCAGAAAAGTCCTCATGAGTCTCTTATCTCCAATGAACCACTCAAAAACTGGAAGTAGCGCTGTGGCTCAAAGTGGTAGAGCAAGAAATAGACACCCAGAGAGAAAGAGAAATAGAGAGAAAGCATAACCATGAGAATCATAGTTTGTCCTTTGGAAGAAACTAATCCAGGGGTTAATTACTCAAACATTTTACATTCAGAGTATTCTATATTTAAGATTTCCTGTTCTTTCCTTCTATTCCACTGGCTTATGGAAATAATTACTTTTTAAAAAAAAAAAGTGTTTTAGATTTAGACAAAAATTATAAAGATGGTGTAGAAAGTCTCCACATACCTTACCATTAGCAATGGCACATTTTTATCATTAATGATCCAATATCGGTATATTATGAATAAGCAAATACCATGCTTTATTGCATCCCCAGGGTGCCTAGCATCACCTTTCTGCTCCAACTTTCCACTGAGAATACTGTAGTATATTTAGTCAACATATTTCCTCAGAAGACCTTATTTTTGGCTGTGACAGTTTCTTAGACTTTCTTGGATTTTGATGAACACAACAGTTTTGAGGAGCATTGCTCAGATTTATTTTTTTTTCCTGTGGCTGGGATTTTGGAAACAATCTTGCATTTTCTACCACAGTCTCTTCTCTACTCTCTAGAGTAGCAATACCTTCCACTATCAGATGTTCTTCCAGGGCGCTCAGACCTAGTCACCACTTCCGTCAATATACTTATTCATTTTGCCAGTCCAAACTGGCAAAGCTAGACTTGACACTTTGGCCTCATTTTCAACCTGTTGGATGGAGAGACTCAACCATGGATTAAGGAATTCGGAGCCTGAGTCACCATTATCAGTAGGCTCTTTTGTAGTTCCACTATTCCTATTTATCGATGGCCCTTGAAGACACAGAGGCAACCTGTACAAGGGTCCTCTTGACTTCATATGCACAGACTTTCCATTGACAGCAGCTGGACCTTTTCCCAAGTGACCACTGTCCCCAAGTAAGATCTCACTGATGAAGCTGGTTCATTTTGTTAGAGGATTAAACATTTGTTGTATTGTGTTTGTCTTCACCCCAGTATCTTTGTTGGTCTCCAGGTTCTAACATATAATACAGAATATACACTACTTCCTCAATAGCCCTTTATCATTCTATTAAAATACGTGGTCATGTTCCATCATAAAAGCTCATATAGGCTGAAGACACTTTCCTCACCTCTGTTTTTCATCATTACCCCATCTGTATCTAATGGCTTTCCTAAAGGACACACTGGAAACATGAGCCCATCTCTTTGCATTCTCTCTTACTTCCCAGCCTTTTCACACATTAATCGCTCTGCAAGGATTCCTTGCCTAAGGATTTTCTCATCCATCTTGGTCTGCATCTTCTAGATCATCTCCCGTCTTTCAGAATGCAGTGCCTGGATCGTGTTATCTCCTTGGTCCACACACATACTGGTGTGTTGATTTTGGTTTCCCAAAGGCATCCACATAAGCTACTTGGCAGTATGCAAATATCTTTAAAAACTCCTAACAGTTTTTATAGGAAATAATAATCACCCCTTTACCTAAAATGCTAGGTCTCCTTTCCATCTCAAAGACTCATAATGCTTTTTCCCAAGCCAACTGTATTGTTTATTCCAATCCCATCACCGTGAATTCAAAAGAACAGCACAAAAATAAGTACGCAGCTAAAGTAGGTGCTTTCTGTGTTGATTTTATAAGTCTAAACCTATTGATTAAAAGGATATAATATGGTATCAGGAAACAACTCTCAATTACAGTGTAATCACGGCTCCGTTTCTTGATCTGTTAATTACAGTTCATTTAAGGGCAGGCCTTGCCATCCGAGCTCTCTGCATACGACACAGTGCGCCCCGGGCGCCCTGCCTGCAGTCAAGGCTGACTTGCACGCAGTCGGTGCCCCATGCACGGTTGCCACACTGCTATGACTTGCTCATCTTCTTCACTAGACTTGGCTGTGCATAACTCACACCTCTGCCTCCCACTCCCAAATGAAGTCCACCCACCAAGAAAATAGGCAGAAGGATGTGGCAAAAAACGCTGGCCTGGAAAACAGATACTGGTTCTAGCCTCAGCTCTCAGAGACTTTGGAAGACGGGCTTGAGAACGGATACCAGTTCTGGTTTCAACGCTCTAGATCTTTCGAAAAGGAAGGTACTAGACGCATGAAGCAGACTATATAGCAAGGCGAGTCCGAAGACATCATGGGGCACTCTGTTAGGAGTTTGGTCACAGGTTTTAATAATTCCGGAATTAGTGGGTTCAGTGCTAGCATTCCAGGGTTGTTGTCTCAAAGGAGATAAAGCCCATTTGTGTATTTTTGTCTAGCTGCTAAGGGTTTTGTTGTTGTTTGTTGTGGTGGTTGTGGCTGTCTGGCTGGTTGCCTGGTTGGTCTCACAGTGTAGCTTATGCTGTTCTGCTGTTCTGGAATTCAGTGATTATAACCCAGGTTGTCCTCAAAATCACAATACTCTTGCCTCAGCATCCAGAGTGCTGGGATTAAAGGTTTATGCTTCGGAGCCCAATCTGTTTTGTTTTGTTAAGTTATACTACTCTCCTGCCTTACAGTTATGTGTTAGTCACTTGGATACAATTTAAGAAAGAAAATGTCATCAAAATTCTGAAGCTGCTTCACATTTTCTCAATCAGTATTCAGTTTCCTCTGAGTGCCTTTGGCCAGGACACAGGTATGCGTGTGTGATGTAATGAGAAAGGAAGGAAGAAGTTTCACCTCTTGCTCCCTCATCCCCATCCACCCCACAGTTGAAACCCCGGTGCGCTTAAGGAATTTCCAAGGTGACTAAGAACTTGGAAGGTCTCAGATTCCAACACTGTCGATGCTGATTTGTCAAATCACACGCATCTGGCTAGATGGGAAGGTCATCCTTACTCCCTATCACTTTTGCTCTTCTCAATGAAGGTTCCTTTACTGGTCCTACAAAATACCTGATGGATCATCCCCCTACCAAAATAGCTACTCCAGACATGGCCATGCGACTGTGTGTGTAGTTTGGCCACTTCAGAGAAAGCTCCCTGTGGGTACCGTTCCCTCCCCAGCCCACTGGGGTGGAGCTGTGTTTTGCTTTGTCTCACATTGCACATGTGAGTGTGCTTCCTATCTCTCCCGGTAAGGACGGGGTAAGTGGAATTCTCACCACACACACACACACACACACACACACACACATCTCTCTGTAGACCCAATGCATGGCACAGATCCCACAGGGGCACCTACGCCCTTCCCTCTGTGACAGACCCGTGCTGAAGGCCCAGATGCTGGCTGTGGCTACGCCGGTGAGACACTTCTGCTCGATGCCCAGGGTACTGAGTGTCGTCCATCCCATCCTTCCCATCTCAGAGTTCCAGCGTCCTCACAGGGGGGTCAGAAAAGAGCAGAGGTGTCGCCTCCCGGTCCCTACCTCAGCCATCTCCCCGCAGCCCAGCCCCAGCTTGCTCCCCTCGCGGTGGAGCCGGACCAAAATTTTAAATGTCTTCATCTGGTCCCTCCTACTTTCATGGCTGCTCTGGGGGTGGTGAGAATCAGGACGCACTGAAAGCTGCTGGGACAGCTGACTCTCCATTTTCTTGGCTCTCCATGGTTTAACTGCACCAGCCCTCCTGACGGCAGGCAGAAAATCACTTGGGAGAGAGCAGTGGGGGGGGAAAGGAGACAGCCTTCATGGCTGGCTAGTGAGGGAGAGGAGAGCAGGGGGCAGACCCCCCGCTGCTGGCTTGTCCTGATGCTCAGTGCCATGCTGTCCACCCTGACCACCCTCTACACACACACACACGCGCGTGCACACACACGCGCGTGCACACACGCACACACACGCACACAAGGATAGGGGCGCATGCATAAAGAAACTGGTTCTACATTCAGAGAATACTTTCTCCGGCTCTGGCTAGAGTGCCTTTGGGTTTCACAGATCGGTGTTACCTGTTTTGATTTGTTTTGTTTTGTTTTTTCTTTCTTCAGGGAATATGTGGAGAGACAAAATGAACTCCAACATCTGGAAATCAGCTGTGTGGGTTGATTTGTTCTTTGCTTCCAAAAGCACCATCACAAGGGTAGACAGACAGATAAGGACTTCCTGCCACCCCTTCCCTGCCCGCCCTCCTTGAATTATAACAAGATGAAGGAAGACTTAAATACTTAGTAGTTCATGGAGAATTTGAGCAATTTCCGGATGGTTGCCTGGTTCCGTTGTCAGGAAGCAGAGAATTTGTAACAGAGGGTAGATGTCACTGGACCTTAAGAAAGATGGTGGCCATGTTAGCTTTCTCCTTTTACCCCTCACTCCCTCAAGGCAAGACTTTTCCCATTTTCTGCTCATTTGGTTGGATGGATTATTTCATTTTAATTTTTGATGGTATTGGATTTTGACTTAGGACCCTTTGCTTGCAGGTTTTCGATCACTTGAGACATGCCCCAGCCTTATTTTTTTTTCCTTATTTTTCTTCCTAATAAAGTCTCATATTTTTGCCCAGATCGACCTGGATTGTAATCCTCCTGTTTATCCTTCCCTCATAGCTGGAATGACAGGCACATCTAACCAGGCTCAAGTTGTTTTTTGGTTTTTGTTTTTTTTCTGTTGAAATGGGCTCTCTTGAACACAGGGACCCCCATCCTTCCAATATGTGCCTTCCCAGTAGCTAGGATTACAGATCTGAGCCACACCGTTCTCTTTACACTTCTGCTTTCTATGTCAGAGAATCAGGACGTTGCCCCCTTCAGACAGAGGTCAGCAGGGGAGTAGCATGAGCACAGGCTTCGTCTGGAAACATCCATCAGCGGACCTCTCCTCCTCCTCACTGCCTTCCTCTTTTCCTCTGGCATTGGTAGACATGGCAGAAGGGTCTTTTTCATGTTGCAGGAATGGGGTCCCTGGGTTTGAGAGGCCTTAACTCGCTTCCAGTTCACACCGGGTGCTAACAATAGGGTTGTTTCCATTTGCTCAGCCATCAGTGAAGCTGATTCTTCCTTTACCACTCAGCTACTACTCCTTATAAGTACAATCAAAATCCCCAACAAAAACCCAGCTCCCTCTCTCCTGCACATCAACACACTTAATGCAGAATGGTCTAAATGGAACATGGACTTTCCATACCATTTCTACCATTTCCATACCATTTCTACAGCAGGGACAGAACCATATAATTATTAGTGTATTACCTTCAGAAAAGAATTAGGGGCTTCTTTATAGAAAATACTAAGGTATATATAGAGAAAACTTGAGCATTATCACATTATTTATAATGTCTCTTTCAACCCTAAAATGGTAAGACTCATGCAAATGTGGTATTCTATTTAGTCTGACACATTCTCAGTGCAATGGTCACCTACTAAATTACAAAAAGTACAATTAAAATTGCGCCAGATCCACAGTGCAATTCTAGAATAAATGTCCTCTCCTGGCTCCTCTATGTACCTAATCAATCAGTGAGAATTCCCTCAAGCCTACTATAGAAAGTGTTCATTCCAATGTATCCCCAAAACAAGTCATCATGGCACCAATCAGGCTGGCTTTGGTAAATAAACACCACCGCCCGAAGTTGCCATGTGTTAGAGAGAAATAATACACAGTTTCTCTTTGTACCTTTATCCATAAAGTTCTGCCTTACCTACAACAAGCCATCCTACAAAATTCTGTCTCTCAAGCTGTTCTCTTTGGGTGTTTCTGTAACCAATACAACCAGGAAACAATGCAAGTGCTCACTGAAAAAACCAGTTCTCGCTGAGCTCCGCAGGCCAATGAGAATGAAGATTAACTCAAATAAACTTTGGAATGCCAGCCAAAGCCCTGAAACTTGTCAGCAGTTCACCGGCTGGGAGCAGCAACGCTTGTTTTATAGTACTTTATCCTGAAATGACCGGATAGAGCAGCCCGTGTCATACGGTGCGTGACACCAAAGTGTGCAATGTAAACTTGGCTGGCGTCCTGTTCCATTGGCCTCTCCCTGCGCTGGAGCCTGCTGAAGTCACTGAGGGGGCCAAGCCCGGGAGACTGAAATCTCATTGTGGAGGGAAGGAACTCCCCGTGACATTCATGGGTTTGACTCGGGGCATTATAAAGTAGAAAACTCTCCATCGAAGCATCCTTTCTTTTTTTGTTTTTTTTTAACTCGATAAAAATACTTTCAACCCTAATTTCACCTAAGTCTAGTGACCACTTCCCATTCTGCTACTGAAGATCGACCAAACGGTTTCTACTTCATCCAAAATGGAAACGGAACATATTTAACTATTTTTGTTGTTGTTGTTCTCATTCTACCAAAGAAGCATGAACTCAGTATTCTACCTTGGTTGACTTTTAAAATAGGGATGTTTTATAGCATGTTGATTTATATCTGGGAATATGGAAGGTTATGTCAGCATTCATGTTTTAAAGCTGTGTTTTGTAGGTTTATAACTAAGTCATAAAAATAATTCTGACTGAAACTAGCAATGTCAAGTTTCCACCTTGAAAATAAGTTTGCCCCTAAGATATACATCACACACACACAATCAGAATTTAACAATACTGTTTTTTTAAATATTCATTTGATGTTACCTTGATAAAAATTAATTGAAGGAAAATCAAGGCCATGAAATTGAGTAAAGGAGAACTGCCATCTAGTAGTAGTGACTTATTTGAAAGTTAATTTAATGGCAAAAGAATTGGCTGATAGTTTTTATTATTAAGGATGAAAGGACAGAAAGATGAATCAAGGCCTCCCTAATGTACCCAAAAAGAAGTTGCTTTATTTTAATCAGAAGTGTTTACAACTTTCTTCCACACAACATGGTAAATATTCTCTGAACCTCTTTTCAAAAGTGATCTAACGTCCTTGAACATGTTTATTATAATTCATCATCCACCGAGCAACAGACAGGGTTATGCTCATAAACTGGGACTGGCACTAGGTCTGGGAAGTCATTGAGCAAACCCGTTCCTGTGTCACATGAGCTTTGTGTGCCCACTGACTGCCTATAAAAGAGAAATGGGGTTTCTGGTATTCCTCAGACAATCCAAAGGTTGCTACCTTCAATTCCCATCCTAACCATCCCTGTAGTACTGGATTCTTTTTCAATTCTTTAGTTGAGCATGGCTGTTCACACCTGTCATCCCAGCACAAGGGAAGAAGAGGCAGGGACATTCCAAATCTGAGATCAGTCTGGGTTATTAGAAATTGGTATGAACATCAATGAGTTAGCGATTCTTTGTAGAATTTATATATATAAAAGTTGGCTTTGGGTTAGTTTACTCAATTTCTCTTTGTCTTGGCTTCCTCATCTAGAAAATGGGGACATGGGGGCTTTCTGTAGAGAGGTTTTACAGTCTAAGTTAATGGAAGGAAAGTCTTTGTAAGGTCTGGTGCATCCTACAGGCTATATAGCCACAGATTGTGATTATGGGGCCAAACTCAGAAGGAAAATTCTGTAAGAAGTAGCCCCAACATTCAGCCTATCAGAATCAGAGCTTACCTCAAATCCTGGTGATTCCCGTTCAAGAAATTCTATGACACAGAAAACCTGTATGGTTGGGAGAGCAAGCTAATACTGGCTGATTTGTGATTCTCATAAAATGAGGCTGCTTGAAGAAATGCACTCTGCTGGGAAGCATTTCACACCCGTGATTCGCTCTAATGGGGAGAAAGAGAAAACCACATTTGTCATGAGAGGGACTCTGTGTCTGAGGATACGGATGAAGGAACTTGCTTATCCTGTGGATGCTGCTTCCAGGAGAGGGCAACACTAAGGTCTCTGCTATGTGGAGGAGCTGGCTTTATTACTGGGGGGAGAGAGCTCAAGGTTACCTATCCCTAGAGAAAGCTCCCTTGCTGTTGAATGTCATCCTGAAGATGGAGACCCTGAGTTTCTCTGGAGATGGAGAAGGCACAAAGCTGTGACTGTTCACAGCGCACATCTCCCCTGTTTTGAGTTCATTGGACCCCATTGCGGTAATATTAACAGAAGGCAGAGGTAACAGGAATTTAGCTCAACTTCCGGGGGTCCCTGGACCAACGTGAATAACAGCAGTATGGCTTTGAGGAATGGAGAATCTCTAATCTCAGCATCTCACGGAATTAGAATCTCTTCTAACAGACCTAGCAGGGATGTGTGACTGCCATGACAGTTGGGGAAATACTGATGAAAACAGGAGTTCTATCGGAAATTATTTTTCAATAGTTTTTCTCCCTAATACGAGTTTCAGCAACCAATCAAGATAATATTAATGGAACTTAGCTAGGAAAAATTCTGATGAGTTTCTTTTTTTTTTTCTTTTTTTTGGGAAGTCTACAATATGTGTGAATTCATTTTGAGGACACCTTAATGATTTTGATGGCCATGATGTCGATAGAGCTTCCACAGAGGAGGAAAGCTCTGACTTTCCAGGCTCCTCCACCACAGAGAGCTTCAGTCCTCATTTGACCTGGATGCCAGAGCCCGTATAAGCAGTGCTTCCAATGGCAATGACAAGGGCTGGGAACGTGGCCTAGTGGCAGAGTGCTCGCCTCTTACGCATGAAGCCCTGGGTTCGATCCCTCAGCACCACATATATAGAAGAAGCCAGAAGTGGTGCTGTGGCTCACATGGTAGAGTACTAGCCTTGAGCACAAAAGAAGCCAGGGACAGTGCTCAGGCCCTGAGTTCAAGCCCCAGGACTGGCAGGAAAAAAAATGGCAATGACAATCACCTCCCAAGGAGAGGTATCCTCCTTCTGATGGACAGCCACCACTGTCCCAGCTCCCCACAGTGCCAGCCCGGCCACATCTGCTGCTGTGAGGACAGCCACCACCGATCTGGCACCAAGTCCAAGTGGAAAGGACCACTGGGCGCATAGCTCTTGCAATGCGTCAAGCTCTGGTGCATGGGGTCCATCCCCCCATTGACTGCCTGGAGAGATGGGTCATCCACAATTGGAAATCTTGACAACCCCTAGGGAAATCATTGGCCAACAGACAGAGATGACAGGAAAAGGAAAACAGACTTTTCTCTCTGCTCCGTTTGAGACTGTGACTGTCAAATAACAGCTAGAGGGACACTGTTGCCTGCCTTCTATTTTGAGAAATAAAGTTTTATTGGCACATCGGTGTGGTCATTCATTGATCTTATTATTCATGACCACTTTCCTATTATAACAGCAGGGTGCTATAATTGTCACAAATGCCATGTGACCTACAAACCCTAAAATTGTTAGTCTATTGTCCCTTCCAGAATAAATTTGTCCACTTCTGTCCTACGGGATGGCACTGGGGCAACATGTTTCTGGAAAACTCTTGCAGAACCACACGGTCAGTTGTGTTTCTTGAGAAGCTGTGGCCGGCATGGTGATGCACTGTTGTGTGTTAGTATTCTTTCCTTCACGCTTCCAGTTCCATTTCCCCTCATTCCTCTGCTCTGAGATTTCATCTCTCCACAAAGCCTGAGCGTGTCAGCTTTGTCACAGGCTCCATTGTCTAGAAAGGCAGGGATAAAGAGAGCTACAAATCTAAGACAAATATTCATGAATTTTGTTCTGTTGGGTTTTCTCCTAAGTAGCATTAATCCATAAAAAAAAAAGCATGTAAGCACTTTCTTGTTCTGCCATGTTCATTTGAATAAGTCTTATAAAGCTTTCATTCTTGTAAGATTGCTGCTGAGGATACCTGGAAAATTCAGACCAACTTTCTCTCTAGTTAATTCTTATTTAAATATCCATACCGACTCTACCTTTGCAACACTACCTTTGTGTATACCACTGTGTGTTATTTTGCAATACAGAAATCCTCTTGACTAGCATATCATTTGTCTTGGTAGCCTACAATTGGCTGTCTCTTGTGCTTCCGATGGTCTCATTGAATGTGCATTGTGAATGGCACCAACTTTCATCTGTCATGGCTTAAGGTCATCTTGTTACCTTTGTTCCCCAATCACTGAGCCTGATCACTCCTGCTAGTTTCTCCATTCTTACTATTTGGAGGATATTCTTCCTATCAACTGTAAAATTTTACCTGTGGAGTTCTATACAACCATCATCAAAACACCCATTCTAGCTTCAAGAAAAGCATTAGCTGCTAAGACTGACATGAGGCAGAGAAAGCTTTATAGGAAATGGACGTAGATAAGGAGCTTTCAAACATGTATGTTGCTGGAGTCTTCAACTTCCCTCGGCTGCAGGGGAACCAGGAAATGTTTCTCTTTTTCGTTTCCCCCTACTTTAACCCAGTTATATTAAAATAAGTCTTTGCTAAAACTCTTTTTTTTTTTTTACAAAAACAACTGCATTCTGGAACTCAGTGGTAGAGTTTGCCTCCCAAGGGGAAGGTCCCAGCTTTCTTCAAAGAAATCCTGTGGTAGTCTTCCTTCTGCTTCTCAAGCCAACTCTGGTGAAAAGTGGGGTCTACAAAGACAAAAAGCAACTTGAACCTAACAAGAGCTGTCAGTCTCCTGAAAATCAAAGATGAAAGAAATAATTTCCATGAGTGCATCTGAGATGCAGCTTTGGCTCACTGTGTTGTCCTCTCTATACCTCTGGCTAAGATTATCTGGATTAGATTTGATCCAAGGATGAGTGATTCCATCAGGGACCATTCAGTGTGTCCATCTTGCAAAGTGCCAAACAGTTTGGGACATTTCAATTGATTTCAGTCTTGAGAGATCTTGGAACAAAATTGGGAGGGTGAAATTGCCTTGGTGCTTTTCCAATCTCTTGACCCCAAAGTGAATTATTTGCCATCCTACTGTTTGGAGAATAATAATAACTTCATGGTTCTTTGTCATCTGTTCAATGTTTTAGTTGTACATGACCACACAAGAAACCATGATGAGTCCCAGGCAATAAAGAATGGAATCGGTGAGTGGCCTGTGATACCAAAAGCAGCAGCTATGCTCTCTGTAGTGACTTCATTCCTTCTAGCCCTCTCATCTTCTGCCGTTCATGATTGGGGGAATTGAACTTGCCAGTTTGGAAAGTGAAACAAAATCTCTACTTTTCTAAAAAGTTCTACTGCTTTGAATTAACCAGAGAACTTCTTCAGTTAAATTGCCATAGAAATCCTACCTTCGAGAGTAGTCATTCACAGGTTACTGCCTTAGCTTGCAAGAAGAACTAGCCTTAAAGAAGTCCTAAGTCAGCTAATTAATAAGTTAAAACATTCCATTGGTGCTACTGTCAATGCTATGCATCTGCTCCAGTTACAAAAGAAAACTGGCAATAATTACTTGGAGCATTAGAGGAAAAAAATGTCTATAGATTTTTAATGTATTTGGAACCAAATGTAAGCCATTAAAATATGTTTAATTTTGCTCTGACTGTGTGATTAAAAATCCAGGAAAGGTCGAATAAGATTTTGAAGAAAAAAAAAAACAAAAAAACACCATGATTGGCTTTCCTTGTGACTATGCAGAGGCTTGACAAATTTTAAAAATAAAATCAAGCAAGAAGACTCAAGGGCCTATGTTAATCTTGCTCCAGAAATAATAACCTCTTAGATTCTCAGTTGTCAAAATCACCATTTAGAGGTCTGCCTCAAGACCTAAATATCTAAAGTATTACTGACAGAATGTTCTAATATGTTACAATGTTGTTTTCATTTACATGTTTGAATAGCAAGTATTAATACAACACAGACTTACCTTTCCCAAACTAAAGCAAAACAAACACCAAAAGCCCACTTACAGTGCCTTCCAGATATTGTTCTAAAAAGACTTATTTACATGTCTCAGTACCCTTTCCAGGGCATATGCCCAATCTTTTGTAAGTTTTAGAGAAAGTACTTCCATTAAAATTAGTATTAAGTATATAGCAAGGACACATTAATCATCCCAATTAAGGACTGGGCTGTCAAATTTCCCCCAAACAACAAGATTGTAATAGCTTACAGCTACTTGAGCAATTAGGAACAAAACTTTTCAAATGATCTTAAAAGATCTGTTGTTCCACCTATAATGCTGACTGCTACAGTTTGGAAAAGAACGTGCATTATAATTAGGTCATGGACGTTGCTAATATTCCACTAGGATTTATTTCTATAAAAGTCTTTAAAGAAGCAACAGTCTCAGATTGCCAGAATTGGTCCCACCTGGTTACCTTTGCGTCTCCCCAGCACATCACCAATAGCACTAGATGCTAGACCTTCTTGTTTCTACCCCACTATGTCAGGGTTCCTCACTCATCTTCACTAGGCCTGCCGTGCTCCTAGGGATGGTGGTGGAGCCATGTTTATCCTGCAGCAACACGGTGACACCGTGTTTCAGTGTGCAGAGAGGTTCTGGACCTCTCTGAAACACAGCAGAGCCAAGTGTGCTCCCCCATGAACACTGTGGCTGGACCCTACATTCCTATCCATCACAGCCCCTTATTCTCTTCGCTTTCTCACTGAACAGTTCACCATGTGTCCCCTCTGGTCTTTGTCCCTGGTCATCTCCCATTGGCTGTCTATCTCAGAGTTCCTCCAATTTCCTGTGGAGAGAGAGGCTGGAATGAGCTAGCTGGAGACAGCTGAGAGCCATGGCCAATCAGTGATGGGGAGATATCCGTGCTTTCTCCCACCAATCCCAATGCTTCTTTCTTCCTCTCAGTCACACTGAACACGCATTCCAGCCCACAGTGCTTTATCATGTACAGGTGTACTGTGTGCAGCACTAGGGTGAGCCCCTAGCAGCCCTGCTTTCGTTAATAGTCGGTGGCTGCACCCTTAACTAGAGCATGCTGACCTTAGCATCCACAACTCAGCTTCCATCTAGTATTCTCTCTTCCTTCCAACACAGGAGAAATCACAAGGCAGTACAGATTTTCTTTTCCTGTAGTGGAGAAAAAAAATAGTTCTCAAAAGGGAAGAAGTGGCTAGTGTTAGAAAGAGAAAAGGAAAGAGAATGTGACTCTAAGAAAGTTACAGATCTTAGAATATGAAAAGTTTTGTGGGAGGAAAATAATTTGTCATTGTGATGTTCACAAATTTGAATATTTATAAAGCCTCTAAATGTCTCTCTCTCTCTCTTGAATTTAAAGACTCCGTGGTAAAGCTGGGATTTTGTAATGATCATAACATTATACCACAAGCAAACTACTTATGAGGCTGAAAAAAAGGTAAGCAACCAAGCACAAACCAATTCAGTCACCAAGTGAATAGAGAACAAATCACAAAAATAAATGTTTTATGAAGAATTTGCACAGTGTCGGTGTATCGCTCAGCACTGGCTTCATTTTTGTTCACAACAAAATTTGGGGACCTTGATTGTTAATACAGGTGAAGAGAAGGGATTCTGGGTACTGACCGTCAAAGATGACCCTTACATGTTTTGACCTATTTTTAGCCACATCGAAATGATCTGAAAGCATTTTCTAAATAAGCAAAGAAGACAGCATAAAGTCGTTGTGCAATCTGACTGGGTTATTTCCTTTGTCCCGAAATGGTTACTGTGTGTATGCTATCAGATATAACATAAAAAATGATGGCATTTTCAATGGCAAGTCTCGGTCCCGACAAGTTCTAAAGACGATTGCAACTGAAGGTAAGGAATGGAGAAATGCTTGAAAGAACTGAGTGCATTTCATTGCTCTCTGGAGTTACAGCCCTGGTTAGCCAATATAAACATTTTTTGTGAACGGCACCCATCTGGCCTTTATAGACAGGCACTAAAATTCCCATAGCAGTGTCATCCATCTGGCTTTTATGAATGTATGATGTACTTGGTTCAACTAGAATGACAACATCTGTCTTTACAGATAAACCAAAGCTAATCTGTAAAGCTTTATCTACATATCCTATCCCCGTGAATTACAGATTGAGTTCCTGGATGGTAAGGAACCAGGCAAAGAGGGCAGTGTTACCTGTTACCTGACCACCTGCACTCTACCGTCAACATCTAACGCCATTGTAGTGTCATCTTTGTATCTTCACAGATGTTTCAACAGATACTTGCTACTCAACGTCTGTGTGTGTGTGTATATACACATATGTATTGGAAATCTTTATGATATTTTCCACCTGTTCAATGATGTCTCCATTGTTTCTAGTTAAGGAATTTTTCAAACTTGAAGAAGTGGCTAGTCTTCAAAACATCATATTAATTCTCACCCAGTCTTTCAGAAATAGTGTTAATGACCCTGCTTCTTAGGTGACATTGAGACTCTTTCCATCAGCATGTATGCTACACCCTGTGTCAAGAATCTAAATCTTTTTCACTTTATCAAAGAACATGCTTATTTCCAGATCAAGAAGTGATTAGTTATATTAAATGTTCAAGACATTGAGTGAAAGAGAATGCTTTAGAAATTATGAAGAAAACAGACCAAGAAAGAATTCTTATCACTTAAATAGTTTAACTGCAGAATACAGGACTGTCAATGCGCATAACACTCAATGTTTGCCTTGGTAACTAAAGGAAAGGTTTTGCACTTACAGAGCTGTTGCCACCGCATTATGTAAGATTAACCATTTGGGCACTGGATTCGATTCTTGTGTATCTCTTTTGGGTGGGTGCCCAGCACTTCTACCCCTCTCCATTCAAAAGGCATGTCAAAAGTAGACTAGTGTTCCCCCCACATGAAAACACACAGATAGCAACAAACGTGTACACCAATTATTTGTGGTAGCCTTGTGAGTAAAATTCATCCATGTTGCAGATGGAGAAGAAAAACCATGTTCGAGATGTATGTCTTCCCACTGCCTCCTGATCCCTACTTGAATTGTGGGATACAACTGTGGTATTTTTTAGATTTAGTCATTGGGCTCTTTCTCAGTCTGGTCTAAGGTTCCCTGGACAGTCCTCTGGTTTTGCTTTTTGGGCTACCACACCAACTTGCATATACACAGCAGGCCTGCCGTCCGTCAGGGCTGGAGAAAAGCAAGGTCCAGCTGTGTGTGTATGCGGGGGGGGGGGGGCTTGTTGGGAGACATGATGAATGGTACCTCACTGTACTTGCCTCCCTCCCATTGACTTCTCTTAGCACTCTAAGTTCTCTCTTCTATTCTCCTCTCTTCTGTTTTTAAATATGCTGTCTTCCTTCTGCTTCACGTCTCAGGGGGACTACTGGGGATCTTTTGAGCCTTCCTACATGGTTGAAGGGAAGTTTTGCAAAATTCACTTGGCATAGTTCCCAGGGACAGGATGAAGTGTTAAGGCCTCTAGGCTAAGCCTCAAGGCATGTCAACAGTTGTAATCACTGCCCCACCCGAGAGGAAATCACCCCATGGTGGTTCAATTACTGTGGGTCCAAGTGTCAATGCACTCCTGTCTACAAGCCACCAGGTCACGTTTTGTCTGGTATGTCTCTGCTTAAGGTTAGCTAGATCTGCTCACAGTACCATTAAAAGTCACCTGGACCACACCGGCTCTTCATTGTGAGTCTGAAGCCCGCACCCCCCACCCCACCTTGCACCTGCTAAATTCTACAACTTACTCTTCCAAATTCTATACGCTTCCTCTGTGGTTTTCAGAGTTCAAGTTTGATCACATCATCCCATTGCCCCTTCCTTGTAAAACTTCTCGAGGTCCCAGGAGAAGGACCAAACTCCAGCATCCTCCCCCTCTCACCTTCCTGTGCCTTCCTTGCAATACACCTTCCCATCTCCCTCCCTCCCTGCCTTTCCCCAGCCTTCTTCCTCACCCCACCCCTCAGCTCTCCGCTCAAGCATTATGTTCCATGAGAAGTTTTTATTCCTTTAAGTGCCCTGTTCATACACTATTCAGACATTCCCAAGTTCCTTTCCCCACTTTACTTGCACATTGTTGTGATTTACATGGATTCATTAATCGATTCACTCCACAGAAATCATTCAACCGTTACTTGCCCCATGAATCAATGAATTCATAGATGACTGCATAGTGCAACAATCCCTCCAGTCTCTTTTCTCCACAGCTGTTCTTTCTGTGTTGTTACCTATATGCTAACCTGGACAGAGCAATTAGGATTTCTATAGTGTTTGCAGACTAACTCTCTATCTTTGTTATGCTGGATTTATTTCTAATAGTTAAAAACTGGAGAACATTCAAACTGTAACAATAGGAGAACCGTTAAGCAAGTTAAACATTTCTCCATCCTCAAGACTTACTATTTCTTTTAGGCAAAGCTTTGAAAAATCCTTTCTCTTGTTTTTTAAAAGTATGGCAGGTTATGATCACCCAGTGGGACAAGAACACTTTTGTCATATCTGTGTAAAGGATCCCTTCTATCTTAAGGAACTTAGTACCCATCAATCAAACTCTCCTCACCCAAGTCTCCCGTCTCCTCAGACTCCAGTAACCATTTTGCTCTCAATGTCGATTTTTTTGGACTCCATATATGATGATGGCATGTGATACTTTCTGGCCATCGCTTATTTGTCTTAAACCACTCATCTCTAGTTCCTTCCATGTCATTGTACATGATTGGATTTTCTTCTTTTGTGCTGAATAGTATTCTGTTTCGTCGAAGGCCATATTTTTTATATTCCTTCATCAGCTGATATATCCTTTTTTTCCCCTGAGACTTGGGCTCAGTACCTGGTGCTTTCACTCATTGGCTAGTTCTCTACCACCTGAATCACGCCTACAACCCAAGCAACATACTCTTTTATTTATCCATTCATCCAATTATTGATGCTTAGGTTGTTTCTGTCTCTTGGCTATTGTGAATAGTGTTGAAATAAGCATGGAAGTGGAAGTACCTCTTTGGCATACTAATTTTCATTTCCTTTAGAGATATTCCCAGTAGTGGCATTGCTCTAGAGTGGTAGCTCTAGTTTTAATTTTTTAAAGTAACTTCCATGCTGTTTTACATAATGGCTGTCCTAGTTTACATTACAACCAACAGTCCTTCTCTTCATCCTCGCTAGCACTCTATCTCTTACTGATAAGAATTTTGGGGACTTTGGGGACAGGTTGGATGGCAAGGCTGGTTTGCACCTAAGGGCGATGTGGCTATAGCTGTTACAGTTCCCTGTGTAGCAGGTTTTTGTCTGTGACTTCAAACACAGGAAGAAGGATTTAGGGTGGGGACAGAGCGGGGTGTCTGATATCAAGAGAAACAGTCAATAGAGGAGGGAACCAATCAGAGATGAGAATCATGATGGAGTGTCCACTCTCCATGGAGCGAGTAGCACTAGGGGAAAGGAGAGGGACCATGAATAGCTGACTTGATGGCAAGATAGATGTAAAGTTCACTGAGCTATAGCTCCAGAAAGTCTCATCAGCTGCAGATGTGTGTATGTCTGTGTGTGTGTGTGTGTGTGTGTGTAAATTTATAATTTACATCATAATCATCTGTATCTGTTTTGGCTTCTCTAACTGTCTTAACATTTTCATAAAGTGGTTGCAGCTGTTGACATTACAGTTCAGATTTTTCCTCCCCTAATTAAAGGCAGAATGGTGGGGTTTAATGATACCATGGGGAGTTTTAATAGGGCATCACCAAAATCATCATGAGACCTCATTAGGTTTACCATGACATTTTCAATATCTGCAATCATACTTCTCATGGTCTAGATTCTAGAATCATGCTCATGGAACTTAGATGTTACCAGTCATAAAAGCAGCAATGAAATGGTCACAGTTAATGATCTGAGAAGGACTGGTATTTTCTTACCAGGTGTAGCATGAAGTAAAATTCAGTGGTGTATGCTTCAGAGACAATACATGCTTCAAAACAACTGACAAGACTGAGACCATCCAAACAGATGCAGAAAAAATAATCACACTAATGAGCAATATCACTAAGGACATGTCACTAAGTACTCCCAGAAAGATGCGCTTTCTATTCTTCTTTTCTTTTCTTTTCTTTTTTTACAGAGTATATGTAGCCCTCTGGGTCCAAACTGCCAAGATGACAGAGGAGGCGAAGGAACTTGACACCTGATGATTATGATACCATCTGTAAATATTAGATAATAATAATTATAATAAAATACTAAAGCAGTATAGTGATAGAGCCAGGAAAGCAGTGGATTTCTCAAGAACCAAATAAGAGCTAGATGGGGTAAAAATGCCTAGACTTAAAGAAAAAGACAGTAAGAGGCCTCACTGTTACTATGCCAAGAGAATCTTCACAAGTCGCACACGTATTCACTTCCGGAAAGAAGTCTGTGGTGAACCTTGGGAAATCCGAGCAGAGAAATGATTTAGCCACTGCAGACGGCAAGCCTGGTGGATGCCTTAAACTTCTCCACCATGCACCCCGCACCAGGTGGTCCATCATGTGCCCAAAAGACAACAACAATCCCCTACTTCACCTGCCTCCCGGTGTCACCAAAACCAGCTTTGGCTTGTACCATGGAACTTCTCCAATTTCCTTCCTGACCTAGATGAGCTCAGGAAGTCGGAAGGGACATGTTTCTGCTCAAAGACGGTTCCCAGTTCCTGGATAGCCTCCTTGCCTGCTTGCTGCCTGAGTGCAGAGAAGCACTGCCCTTCCTCTCAGCCATCGGATTTGTCGTGCATTACACCTAGGGCTTCTTAGAGCTTGGATCACGTCTCTCTAGCCTGATTTCATTGAAGGATGGTTTCTTTTCTCCTTTCTCTTCACACTCATACCTTCATTTTTTTTTTTGCCTGTGTGACTGAATCTGATAAAGATTAGCCACTGAAGGGATAATAAGATTTCAGATGCCATTTTCTTCGATGCTATTACTCAGTGGTGACTGTCCTGGTCTTCTGTATTTTCTATGCAATTTTCTTTCTGGTAAATTATGTACACACATGTGTGCACAGACACAAGTAGACGATACGGGTGTGCACATACACACAAACACCCATATTCAGGGTTCTGTGAAGTCCACGGAAACAGAAGCATTGATATTACGTTCTCTCTTTGATTCACCCCTAATTTATACACTTCCACTTTTGATCCAGGGATTAAGATCATTATAAAGTACCTCTACAGAAACTTCCTGGGACCCTGGTATATAACTACTCCCATAGCTGAGGAGATCGTGTTTCCTGTCTCTTGTGGGCAGGCACCTGTGGTTCTCCGTCCTGGTATCTAAGAGAATTCTAGATTCTTGTGCATTATAGAACATCCACACATTTATGCTAAAATAAGCCATTGCCTTGATTTGTATATTAGCATGGAAATTTCTTGGAATTTTGGTCGGTGAAATTTCTTAAATATTCATAAGATGCAAATGGACAATATCATTTTCTTGAGAACAGGTACTCGTGGGGCAACAATTCAGGAAAGGAGACCAAAAAAAAAGAAACCAGCTTCGGCAATGCCAAGAACCAACCCGTGGTTTATGAGAACTGAGATGCATTTATATTTGGCTTATAATTTCCCCATCAGTTTGGACGGGCTTTTGTGGAAATGAGGTATTATATTTGGGAGCACCTAGCTGAATTCTGGGGACATGGCAGACATCCAATAAATATAAGTTTTGACTGCTATATTAAGTATCTTCTTGCAATAAGCAGAGTTTACTTGCTTGATTAAAAGTAAAAACTTGGTTAAGTTAATCGGAGTTCAAACATTTTAAGCACACACTCAATATTACCCCCAAATTCTAAACCGCACCACCATCAAAAACTATCAGTCCTGGCATTCAATACTGAAAAACATAACACGTTTCTTTCCCCCCTCTTTTATGTTTCCTAAGTGATCTTTCTAGATGGGGCCACAGAAACTCCCCGGCCTTTTCATTTTCATTTGTCCCACGTTATTGTACAGTTGAGACAAAAATTGTTAAGCCAATCCCATTATTAATTTCATTAATGACATATATCTCTGAGGGAATCTTAATAAGGAGATAATTAGGCTTTTCTGAAATTAAGATTCTATTTCACAAATGTATCTGCAATGTTTGGCATTTCCATATATTATTCATTGGCTACTGATAGAATGAGATGTAAAATATATATAGCATATATATGTACATATATTATATATTTAGCAACAACCATGTGTCTTCTGTCTCACCATTGGTAGAGTGATAGAGTGAAGGAAATGATCTCCTATCTTCAAGGGTTCTATGCAGGAAACTTTCCTATTGATTTGTTTTTTAGGTATTACTTAGGTTTTGAACTCAAGGCCTCACACTTGCTAAGCACGCACTCTAAGTCTTAAGCCATCACCGCAGCCCTTTTTGTTTTATGTATTTTTCGGATAGAGTGTTGGCTAAACTTTGTTGTTTTTCCTGTTTGGCCTGGGCTACTTGGAGTCGCCCGCCATCTTCCTGTCTCCACCTCTCATGTAGCTGGAATTGCAGGCCCGAGATGCCATGCCTGGCCCTGTAGACAGAGTGGTGGGAGGCTGTTGTGCAAGAGGTGAAGGTCAAACTAATGAAAAAGGAAGCCAGGACTTTGACTCCTAACCTGTGATGTGAACACGGGTTATTTATCATCTCTACCAGTTTGGTTAACGATGAGAGCATCTCACAATGCTGTAATCCACATAAACACATACCGTTTCTCAGATGTGAATTCCAGTCCATCCATGCTTGCTTGTGAAATTAAAAGGCCACCCCTGGGTGACCTACATAGTTGGTGATCTGTAAGTATTAAATAAACAAGCGAATTCGTGAATGATACTGTATGGAAACTACTACAAACTTTAAAGCAATGCCTACCAAAACAATTTATAGTTTGGAAATTTGCTTTTAAACCTTAGTGATTTTAAGTGCTTTCTCCATTCCCAACACTCTTTAAAAAATTATTAGCTAATTAGCTTTCTGGCATTACGCATGTACATGGAGTACAGACGCATACTTCTTATCTAACAAAGAAGCACTCTGTACCCCCATTAATCTACCAGCCAAGCCCATTATTTAACAATGTCACTAGAGAACTCAAATATTTGATTTATTCCACTTTTATTTATATTATTTCTTTTGTTATTGTACTATATTAGGAACTTCCATCTTGTGTTGGGTATTGGTCTTGAGACAAAACCCCACTGTGTTGCACAGCTGGCCTTGACCTCTACGGCTTCAGTCTCCCAAGTGCTGAGATTACAGGCATGCACCATTAGGCCCACCTTCAAACTACCATCTTATTAAATAAAGTCTCCATCCTATTTCATTCTAGTATTATGTAGGTTGTTTTTTATAGATCTGTCTCTAGATATAACTATATGTAGAAGTTCAGTAACTCTTACACAAAACATCAAATACATACAAAATGCATAAAGAACCATATTATCAATTCATCATATTTTTTTTCCAAAACAGTTCAGGGAGTAATTCATTCTGTTTTTAACTAAGTCATTCTTAAGTAGTCCATTGTATTGGTATTATATGGGAAAGTACTAACCATACCAATTATTATAGAAAGAAAAGGAAAAGCAGAGTTTTCAAAAGCTTTTAAAGATGCCAACAAAATTTGTAGGAAGAATTTCACACATTTCCTATGTTAACAACACCGATTCCATACAAACAATTCAATATCACATAAAATATGCATTTTATTTTAGATCAAGGAAGTTGAGACCCTCAATATCAGGTACAATTTTCTCAAAGAAATTGTTCCCATGACTTGATAAAAAAAGAAAAGAAAAGAATCCCAAATCTTGCCTAAGACACCCAGCTCCATCCACGACAATTGATGACAGAGCTTCGACGCTGCCCTGGAGCACGCAGGTGGTGGGGTCAGTCTCTGCCTTGTTCACAGTGATTTCAAGTCATTAGCAGCTAATGACTAGCTGTGTTGAACAAAAGTCCAATCACGCCACGAGCTGTCATAGCTGGTACTAATTAACAGCGTTGGTAGCCACACAGCAAGTTGAGAAATGAAATCATCCAACCAGGTCCATCCCATGGATGGAAAGGTGAATTTCACAGCCTTCCCTCTTCTGGGACTGGCCCGTTCATATCTGGAAGACCATGAAACACCGCGATGTCTCTAGTTATTTTTACAGGGTGAGGACACATTGTAAAGTGCATAGGAGAAAGAACAGGAAGGTTGTTGATCTTAATACTCAAAAGCGCAACTCAAGAAAGTATTATCCAAGAATAATTGACTGCTTAGTTTAATTTTTTAAAAATGATTAAGCCGGTTACCGGGAAACACAATTCCAATGTCCAATTATTAATAGTTGACAACCGCAGTAATAATAATGTACCTTGATGTTTATAGAAGGGGTATACCCACCAGGGGAGCCAGGGAGTAAAGATGAAAGCCCCTGAATAAATTAGAAGTGCCAACTTTTGCATGAATAATGAATAATCGATTCCTATGGCTCTATATAGAAAACAATTTACTTGAAGAATTTTTATCTCTTATTCCAATTTATAACACTTCTTGACACTTGGTTCTGGTATTCAAACTCATGTCAGAGCAAATGAACTAGTATAGGAAAAATTGTATTAATGTTACCCATTGATATAAGCAAAGCATATTACTTCTGATTTGTATGTATAGGTAATTTTTGTTTTTCATACATACATAATGAACTCTGGGGTTTTGCCCATGAATGGAAAAGGGCTTTTGAATTTATTAAATATAGCTACAGGCATGTCACTCTCTCTCTCTCTTTTGTTGTATCTGGTTCAAACAACACATTCAAAATGTTCAGAAACCTGTTTAGTTTTATTTTTACATGTAACATAGTTGTCACCAACACAGGGTTGATAAGACAACTAACCTACCCTTTGTTGGCAAGTCTTCAACCTCAACCCAGAAGACAATAAAAACTGGTGGTTAATGTCAGAGTTGATGTATTTTTTGCAGAAACAGACGGCATTTCTTACACCTTTGGTGTACTGGCCGAATGAAAGAAGAATACCAATAACTGCGTCGTGTTAGACCTTTTTCTCGGTTCAATATTAAGAAAGTATAAGTAGTATTTCATTTCATTTTCTCTAAGGGAGACACATTTGTGAATCTTTAACATTTAGCAAGCTTGTCTTTTTGGAGGGGATGGGGCAGTGTGCAGGGTAACTTTTATGTCCTTATTTCTTTACCAAGTAAAGTTCTTTCTTTAAACATAGCACATTATTGAGGATGAAGTAAAGAACGAATACATGGACATGTCAATCAATCTATCCCATCTCAAAACAGAGCCTAAGACTCTCAGACTAGCATAAATGTGGAAAGCACTCAATTATGGATTGTGTGGACAATTAAAACTCAACACAGGGTGTATGACACAGTTGAGAGCATATAAGGGTGACTACTCCAAAAGAACTGTATTCAATACCTGACATATGTAACTCTAAAGCCTCCCTATGTTACTTTTACAATAAAAAAAAAGTTTAAAGGAGTATATAAGCATTACATAAATGAATGTGTAGACAAGTGAATGTGAACACAGGGAAATCACACTATATACTTCAAAGCAATATCTGTGAAAAAATCAAAATTTGGCCTAGTTGTTTGTACACCTTAATAAATTCTAACTCCTTTTTCCATCTAGAATGACTGATGTTTTCTAATTACTTTTGTGCACTATGAAGAGATAGCATATGTTCCCTACACGGAGTTGAAAAGTATTCTATACCTCAATTTATCAGCTCAACAAAGCCAGTTAAAACCTAAAGCAATCTCCCAGCTGCTCCATTACAGAAGAATACAAAATCCAGTGGCTCAACTACAGGTACCAACTTCTGAAGAAAAGGGAGAAAGTTCTTCCGGCTTTAAATTCAAAACCATATGTCATAAAAGCTTAAATTCAAAGTGTGGCAAGAAAATGGATCCTGCCTTCGTTCCTTCGGGGGGAGTCAGGGTTTATCAAGTCTAGTTGGAGTTGGAGATAACTATACAGCGGCTATATTAATTTGTCATCTGATATTGCCCCCCTCCCAAGTAGTCATGATCCAAGCATCAAGTCAAGGGAAGGCAATATTCATGACAGCTCTCTAGAAATGCTAAACCAAGGCTACGAGCAACCCAGAGGTTGAGATCCCAATGAAAAGACTCAGCACGGCATGGGAAAAGTGCCATATTGTGTAGCCATCGCCCATCAGCTAGCAAGTCCAGTTGTCCTTACAGCTTTTTATATTATCTCCAGCTACTTTTGAATATTCAGGTACAAATGGTCCGCTTGTTCTAATTTGGGAGTTAGCTTTACAAGTGTGCCAAAGGTTTGTTCCATTGGGCATATCATTTAAATGCAAAATGGGGCTATCCTGGAAAATATTAAACGAAGAACGAATATGCTCACAGAACTTTTCCTCCCCTAGGAGTTCGATGGGTCTCAAGTTTGTTGAGAAGTTTACAAGATAGCCTTTTAAAGAAATGTTGTTTTCTTTTATGCTCTGGTTTAAGATATGCCTTTCCGATCTAGGGAGGAAAATGAAGTACGCATCGGGAAAATTAGACATTCTGCCACTTCCACAGACAGACATAATCCCTTCATACTTGGTGCAAGTTAGTGACTACCACAAAAAGTCACTCAGAAATCTTGCCAACTAGCAAGCCTAGGGCGTTTGAAAGAATACAACCAAGAATACAATCAGAGGATTAGAGGAACCCAGAGGGAGTCACAGGTTGCCTCAGAAAAGCAGGGACAGGGGACCAAAGCATCCTTTCAGATTCAAAATCCCCACATGACCTAGTAGTAAGTACCACACCCGGGCCCCGCCCCCACCCCTGGTCCAGGCACAGGGCCAAGAATGGTGGGTGCCCGAAGAGCTGATGCCCCTGTCCTCACCGACAAGGGGCATTTTTGTCTGTGCTGCGTTCCATAATAACATAATTCCTTTCTCTTCTGCTTGTCGGCAGTGGGTAGTCTCCCCTGGATACCGTATTTAACTGGGAGCTGAGTTACTATACTAAAGCCATCTGTCTTTTCTTGGAAACCCCTAGAGAACGGGAATAAGGACCCTAAAGCTCAGCTCACCTACTCTCCTCCCCAAAGCAGACCGTCATGGCCCTGGATCAGAGCAGCAGGATTTCTTTGGGCTGTCCAACCAACATCACCTTCCAAACAAAAGTAGAAAGCACTTTCATTGCTCATGGAAATAATTACATACTCATCATAGATTCCTCTTCCTCCCCGCACTCCACCAACCCCTTTGGCTTTCTGAGCTACTGGCATGGAAGTGCTCTGAATGTTCTGTCTTCATTTTGAAATTTCTGTTTCTGTTTTGCACTTTTTTTTTTTTTTTTGGCCAGTCCTGGGCCTTGGACTCAGGGCCTGAGCACTGTCCCTGGCTTCTTCCCGCTCAATGCTAGCACTCTGCCACTTGAGCCACAGCGCCGCTTCTGGCCATTTTCTGTATATGTGGTGCTGGGGAATCGAACCTAGGGCCTCGTGTATCCGAGGCAGGCACTCTTGCCACTAGGCTATATCCCCAGCCCTGTTTTGCACTTTTTGAATCTCCACCTTTTATCTGAGTTTCAAGCAGGAGCTGGGTGTGAACTTAGCTATGCAGAAGGCGTAGGTAGAAGGATCTCCATTACAGGTAGGCCTTCACAACAGGTGAGACTTCATTCACTCAAAAGGTAATCCAGTGAGTGAAAAGGGCCAGAGGCATAACTCAAGTGGTAGGACCTGAATAAAAAGTTACATTTTTATATGTACATGGTTCTAAACACACAAAACAATGCCATCTTTTCATTATGAGTTCCAAATTTTATTCTTCTCCAAAAATACTATGCATATGCTATCAAGTCTATGAACTATACTGACTTTGATTTTTGGATGAGGAGTTGCTTTTGGTGAGTATGATAATAATGTGTGCTCAGAAACTCAGGGCCCAGGTTCTGTCCCTTAGCTTTTATGCTCAAGGGCTAGTGCTATACCAGTTGAGCCACAGCACCACTTCTACTTCTGTGTTTCTTACAAGGAATTTTACCTATGTTGTGCAAAACTATAACTTCACAGAGAAATGAATCTCAATTGAGTTTCCTGCACAACTTCACTGGCAGAAAAAAAAGGGGGGGGGGAATGACCAAGTCAAAACTAGAGTCCAGTGAGAGCCAAAGAATTAAAGAAACATATTGTGACCCTAAGGATTTTTCCAGTGTTGTTTTCAGTTTCACGAAGAGAATTTACTCTCAATTTTAATGGTGCCCCACAAAGGACAACTTCTGAGTAACAAGGTAGTGCTTGTTTCACATTAGGTCTCAAAAAATGGTTCCTATCCTCAGATTATATTTATACTTAAAATAGTAAGCCTTAATACAATAATAACCTATGTTCGCAGAAGTGAAATGATCAGAGAGAGCACTAAGGTGACTTCTGGTGCTACCTTTCTAAAACAGGATGTCGGTTGCAGGTGTGTTCAGTGGACATGTGATATTCCTCTGTGGGAATAAAGTATGACATGTATGCTGCTTAACATCCACTGAAAATAAGTAGAGCTACTGAATTTTAAGGAGATTTAGCTCAGCAAAATTTGCATTTTGCATTTGGGTATATGTCAGGATTCTACCAGAGAAATAGAAAGCAAATCCCTGGTCTGGGATTCATGTCTTGGACAAAGTTTGAAATTCTTGGGGCATGTCAGCAGTCTATAATCTGTCCATCCTGGGCTGGTACAAGGTAGAATTTCTTATTCAAGGAAACCTCAGCGTTGCTCTTAGAGTCTCCTGGTTATTGGATGAGGACTGCATTGTGGAGGCTCAGTTTTCTTTACTAAAAGTTAAAAGGGTGGTAGATTTTAATGACACCTACAAAAATCTTCCCAGAGAAACACCCAGATTCCTGTTTGGCTCTCTGGGAACTATTTACAGCCTGGAATGATTTAACACGCAAGACCATTCATCATAAGGGACTGGGTGAGGATTACGGACCGTGGTTGAAGCTCTTCATTGTGTCAAGGCTATGTTGCCTCACTGGGAGTTTTCAAAAAGAGAAGAAATACACACACACACACACACACACACACACATCAAGCAGGAGAGGAAACTTTTCCTGATGTGTATGTGCACAGGCTCAGTACTTTGTGAGCCTCCAGCTGTCTGACCCTTGAAGAGATTCTTCATGCTCATTGTCTTCTCAGCAATGACTTACATGTAGAAAGACTGAAGAAATCCGTTCAGTCATTTGCCAGGATAATTATATTCCAACAAGCAAACACTCTGTGGATTTACTTTTTTTAATCAGCATGAAAATTTGCCAGAACTTACCTACATGAGAAAAACTAAAGAAGTTGAGTTTTTTTAAAAAAAAAAAATTCAGATTTGTCACATGTATTTCTCCAGTGAGGCAGTTGAGTTTTGGAAGTTTGTGGGAGGAGGGATAGGCGAAGAAAGTAATGGGAATAAATGTTTCCATAAAGGCCAGAATGAAAGATTCTGTTCAAGTGACCAGCATCCAGGGACATAGTAATCTTCAAATAATCTTCCTTTTCTTCCTCCTTATCTGCCTCCTTTTCCTCCTTTCTGTTTTCCAAGATCGATTCCAAGCAAGAAGAGATGACCTTCAATGAGTAGCATACAGTAGAGTGCTTTCCCTTCCCAAATCTTTTCTTTCTCTTGTTTACCAACTTCATTTGTGTTAACAATTATCTCTGAATGACTAGCAGGAACAGTAGTTTGTAACTACTGAGTGCCAAGAACTGTTCCCAGCACTTTATATATTTACTCAAATCCTCTTCATAACTATGAGCTGAGTATGCTACTCTTTTCTCTCACTGTATAACTTGGAGAAATGAAGGCAAAGGGAAAACTATTAACTGTTCGTGTCACATGGTGACAAATTAGCCCCAGCCAGGAAGCAAACCAAAGCAGCCTGACTGCAGCCACTGGCTCTGAACCACAAGACTAATTCCCTGGAATCCCCTGGAATGCTCTTGGTCCTCAGGCATAAGCTAGAAAGTTATTCTCCAAACCATCCAACTGTTAAAGGATCTCCCACTTTTTCACCAGTTAGAATAGAATCCCTCTAAGAGATGAACACACCCCAAATATATAACTTTGCAAGTGAAATTCACCAAATGACAGTGATGAATGGACACCCATTGCAATTTCTACCCATCACATGAGGAGTCGGCAGGCTGCATTTTGAATGTGCAGAGCTTTGTGTGGCAAGCACAATTCATCCTTTGAATCCTGTCCAATTTGGACTCCTGCGGGTAGGGAATTACCTGGGATTGCCACTGGGTAAATAATTACCAGTTTCTTTATTCCAAAATTCTTTGTGGCAAATAGGTAGAGCTTTTCATTTCTAAGCCATTAATTTTTACTGGTTTATGAAAGGCTGTAGGATACAACACTGTGAACAAGAATTCATAAGTTGCTTTTGGTAAAATTCCATTTTCTCCAATATTTTGTCTCTAGGCCCACAAAAAGAGCAGTGATATCTTTTCAGAGGCAAAATTGGTGTGGAATTTTTTTTCCCTCTTAGCAGAACTTTAGACTCTGAAGAAGTATTTTGGTATGCTTATTTAAAGAACAGCTAGGTTTACTGCCAAATAGCGCTTCATGAAAGACATATGTAAATGCAGCAGAGTAAATGAGATAATTCTATTGCATTTGAAAAACACTTTCTTAATTATATGAACTTGTTTGAAAGAATATGAAAATGCTCTGTATTTAGTTCAGGAAGAAGTTTGGCTTGTGATATTTGTGATGTAACCATAGCCAGGAGATGAAATTTATATTAATATTGAATGCATGACCATTTTCTTTTCTCTTTTTGTATTTTTTAATAAAGGAAAGTGCTAATTAAAAATTGACTGCTAAAATATCCTCTCTGGCACTCAGGACTGCCGTAAGCTTTGTTATGTGTTAGAATTTACATTTGTAATGTTCTAAAAGCCAAACTATTATGTGGAAAGTTTGAATTAAATGCATTCTTTTTTTTCCCTCAAAGATGGCATTATAATTCACAAAAAAAATGGTAGCTGTATTTATAAGGTAAGGGTGTCAAGCAATTTTATTTTTGCTCTAAATTTGCAGTTTCCAACAAATATCTAATATTTGTTTCTAGGAGCAATTTTGTATCCGCTTTCTGGTTCAAATCTTAAGATCCTGTGAAATAATTGGAAAATGTGATATTTTACAAATAGGGAACTAAGGAATCAAATGACCAAGGACTTTGTCTCAAATCCCACTGTTACTGAGCAAAATGCATTCGAGAATATTAAGGTCCCCTTTCCCCAAGCTGAGTCTGGTCCTTTCACACTGCCAAACCATCCTTGGTTCAAACATTGATCTTTCTGGTGAATATTCCTGCCTTCATTGAATTTCACAATAACATTCCGTAACTGAAATATTTTAAATAGTCATTCCATGCTTACTAGAAATGTAGCTCATTTTTATCCTTGGAAATATATTGTTGTTGTTCTTGTTGTTGTTTGTACCACCAAAATGACATTGATTCTCTGTGTTGAAAACTACATGAAATTACCAGTAAAGTCCCAACATGCCTAGCAGCGCATTAAGTCAGCTCCAACAACTCAGTTTATTTCCATGATTATCATGCTCATCAACTCTCTGATACTTGTCAGACGCACAAGAATCATTCTCCATGCTTTGTCCCCCCTCCTCTTGTCTTCTACTCAGAAAGCCCTTTGCATTTTCTATCCTTCATATTTCTGGAATCAATATGTCCTTCCATGATATAGCCCCTCTAAAGCCCCCACACACCCCTATTTCTCACCTAGACTCTTGCAGTGAGTTTCTCCGTGGTCTCCCCACCAGATCGCTCTTCTTGTTCTAATCAGATTATTGCCAGATCTTTCTACCCCATCGTTTTACACTCTTGCTCTAAACATTTGATTATCTCCATCAAGATACAGTTAGACCACCCAGGCAGCCAGGTATCACAGTGGGTCTCCTCCTCTTCTCCATAGCCTCTTGTCCTCCCATCCCTTTTAGACCTGCCCTTGAGTATGGGCTTTCTCCACCTATTGGTCTATACACATATTCTCTACTTTGAATCACCAGCCCATCCTCACACTACAGAAAGGGATGCAGAGTTGTGACGCCCACTAGCACAGCAGGGGATAGTTGGGGGTACTTGTCCTAATGTTTGCCAAATTATTTCACCATCACCCAAGAGTATCCTTTCTTTGCTTCATCATACTTTTCTTCCATCCATGAATAGCACGTTAGCAATCGTCAAATTTAAAGTAAAGAAGTAACAGGGAAGTGGGATATAAGGTCAGAACTAGGAGGGATGAAGACAGTAAAACTCTGAGAGCAGGTCAGGGGATTGGCATTCTGAGCCAATCTAAGAAACTAACAAACTAAGAAATGCATAATGGTTTAGGTTATTTAGACTTGTCCTGCTTGACAGAAGAATATGCTTGAGCAGGACTGATACTGATTAATGCTATCTACCCAAATAAGCCAATTGCTTTGATATATCATCCAAATAGGAGCTGAAGATATACTGAGAGACATCACATCTGACAAAGTGGTACAATGACAATCCTTGATCTTGGGCTTGATCTTCTTTACTTGAAAATGGGCAAACATATGTTAGTAACTATTGTAGAATATTTCAAAGCATTCTACACAGAACAGAAGTAAAAACTACAAATCACAGAAGGCTTATATCATTTCATGTTGCTAGGAATTTCCTGAAGAAATAGACCGTATTCAAGAAGAGAACCAAGTAAAATAATATGACTATGACATGCGTAGAAAGAAAGCTGAGTGTGACTCAAATGTGGAGGAGAACCAGGGATAAGGCTGGAGTCATAAGCAACAGTCCATGATGCAAGGAAAACAGCAATTAAAAAATAATAATAATTAAATTCCCCATTAAAGTAGGACAGAGAATCATGAAGAATCGAGAAGATGCAAATCAACACTGAGATGGACAAGCCTGAAAAGATAATACAGAGCCCAACGAATCCACACTTCAACTTTAAGAGAAAAACAGAAGAAAATATCAAAAATATGATTGTAGAAAACCTCCAGAAGGGGAAGTGCAGAGCCTTGAGCAGGTGCACTACAGCTGCCCTTCGTGCCTCCAGGAACCCGGCTGAAAGGCTGGCAATTACCTAAACTTCCATCAATTTTTGTAGTCAACAAACAGGTATAAAATATACCAACAGTGGAAAATAATAAAATATATACACAGAGACACAAAATTCAAAAGTAGTGGAATAATTGATAGCTATGTATGGACTCAAATCATACATTTTCATAAATGAGGTCAAACACCAAAACACATGCCTCCAGGAGCAAATAAATGGTACTCCGAAGGCCATGGGACTAATGAGCCAAAATTAACCATTTTATTAAAATACTACATGAACATGTTTTCAAGAAAAAATTTCCTTAACACCTATACCCAGCTAAGTTATAAATGTATGTACCAGCGATAGAATAGAGCTCAAGATTTACATACCTCTATGTCAGTATGTCTGTGTAGGAGGTAATAGAATCTTTTGAAAAGTCATATAGTATTCTAACTAACTTGAGCCCATTGAGAAAGAAATCAAAACAATGTAGACAATAGTCTGGAATGTAGACTATGATATCTATTGTGGCAACAGAGAACCTTGAAACCATTAAACTCAGTTAAAACGAAATAACTATTGCTAATATTGTTGTGGAGATGACTATACATGTCATAAATAATTACTTAAAATAGGAAATTACAACCAATTCAAAAGCACTTTTTTAGTAATAGCCTAGGAACAAAACTCCAGATTAGTTTTGACAAACTGAGTCATTTTAAAAAGTAGCATTGTTGCAAAACAATATGTTCTGTCTAACCAATGTATAAAATGTTTTTAACATCTGCAATAATAGAAACAATATAGAAACATAGAATCAAACCAAGCAAGGAAGCATGTACACAAACAGGCCAACGACTACCCACATTTTTAAAGGCTAGAGTAGCACTTCCAATCAGTCATGAAACTACAACTTAATAAATAGTCCCAGGAGAATCAGCTTATATTTTTTGTATGACTGATTTGCTATCCCCAGCCATGCCAGAGAACATTACACAGTCGAGAATGATATGCTTGAAAATAATGAAACAAAAACAGTTTATAAACACAAGGACATATTTACACAAATTTAGCATGGATATATAGAGAGTTTCTAGACATACCATCAATGCATTTAGAAAACAACATTAAGAGAAAATATTGATATGCTCATTAGATATATATGTGTACTTTTCCTAACTACAATCTTAGTAAAAACTAAAGAAAATACCTTAAGCATGGATGACAATTAAGTGCTTAATGTTCTACATAGGTATACAGATCTTCCTAAACAATAAAAAGCCCCAAAGGTAAACATGTCCAACTTAAAACTGGTAAGAAATAATTATGAAGCCACATACCACTTCCTCACACCCGTGGTCTTAGTTAGCTACTCAGGAAGCTGAAATCCAGAAAATATCAGCCTGGGCAGAAAAGTCTGCAAAACCCCATCTCCAAAAACACCAGCATAAAGCAAGTCTAGAAGCTTGACTCAGTGGGCTGAGTGCCAGTCTAGCAAGGCCAAGGTCCTGACTTCCAACACCAGTATTGAAGGGGTGATGGGGGGGGGGGGGGGGGAGAGGAGGAGGAGTTTAGTACCTTGGAACTACTCAGAATCAGAAGTGTGATAGATTCCTCATCGACAGTGTTTCTTGTTCACCCAATCTAAATTCATTTATTCAAATCATTTCAAGGATAAATGACCATAGGAGCTTAGTGCTGTTCAGAATGTTTGAGTCTATCTGTGAAAAGCATGGCCACAGTCTTCTACATTAAAATCACACTACTGCAAGCTTTGAAGCATAGCTTATCTGTAAGGTCAGTGCATGGTGCAAGTGACAAGGAGAGAAGTATGCTGAGTTTGGGTTTTGAACGATGCATGTAATTACCAGCCACTGTCCAAAGAACCTGGGAGTCAGGTGCACTTAGAGGGCTTAACTTCATTTAGACCAGTAAACGCTTTGAGCTGTTAATTCCCCCGAGTGTAAATCCTGACTCACCAGGAGTCATTCTGTTGCTGTGATTGACACCTGCCACTCTCCCAAGACTCCCTGTACTTAGGAAATTCCACATCTTCTGAGTTTTGATGAGAAATAAGTTAGGTTCTCTTTAGAGAACTGGATTGTTTCATTGCACAAATGTTACTCTAGTTAATTCTATTAATGATATACTTAGATGCAGTGAAGAATAGAGAAACCTAAGAACCTTGAGTAAAATTTGCATGTTCCAAAGAAAGCTAAAACCTTATAAATAAAAGCCTCACAAATAGAAGTTAATGTCAGTGATTGATTTAATTCAGTGATTTGTATGCCATTTTAGCTTTGAAGGAGAATGGAATCCTTTTGGATTTAAGAGATCTGTGACTGGGCACCAGTGCAGGCAAAGTTCCCAAAAGGAAAAGAAGGTTCTGTCCATGCTACATGGGAGGCCTCTCAGTCGCTGTGCCCCTTAAACCCAGGAAATCCACTGACATTCCAATGGCCAAGCTGGCAATCAGCTCTAGTTGGAGCATCCTAGCACAAACAATTGGTAGACAAAGACACTACCTTTTCCTCAAGTGTCTACATTCATGGTGAATAACGAATCCTAGTTTGTCCCTGGTACCTGTTTACAACTAATTGTGTGACCAGTGAAACTCCATGTTGGAAATCTGACTTATTAACCCAGCTGTCTATGATGTCAGGTGTGTCCAAAGTATTCCACCATCAAATGGAAATGGATAGGAGAACTGGGCTTCACTGGCCCCCCACAGGCAAAAGTCATTTTTGGAGCTTTATACTATTCCTTCCTCTGTTCTCCTAGATGTTATCATGAACAACTCCTGGTGGTTAATTGTTTGAGGAAGGGAAGACAGAAAACCTTAATAAGGATGTTTTACCCAAACTACTGGCACTCACAAATTTAGCTTTCTACCCATAAAACTCTCGGCACTGTGATTTGATTGCTTGGTAACCAAAGCAGGAAAGCTTATCTCAGAGACACAACAATGGAACCATTAATTGGTAGTTGACAATGACACTTGGCCAATTCAAGCTCTTTGTGCCATTAAACAAACAAGGGATAAAGGGATTATGGTGTTTATTTTGGAGATTGATTCTGTCAGAGGGAATTAGAATTACAGTGATAACAATAAGGAAGGAAAAAAAAATATTGATGGAACTCAAGGTATGTCCTGGGGTGCTCCCTGGTATTAACAAGCTTATTGATTAAATTAATTGGGAGACCAGAGCACATCCATGTGGGAAAGACAGCCAAGACTTAAATTCCTCCAGAATGAAGATTTGGGACGCTCCATTGAGTTACGCATCTTGAGCAGTTGAAATGTCAGCTAAATTTTTTAAAAGAAACATGAAATAAGTAGCAAAAGAGAAAAATCATAATTAGCAACTTCAGACCCCTCAGCAGTAACAACAACATCTTGTGTTTTCTTCCTTTCCTGTGTATATTTATTTAGTCAACTTCTCTCTTCTTTCTTGTCCTTATTTCCTACTATTTTTGTACAAGGCTGTTGGTGCCGAACAACTTTTCAGTTTGGCCCATAGGGAAGATGGAAAATGATAATAAATGAAGCAGAAGAAAAGCAGGTCTACCAGGATGAAGGAAAGTTCGTGTAGCTCATGTATGCCGGTGAGGTGGAGACCTAAATGTATTTTGGATCCATGTAGGCTATCGGCATTAAGTTTAAGAGAGGGATTTTCAGTGACTGGAAGAAAAGTATGACTTGATATAGCATCTGCCACCTTGTAGTCCAATGCACGTCTGGCATTTCTTTGTCCCTTCCCAATGAGACACCATCTCTCTCCCAATTGAAATGAACAGCTGCTGGCTTCTCTCTTTTCCCTTCCCGCTTAGTGGGCATGAGCCTCTAACAAGGCCCTATCAGCCCTATCAGCTTCAGACCTAGCAACAGTGTGAGAAAAGAAACAGGGACCTAGAGAATCATGGTGTCTGAAATCTGGGGTGATCGTGGCTTCAGTACTAAGCAAGAGCACTGAGGAGAGTCGTGGGGGATCCACAGTTGAGGGTTTGAGGTGGGATTAGCTTCCTCAGTGGACATGGTCCACAGCAGTCTTTTGGTGTCTTCCACCATCTTTTTAGCATCTACAGAGTTATGCAATATGTTGTTTTTCCCAACTGGGAAGAAATGGTTGGTTTGGGAGCCCCGCGGAGCGCGATGTCAGCTGATTCTCCACCCGCCCACCAGTGTCTGTGGAGGAAGGCTCGGGTCATCCATGTAAACACAGAGCTCCAGACATCAGCTGCACGGAAATGCCTGGGTGGAAAAAAGTGACACATCTAGCACTCCAGGTGAGAAGGGTCTCCACGTCGTTGGAGAGGACAGAAAGGCAAGCAAGAACAGTGTTGCAAAGATGTGAGTGCTGATATGATTGTGCCCTTATTTTTAAAAGCTATGTTATTTTTTTTTTCTTTGCATCAGTACTAGAACTTGAACTTAGGGCCTGGACACTGTCTCTTACCTTTTTTTGCTCAAGGCTGGCAGTCTACCACTTGAGCCACAGCTCCACTTCTTACTTTGGGGTTTTTAATTGGCGATAAGAATCTCATGGACATTTCTGCCCAGGCTGGCTTTGAACTACGGTCCTCAGAACTCAGCCTCTTTTTTTTTTTTTTTTTTTTGGCCAGTCCTGGGCCTTGGACTCAGGGCCTGAGCACTGTCCCTGGCTTCTTCCCGCTCAAGGCTAGCACTCTGCCACTTGAGCCACAGCGCCGCTTCTGGCCGTTTTCGGTATATGTGGTGCTGGGGAATCGAACCTAGGGCCTTGTGTATCCGAGGCAGGCACTCTTGCCACTAGGCTATCTCCCCAGCCCAGAACTCAGCCTCTTGAGAAGCTAGGATTACAGGTGTGAGGCATAGGGGACCAGCTAAAAACTTCATTTGGGTGACAGCTCTCATTGAGTCAGGCAGGAGTCTTGAACCCCTGGATTCAAGCAACCCTCTTGTCTCAGCCTCTTGAGTAGCTGGGACTGTGGGCACAAGCCACCAAACCTGGCTCTGTTCTGACCTAATTTCTAGCCAAAGACCATCAAAAATGGTTGTTTTTTTTTTCTAATCTCTAACTCTAAAATTGTCTACTAATATGTATCGTACTAATAAAAAGTTACTTTTTAAAACATTTGTTCAAGTATAAAGAAAGATATTACATGATAGTACAAAAGTATAAATGGTGTCCATCATTACATATTTTACATATACATTACATGTGCGTATACACACAGAGTGTAATATGTATAGCTACATGTCTCTGTTCAGGAGCTGCAGAATCTGTGAGCAGATATTTTCTTTGTGGCGTTATAAATTACTGTGCTTGTCTTCTTCATATTTATTTTCTGGGTTTTTTTTTCTCCCTATACTTCCATAGCTAGTATGTATTACTTCCACAATCACATAGAAAAAAATAACATCTTAAGCAAATGTACTTGCTTTTCTGTGTATACTTGCCAAACACCAGCGAGAATCAGCTTAAAGAGAGGAAAGATGTGTCCCATGATTTCAGAGCTTTGGCTTCGTGGCTACCTGGCCCCATGGTTCAGTGCCTATGGCGAGGGAGGGCATGAGGCCCGGTGGCTCTGGTGGGGGGACCCCTCACCTCACAGCAGCTAAGGAACAGACAGAAGTTGCTGCAGCTCCGGTCTCCCTTTTAGGTGTACCTTTCCAATGACCTCACTTCCTTCCACTGGGCCCCGCCCCTAAAGTGTCCTCCACCTTCCAATAGCACCATCAAATGTTGACTGAGTCTTGAGGGTGCAGGGCTTTGGGGAAACAATGTGATTGGTGCACTCCTCTCACCGATTTATGTTCCCCAGCTGAAGAAGGCTCTGCCTGCTGCCAACATCAGCTGGTCTAGAGTAGGCTACTGTCAGAGGTCATCACAGTACCTTTGATTAAATCCTTGACTTCTCTTCCAGTAAAAACAGGAAAGGTCGCAACAACTTCACAGGGTCTTACTATTTCCCAGTTGAAATCTGGATGTTTCTCTCGAATGAAAGACTTAACTTTCTGGGACATTAATTAATGGTGTCAAAAAAACCCCAAGAGCCATCATTCCAATTCATGTGACAGACATCTGCTTCCACCTCGATGCTCCTATTCTTAACCCAGTGAAAACATATCTAATCAAAGAAGTACATTTGGTCTTCAGCAAGACTCTTGGAGCTAGCAAACTATGAAATGCTCCAGAGACATTCTTCTCTACTAAGATCCAGAAACTATCTTTTTTCACCTTTGAACCTCAAGCTCCTTAGGATTCTTTGCAAGGGTAAAAATATCATACTGCAAGTCTTCACTAAAAGAACTGTATTTACATCTAAAGAAAGAGCAAATTCTATGATGAGTGAAACTATTGTTCACAAGTAACTCAAACATATTTATTTCAATAAAACTAACTAACCTATTGTACTGCTTCCATTCCTGCAATATATTCTTATATATGTATGTGTATGCCTATTTATATGCATAGTGTGTGTATATACGTACACTCAATTCCTTATGGCAATCGGACTTTCCTGAAAATGCTCCATTGGATACTATATGAGTAGTTCATGACCAGATAAAAAAATTTTGCACAGGAATATCCCCAAATTAGAAAGAAGGTAAATCTTGCATAATTTTATAATATTTTATTCAAATAACACAAAATAATACAAGGTTATTATTACCCATTCTCCTGCTCCTTCTCTTTTATAAATCATTCCCCTAAGCAACTCAGTGTAAAATGTGCCCGTGTTTTTGTGAATGTATTTATATGCAAGAAAGTATTTTTAAATAAAATATAAAAATAAAATAAAACATTCCACGTATGCAGAAATATTTTTCCATAAAGACATGTCATACATACTGTCCTAAAATGCATTTTTTCTCATGTGTAATACGTCTTCTAGCCAAACACTGACGGTTCACACCTATGATCCCAGCTATTCAAGAGGCCGAGATCTAAGGATCGTGGCTCAAAGCCAGCCAGGGCAGGGAACTTTGTAAGATTATTATCTGCCAAAAGTAAACAACCAGAAGTGGAGCTGAGGCCCAAGTGGTAGAGCACCAGACTTGAGCAACAGAAGCTCAGAGATGGTGCCTAGACCCTGAGGAACAACATGAAAATATTATTAATAATAATATTATTATTATACATCCTATAAATGCTGTTTCTTTATATCACTGGCAGAATTTATAGTGTATAAAGTTTCCATTTAGCAATTCCCAATAGATTTACATTTAGACTGACCTCAGTCATTCCTGACCTTAAATACCTCGACATTAGATGTGCAGCCATGTAGGTCTCTACCCATGTACACAGAAGTGGAAGTGTGCTGCATCTATTAAGTTCATTTCAAAACCTCAGCAGTTACTTCCTAAGATCCTCCAGAAAGTCTCAACTAATAGTAACTCCTACAGTATATTTATTCAGCTACCAACTTCTGTATTTTACCAATTGCTTTCACATTTTCCTGAATTGTAGGGGGAAAGGTTACATATATGTGTCTGCCTCAGTCTTCATAGTGCTCTCAGTAGCATATCAAGCATTTATGTACTTACATACATGTTATATTTTTTAACTTTTTCCCATATTGGTTTAATTTTCCTATGACCTATATGTAGTTTTTATATGTTAGGGATTAATTTTAGTATTGACTTCTAAGTAGTCTTATGCATTTAAAGTAATTCTTTGTTGCACATTAATATCTGATTTCTAGTTACTGTTTATCTTTTAAGTTTTGATTTTTCAATAGCTAGCATTTTTGTTTGCTTAGCTAGTTTTTGAGACTCAAATTCCTTAGGATTTTTTCCCCTCATTTGTAGATTTTAAATAATCTGTTTATTTAGGAAAAAGTCCTCAAATGAACTGGAATTCCACCTTGTTTATATGTTACATTCTTACACATATAAATGAGTCTATTTCTGGATTACACTAAAGGTCCAACTCTCTTTTCTATCAATCTTATTTTATGTCAATAGTAACTACTAATATTTACATTTATATTGCTGCTATAATAAATAAATATACGAGCAATACAAATATAAGACATAAAACTATGAGACTACTATGTAACATATCTTATGCATTCTTTATATAATATATACATGGGCAACATACATATGAAAATATTGTAATGAGGTATACGCTTTACATAACACATAACATACTTGTGTTACCTTTAAAAAGTTTTGATTTGAGTAAGGTTTCTCATTAAATGTTGAGTACTGTCAATTTTACTGAATATTTTCCACGTGTTTGGCCATAATTTGAACACTTAAAGTATTTTACCATTAAGTATGACCTGTACATAAGATCTTTCGTGAACATACTGTATTTAGTTAAGATATGTTCTCTATTTCCACATTTGTGAGAGATTTTATCAGGAATTGGGATTTTTTTCAGGATCATTGAGTTCCTGCCTCAAGGCCTTTGAATTGACAAAAACATTTAGTGAGGTATGTTTAAATGTTATTTTATTGATCTTAGACATTTACCATGGTTTTATGATTGCTGGAATTTGCTGTTTACACACGAGATTAGTTGAGATAATGTCCATATGTGAGCAACAGAAACCTCTAATAATAGCGTCTAAACAAAGTGCTGTCTTTTAAGCACCGTATTGCGGTGTTGGAGGAAGGGAAGAGCAGCCAGCGCTGCTTCTCAAAGCCCTGAGGTGCGCAGGCTCCATGCTGCTTATGGCTCTGGTTGTTCCCTGGCGGTGGGTCCCCACTCTGCTCTGAGGAGGGACTGGGGCTATCTGCCAGCAAGCTGGAACAAAGGTTTAGAAGTATACATGGCGCATGCCAGTTGTTTCACACTGATAAACCAGGAAATCACCACAGCACATTTCCACTTCCATTCTTTCCCACTTCCATTTCTTTGCCAGGATACTGTAAAATGTGGTACCTCGCAACAAAGGAAACTAGTCAGTGTGTCTGGGTGATGTTAGGAAGCCATGTATTCAGAAAAAAAAAATCCCTATTGTGATAGAGAGAAATGGAACGGATAGTAGGAGAAACTCTGTCTTCTCCGCCATTACCATAAAGTCCCCATAGCAGTCCACATAAACATTCCCTAATCTCCTTCGTCACCTGAATACGAGACCTGGGTGACAAATGCCATCCTCAAGTACAGATACTGTGCTGACGGAGAAAACAACTTAAAGAATGTGACTTATTTCCAGGGAGTAAGTTGTAGGTGCCATATTGATCGATGAAATGCAGAACAGTCCTTGAAAGAAGAAATTCCAGTCTATCCATTCAATCAGCTAGAACGTTCAAGCAACAGGAAGGTGAACATCACCATGAAGGTGCTGTGAGGTCACAGAAGAGCTGTTTGAGGCAGTTTCCAATACGAAGGGAATGCAGACACAGACAAGTAAGTGTTCTGATACCCAATAAGCATTATGAACAAAGCAAGGGATGTGTCAGAACTGGCGACATTGGGGATTTCTGTCTCAGATATTCTTGTGCCTAGGAATTTGGAGGGGCTGATTATCCTACTAAAAACTAAAAATACTGAATTAAATATAAAACTGTCAAAAAACACTTGTGATATGACAAAATAGTAAAGTACTGTCAATCAAAAGTAACGCAGGAGAGAGACTATAAATTGCAAACAGAAAACTGAAGCATCATTTGTCATAGATACAAAAACCACTGAACTTGAAATTTATCTTTATGGCCTCCTGCAATCATATGAGTCCATAACAAAGCACAGAGTAAACCCAAGGAGTCTACAAGAGGCTCTTTCTATCCAATAATTGAGGACTCCCAAGTGGTTACACAGGTATGGAAATGAATCAGAAGTTACCCAGTTCCATCCCTGCCTACAGAGGCTGCAGAGGAGCGTACCCTGAGATTAGGGAGAACAATAGCAGTAAATCTTCTCTGAGAAGTTGTAATCATAAACCAACCACTATATAGATTTATAGCTCAAATTCATATCACCTATACGGTTCAAGAGACCTTAGACTGTAAATTTAGTTTAAACTGATGCCAGACAGTTCCCTTGGCTATCTGAAGAAACTAAGAAAAATCATCTCTAGATTTTTTGAGGAGTTTATCTTATTATTTGTTTTGATCCTAAGATCTAAAACAGTTTCACAAACAATTTCCCAAGGTAAATGAGCAATGCAGTATGAAAACTAGCATCAAATCAAAGCATTACAAAAAGAATAACAAAACTCCAAAACAGTTGGAGAGTTCAGACATTAGAATTGTGAACTTCATGTTATATAGTGTTTATTAATTAGAACTAACAAAAAAGAAGAAGAATTAACATATCTTTGGGGATTTATAGCATTACTTAGCAATCCAGAGAAGAATAAAATACATTTTCTAGTAACAAAAATATTCTTATTTAAAATGTGAAACTTACTGAATAAATTTGGGGGCAGATTAAACACAGTTGAAGAGAAAAATTAAGAAATGGAAGGTAGATCAGAAGAAACTACCATAGGCAATATAAAGAAACAAAGTTAAGGAAGGAAAGATAACAGAAATGGAGTGCAGAGTTGCCATTTACCACATATTTTATCAGAGTTTCAAAAGAAAAGGAAAGAGTGATACAGAGGTCATACGTGGTAAGATAATGACTGAATGAACATTCCGGAGTGTTCTAGCAGAATACATCAGTCCTCAGATTCAAGAGATCTAATACACTGTTATCAGCAGAAATGGCATGTTACAGGTTTAAAGGAAATATAAAACAAAGAATGAATGAGAAGAAAGAAAATAATTCATTTCAAGGTAGTAACAGACTGACATAATTTCTGAAGCACATCATTGAAGTTAAAACACAATGGAATGAGGCTTTGGGTAAACTGAGAAAAAGGATTATTGTCAACCTAAAATTCTACATTCATAGGGAAAAAAAAAGAACTTCCAATAGGAAAATAACGCTATATTTCTTGTAAATAAAAGTTAAGGAGATACTTGACTATCACATCTTTGCTATTAAAAATTCTATAACATTTTCATATAGAATCGTCATGGTCCCATTGGAACATGTGAAATGTTAGAAAGGATAAAAAGAAATCAGGAAAACTATTTATTAAATCTAACTTATTTTAAGCACATAAAATGAATAGTAATCATAGTGTATAACTGAGTTCAAAGGTAGGATTAAAATATTTAACAAAACAGTATAAAAGAAAGATGAATGGGTATGACTAAGGTATAAACTTTGAGTGTTAATTATTCACATTACAGTTTCTAGATTCTTTAGAAAGAAAGGGAACAAAATATACAACTCCCTAGGTATTAGAAGAGAATAATACAATAAAAAAAAATAATCAACCCTACGGATGTAAAAGGGAAGAAAGGACTGGATAATTTCAAACGTTAAAATTTTCATTAAGTCAAAATGCACTAATGCTTGAAGTTGAATGGCAAAAGCACATTGTATTTTCTTTAATTCCAACTATATATTAATTATAAGAGATATGACTGAACAGAAAAATAGGCTGAAAGTAAAAGCATAAAGATCTATCACAGACCACTAATCAAAACAAAGTTGGAGTATTTCTTCTACTCTCGTCCCCAAATATTTCCTCTTTATCCTCCCTATCCTATTCTAGGCCTCTGATGTTAAAAAAATATGATAGGGAAACAAACAAAAAAAGGAGAACTATAGAGAAGATTTGGCCAACCAAATGAATTTTACAGCATGGAGAGTTCTGCCTTTCTACCCATATATTTCTATATGGCCTCAGAATTTTAAATCACACATTTTTTTTATTCTTCTCATTGATTTTTTTTTTAATTCAAAGAGCTGTAAGCATCACTCCAGCACTTCTATGTTCAAGGAAACGTTCAGCTCCTCCGCGGAGAGCAGAAGGGATGGGCTCATCATCCTTTTCAGACTTTGGAAGGTCAGACTCTGTCTCCTTGCGTGGAGACTTTATCTCCTTGAGCCCTATCTTATCAGTGTCAACAGAAGCAAAATGGTGTGAGTCAAAGAGAACCCAATTCTAAGCTCTGCAAAGTTGGGACTGGACTTGCTGAAGTTCGGTCGCCCACAGGGAAAACTCATGTATGTGTGAACATCGTAACTTCCCAGTTTAAGCACATACAAACTAGAATTCAGTAAGGTTTGGCTAAGTATGTTAATAAAACAGCATCTGTGCTCACCAGCTGGTAGTGCCTTTACCAACTTCCCCAGAACGTATTTGGAGAAACCCCAGAAATATAAAACTTAAAACCATGGAACTCAACATGATGGAATGAATGTGAAGATCAGGTGGCATGAAATGAAGATAATAGGATTCGATTTGATTGTCAAATTGGGGTAAACATTTGCAATAACAAATTAATACATTGGGCGCCTTTTATCCTTCAAGTAGAATCCTCTTGTTTCCTTTTTGCTCCAAGTTTGAGGTTATCTCTAGAGCACAGGTGAAGATTCTCCAGGTGTAGAAAGTAGCACGAACCCCAGATAAGGGTCACAAGGACTGACACTAACACGAGTTTCCCAGTGCTTAAAACATGGGGAAACAGGTACAGATTGAATTGTAAAAGACTAAAGGATATCGATAACTTTTACATTTCCCTATTTGCTGTAGAACCTAAATAAAATTGCATTAAAAGACTTAATGCATTTCATTTTATATCCTAACATAAAATATAACTCTCATGGCCATGACCACAGAAAAATGTTGTGCTTCTTTCTGGGTGCTATAATCCTTGCCAATTCTTTACAGGAATACTTGTAATAAATACAACAGCCTGTGGGTATCAATAAAAATCCCCTGCATAGGTAATGAAATTCACACTTAGAGGGTTTTCCAAACTTCCCAAAGTCAAAAGACAGTGATGGTCAGAGTTCATAGTAGACTCCAGCTCCTCTCCCTCCAGAGAGGCTGCTCTGAACCACGTACCCGCTCTTGAAAACAATTAGCACTTAGTTTACCACATCTGAAGCACCTGGCTCTATCAATTTCTATTACCCATCTTGTCATTTATACTGGAGTATAAATATCAATCTCACTGAAACACATCAATATTGCTGAGCCAAAGAAAAATCCTTTGGGCCAAAAAAAAAAAAACAAACACAAAAAACCATAAAAGAAAACTCTCCATCAAGATTCCAGATTGCTTACTCATTTGTTTTAAGACTTTCATGTCATTTTAGACGAAGCTATTTTTCCATTGCATTTTTTTCCTGAGATATGTTCAAATACACTAATAACCTGAAGAAAATGGGCAAAAGAATGGAAGAGAGAAAACTGAAAAGAAAGCCAAATGAAAGCCCACCAGGAATCTGGAACATCCTGTTTTATTGTCTTTAGGAGGAAAGGGAGGGGGGTCCAAACCGCTCATCATGATGCAGCTTTCTGATTCATCTCTTTTATCCCCCACAGCACCTGGCATATTGCTTTGCATATGTACATAATCAATATTTAAATGAATGGATGGATGCATATGAGGCTTAGAGTTCCAAAATGCTATATTTCAATTCTCCCCCTCAAAATCTAATACCATACACTTGTTATATTTTCTTTTGAAATCTGATTTCACTGAAATTAAAATAGGATATTTAGACTTACTAAGAGTACAAATTACTTAATATTTTGAGGATTAATATAATAGGTACTCATCTCTATGCGAACATGCTTAAGTTGTTCTGTTTGTTGGAAATGCTATTCTTTTCTATTTAATAAATGAATAACTCTGTGGCTGACCCAAAGAAACATGGACCCTATGGTTTCCCTCATGGGGAATAATTAGCACAGGTTTAGGCTAGTCACAGCAGAGGATCACAAGAGCCCAATAGCTATACCCTTATGAACACATAAGATGATGCTAAGTGAAATGAACTCCATGTTATGGAAACAAGTGTTATATCACTTGTAATTACTTTCAACATGCCATGCGAAACTGTAGCTTCTTTTGTTGATGATCCTCTTGTTTCCCTTCCTGTGGTTGTCCTGGCACTATCACTGTATCTCATCTGAGTACCCTGGATACTGTATATACTAGTATTAGAACCAGGAAAGTGAAAGGGAATATCAAAATCGAGAGACAAAGGATAAAAAGACAAACGACTCCAAAAGCAATACTTGCAAAACCATTTGGTGTAAACCAACTGAACAAGTCATGGGGAGAGAGGGAAACAGGGAGGGGGAATGAGGGGAGAGGTAACAAACAATACAAGAAATGTACCCATGGCCTTACATATGAAACTGTAACCCCTCTATACATCACTTTGACAATAAATGTAATTATTATTTAAAAAAGTAACTCTGTGGTTTAAAAGAACCATTTACTATTATTTCCTACTGTTGTATAAGGTGACAGGTTCTAATTTGGGACCTGTTACATGGTAGATATCCAATGGTAATTGGGGATAGAGTCATGTGAGCCTTGATTGGGCTGGTCCTCAAGATGACTCTTCTGCTTGGCTACCAACTGGGGCTCGGATGAAGATGTGGACTGGAGCTTCCATAGATGGCTTCCTATATGACTTCCATCTATGCCTTCCCTATGTGTCTTGGATTTCTCACAGCAAGGGAGATGAGTTCGGAGAAGGCCCTTTCTTAAAGATCAACAGAGAAAACTGAAATTTCTTAGCACCTAACCTTGGAGACTCACTGCTCACCCAGATCTGCCCAGAATCAGAGCGATAGAAACTATTCTTATTATAGAAACTATTATTCTTCCCAAATAATTGTGAATAGAATATTTGTGTAGTTAAAAAGAATACTTTGGTTAGGCCATCTTTAAAAACAATAAAATTTTAAATCAACTCCACTCAGGGTAATAATTTTTCCAACTATAAAATAATTCCAACACTTAAAATTTCACAAGTATACTTAATTCTGAGAAAACATGAGCAACAATATTATCATTATCTCCTAGTACTAAATCTTATTTCATTTGATGAACAGTCTTACACATTATGAAAATTAAAATAGATTTCCCATTCCTTTTGGATCTTATTGGAGAAAAAGTAAAGAATAGTTTGCATTGTCCTCCCAATGCATTCAACAACTACAATAGGGAGAAATGCCTGAAAGTTTTTATTGTCTACAATTTTTCAAGATGTTTGATTGGCATATTAATTTAATCTTTAGAAAACTCCAAAAGGTAGATTGATTTGGGTTCATTTTGCAAAGGAAACTACCAAAGTTCTTAAAGGGAGAAGGTTATACAGGATAATGAAGACACTGGTAGCAGAATTCCATTTTCTTCTTTATACTATCTTTTCTCATGAGGTCAGGTGAATGAATGTATATATGCAAGTTTATAAATGTACACACGTTTTTGTATGTATGTGTGTATGTACATATATGTGTCGGCATATATGAACTCTGGCAAAAGAAGAAGGTAGTTCAAGGAGGATATATAACAATATGCAGAAGGAATTCCTTTTTGAAAAAGAAAGCATATTGCAGTCACACTTGACTGGTTCATCCGGCATATGAAAAGTGAAAGGCAAATACCAATATCCATACAAAAATCCGAGAAGGAATATTTCACCTTCAGTGATTTTGAGAGTGGGAGTGACATTCCTACTGGTGAGAAAAGACATGAAACAAATTTCTTTATAGGCCTACATTTGATGCTGTAGTTCTGTTTCTATCTGAAATACTGAAAGAATATTGCAGGTAACATTGCACTACCTCACTTTAGGACTAAATCTTGCTCTAAACTGGTCAAGGAATAATACAGCAGAAGACTCAAAAGTAAAATGCATATTTTTTAAGCTGGTCAGGGATCACAGTAATAGTCACACCTTTTTCATAAAGGAAGACCTAATTAAATTTAGAGCATTTGACAAATGCTATAAAACCCAAAAGATGGCCACGACATTGAATCAGGATCTAAATGGATGTATTATTTAAATATGGGCACAGATGTGCTCTTGAATGTGAAGCATTAAATTTTAAGTTGTTTATCTCTCAGACAGATTTAATTTAATATCATGCGAAGCAAATCAACCTTGACTTTTTCTGGCAAAGTAGTACTGAATCAATTGTAGTTACTTCCTATTAAAAGAGAAAAGAAAAATGTAGCAATAATCCCATGTGTCTGTCCCCAGAACACAGATTTTAAATGCTCATAAAATAATGTTTTCATTTCTTGTGATGAATAAGCTTTAAAAAAATGAGTGGGTCTCTTGATTCTCCATTGTGATGAACATTCCTATATCTTCTGTATCTTCTTGAATCTTCCTGTCTCTTCTAGAACAGGTGGTGAAGATGAGTGGCAACCACTGTAAAATAACTCTGTCTTACTTTGTGCAATCTGTCTCAGTGACAACATGGTGTTTAGTAATCCTCATTTTTTAGTAGTAGCGTGGCTTCTCCCATAACTCACCTTATTCACATTTGCAGTGCTTAGCCTAAATAAAGGCTGCACAAGCATCCTGTATGTGTCTTATCCTATTCTCTATGAAAGGCCCACACTAAACCATATGCGTGACTTTATGCTAGTGTCCACAGGTCTTGTGACATACTCCACAAGACTGTGAATAGATGACATAGGGAACTTACACAAACAATTTGGCTATGTTGACTCACTGGATCAATTAAATCCTTCAAATCACTCACACTAGCTCCTTTACAAACTACACAATCTTAAAAAGACTGAGCCACGGTTCCCTCCCTGAACTATCTGCCTAGATAAGGCATCTTACTGCAACTGTTGATAAGGTTTTTCCTGGAAAGTTGTCATCTAGATTTTTTTTAATCACAAAATGTGTGAAAGAATACTTCTTTTCTCTCTTGCTTGCGATGTTTAAAATACTGGCCAAAGTGCTGATTTCTCTGCTTTAGGAATATCCAGTAGTTTAAGAAACAAGTCTTAAGCTTTCCAATAAATCCTTATCAAGCCTCAGGCCTATTGTGTAGGCTGTTATCATGATGCCACAGCTCTAAAGCTGTAGTCATTTAAAATTTTGGCCACTCCCTCTGAGAGATAAAAGGTTGGCAGCATTAAATTTGTTGGTAACCATTAAGGCAATAATCCCCAAACACTTGGTTTCTAAGCAATCTCCATGAAAGTCAGGTGGCATGTACCATACTTGAGCTAATCCAGCCAGTCCAACACCCTGCGCCTTCTATATTGTGACCTGAGACAAATGTCTTTCAGAGAAAGAGATCTAACTTATTTCTTTACTGTCTTTAAAACAAAGGTAGCATACAAAAAAAAATCACTGATAGAAAAGAATCTCAGTTCTAACTCCGTGGGCAAGATCTAACACATCAGCTTAAATCATGACATCTTTATAATAATCAAAGCATTAACATCTTCTCTGTAAAGTTATTGGTTGATTCCATATGTCTTAGTTTGGATCATACTACATGGATAAAATAATGTTGGATGACAATCACATCATGGGAAGTTCCAGATATGCCTTGCAACTGCACTAGAAAGTGTGAATACTAGATACTAGAGACTAAAGATATCTAAAGTCAAAAAGGAACATAGTTGTACTACTGAATGTCAACTTCAGATATTTAAGGAATATATATATACATATATGTGTGTGTAATGCATAAATAATGTAAGTACACAACAATATATAAATATATGTTACTATTTAAGGATTTTTATCTAAAAATATTCACTAAACAAGAAGAAGTAGATGAAACTGATCCATTTATAGATTTGTACTAGCTATGGGATTACTGAGGAAGCTCAGGCAGAAAGAATTTAACGACATTCAGCAGGCTTCAAATACCACCTTCTCCACTAACTGTAATATTTTCTAGTGTTTATTGAAATGGCAACACCTTACAATAAGATTGTGAGATTAAATGGAAAAAATGCATGACAAGTCTCTAGTAAAATACCTAACTAGCCCATAGGAGTTTTCAATAAATATTTATTGATCAGCATATAGCCAGATGGATAGGTGATGAGGCCCTGCAAAACTTGAGAGAGGACTTTGCCTAGTTTTAGAAACCAAAAGATCTGCACCATGTTACTTTTTCAAAAAGAATTTCCACCCCAGAAGCAGATGCAGGTGGGCATTTTCCCCATCCATTCTTCCTGAAGAAGTGTCTTTAGGTTTACCTCACTCTCATGAAACGTATTAAAATTTTATATTTCTTTCTGAAATCTTATTCCTACTGAGTAGTGAACTTGTCATCTATATAGAAAGAAGACTTGCTTTCAAGGAGAATGAAAAATGATTCTCTTCTATAATCAGGGACTCACCTCTGTTTCTTCCCTGGTAACGTTGGCCATCATGCCTGCCTCCCTAGCAACCATGTCTCTCCATCCGACAGCTTTATTTGAAGCAATCTTCACTGGAGAAAAGGTAACAGAGAAAGAACTCATGTAAAAATCAACAGAAGAGGGCAATATTCCTGAGAGTAAATACCATCAATACTTCCTCGGGAGGCTAAGCTCTTTGGCCTTGTACAATGCTAATGAAAAATTAAAATTAAAAGATGATTGACTTGTCTGGGAGCTGAATGGATCTGTATTTCCTCAGGTAAGTACACCATTCCAATTGCTACCAAAAGGGAACATAATTGATAAATATATATAATAGAGCAATCATAGAAGCAGGAGCGGTTCTGTCCAAACTGAAAAGTTCTAAAATACAACAAGCCAACTATTTCACAAGAGCTTTGTGTGCCTAAATACAATTTTGATACAACAATCTGTACTCTCAGTCTTTGTCCCTGCAGCTTCTAGCTAATTTCTATATTGAGTTGGCCCCCAGCGCCCAAGGTCTGAGAGAACACTGCAAAGTTTAAGCAAACAGCTCACTTTATTTGAAATGGATTTACTACTGTCATCAGGAACACCATGTCCTTCGTGGCAACAGTTTATGGCCCCTTCACCTGATGGGTTAGTTCCTGACAGACTCATTCCTCACAATCTGCTCACCGCCCGATGAAGGAGCCTTCTCCACAGCTCCTACCCGACTTGCATCTCACTCCCCTTCAACCCCAGGCTGTCTCCCCATCCGAAACAGCAGTCGTAAACAGCCAGCCGCCCCTTACTCTCCCCCAAGGGGTCATTCATGTCCATATCCACATAAAGGAACAAAGGAAGTTACATCACCTTACCAAAAATGATTAATATTCTAAACCAGGAAATGTATGCTGTAAAAACTACACACACGGGGCTGGAAATATGGCCTAGTAGCAAGAGTGCTTGCCTCGTATACATGAAGCCTTGGGTTTGATTCCTCAGCACTACATATATAGAAAATGACCAGAAGTAGCGCTGTGGCTCAAGTGGTAGAGTGCTAGCCCTGAGCAAAAAGAAGCCAGGGACAGTATTCAGGCCCTGAGTTCAAGGTCCAGGACTGGCAAAAAAGAATGGGTTGGAAGAATCTATGTATACAAGTAAATGCACACACACTATATGTGTACACCACTTACACATACAACATATGTAGATACACAGGTAAGTACTCCGTATATGCTTGGTGTCTGTTTGGTGCCTTATCACCCTGAGTAGAGATTTGGCAAGTGTTACTAATCTACTGATGGCTCCTAAGTGTCTCTAAAATCTGTTTTAATTATGGATACTGTATTTGGGATAATCTATCGCCCATTTCATTTTCCTCAACAGAGAACGGACCAAAATGTTCTAAGTACTGAAAAGATTAATTTTAAACCTTTGCAAAAGTTATTTCTAAGTCTGTTCTTTGATAACCATCAATAGCTCTATTAAAAATAAAAAATGTAATTAGAAGATAAAATTCCATTTGCTTCATAACTACAGCCAAACTGAGTCAGATTACTTGTATTTGGTCAAGATTTCTGTTTGATTAACATTTTATGATCCATTCAACCCATTATAAAAATTCTAGAGCCCTGCTGAGCCAAGCTAGATTTGATCTGTTAGCATTTTATTATATTAGACAGACCATAATCTGGTGTCATTTCATTTCTGTAGCGTTTAACTAATGTTTAAAAAAAATTGCATGTTAACTATGAGTTTAAAACTTGTGATCAAAAGAATTACCCTTATGTTGCTTTAAACCTGTTTATTGGAGTGTAATCCCATTTTTCTAGCTTTTAAGGAAAAGAGGTAGCTATCTCAGTTAATTACTGTTTCATTGCTAGTACCCTAGAGCAAGCACAGTTAAGTGTTCAATGTTCCAAAGTAATTGGCAAGGACTTACAAGAACCAGGACATATAAATTTGCACTAACAACTTAAGCTAATTGGGAAAATGGAAATAAATACAAGAATTTACTGACTACCCAACACTGAAATCAAGGAATGGCTGACAGTAAGCACTAGCCCAGAACACAAGCTCAACGAAACTGTGCAAGTTACAAGACGTTTTAATTGGGATTTCCAGTGAAATAATGTGATCAGATAGTCTCTGTTTCACCAGTAGACACACACACACACACACACACACACACACACACACACACACCTGACAGGGAAAAATGTTCATATCAACAGAGTCAGCACAATCAAATCTCTATATCTTTGCTTTCTCTTACATATAAATAAGTGAAATAGAAAAAACTCTTTGTGAATAAAAAAAAAAAAAAGATGCTCCAAACATGATTTGCCAACCAAATTGGAAACAAGCTGCCTGTGTTGCATTTGTTTTTAAAAGGCCTAAATGGACTAAAGTATGGCTCGGTGGTAGAACATTTGCCTAGCATGCCTAAGGCCCTGGGTTCAATCCCCAACACTGCAAAAGTACAATTGGATGAGCAGCACAACATGGCACCTGAGCAATAATGCGTAATGGGGAGATGTTTCTAGGTACGTGATAACCACCCATTCATGAGTCAACAAAATGACAAAACATCACTGATCACTGACACTACTGTACATGTGATCACAGAGAATTAATTTTTTTTATATTTTTAGTTTGTCTGTCAAATAGTCTTCAATGGAGCATAATAGAACATATACTGTAAGAACATAGGTTTTGTTTTTTGTTTGTTTTTCTTGCAGAAAGTTCAAGCACAGCCAGCTATTTAAGAACTACTGCTTGGAACTTTTAAGGTGGAGTTCAACAATAAAATTAAACAGACGCCTTTCACTGAGGCAAGGAGAGTACAAAGAAGCTATGGGTGTTTGCAGGGCAAACAGCACATCAGGATGGGCAAACACAGCCTGTCACTCGACAGTAGCTTGATGGGACACAAAATATTCCCATGAGACAAGTGGTTTTAAGCAACTCATTCACAAGGTCAATATTTTAACTTTGTACTTTCTTTCTTTCTTTCTTTCCAACATCCACAATGGTATATTTTATCCCCAGTCTCAATCCCACCCCCTAAATGTCTCTATGTCTCTTAAACCCAAGAGATGAGCTGTTGCTAGCCAGTTTCTGATAATAGGTTTTCATATCTTGACAACCTGGTCCCCCTTCTGCCTTACCACTTATCTTCATATTTTATCCCCTCTGTCTCCATATTCTTTTTTTGCCAGATTATTTCTATATTTATTTTAATTTTTGGCAATACTAGGGTTGAACTTCAACTTTCTTTTTTTTTTCAAATTTTTATTATCAAACTGATGTACAGAGAGGTTACAGTTTCATACGTTAGGCATTGGATACATTTCTTGTACTGTTTGTTACCTCGTCCCTCATACCCCCCTCCCTCCTCCCCCTTTCCCTTCCCCCCATGAGGTGTTCAGTTCACTTACACCAAACAGTTTTCCAAGTATTGCTTTTGTAGTTGTTTGTCTTTTTTTACCCTGTGTCTCTCAATTTTGGTATTCCTTTTCAATTTCCTAGTTCTAATACCAGTATACACGATTTCCAATATACTCAGATAAGATTACAGAGATAGTGTAGGTACAACCACAGGAAGGTGATACAAGAACATCATCAATAATAGAAGCTACAGATACAAATGGGATGTTGAAAGTAGTTACAACTGTGATATAACAATCGTTTCAATAACATGGAGTTCGTTTCACTTAGCATCATATTATGTGATCAAAAAGGTATAGCTATTGGGCTCTTGTGATCCTCTGCTGTAACTTGCCTAAACCTGTACTGTATTCTTTATGTGCCCATCCCCACAAGCTTTTCTGACTCCCAGAACCTCCATGAGCTTAGATGAGTTTTTCTCTTCCAAGAACATCCTTCATAGGCTGATTTCATCCTAGACACAGCTCACTAGCCAATTCCTCAATGAATGCCTTCCATTCTTTCTAAAGAAAGGTTTGGGTCAAGAGAGATACATACTGTTTTTATAAAGCCAGCAGATTGCTGGGCACTGGTGCCTTCTACTTGTAACCTAAGCTACTCTAGATACTGAGATCTGAAGGTCACAATTCCAAGTCACCCCGGGCAGGAAAGTCCATGAGACTCTTATCTCCAACTAACCACCAGAAACCAGAATTAGAGCTGCAGCTCAAAGTGGTAGAGTGCTAGCCTTAAGCAAAAGAGTTCAGGGACAGTGCCCAGGCCCTGAGTTTAAGCCCATGACCAACCAAAAATTAATTAATTAATTAATTAGCCAGTACATTTCTATAAACTGTAATTATTATTATTACTTTTCTCCCAGGAAACTTTGACATCATTCTAGAATTGTTATTATTATTATTTTGGAATTTTCCTCTCAGTTATATCATTTAACATTTGCATTTTTTTCTGCTCACCTCTGAGTCTCCAATGTCTACATAATAACCATATATATGTACATAATTAATGTTCAAACCATGGGAAATAAATCATCCAATAAACCTACTTAGTGCTCTTTAGTGTTTTGAAATAGTCTCTGTGCGTGCTTTCCACTATGGTTCTTTCATATCCACAAGCAAATGGCTGGAGTGGAAGCGGAAGAGAACAGCTTTTTGGTAGCATGGTTGAGAGGCCAGCGGAAGCAGATGCTCCTGGAAGTAGAAAGGAAAGCAGGTCTGAAATATAAAGATGCAAACGAGCTGTCTTCGGGAAACTGGGTCCCAACTGGATGATCAATCCAGAGGTGTGGTGCAGTCTGCATGGGAGACAAGGTCATCATAAAAAAATTACAGACAGAAGACAACAAATCACCACAGGAAGGAACCAGCTCATGTATGAAACAGCACATTTCACAACCCAAGACTTACAGTGAGCATGTTGCCTAAAAGCATTTAAAATTGAAATAAATAAAAGAAATTATATAATTTAGAAAATGAAAACAGGACAGTCAGGTTTGAAAAACAACTCAGCAGAAAGGAACCTAGAAATGAAAGGTATAATCAGCAGAATAAAAGACCCTGAGAGACTGAATTAATGAATATTCTGGGCACGAACAAGGAAGTTATTAGTGAACAATAAGAGAAATATAAGAAAAAGCACAACTTCAATACTTATGAACATAACCTACACAGAGATGCTAAAAATAATTAAGATGTAATAAATTCCTTAGCTTGACTCTTTTCTGATACATGAAATACCATGTGTTTAACAAGTGTTATGTGATTTGCTATATTTTGGACAGAGCTACATAAATTGTTTTTAGTAACTAATATTTCTATTAAAGTTATCTGCATTTCATCTACCATTAAAAATAACAAATAGGGCTGGGAATATGGCCTAGGGGTAGAGTGCTTGCCTTGCATACATGAATCCCTGGGTTTGATTCCCCAGCAACACATATATAGAAAAAGCCAGAAGTGGTGCTGTGGCTTAAGAGCTAGAGTGCTAGCCTTGAGCAAAAAGAAGCCAGGGACAGTGCTCAGGCCCTGAGTCCAAGCCCCAGGACTGGCAAAAAAAAAAATATATATATATATATATATATTTCCTAAGCTACTGTAATATATAAATATATATTTTCATAAATATGTATATATACATATATATTTATATAAACAAGAGCTGTGGCTCAAAGTGGTAGAGCACTAGCCTTGGGCATAAAAGTCAGAACCCAAGGCTGGGGATATAGCCTAGTGGCAACTGTGCCTGCCTCGGATACACGAGGCCCTAGGTTCGATTCCCCAGCACCACATATACAGAAAACGGCCAGAAGCGGTGCTGTGGCTCAAGTGGCAGAGTGCTAGCCTTGAGCGGGAAGAAGCCAGGGACAGTGCTCAGGCCCTGAGTCCAAGGCCAAGGACTGGCCAAAAAAAAAGTCAGAACCCAGACCCTGAGTTTAAGCCCCACAATTGGTGGGGAAAAGACACACATACACACACACACACACACACACACACACACACACACACACACACACCAAATATTAGCTAGGTGCCAGTGTCTCAAGCCTGTAATCCTAGTTACTCAGAAGACTGAGATCTGAGGATCTTGGTTTGAGGCCTGCTGGCCAGAAAAGTCCAAAAGACTATCTCTAATTAACTATCAAAATACCAGACTGAAACTGTGGCTCAAGGGGTAGAGAGTTAGTCATGAGTAAAAAAAAAACACAAATCCAAGCTTGAATACTAGCACGCACACACACTACACACACACACACACACAATCTTCATAATGGTGTAAGGGATGATTATAAATATGTCAATATCTACAGATGTTATAGTGCAGATGCTTAATGTCCCTAAAAGGAAGCTGTGTTGAACGCTTGGTCTTTGGGGTAGTATTACGGGGGGGGGGGGGGGGAAGGCTTTTAGGTCATTGGAGCCATGACCCCAAGTGGGTCATGGTTCCCCCCCCCAGACTCCTTCTGGCTGGTTTTGGGTCATGATTTAAGAACTCTGCCCTTCACACATCTCCCTCCATGACACAGAGAACCAAGCGCGTGGTTGTCTCCGCTTAGACCGGATCCTCTAGATCTGTGGGCCAAAATAAACCTATTTTAGTTGTAATTTTGCTTCCACAGATGTTTCACATAACAAAGCTGAATGGCACAAAATACGGCTCATAAAAATTTAGGTTTCACCGTAGAGTGGTGTCCGCGACTTTCTTCATTCAACAGAGGGAGAGAGAAAGACACTCTGTCAGAATCCTCTCGTCTATAGATTTGAGAGGAGACTTTCCAGGACCTTGAATACAGCCTGTGGGGCAGCCACGGGCCGTTGGACGGAAGGCAGCCTGAGCAGCACCCTTTACCTTGCATGTAGGTCATGTAAGGAGGACTGGGCTTCCATTTCATCATCTCTGACTCCCTGTGAGTAGGTAGAGCTTGTCAGAGAACACCATTTCACAGGGAAGGATCTGAAGAACTTTGTAATTAAGAAACTTACTTTGTGTTACCCAGTGGATGGAGCCAATAGCCTCTTTACATTTTACCATAAATGTGGATGATTAAGATAGCCCTGCTTTTTGCATGGCCTTGAGACAGAAACTTGCCTTTGTAAGTCATATCCCCAAAGCCCCACCATTTGCCTCTTGCAGTCAGATCAGTTCACCCCAAGTATAATCACAATGTTGATTTGTAACAGCATAGACCAAGGCTTTCCCTTTGCACCAATTGACTGGCCCATTTGCTTTTGCATCCATGTTCTTTTTGACATTATATAGCCATATTTCCCCATACTGCTGTGAAAACAGCATTCCAGGATCCCAACCCAACTTCAGGGGTCCCACACCTCAGATCAGGACACTCACCCCAACATGCAAATGAAAGTATGTGCAGTGGTGAAGGATCTGAGAAAGAGATTTATGACATGGCATAGGCAGCCATGGCAAGACGGAAAGGAAGTGTTCGGGACATCTTTGGGGTGCTGACGTGAGCTTCAGGTTTAAACAAAGAAAGAACTGAGGCAGGAATTAGAGGTATGCACACTTAAGCAGTCTCGAGCAAAGGGTGGTCTACTTGACCATTATCTTGGTTCTGGTTCTGCAAGGAGTTCCAAAAGGGTTGCGATCACTAAAATCACTCCAGGAAACCAAGGTGGTTGCCATGATGTCAACACCCACCCCAGGAGGCAGCCTCGATTACAGTTAACGTCCTCACGCTGCCGCCGGAGGGGAGTGGTCTGTCATTCAGGACTCGAATCCTTCCTTTTAGGGAAGCTTCAGCTCTTTTGATAAAGATGTCATTGATCATCCTTCCCATCATGGAACTCAAGAGGAATAAAAGAGAGAAAGACTCAGAACTATAGAGATAGATATGAAATGGAGACAGGAACGCGCTGCTTTCTTCTGCTTATAGTAATTCCGAGGCGCCAAAGAAGAACTCGATGCTTCTTAGCAAACACAGTCTCCAAGTCACAGGTCCATGTACATTCTGATGACTTGTAGCATCCAATAAATACTTGTTAAGTAATGCTAATGAATGAAACCATGGTCCCTAAACTCCAAGAGGAAATGAAATCCACATATCATGGAATTCAATGAACCAGCTCTGATGTTTGGCCTGAGTCCCCTTGAGTTAAATGAGATGTAAGAAATGGTGGGATAATATGTCCCGTGACCCTCCTCGGTGTTGTGCCTACTGAGTTGAAATCGCAGCAGCAGTAGGATCACACCTTCTCTGTTGTTTTACTTCTAAGGTGTGTCCGCTCCATAACCAGAATCTCCAGGAGCCAGGTGCAAAGGGCATCATTTGAATTATAGGATGGTAACTGGAACACCGCATGCAATCCCGACGATAAATGCGAGTGACTTCCTGCTTCCTGTGCTTTACAGTATCCCTTTGCATAGGCCAATGGTCTATGAATCCCATCTGTCGGGAATTGGGGAAGTATAATACAAGTAAAGGAAGTAGTAGGTTGGAAACTGATGTGTTTGGGTTTTTTTGTTTGTTTTTTTTTTAAAAAAAAAAAAGAGGTAGAGTATAGGATAGAAGGGAGGATGCTAGGAGCTTCTGGTGCTGCTCAACTCTGACTTTAAGTGGCAATCATCCTGGAAGAAATGCTAGTGGCCAGGCTCCATCCCAAGCCAACAGCCTGATATTTCAGGATATCCAGGAGCAGAACTCTAGCATCCGTGTTTCTTAAAGCTACCCAGATGATTCTTACATGCAACCAGACCTGGGAACTACTGATTTAAAGCAAAGACCAGGGTGAGACAATAAACAGACACACCTGAAGTTGTTCCCAAACTTTATTATCAGGAAAAAGTCACCAGGAGAACTTGTTTAAATTGTGAATTCTTTCAAACCCACCCACACCACCCCCAGGAGAGCTGAATCAGTTGGTTCCACATGAGCCCTAAGACTCCCTGCATTTGTCACCATCTCTCTCCAGCGACGCCGAGGGCAGGGAAACCCTAGGGAAAAGATGTCTCAGAAGGATGGAGAAAGAAGAGCGAGGCGGAGCTGCCACAATGAGAATAATTCTTCCTAGCCCTGGTCAAGAGAGAGCACACTAAAATTCAATCCTGAAAAGAGGTAACACTTTTTTATTTGCTTGTCATTAAAAGGGAGTTCCACATAGGATAAGAGAAATGATGCGTATTTGCTGAATTCACATTTCCTTTTGGTGTACATCTTTCTGGAAACATAAGATTTATATCCAATCAGGTGGCAATGGGCCACCTGATCCATTCCACAGTAGGGACACACTATCAACTATGGTCTCTGGTGCCTAATTTTCTAGAATGGCAAACTCTATAGCTATGTGTGTGCTTTGGGGAGATGACTATCTGATACTTAATAAACATCTTTTCCACACACACACAATTAGCCCAAGACAGCTTGCAGGAAAGCCAATGGTTTCTATTTGAGTGACCAAATGGAGAGACTGCAGGAAATAGCCTCTGAAATTCTTCTCAATATAGAAGATAAAGAATTCAGTTGGAGAATTTCGTTTCTTTCCCCCATTTTAGCGCGGGCTCAGTCACTTGCTTCTGCATTTCAAGGGATTGCTGTGTTTTAAAAAAAAAAAGCATTTGAAAGCGATGATTGCACAAGGTATGAAGCAGAAAAGCATGGAGAGGGAGTTCCAGCTCACTAACTAGATAAGGAATGTGGAGGTGGAGAGATCACCTTTTAGACATCCCTGAATCTCACACATCACTCAACCTTTTGGAACATGGTTTCTTTGTCTGTAACGTGGACCTACCTATCATTGCTGAGATGCTCCTATATAGTACGATTTGTGAAGGCCCCTTTAAAATAAATCCATTACATATTACTATTCTGATTTATGGATAAGGAAATGGGTACTCCAAGGTATTAAGGAACTAGCCCAAGGTAAAACTTCTAAAAGGCAGAAAAAGAAGCCAGCTCTGCTCTTCTTAAATCCATGAAGAGCAGGTCCCACAAGACTAACATACAACAAGAGCCTAGCTACAAGACCATGTTCTTTGGGCTTCTAAGTACTCTATCCTATGTGTCTCTAAAACAGATTCTAGTGTGAGCATTGCCAAGTAAATTTCACAGAGCTAAGGCTAGAAAAATTCAATTGTTCAGTATTTTGTTTCAGGGATGTTGGGTAGGTTATAGTGGAGTTGCTGGGTGACAATTGTGACCCACAGAGCATTGGGGTGTATCTTCACCTTCTTAATCTTGCAACTTTCACACTAGTTAGCAAGCTCAGTTACCTCATCTGCAAGAGGAAATGTGAACTGGGGAATTCCTGGGGCTCGTTCAAACTTCTGTTGTACACATTTCTTCACTTTGGTGAAAAAAAGGCTATCTACCTCTCCATTTTAAGTGTGCCCCCCCCCAAACAAGCACTCTCCTAGAGGAAAATCTTTTCAGTTTGCAGAAGGGTGCCTGTCAACAGGGCTGATGATTCAGAAGTTTTGCATATTATGTATTTGTCTAAGGATCTACCGTCCTCCTGCACTGTACTTATCTTTCATCAGAGGTAATCTCTCTTTTTCAGATGACAGAGAGAGGCAAATCAAATACTATACTCTCAGGGAGCAAAATACTTCCATCTCACTCAACATTTTAGCAAAATCAGCCCACAGAGCATGCAGAAAACTATGCAAATAAAAGCTTTTTAGATAGATAGCACGCTCAGGAAATAAGTAGGGCCAATGAATCAAAAACTATTGCAGATGTAGAATGTTAGACTCAACAACTATGGTCATGGAGTAGCTGCACAATGATTCTTAAAGCAGTCAGATAGAGAATCTGGCAGTGACTACAGAAGACTTTCTGGGCAAGGGAACAGAAAACTATTCTAGGTCAGAAAAAAAAACCCTCTATAATCTGACTCTCTGAAGTACAATTTGCTTCCTATCACCTCCACGTCTTGTTCTCTTCTATTCCACCTCTCTCAATCTTTCTGTTTCAAATATGACACAACCACTATATCAAGAAGGTGGAGAAGATGATAGAAATGACAGGAAACAGAACTAAGTTGTTTTTTACTGGTGTGGGAGGAAAAGAGAGGAACACAATCAAGAGTCAGAAAATGGATTGGCTTTAAAACATCAGACATTGGAAACCAACATACAAGGGTCCTAATCCCGGATCTACCAGCCAATTAGCCTTTCAAACTTAGGCAAGGCTGTTTGTTAATTGCTTTAATGATTGATTGATGATTGATTGATTGATGATTGACTGATTTGCGGGGCTTGAGCCTCATACTTGCTAGACAGACACCCTATTACTTGACACTCTATGCCTTTAACATCCTGGGTTTCTTTCCTCATCTACAGTTAATAAAACAGTAATGAGGCTACTATGATAACTTCATAGATAGCGTGTGAAGAAGGGGATGGTGTCGATTCTATATTTCATCGTCTCAAATGTAGTAGCTAATACAAGGAGAGCAGAGATGATGAGTGACCCGTTGTGACCATGATTGTGAAACAAGTTCCCTGGAGTCTTAATAGGCTCCACAGCCCTAGACACTAAAACAGCACTCCTTTCTTCTTAGAACACACTTGATTTTTTGCTCCTATCAGCATGTCTTCATTCAGTGCTTGTCTCTTGAACTTGTTATAAAACCCAGTCTTTGCTGACTCATTTCTCCCTCATTATAAGGAAGGACCCCCTCTCCCCCAGGCAAAGTTCTTAATTCTAGAATTTCATGCATTGAGCACATTCCTTCTCATGAGTCAGCTATCCCAGCTGAGCTTACAATTCATCTAACAACGAGTGCCAAACTGTAGGGTCCAAAAGCAGGATACTGGGGATAATGAGTTCAATGGCCCTTAGTGGGAACCCGTGAGAAGAACGAAATTCTAAATGGTGACCGCCTTTTTTTTTTTCTAGAAGAAAGGGTGTGCTTTTTTTTGTTGCCTACTTACATCTTGGACTTTGGATTGGAAGGATGGTGAGATATAGGCTGCACTAGGCATTATATCCACCCAACCACAAATCTCAAGACCTAGCTGGCATTCACAGAGAGAGAAAGCTCATTCTTTCACTCGTTCAACAAATACGTATTGAGCTCACCCTATGGGGACAGCCATGTACTAGATCCCTTGTGGGCAAAGCCTTCAAACACATCTAGTCTGAGGATGAAGATTAGACAAGCATGTGAATTACGCATATAATCACATACTGGTAAAATACAGACATGAGGAGATGGCATTGTTGACGAAAACAGCTGGAGACTTGTGTGTCTGAAAAGATCCCAAGATTGTCATGTATATATTGTTATTTGAGCTGGATAGGTAGATAAGACTTTTGACAGACAGAGATCCAGAGAAAGTTTTATTGTCTAAGATTAGCAAGCACAGAAGTGGGACATGCTGTTCTACACGGAGAACACTGAAAAGCCTGGTTCAAAGAGGATTTGTAATGCTTTCCAGAATTAAAGAAGACAACTTGAGAGAAAGAGAGAGAGAAAGAGAGAAAGAGAGAGAGAGGAGGTGAAGGTCAGGGCATGAATTACCTTAATTTCTAAGCTAAGGCAATTGGTTATCCCTCAGTAGTAAAGGCAAATCCACTGAAGGGTTTTGAACAGCCATGATCTGCTATCATGTGTGCTTTTATGAAATCGGTCTCCCAGAGAGGCCCAGAAAATAGCCTCCGAAATGTTTTGGCAGAATCACCAGTCTCCCAGCAAAAGCTAACTGCCTGAGGGCAGTTATATACTTATTCATGAGTAAGTATATAATTTATTGTGAAATAATTATTGTTTAGACTACCAAACTTTGTTTTGGTCATATATTTGTCTTTTTCCCCCCCTCTTACTAGATGGTAAGCTCCTTGCTGGCTGAGGCCATGTATCACTAGTCGGGGTGCTCCGGCCTCTTAGCGTAACATTGACTTATAATAGATTCCCCAGGATATTTTGTTCATGGGGGACAGGGGTGATAGCATCCAGGCAGCCAGAGAGCAGGCTTTTGGCATGAACCAGGAAACACAAAAGCTTGAGCTGAGTGGTTAGTGTTGGCAATGGATATGAAAGACGTTCAAAAGTTCCATCTAGGGACACTTTCTAAATGAATAGTGAAAGTCTACAGTCGTGGTCCTTTTTCATGAGTTAACAGGCCACCATAATAGATAACAACTTGTGGGAAATGCAGGAAATTGTTTGTTCAGCTCCCTTGAATATGTGTGTTCAGATTCACCCTGCACACGTACACAAATATATGTACACATGCATACCGGCATACCCACACTTGTATACACGCCATCTTTGATTTCTGGAAACACTGTTTCAAGAAACAAAAAGTGACCAGGGAGGAAAAATGGAACAGAATCAAAGGAAACAAATAGCAATTTTTTCCAAAGAGATAGTCAATAGTAATGATTAACAAAATCTGCTCAGGAATACTCGTGATATAGACACTGGTTGAATTTTTCAGCCACCAGAAAAGAAAAGAATTTGAGTGACCATCAGAACTAGAAAATGTTGTTTGTTAGAAGAGTTAAACTCAAAGAGGACAAGACATACAGGCAAATTTACAGAGCAAGAGGAGTTACAAAATGATTCGGGCCACTTTGGAAAATTGTCTGGTAGTTGCTTAGAAAATCATGTATTCTCTTACCATTACAGTCTAACAATTGCACTCCTCCATAATTACTCAAGTCAAAATTTATTTACATGCAAAAGCCTGTACATAAGTGTTTATAACAGCCTCATGTAAGAGCCAGATGATAACATAGTATTCAAGAATAAAAATCACAGAGCTATCAACTCAACATATCAAAAAGAGATGGAAAAGGCTTAAATTCACATTATTGTGGAGAAGAAGCCAATCAAAAAAAGGCTACACGTTGTATAATTCTGTCTATATGACATCTTGAAAGATAAAATTACAGAGATGGTAAAAAGGTCAGAAGTCACCAGAAGTTCAGAGATGAAAGAAGGGAGGAAGAGAACATAGGTAGAGCACAGGGAAGCTTTAAGACCATGAAACTCTTCCCTCTGATGCTACACATAGCACAGATCTTAATACAAGCTATAAACAATAACGTATACTTATTAGTTCTTCAATTTTACCAAATGATCCACACTCGTGCAAAAAATGCTGATAGTAAAGTAAATGGTATGCAAGCCTGCGGAGGGGTGTTCATGGAAACTACTGTTCCCCCAAGTTTTCTATGAACTCCAAACTGCTCTAAAATAAATTGCATTAATTAAACAACCACAAGAATTCCTTCTCCCCTTTTATATCACCTTTTGTCTAAGCATGGTCTTAAACTAATAAAAATCTATTAATCTTGGTCCAGAAGAAAAAAAAACAACACTTGCCACTGTAAGTATTTAACCAAGAGGGAATTTAATATCAAGAATTGGTTATAGAAGTGGGAACTAAAAAGCGTAGAACATCGCTTGAAACCTATACACAAAGCAATAGCCATCACTCAAAGTCCACATCACTTCTGCCCATTTCTACTGTCATTTTTTTGTTGTTTAATTTTATTATCAAGTGATGTACAGGGGTTATAGTTACATACGTAAGGTAGTGAATACTTTTCTTGTTCTGTCATCTCTTGATACTAGATACTTCTCAGAAACCCATAACCCTAAGAAAGATCTCTTAGGTGACCACTGAGTCACTGGTTTTCTTCTAGGAATGGCAACTGGAGAGACTTGCTAAAGACATTCATCTATTTTAACAAAGAGAAATAACAAGAATTGGATCTGTACACTATTTTACGCTAGCCTGTTTGAAAGTAGGCTGTGCTACTTGCCACACATTTGAAATGTTCAGTGGACAGCCATTTCTCATGATGCTCTAGAATGTCACAGAGGTAGTTGAACTGAATGGCCCCAGTTTATCCAAAGAAATTTCCATAAAACTCGGATTTTTTTAAAAGCATTTTAATCTGTAGCTAAAAGAAAAATTCAAATCCATTCTGCTCATCAATCATTCCAAAAGAGACACTTCAGGATCAGATTGTTTAGAGGCGCTTTAGCTTGCAGAGTGTTGGCAGGTATGGGCTGCTTGACAATAAAGTCTCTTCCTCTCTCTCCCTCCCTCTCCCTCCCCCTCCCTCTCCTTCCCTCCCTCCCTCCTACCATCTCTCCCACCTCCTCCCCGCCCCCAGAAGAAAATATAAACAACAATGGATAACCTGGTGTAAATAGTAATACAATCCTGATTGGAAGACTACACATTTTCTCAAGAAAAATACTTTCAAACACTTTATTGAACCACTGCCCTTGTTAGTTCTGCAATAAAAATGAATAACAAAGTGAATAAATATGCTTTTTGAAAGCAAAATACTGCTGCAGCCACCTAGAACGTAACTCATAGTTGCACAAATGCACGTGCAGCTTTTTATTTCCTGGAAGCCAGAAATCATTACCGGTCTCATCTCAAGATATCCTTCTGAGATTGGGAGCTAACCCTGGGATCCAGCACCTTTTCCCTGGATGTCCAGAGCGTGGTCAGTACACTTTCCCCTCTGTGAATTCCACAAGGCAGCAAGCAGACGAGGTAGAGCCTTCTCGCCTGGCAGGAATGGAAACAGGCTCGGAGAGACAGTGGGTTACCTTGTGTCAAACTGCAATTTGGCCATAATCACTGCAAGTACCTTGTCTGGGGTCAGAGGAGGAAGTGAGAGACAAGACATTAAAATTAAAGCCAAACCAGGTATCCTACTTGCCCTCCCAACTTAGCTTCCAAGTAGAATGGCGGCCGCCCGTCTACCTCCCTTTTCACACAGCTTTATGCCATGATGCTCTTTGTTCCCTGCAGAGACATCAGTATTTTGAGTGAAGCATGGGAATATGGCTGTCCCCAGTAGAGAAGGGCGCATTTCACGTCAGAGTCTCACCCTCCCAATATTTAGATGGCATATATAGTTCACACATAAAGTCTTCATCTGGAAGCTGTGATTTCTGACTGAAATTTTGGAAAGAAAAGTATAAAACCAGTGCCTCAACTGGGCCAAGCTTCTTGGCCCCATCTCTGTGTTACAGAGATATGACAGGGAGAGTAAATGAAAGGAAAATCCAACTATGTTTTTCTTTCCCCTTAAATGCCAAGACATTTGAAGTTAAATGTGCGATCTAGGTATGAAGAGCCCTTCATCTCCTGCCTTCCAACATTGTCTCTCTCTGCTTCCTCTCCTCTTCTGCAATGGTTCTCAAATATTCAAATACCTTACTTTTACCTCTGTTTGGGGGCCACGAGAAAGGTATACATATTTTCCAACAGTTACTGGGGTTTTTTTTATGTGTGTGTGAAAATCCATATTGCCTCAAGTTGTTAAACTACCATCACAAAACAAATTAGAAAACAACATTTCTTGATAGCTAAGGCAAAGTCATGTTTCCCAGAGACGTGGATCCGTCTTCCTTTAACCTTATGGTAGAACAGCCTAGGTAGGAGCAACGTGGTCGTGGGGGAAGGAGAGAAGAATGGCAGATGCTTCAAGGCAACTGTCCTGTGTGATTCAAGGCAGGAGATGATCTCTCTCTGACGGAAATGATAGTCCATCTGCAGTGTCCCAGGGCTGTCGATGGCTCTCGGTCAGGCCCTGGGGTCGCTCCTCTTTTCCACAGTTCCATTCTCCATGGTTTCAGTTATATGCAGTCAACCACACTCAAAAATATTAAATGAAAATAGCCACCAATAACCCATTCGCTTTAATGATCTCAGGCCTTCCCACTCCATCCTGTCTAAGACAGAAAAAAAAAAAAATTCCTCGGTTCCCCGTATCCACCCTACAACTCCTCCCTGTGAATGGCTGAGCAGCTGTCTAGTTAGCAGATGGGCTAGATGCGGGTGCGGTGAGATGGGGGGCAGGGAGGGTGAATGTGGGTGACGATGCCTGTGTCCTTTACGTGTCTTCATCTGGCCACATATACATAACCAGCACACCATCTTTTATCATTACACACAGAAGGAGGGCGACCTCATTACAACTAGCTATTTTGAGAGAGACAGAGACTCTATCTATATACATTTTAAACTCTACAGTACCTTGTTAACATTGTTTTATTATAACATTGTCTTTCATCTGACCCTGCCTCATCGAGAAATTAAACTTTATCGTAGTTAAATATATATGGAATGTATGTATATACATATATATATGTGAATAATATATAGCATGGTGGTCTTGTCATGTGTCCTGCTCAGGTACAAGGGGCTACTATAGAGTGAAATGTTTGACTCCACATGTACTCAGTTGGAGTAGCAAATATTAGCTGTTATGCCTTAAAATCTCTGTCATTCTATTTTTTTTCTGTCAAATTTGAACTTATCCTGAGGACCTAAAGCCTAGGGTATCATTCCCGACACAAAAGCAATACTAGTAAATCTCAGTTGCCTCTCTTCATCTTATTCAGAAAATGATGGAGCCCTTTTTAAATATATATATATATATATATATATATATATATATATATACCAAATATATACCAACTCTCTCTGCCTCCATGTAACAAAGAGAAACTAATGATTTAGAGGTTTCTGACAACTATTTTAAGTTAAAAAAAATCTCACCATATGCATTTATATGGCTTCTTTATCTTTGCACCAACAAATCTCTTAGCATTGCAAAGATGAGAAAGGTAGGCACCTGTGAGAAACAGTGGACGGGGCGGCGGGGGGAACTCTTTTGAAGGAGAAAAATGACCACTTGTCAAATGTGATATGGAAGTAGCCTCGTGAATCACAAACCTATTTCCATCACAAAAACACGTCACATGGAATCGTCTGTGCTAGGACAGGAAGGGAGATTCTCTAAATAAAAATGGAGCCGTGGAGAACATTTCCTTCTGGACACGGCGTCTATAAATATATTCCTACCTGGCTTTGCCGATACAGATAAGAGAACATTTTTTAACTCAGCAACCAAGCAACAACTGTGCTATACCTAGTTACATAGTACCTTGTTTGTGTGGACTTTTGGATCCGAACCTGCACTGAAATTAGAGAAATTTGGAAATGGCAGTGTTATTATAGAAATTGGATTCTGACTCCCTAAAGGATCTGTAGCACTTTGGGTCACTTTTATCATTTCTGTGTCACGTCACCCTTGGCCCCGATACATCATCTTTTTGCTTCCAATGGCAGAGAGATCAGGATCTCCACATGGCCCTGACCTCAGGGAACCTGAAGCATATTTGTCTACATGCTGAAAGAAGCTTCTGGGCATACGGTACCCCTGCCTTCCTCCCTACACCCACCTCACCATCGCCGGAAGCAAATGTCCAGCTAATGCTGGACTACCACAGATAGGGGTGGTGCCTTTGCATGGGGTCAAGACGTCCAGGGGCTACTAACGCTCCTGACCTTCCTTTGTGATAAAGTTGACCCAGAGGATGGGCTGAATTCCCACCTTTGCTTGCTCTGCTCACTTCCCTGCCTGGCTTCTCCTGCAAACATTCCTCTAACAAATCATGGGAGAACCAGTCCTTGCTCTCCGAGACTGCTTTGTGAGAAACAAATCTAAAACACCTTACAGCAATTCCTAAATCAAAGCCAGCTGCATTGCCTATTAGTCTGTAAGGATTATCTCATGTAACTACATGCGGCTAGAAGCAGAATTTTATCTGAATTAGCTTATATTAATCAGCTAACATTCCAAATCGCCTAAGTATCTTCATTTTACTAATTACTTCTCCTTCAAAGATGTTATAAAACTAAACATCTTGTTGTAAGTGAGCATTAAATGTAAAATTAGAAGATACAAATTAGTGAGATTTTTAAGACCATATTTAGCTTCATAGCAATACTGGACATTCTTTCATGAAAAAAAAGGTAAGGAAACTTTAAGCTAAATTTCTTTCAAGTGACTTTTTAAAAATGATCCATAAATTATTTTTTATGTATCATGAAAGAGATTTGGCTACTTTTAAATTAATATAGCAGTTGTTCAGCTAATAGAATTTAATTTTGAGAGAGGACATGGTATGAAAGCATTAGGGAGAAATTCATGATAAATCAAGAGCATTTTTAAAAAATGAATAGTGTATGTTTTTTGAACCACTTCCAGGCCATTAAACTGTATCTGAATCCAAACTAATCCTTGCACTGGAGTCTTAATAGCCTTCAGTGGGAAAATTGAATTAACTTTTGAATTTAACTTGTAAAGGTCAAAAGGACCATACTTCTGATGACATAAGAAATTAAGTATGGGCTAGATCATCTTCCATCGTTTTATGTGTAATACGCCATTGACTTGAAATGTTTAGGAGAAAACTTCTTCATGTAGAAAAATGCCACTAATTACATATAGATATCAAACACAAATATATAATCATCTTCCTTCTAGATTAATACTGCTTCTGTTCTTTGAAAAATCAGACAAATGCCCATATCTACTACGGATGGCCTCATGTGTAGTAAATAAGCATATATAGTACCACGAGTAAATTGGAGAATAGACACAGTATCCATTCCTCAAGGCAAATCAGGAATGTACACTCATTGATCTCCGAACAGTTTAATGAGCACCTAACACGTAATTCAAACACAAGAAGATCCCTCCCCTCTGAGAACGTATCCTAGAAGACTTTTCAGTTTTCAAATCATCTCTGAACTCTTTGCAGTGCACGATATTATCTATAATCTCTCAGCTTCAAACTCATTATTCGATAACTCTGCAGCACGGCTTCGACTAGGACTCTGAAAGCCACCTTGCTAAGTGGATGGCTGGGTCTCTTAGTCACTTTTCATATAAGTGTCAGAGTCTCCCTGCAGGGCTGGGAAAGGGAAAGGAGCCTGGTCTCTGCCGGCCGCATAGACCTGCACCGCTTTCTTACCCTGGGATTGCCAGCTAAACCCAATGGGACCTAGTGCGCAGGGTGCTTGTCCCCAACGTCACCATTCTGTTTCAAGACACCTGCGGCAGCCAGCATCCATTCGTCATCACTCTAGACCTCAGGCTCAACGAGGTCCAATCAAAGACGCGCACCAGCTGAGCCGCAACCCTCCCCTCTGAGCCATGTGAACCTCAGTCGCAGCGGTCCGGCCTCTAAGCTTTTAAGTTCTGATACCCTGAACATCTTCCTCTGTCCTCCCAGGCCCACCCAGAAGCAGGTGAAGGCCACTTCCTGCCCTGTGAACTGGCAGGAACCTTTGGGCCTGCCAGTCCTTCACTAAATAACGATTCTTTCCCGGTAAATTCTCTCTGTTAAAATAAGTGGTTCCTCCTCTCCAGTGCATCATCTTATTTTAAGCCAGGCTCTACTGGCGATAGTTGCCTGAATTCTATTATGGTAACTATTTCTATACCTGGAAGCTCTGCGCGGTCCTTACGTAAATCAGTCTTGGCAACAATAGTCAGACCTGCTTGAGCTTAATATTTAATTCGTCCTTGTCGTTGTATAGCTACAAGTTATAGATTATTTAATTTGAATTGTTATGTTTGCAAATTAGGGATATTATCAGCCTATCATTTAGAAGCCTATCATTTAGAAGATATATACTGTCACCTATGTAAAAACCTGGATTTGTCTCTATGGCTGTCCGTTTCATTTGGCATCAAGTGCAAATGAGTAACAAGCAAGATGTGGATACAGGGGCGGGCTGAACCCCCTCTCTAGCTCAACAGCTTGCTCTCCTAGCATGCTTTCACAGGGTACATGGTGGAACAGTGTCCCTCGGTAGGCTGCAAGATGATGTTGATTTTGAGACGCATCCAGGGGCAGTTGAATTTTTAAACAGATAAACATGTAAGGTACTGAGGCATATAAATCAATGATAAGTGCTATTTAGGGCTTACTCCTAACAGTCTGTACTTAGACTTTGACATTCAGCACTTTAATTAATCCTTGCAGTGGTTCTCAGTATTGCTTATAGCACTGTGTCTCTTACTGCAGATGCAAGATGGAGATGCAATGGGGTAAAGTCATCAGTGACCCATGAAACTCCAAAGTGGCAGAATCAGGACTCTGACTACAGAGCCCATCGATCATTTCAGCTCCATATATATGCTGCTTTTGAATGAGCTACTTCCCTGAAAGGCAATATACAGTTTGTTTTTACTGACCATTAAATGAGTAATTGATTTCTTTTATATGATTCTTTAAGGGATGATTATCTTTTGCTCCAACTCATTCAATAATTCTTACAAGTTTAGCTTATAACTATGTTTTTCTATGTGTGCACTACAGTTCTGGACTTACAACTGTTCATTCTCAAAAACCATCCTTTCCAGATATAATGTATTTTCTTATGGGAAATACGTAAGAAGATCATACCCACAAAGGAAAGGGGAACAGCTCACCACAAACCCAGGAAGTTATAACGTAGGAGTAAAGTTAAATGGGGGGAAAGGAGAGTTTTTCTTTAATATTACCAAGTACATTTGAAAAATAACATCAATGTTTTCATGCTATAGAACTGGGTAGGAACATAGGAAAGACTGATTTGGGTGGCCAGGGGGGCGGGGGGGGGGAGAGGGAGCTTTTATTCAGGGACACAGAGGGGAAACTTAAAGAACAGACAGCACCCTGAACTTTCCCCCAAAGGGGAAAAAAATCATGCAATCATTTCCCACCTTCTTGTCGACACACTGCACCATCATCAACAGAGAGAGAGAGAGAGAGAGAGAGAGAGAGAGAGAGAGAGAGAGAGGTTGAAGTTCACATGCCTGTCAGATAAATTCAGCAGGCAGCCAGGCCATCAGCCAATAGTGTGAAGAACAGAAGTAGAGACAGGGACAGGAGGGAAAACTGGTCCCTCTACAAGGCCAGGAAGTGACAGGTGAGAGGCGGGAGAGGAAATCCCTTTTATTCTTCACCAGATGCCAATGAGATGGGGTCAAATCAAGGAACAGAAGCAGAGGATGCTCTCCCTGTGCTTCCGAGACAGACAAAGCCACATCCTAAGTGAGCCATAGGTGCGCTCAGCCTGTTACCGAGCCTTCCTACTCAGTGCTTTCAAGGATCACAATTACCCTTAGCTTCTATTATTTTGATTGTTTAGATAAGACTTTAAATAGATCTTGTTTCCAGGGAGAATCTTATTGCACAAAGACACATTTCAGCAAAATGCTACTAATAAGGAATGAATCCCAACTGTTTAATTCTAAGGAGAGTTTACCATTTCTAGCTCATTCACTTATTTATTCAGGCAATAAGTATTTATCACACCCTGCCTGAGAGGCTCTGTCCTCGGTGCTGGAGAACACAGTCAGGAAAAAACAAAAAACATCAAAAAACTGATGAAGCATCTGCCTTCAGAGTATTTGTCCTCTAATGTTACTGTCACTGGGGATTCATCCACAAAGAAACGAATGTCAAAAATGTGTTGGGGTTCTTTTGCCAGATTCTGGGGTTTATATCTGTAATCCTAGTAACTCGGGAGTCTGAGATCTGAGGATCTTGATTCAAAGCCAGCCTTGGCAGGAAAGTCCATGAGATTCTTATCTCACATTAACTACCAGAAAGCCAGACGTGGAGCTGTGGTTCCCGTGATAGAGTGACAATTTTGAGCTAAAAGCCTAGCAAGAGTGGGAGGCCCTGATCCCAGAACCAGCATAGATAATAGATAGATAGATAGATAGATAGATAGATAGATAGATAGATAGATAGAGACTTCCTGAAGATTCTTATGCTATAGATCCACAAATGTGTTTTGAATCTGGATAAATGAGTCTAAAATCTGGATAAATGAGTCCAAGCTACATTGTGAGGGGGTACAAAAAGCCAACCCACACACAAATGTATCAGTACAAGATCATTAAAACAGTTGTAATAGAGTTCTACTTGGTAATACACCATAAACAGCTAACTGGAGTTAATTCTGCCTATTTAACAAGGAAAACAGTGGGTTCTTTTTCCATACACCACATTTCCCACGCCGTGTACCTTGATCAGAAGGACTTGGGCCCCCATGGTGGGTTCTTTTTAAAAACACATTCCCTGGACAATTTTTAATCTAGTTTCATTTGCTTGTATCTGTCTTCATTTTAGTCAAGAAACATGTAGGCTTTAGACAACAGAAAGCAAGAGAAGATGATGTCATTATATGTATCTTCCATTCTTTCTGATTTCTCATTTTCCCCTCTTGTTTGAGGTCTTGCCTATTTACACATTTATTTACTCAGAAGTATGCTGCTGAGAGCCAATTCTAAGGAGATAAATGATGTGCAAGTTATAAAATGTCCCTTTGCACCTCTACTCTACCCTTAGTGACATAAATAGGTAAGACTTTGTAAGATGAATGATATTGTGCAATATTCACCATAAATAATAATGTATTAAAAGCGCTGAAGTATCATTTTTATTCATCACTTCTAGGGATAGAAATTAGCTGAGCTTCTCCAATAGCCCTGGACCTTCCCTTGTCCTGGTCACATTATGGCAACAAAAATGTCAAGATACAATGCAGACTGCTAAAGTAGCGCCGATTTGGCAGGATATCTATGCCTTATTCACCAGTAGTGACCCTGTTTCCTGTGGCAATCTAGAAGTCTCTCTCGGCCAAATCAGATGGTCGGAAGTCAGAGACAGAGGGACAGTTCTCAAAGCTGACAGGACATTTGAGATACAGCAAGAAAGTCGAGAGAGGAAGGCAGATGAAGAAAGAAGTTTCGGGAAAAGGAGAAAGTACGGGAGTTGCATCATTAGAATCAAGAGCAGATAGAAGAGACACAAGAAGGTTTTGAGAAGTGGATGAACTTTTACTCGATTACCCAAAGCCCTGCAAGTGGACAGATAACCCCTCTCCCCATCAAGACTCTGGAGGATTCCATGCACAAGCATGTCACCCTGATGGGAAGTCCTCTCCCCATTTGGTTTGGCATGATTTCATATGCTAGCCTCCTGCCACCAAAGAGTCAAATAATGATTACTTGCGCTACAACTAATTCCATGTTCCCTAGCAAATTTTCTTTTACCTACAAGTAGAAAAAATAAACCAATCTAACCAAAGAGGTGATGCAGTAAACATGACCTGTGTGTTTCTCATCACAAATTAATAAGGTGGCACAGAAGGAAAAGAAAATATGTCAGGAGGGATGGAGAAGGAAGGCAGTAAACTCTGCTCAACCACCGCTTGAGTTCTCCATCCTAATCACTAAGGCAAAGAAACCAGGATTTCTTTTTGTTTCCAGCGAGCTGGAAGAAATGGCCACTTTGGCAGTTTCCAGGTATGAGTAGTCTCACATCCCTCGCCATCCTATCCAATGCTTCCGCCATCTTGGATGATACTGATTTGATCCATCTTCTGTAGAGCGCCCATGAAATCCTACGCCTTGCTGACAAGCACATGGCTTGGAAGTAAACCAGATGGGAGACAGGATAGCTCTCTTAAGTAGTCTTCACAAGTTACCATGACCCTGAAGCTTTTGTTACATCTGGATGGGTGAGATGAGTCTCAGGCAGCAGAGGAAAGTAACCTTCGGGGCATTTAAGGATACTAAAGAGCTTGAGCCAAGCTCTTTGGTGAAGGAGACTTTCCAAGAACTATGCTGGCAGTAAGGAGAGACAGTGATGGTCTCAGCCTATACTTGAGCTGAATTAATCACACAGTTTCGGAGTACTTCTATCTTTAGTGAAGGGTGTTCTAGATGGATGTTCCTTAGAATAAGAAAGACACTTTAGACCCTAGCATATTCCAGCATTTCTGAGTGGTCAGTAGGATCTCACACCTGCACATACCAATTTCTACTCACTCCCTACCCCCTCGTGAATGATGTAGTCCTTTTTTTTTTTCCATTTGTACCTTCTGTGAGTGACTAATGATCTGTTAGTAAATTGGAATTATGGTCCCTGCCTGGCCCTGCCAAAAAAAGATATTATCTAGAAATGGACTAAAAAAGAAAATACTCATGTGACACAGTGTTCTCATACACCTCAGTACTGAAGTTGTAACTCTGATTGAGCTTTCTGGTACTAAAAGCTACATTTGATCTTCCTCAACAAGCACCACTGGCAAAGTGGACCATGAGAATCACACAGGGGTCTCAAAGGGAAAGTTGGAAAGAAAAAGAATGCTCTGTTTCTCAGAGATTTTCCCCAGCACAGGTGCGAAGACAAAGAAGTTTTTCTTTAGGCTTTGTCTACCTCACTTTTTCTGGGTCAGTCCACCTAGCCATCTCCTGTGATTCCATCCCCCATACATACACACACACACACACACACACACACACACACACACTCCTTCCCTCCTCTCCCCTGCCCTTGGTGGCCCAGGCACACTCACTATTGGAGCAGTTCAGTGTAGACAGTGTTCTGCCTTCATGAAGAGCACACATGGGACAAGAGGGAGACTGAAATCTAGACTGGTTACAAACAACTTCTATCACAGCCTCAAAGTCACTATGCCCTCAGAACCCAGAAAGTGCTCACCTTTAGGTTTCTGGTTGGTTCATGGACTTTCAAGATCTGGTCATTTCCTGTGTCTTGATCCAGTGCTGTCTTATGAAAATGTTCACCTTAGGAAATCTCATTCGAATATAGACTCACAATACACACACTTTAGTGTTGGCATAATATACCGACACTTATTAAAAATCTACTGGCCTTGCCAATGACAACACAAAAGATGGAAAAGGTTCTAAATAACACAATAAAATCAACATCTGTTGAATGCTTTAAGAAAACGTAGGACAACATCTGACAACGCTCTGAGAGTATTTCCACACATCCATCCTTAGTGGGGAGCAGTTTATACAGAGGTTCGCATCCACTGATGAAGATGCACTGTACACATAAACTGACATGGTGAACTGAAATCCCTCTATATAAATTACTTGGTTGTAATTTTTTTAACATGTGGAACAAAGTAGCTATGGGGAGTAAAAATTAACGATAATAAATAAAGGTGTTCACATGTCCCGGGTGGACTGACAGTGTTGAGGGTCTGTAGGTGTCAGTAGCAAAGCCATTAGAGGCATCATTTCCCATGGTCTTGAAAGAAGGCTGACACTAGGGCATGCGTCACTGACTTGGGCCATTAGCACTGGAGGCTGCTGGCTGATTGGATTTTCTAGACAATCCCAATTGTTCCATGTCTCATAGTTAGCAAGCAATTTAGAGAATCAACTGAAATGATATACATTGCGCAGAATTAATAATGTTCTAATTTTACCTAATGCCGTGGCGTTCCAACACTGTTTTGAGTTGGAGGGCCCTTTCTACTGTAAAAAAAAAAAAGAAGAAGAAGAAGGGTAATCAAAGCATCACATAGTAGTGATTGTGGAGGTTTTAGGCGGCAACAATATTTGCAGTGACAATGTTTACCATTACCTATATATATGACACTAGACCAACTTTGTTATATCTGTGGGTTTTATAGGATTTATTCACACCAGGGAACAACTACAATCCTTAAAAGAAAGAGGTGCTTCCCAAAAACTGTCCAAGCAACAAACATTGGAGATAATATTTAATATTTGAAAATACAAAGGCTTCAAAATTCACCATTCATCTGCTCATTTGCTAAAATAAAATCTATTTTTCTACACAATAAAAAGTTCTTTCCTAACTTTGTTTTTCCATTCTTTAGACTTTCGGGTACTCTGCTTCCAAATGGAAACAATATAGTTTATATATTTCATACAGACATCTCAGAGATGAATTTTCCAGTCAGAGAAAATCTTCTTTCCCTTACGAGAGAATATGTCGGCTTCTAGCTCATGCCATTATTGGAACTGTACCCAAAACATTCTGTATTGTTAATTTCAGTTCCTTGGCATGGCTGATGAAAACATTCTCAGAACTTAATGTCTGGTGTTTAGACGTGCCTAAGTTCCTGTTTTCCTATACTTCATTTCTACACTGGACAAGGAGAAAAAAACATCAACTGTTCTCCCAGAACAGCTTTGGGAAAACATGTAAGATGTCAACAGCAGTTCTATATCAGTTGCTAAAATGACGCCTAGACATAAGTTGGACTCATCTATTATCTGGAGATGGAAAACAAGCAGAAAATAAAAGTGTTTTATTTCACATTTTTCACCTTATTCTTTTTCTTTTCTGTTTTAACTCCAGTTACTAAACTGGGCAGACATGACCTCTACCTCAGAACCTCACCAAGAATATTACTTGTCACACTAAAGCCAGGACAGAAAAGCAAAGGGAAACAGGAAATCTATAACACCACATCCACAGACAAAGAGAGAGAGCCAGAGACAGAGGAAAAGAGAGAAAAAATAAAAAAGAAAATCCTACAAATCAACAAAACACTCATGGAATAAGAGTATGTTGTGTGCTATTTACATGCAGTTACTTAATAGTTCATTCCAATAGTCAATTGCAGCTCTAAAGACAAAGTTCTTTTCCCCAGCTCCTTGAACAATCATCCTTCTGGTATACCATACTACACTTGTGCATGGTTGCTTATGATATCAAAAGACGGTTCCCCCCTCTTTTCTTCTCAATTATATCAGCTACTTTAAATTATGAAGGTGAAAGTATACTCATGCCAATCAAACATGTAACATGGTAGTTCATGGCTAGGGATAATTGTGTCATCTGGGAGATATTTGGCAATGTTTGAAGGCGTTTTCTGCCGTGCTGGCCTAAGGAAAGGTAGTGCTATTGGTATCAGGGGGTAGAGACCAGGAATTCGGCTAAATATCCTACAATGCAATGTATCCTACGTCTCCTCCTCCCTAAGCCCACCTTCCAGTAGAATTACAGGATCAACCCGGCCGAGTTGACCTGTGTAACGAGAAGAAACTTGAGATCCTTGGAGCGAGTCCCCAGATGCAGATCCACACACTGTGGGCAGAGACCCGGAATGTCCAGACTCTCCTTCAGCTGCCAGGACTACTGGCAGCAGCTGACCTCTAGTTGCCACTGTCTTCATGATTTGCTTCATCAAATGCCTTTCATCTACAGATACCCTCCTCCACCCATGCCAGCCCTTGGGGAGGTAGACTGCCATCACCAAGGACATGGGGTGGGGGGGAGATGGAGAAGGAGGAGGAGGAAGAATAGGAGGAGAGGAGGAAGGGGAAGCAGCGGAAGAAGGGGAAGGAGAGGAGGAGGAGGAGGAGGAGGAGAAGGAAGGGCAAAAACAATATTCTCCATTGGCAATAACTCCAACAGGTTTATGGAGTCCTCAGAACCATGGTGGAGACAGGAAGGCAGTAGCCATGGGAAGGATCCATCCCAAGACACAAAGGCCTGTGCTCTAGCAATAAGTTAGAAATGCCCAAAATGTCCTGAGACAACCAAAATGGTGTATAGAAATTGAAGACAGCCTATCGGACTCAAAACGCTTTCTGAATAATGGGAAAAAAAAAATTTTAAAGACTTTTTTTGAAGTAAACAGTGAGATCTTAAAACCAACAGACTTGCAGTATCATGACACACACCTCTAATCCTTGCCTTTAAGAGGTTGCAGCAAAAGGACCTAGAGTTGGAGACCAGCCTGGAAAACATTGGAGATCCTGTCTGGAAAAAGAGAATTTACAAAAGAGAGAGGAGCTGGTGTTCATCGCCCTCATCTCTCACCCACCTGAGTTAATGCTGACCACAAGCACCTATCTTCTAAAGAACAGGAGCTGGAATTCCTTCTTGAGTCCTGTAAAGGCACAAAACTCTGGCAATGGCTCAGGTCAACTACAAAGATACCTTGGGCATATCTCCTTGGGGAGTTACAAAAGGAAGTCAATGAACCATCCGGGGCATGGGTGGGGGGGTGGTCGTTGCTGAGCTACAGCTATTTTTAGCACTGAGTCATTCCAACATGGCTGAGCCACAAAACTGAAGTTCCTAAGTGAATTTGTTGTCAGGAAAGGGAAGGCTGGAGCCACTCTGCAAGAGTTATGTGAACGTGAATAAAAAGTTTGCAGAAAGATGGTATGCAAAGAAGTGTGATTTGTGTGTCATTGCAACCTGTGTACTTTTATGGCAATTCGTTTTTCAAACACTGTATTTTTCCCTATCTTCAGCTTAGCAGATAGGCATTTATTTTTTGACAGCTGATTCCAGTTTTTTACAATGCAAAACATTTCTGTAAATTGTTATCTTAAACGAATCTTCATAAAAATAACGCATAAGCCTTTGCATGCGTTGGTGAGAAAATATTGAATGTCAGTGAGGTATTCAGTAAATGATCAGGTAAAAAATAAGAAGAAATCCACATGGATGTTTGTGTAGCAGTGCCAAACACACAAAATAGAGAAAAGCAGAGACTGTGTAAGTCTCATCTCATAAAGTATCAATCCAGAATCCAAATGTCTTCATCTGTTTACAGTCAACTCCATCACCATTTCAACCATAAACCCAGCATCCTGGGGCTCAAGGTCTGATTCAGATGAACTGGCACACATCTGACCTACAGTTCCGTTACTGATCAAAGGGAGCTCCATGGAAACCTGTGCTACCCAGGCTTGGGGCTGAATGGAGACCCCAGTCAGAAAGATGGATGAACCATCATTGCATTAAGAACCCACCAGAGGACCAGCCGGTTCATCCTAGAAAGACTCTGAGTCCTGCAGATAATAACGTGGGCGAATCTTCCTGAAGGATGGAAACTATTAAATATGGATGGTAGCCTCTAGAAAGAGAAAGCATGTCAGAAACGTCCTCTCAGGGAGTCTGAACTTCATGGCTAATTTACGTGAAGTTAGATCTCTACTGTACTTTTGTTTATTTATATCACTACATCTGCATATGAAGAGGCATGCATATATGCACTATGAATATGTGTGTATATACATACCATATTCATATATACTACCTACGTATATGCATTCACGTGGATCTATACCCTCACATTGGTATGAACACATGTGAAAGTCATTGCCTTCTGACAGGGTTGTTACATTCTCATTAACCCATCCTATGTAAGCTAAATGCATTCCATTTCCTGAGCATCCTAGCATACCAACATAGTACCTGTACAGTACCAGTTCTCTCCCTTCCTGACCTTGAGGTAGATGGTGAATGCCCGATACAGCCACTCTGCTTCTGTAGCCCGTTTCATACCATTTGTCACTAGGCCCAGGAAAGGTCAAAGTTCAACGTTCAAATGGCAATTTCTACCAAATGTGGATCACTCTCAAACCATTCAAACTACTCCATTCAAACCATTCCCAGTCCAGGGGCTGGTCTTTAACTAGCTGCATTATTGTTGAAAAGACTGTGCATATATTGAAATGCATAGGAGTCAGATTCATAGCAGAGCATTTTGAGAGTTAAAATTATAAATCATGGACTTAGCCACAGTTTTCTTTCTAATTATGTTCTCCGTGAAGAACATTTTGGTTAAGCATTAAGGAGTCTTGTCTTGGAGCCTCATCTTTGCTACCTGAAATCTTGCTAAGTTTCCCAAGATTTCTACACAGGCTGATTCCTTGGGCAAGTGACAAAGCAAGCAGAGATTGGCCTATCATCATGTATTTTTACTCTTCTATATTCTCTTCTTGGTGGTAAAAGTAGAAAAGGGATTTCGGAGATGCCATGCTAACATTTGCATTAATTCACACTTTCTTTGGAAATTTAATCCTACCAGTCAGGAAAGAAATGCAAAATTCAAGGCTCTTCCATTTATGTGAATTTGCACACCTTTAATTGGCTGCATTTTTAATTACTTAAGAGCAGCTATTATTTTATTGTTCCACTTCCACAAAACAGCTAGTCGACTTTCCTTCACAGGATCTAATTGCTAGGCTGTGCATCAACTTTAGGCTTAAACTGGCTTACATTATCAGTGTTCAGTATACAACACTGTTTAAAAGACTGTAAGTTCTTTTACATCCTAAATGACATGCATGCACAATAATTTCAAGCTTACAATGCTTGAAGTCATAGAGCAATTGGGAAAAGCAGATTGGCAGGCCTGAAAGTTTTACAACTACATAAAGGTAGCCTCCAATTTAGCTACATCTCCATCTTCCACAGTTTCCCACTTCTATGAGAATCTCAATCATCATCATCACCTCTACCAGACAATGAGCAAGCCGAGAAGAAAAGGCAGAAGATGCAAATCGGTTTGTTGCTTTTACAAGACCCTCCAAAGGTTTGTTGAAAGAAAAAAAATATGTCCAAACTAATGACTGCAATGAGATTTGGAGAAAACGTTAAAATTTTATTAATTCATGTCTTCCTCACTTGCCCGCCCCATTAACACTGGTAATTGAAAGTGGGCATCATTTTTCATAGCACACTAAGAAAACACCATTGTTTTCAGTCAAGAGCACAGACCAGAAAGCCAGATCTTCAATGGCCGCAGGAGTGACAATTACAGAAATAAACATGAGAATGGAATGCTCCACATTCTGCTTTGCAAGGACAATTCTGAAATTTTGCTATAGAACAGTGAAACTGGGACCCCTTGGCACAAAAAAGAGGTCCAAAGACAAAGTTTGCAACAACTTAATAAGATACAAGCTCCCAGATACACAGTTTGGTTGCACTCGTGCTAGAATTCGCAAGGACTCTAACCTCTGCCAGGGTCTACTATTCCTGTAATACTAATTGTGCTCCTTTCCACACACTCATAGATAAATTGTGGCTATTGCTGGATTATGAAAATTAGAATAATTCCATGAAGAAGGCAGAACTTGAGCTGGACCCTGGAATTAGAACGAGGCTATCAGGACTAGCAAATAGAAATGCAGTGCCCGGCAAGGTTGCAAGAGCTCATCGAAGATGAGATCAGAAACCAACTCACATTTCACACTGATTGGTTCTATTCTTATAGCAACGCACTGACTCCTTGCACGGTCTGGACATAATTAAGTGTTAGAAGGAATCACATACGTGATAAGTTGCAGGCCTCTCCTGGGCCAAGAACTTTTTCGGTCGCAGAGATCGTGCTTCCTATTTGAACACTCAGGACCTCACACTGGGCACCTTTTGTAACAACCACTCCATAACTATGTGTTCTTTAGGTGGATTTGGCTTGGAGAGGCAAATGGATGGAAGGATGAAGGGAAAGAAGGATAAGTACACAAATCATGGCACCATGAAGATAAGTGGGTTGCGGGTGGCATAATGTATCTGAAAGAGCAGAATCTTAAGTGGGCCCCTCCGACCCCACAAGAGTTAGCCCAGGTCTTTTGGAAGACCTCAGCATGTTGGCTGGATTACTCTTCCCAAGGCTGTCTATCAAGAGTCTGCATGTGAAGTCTCCATCAGACACTGTTTCCTTCAACACTATCTTCAAAACCTTGAACTCAGACAGCTCTGGATTCCCCTCAGCCCTGTAAGACCAGACTTTCCTACTTTGGAACCAAATGGTAAACCTTGAACACAGAAGTGAAGTACAGCGCATTTTATAGAGCAGTGGCAAATTTTTCTCCTCTTAATCAACTCTCCTTCTCACACCAAAAGACAAAACCCCAAACCAGCTCCTTGATCGGTAAAAATAAGCTGTTTCCTTGATTAATTGCACCGTGCCGAGCAAAAGACAGCATAAGAGGTCATAATTTATGGTAGTAATCTGAGGTAATTTTGTCATAAACTTTCCATAAGTTGCATAGTGTAGGCTTTTTTTTTTGGCAAACATCACACTTTTGTCCAAAAAAAAAAAGGAAGAGAATGGGGGAAGTAAAATAAATATTTAAGCACAGAGAGATCATCCCAACAAATGTTCCTCCTTAGATCATCTGTTCTTCATTTTGTGATATATGTTATAAACAATCAGCACGCTGCAGCCCTTCACAATACTCCATGCTTTAAAATTCAACAAATATGCTAGTGCCTTTATTGAATGTATTGAGTCGGTGTGCATTCGCAGATGACTGTTGAGATGGAGCTCTGTGACATGTAAATGGGCAGGCTAAACATCTCGGAGGGAGATCATCCCTCCCACGTGGACAGATGCATGGGGGGAGAGGGGCAATGTGTTATTTTGGTAGTTCTACAAAGGATTTTAGGGCAAATCATTTCTTGTCTCTCTCTCTCTCTCTCTCTCTCTCTCTCTCTCTCTCTCTCTCTCTCTCTCTCTGATCCCTGGGGAACCCCTATCTTGGCTACTAAAAGCACGACATGATTTACTCACTGCCAAGTGGGTCTTTTGGCTGTCCTTCTACCCAGAATATATTAACAATATAACAAAGCTTTAATTTATTTTTTGCCAATTGAACACGCAAATATTTTTAAATTTTTTTATTAGTGTCTTTAAGAAGTTGTACAAAAGAGTTGCCTTACATTTAATAAGGCAAGTTACAAATATAATATGTCGTGATCAATGTCAATGTTTTCAACATAAAGCTTGAAGCTGAGTTTCACGCCCCCTTCCTCTGGATTCTGCAGTCATCTCCTGTTTTAGTTTTGCACACTAATCCCACACTTTTCTGTCTTTTGGTAGGAGAACAATATAGTTATGGGGCAGGGAGCAAATATAGAGCCATCATTTCATTCAATAGTTTACAGAAAAAAAATCTTCCAAAAATGAACACATACACAAACACAATAGTGGAAGTTTTAAAAAGCTATATATAAATCACTGAGATTTATTTATTGTCGTGAGATCCTGAAATCTACCCTCTTAAAATTATGAAGTGAACAATTCATTAATGTTAGCAATGTCGTACGGTAATATTGTACAGTACCTTTTTAGAATTTACTCATCTTCCCAAAATTGCAAATTTGGAAATGTTGAATAGCAAATCTCCATTTCTCCCTACCGTCAGACCCTGGCAACTACCATCCGATGCTCTGTTTCTGTAGGTTTAGCTTTATTTTAGATACCTCATATAATTGATCAATATTTGTCCTTCTGTGGCTGGCTTATTTCATTTAGTAGATTATCTTCTAATTCATCCACGTGGCTACATGTAGTAGGACTTTTTACTTCTTTACTTTACCATTGCATTATATACCAAATTTCCCTGATCCCTGCAGCCACCAGCCTGTACATATGGATGTAAGTGTTTCCATGCCCTGTTTTTTGTAAATAATGCTGCAAGAAACCCTGCAGGCCACTCTTCAAGGTCCTGATTTTAATACTTTTGGAGAAAAATCTAGAAGTAGAAATTTAGGAGCCTATGGCAGTTCTATTTTTTGTTCATTTTTTTTTTTGAGGAACCAAAGCAGTTGCAACACTAAAGAGGGTCAATTTCTCTACATCATTGCCAACACTTCTTTTTTCCAAATTTTTATTATCAAACTGATGTACAGAGAGGTCACCGTTTCATACGTTAGGCATTGGATACATTTGCCAACACGTTTTATCCTTTGACTTTTGACTTTTTAGTAATAGCCGTTTTAACAGCATGTTCACTTCCTTGATAAAGATGTTCAACAATTTTCATATATCCATTGGTCGTATGTGTGTGTGTGTCTGTGTCTGTGTATGTATATATACACACAAATATACATATATACACGTATATCTACCCACATATATATAAATATATATATACATATATATATATATATATATATATATATATATATATATTCCCCCCTTTGGAGAAATGTCTGTTTGATTCTCTTGCCCAGTTTTTAACTGCTTTCTTATGATTCTTTGGCTATGGACTGTAGGAATTCCTTGTATATACTCAATTTATATGGTTTGCATTATTTTCCCATTCTATAGACTGTACACAGACACTGGCTGTGTTTTCTTTCCTGTGTCGATGCTTTTGAATTTGATGGCATCACCTTGTCTATCTTTGTTTCAGTTGCCTATGTTTTTTATGTCACCTTCAGGAAATTATTTCCAATTGCTGGTTTCTTCTAGGAGATTTCCCACTTGGACATTTTACATTTAGGTTGCTAGCTCACTTTTTAGTTCATTTTTATGAATGGTATAAGGTAAAGTCTAAAGTCTTTCTCCTGCTTGTAAAACCCTGTTTTCCTAAGACCATTTGTTAAACATATACTCATTCCTTTGCCCACTGTGTATTCTTGGTTTCGTGGTCAAAGATCAATGGATAATATCTGTGGACATTTCCTTCTGAGTTCTCTACTCTGTTTGTTAGTCAATACATTTGTCTCTTGTCAGGGCCTTCCCTTTCTAGTTAAGTGTATTTATAATGTATTGTGAAGTCTAGGAGTGCAATGACTCTGGATGCGTTCTTTCTCTGATTTCTTCTAATTAATATGATTTTTATAGGTTTGCCGTAACTGTGGAAAATAGGATTTGGGTAACGATTATTTTCAAATCTATGAATTGCTCTAGGTAATGCAGATATTTTAACAATATTAAGCCTTCCAGTTGATAATTACAGAATGCCTTTCTATTTGTTTGTATCATTTTCAATTTCTTTCATTAGTGTTTTCTAGCTTTCAGTGTATAGCTCTTTCATCTCTTCAAATTTATTTCTTAATATGTTATTCATTTAGATGCCACTGTAAATGATATTTTCCTTAATTTCCTTCCGATACTTTGTTTATAGAAATACTGTACTTATTTTGTATCTCATGAATTCACTAAGTTCTCTTATTAGATCTAGCAGCAGTTGTTTTTTTGTTTCTTTTTTTTACTTGTCACAATTGTGGAGTCTCTAGTATTTGTTGCACAGGAAGTCATATAATCTGCAAACAGGTATAATCTTTCCTGTGCTTGTCCTATTTGGGTGCCTATTTTGTATCCCACAAGATAAAAATCAGTGTTCCAATCAAAATGTTTAGGAGTTGAATAAATGTATAAAGAGCATCTTCAAATTTCAAGATGCAAATTCATATGTTAAAGGCCACAAGAATTCTCACATGCTTAACTTCACTCAGCAGCTCTTCACCCATTTATTTTTTTAAGTATGAATATTTTCTTCACAAGAACTCCTATGACACGTGGAGCAGCTGAGGCGTATTGGAGCCTGTTTGGATGGCTTGTGAGAGGCACCTGTATGTGTATCTTCCCACCTTTATATCCAGGGACGTCGGAAGAGGAAGTGATTCTACCATGAAAACCTCCGGTCCTAAGGATTCTCCCAGCCCCGGACGGAGACTGCTCAGAATCCCATACCCAACCCTGGGAAATCTGCTTCCGTAGTACTTTCTAAGCAGGCATCTTGTAGTTACTCATTTTTAATCCGTTACATTTCTCGTTTAGAATGCAGAAGTACATCAAAATTTCATTCTTCCAGCACACTACAATATATTCATCATTTTTTTTTAATCACTGAGAAAATTAGGAAGGAGCAGAGTTGAAAGAATCAAAGGAAGGGAAAGCTACCTCGGGCTAATAGGCCTGCGCACACAGAGAAATCCACAGGTAGAAAATGACACATGGGAATTTTCAAAGCAGCCAGACAGGACTGTCACGGCGGTAGTTCTCTATTTATGTGACTTGATTTCATGAGGCAATAGGACATTCTAATTGATTTATTTTTTTCCGGTCACCGTATCTATCCCCTAGGCCCATCATATAGAAATAGCTCCAGTGCTCTGCAGGGCCGTGTTTCGAAGTCGTTTTAGACTTGAGTATTTGGGGCTGGGGTGACGGGTGTCCTGAAGAACGCTGTCACAAGTGGAACCAGTCAGTACCATCCTCCCTCAGACGAGGTCGAAAATACTCTTCCAGTAAACGCCATCCCGACTGGCACAGGTCTCTTCCCTGCTCGCTCTCAGCTACTCTTACATACACTTCTCGGGGATTAAAACTTCAAGCACCAGCCGGGCACTGGGCTAGGGGCCAGTGGCTAGAGATTTTTCAACAGGTGGTCGATAGCAAGACCAAGAGAGAGTATTGGTTTAAAAAATAAACAAACTTATCTCCCTCATAGAAGATTTATCTTATTCCTTAACCTTTTCACCAAATAGACCAACGTTATGTAAGCCAAGCTGCCTGGGACATTGGCAGGAGTCTTCTTCACACAGAATTAGAACACACCACACAGATAAACTATGTCGTATGTGGCTCTGGAAGCAAAATGGGAATCTCAGCAACGGGCAAACAAACCCTGTTGCTCAGTAACCCTGTGGCCGTGTGCCGTACAGTAACTCTGCGCCCAGCCCACGAAGCAAGACTCCAATTCCATCTCCGTGGAGTCATGCATACCAGAATTACAGGCTTGCATGCCGCAGGCTTCTGAGCGAAAGAGGAAACTCCAATTGTGGACTGTGCTATGGGCTTCCCTCAAACAAGAGGAGGGCACGTAGAATTCTTCTCGCAATGGTCATGGGCCAAAGGAGATTCAAGGCCATTTGTCTGTCATGCAAATACGTAATATATCACAGGCGAATCCACCACATGTCACATGTGGACACATGACACATCACAGTGGAACTAGAGGCAAGGAAGAGGGACGGGTTGCCAACCGCATTCACGCGATCATAGGTCCACAAAGCTTTAACCAATGAGGAAACTATACAGCACATGTGCATTTTATTCTTGGGAAATTAGATAAGCCGCTGAATTGTTATCATTCTCCTAACCCAAGGGCTGCATGCATAGGGCTGCCTACACACACACACACACACACACACACACACACACACACACACACGGAAGTGAAAAGGATGAATGAGGGACACCTCATTCATCTCTTCTACTACCACCACACCTCGGACTTATCAAAGCACTGTCTGCTTTCAGCAGTTATTCTAGATATTTCCAAGCTGACAAGTGAGCTCCCAACATCTTTTTAGACTTACATCGTCCTTATCTCTTAATGAGAGCCAAGGGAGTTGACTCTTGGAGGAGTTATAAGTGCTTGTTTTATGTTCTCCATCCGCTACCATTTGTTTCCAAGTCCTTCCGTGACTATTAAAAACATAGCCATCAACATCCCGATTCCAAATGATAAATCTAGTCTAAGCTCGGGGACTCGCTCAGACCTTCACTAAGATGAAGCACAAAATGGGAGTAGTCATGAGAGCTAGTACTTGCTGGGCACATTCCACTTAACTCACAACAGCTAGTACTTGCTGTGTAGTTATCTGTTATTTTGTGTTATCATCTGGACCTAGGGAGTCCCGGGATGTGTCAGGTGTTAAAGGCTTGGTCTCCCGAGAGATGGAGTGGAAACTCTGGGAGGGAGGGAGGGGTTGGAAGTTTGGAGAGGTGGGGGGGGGGGTGTTCTAAAGGAAATACTAAGATCTTCAGCCCTTCTTTCTCTCTCTTTTTGTTTACTTTCTGGCTGCCATGAGGTGAGCATCTTTGTTCTTCCTCATCCTTCCTCACCGTGATGTTCTGATCTGGAACAAAGCAACAAACCAAGCAGACATGGATTACAAACCATAAGCCAAAATACATCTGTAAGTTGCTTCTCCCTCTGAAATCTTGTCACAGCCATGAAAAGCTAACACCCTTTTTAAAAAAAAAACTTGGTTTTACTATATGTCTAACGAAAGTTTATTCCGGGGGGGGGGGGGGGGTGGTTTACAGCTAAGGACTCTGAGACATAAATATAAGTAAATATATAATATAAATATATAACTACAGCTATATATATATGTAGAAAGATTTGCCTAGGTATACATAACAAGAGAAAGAGCCAAGGATATGAGACTAAATAGTCACTATTCTCAATTCTTCCCCGTTTGGTTCCTTGAGTCAATATAGACATTCTGTCCCAAATATTCTGATGGAACTAAAGGACAGACAAAAAAATGATGTTAATTTGGTTCTTAGGGAGTATTTTTCTTAGTGGGAGCCCAGGGATAAAGCTCTAAGTTACGTCCCAGTTCCTTTTCCAGAGTGCAGTTCAGAGGAAGCAGGTGATGGCTAGACTGGGGGTTAAGATGAGCTGACTTTCTTGCCCTCTGTGAGATCTGCCTCCCCCTTTGCTGGCTCTTACCTTGACGATGGTTGGCACAACCCAGTGGCTGATGTTTGCAGACATCTTGAGTGATTCCATTCTGATTAACTTCTAGCATGGACAAAATGCAGAATATACTCGCTCCCACTACCCAGTGGCTCCTCCATTAATGGTCAGGTAAGTTTTTCATGTAGACCAATCACTTTCCTACACTTAATGTTAGATTTGAACACAAAGGTAGAAACCATCCAGATAATTCCACATCAAGGAGACAGGTGTGAATTTATACGATTGTCAGTGCCTCAATATTGGTAGCATGATAAAAACACAATGATTATGAAAGTTTCTTGGTATTAATCATGTTTCGTTCATTTGGCTTTTCAATAAACATGTTCCAGATCAGAATAAAATCTCTCCCCATCTCTATGAAGCTGTGGTGACCTAATGGCACTTGGATGAGACGCCAGAATTCCAACAATAATTAAAAGGAGGAAGAAGGGAACAGAAGCGTCAGGTGGCAGGTTTAGCTTCATGCACAGAAACAGTGCAGGTGGAGGGCTGGCAATGCGGAGGGTTAGCCAGGTTTCCTTAGGCGAGAAACGATTGTCTTTCTGAGCCTCATCCTCTGATTGTAGGTGGGGGATCAAAGTATTATCTTCTCCAGAGAATCAATGGGAAAGTTAAATAAAATAATGACTGTGAAAATACTTCCTGATTTGTGGAGTTCTATACAAACACGGATCTTTGTTCATGCAATAGAGAATTTTGCAATTACTTGTCTGGCGTTTCTGTTTCTTCAGCACTCGAAGTTTGGGGGAGGGAATACAATAGGGTAATATATTTGTTTGTATATATGAATTCTTTCATAGCAAATGTCAAGAATGTATTCCAGGAAAGACACTTTGGAAGGCATTCTGTTCTACACCTCTGCTTGGAAATTCTCTCTGTACTCTCCCTCTTGTGAATTTTTTTTCTTTATGAATAATTGAAAAGTGCCAAATCGTTGTTTCGTTAAACTAGTATCCATTTTTTTGATCCAAATAATATTTGGTCATGCTTTTACAAGCATGTGCTTGTTCTTTTCAATTGCCTGCCTGTTGTCTTTGCCTTGTCTCTTTTCCCGGATACAAGTTTGTTTGCTTTTTGGTTTTCAATTTTGGTTCTGGTTTTGATGAAGTTTTCCATTTAGTTGGTTGTTTCTACTTGCTTGATTTGGTTTGGCTTGGTTTTGAGGTTTGGGATAGATTTCTTTATACTGTTAATTACTTTTATTTTAAAGAAGAAATTCTGCATTTGTTCTTGGAGTAACTATTGCAGTTTTTCACTGATAATCTTGAAAATATATGAAATTAGTGGTAAATAAATAAAATGCCCATGCCTTTGCTTTTGAATTCTTTAAATTCAATTCAATTTAGGGTGTTAACTCTATTTTTTTTCCTTCCTACCACTTTACACAATAAAAGATTTATTTACAGGGGAAAACAAATGCAATATACTTGATACTTTAAAAGTTACTAGACTAAATTATTAGTCTAATAATTTCAGACACTCATTACCAGACTAAATTATTAGACTACATCTAATGTTATACTAATTATAATAAACCAAATAATTTTTAGTCTTACAATTAAATAATTTTAGTATCATTACATTTAGTCTATAACAGGCTAAATAATTTTAGACAATAACCATTAGGCTAAGTTGTTAGTCTAATACTTTGTTATTAATAATTTAGGCCAGTGGTCCATTTTCCTACCATTTCCTCCCACAGATACAACTTGCATTGTTATAATTCAAATTCTGAATAACCTGTTTTGAATATATGATTACCAAAATACACCATGGTGCTGTCAGATCGATAACTTAGCTGAAGGCAAAAGTCTTTCAAAGCTTAAGAAGGAGGAGGAAGAAAAATGAGAGGAAGACTTCGTTATAGCCAGTAGCTATCTACTGATTATTATAAGCAAGCACAAAGAGAATGGGGACTTGGTCCATTCTTAGATCACCCAACTTCAGCCAAGTTAATTTGAAGTGAAGCAGTTTGCCTCTTCTTTATATCATACCATGGTGGGGTGAGGAAACAAACATATGGTGACTATCCTTGGTCATGAATTTGGTGGGGGCCCTGTGTTAACTCTATAGGGAGGTCTTTGTTTTCCTTGATGTTCATGTGATGCTACATTTTCGGGGGTTATATAAGAATATGCCTACTTGCAGTCTGTTTTCCTGAAGTTGACCTCTACTTCAATGTGCATTGCAGCTTTTGAGGCTGAGATCACACATTTCCTAAGAAGTGTTCCCCTTTTTGTTTTTCCTTTGCCCATTGTTTTTGATTCGTTCTATTTTCTAGTTATAGAAATACATTTGATTCAGGTTAATCTCTTAGTTGGGCCATCTACTTCTTTTATATTTCCTTCCTCTTAAATTCTGAATTCTTGATGAATATATGTAATTCATCTTACACTGATCAATTCCATTTTCATCAGATACTATTTACCTCCTCTCATAGTCTACAAAGGCACAATTAAGTTTTCCATAGGCATGCGTTTTCAATATTTCCCCACCAGAGATCGTTGGTTTATTTTCTTTCTCTCCTTCCTTCTTTCTTTCCCTCCCTCCCTTGGTGACTTTTCAAAGCTGTATGGCTTCTTGGTTTAAGCAGAATCAACTCTTCCTATTTTCATGCATCTAATGCTACACATAGACCCTAAGACAATGAGTGCCAATGGGACATGGAAATGGACAGGGGAGTAAATACTGAATACTAGGAAGCTTCAGAGAAGGGACACCTGTGACCAGGTTATACCACACCTCAGGTAAGCGAAACTGTTTCTGCATAACTACTCTTAGGCCCACTTTGATGGATCTTTGAACATCATTGGATAAATTGATTCAATCTTTCCGTAAGCTCATTAGCCAATCATCAGATACTTTTGTTCTTAATAGAAATCAGCCTATTTCCTTCTCACTAATTCATCTTAGGCCCAAAACCAGGATAATCAACTCTTAGCATTTTCTTCTCACTCCTTTATATATTTGTGTAACTAAAACACACCCCAAAGGTAGTACCTAGTGAATCTAGAAGTCCAGATAGTACTCATCACCCTGTTTCTCTCATGTATCTGTAAAATCAGTTCTTCAGTGAACGTCATGAAGACCAAACACACTGTATCCAAACACCATCTCCTGTAGTGTGACTTATTATAAAAACAAGGCTATTATTAAACATGAGCCTAAAGAGGAGCAGATTTACCTTGTTTTATATACACAGCACATACATGAAGTATATAAGCAACTATGTCCACTCTACCTAGTATATACGTTGAATGCTCATATTTTATATGAAAGATTATACAATGAGATGTAGCTACAACGGCATCTGTAGCTCTGCACAGGGATATAAAGCTATCCATTCGTGTCTTTGTCTGCTACAAGTCTGACAGTTTACATGTACTAAGCATCTGCACGGCAAATCCATTCCTTATGAAGATTATCATCACCTCACAGCAACAGACACCAGAAAACTCAGATGCTCGACAAATCACTGTCATAGAGTTTCTTTTCTCAATGTGCTGATGGTCTGCCCTTCAGATTAATTGTAATCTGATGCCATGTATTTAGCTCAAACCCTCCATCTTTCATGTGTATTTCTTCTTAGGTCAGCACCTTCAACTGCCTTTGGCAGTGTTTTGATTTTTCACAAGAATTGTTACATTAACTCCGAGTCTAACTGAGTTTCTTAAATAAACTTCGAAGCTAAGAGCTTTCATCTCTTCACAAAGATATCAGGCTGCCAAAAACAGCCAACAATGTTCACACATTTTTATATTTTATTTAGATATAGGAGTAGGATATATAAATACACTGACAGTTTATGACGATGTTGCAACAACTATCAACCTGGTGTATTTATATTTATGTATCAAGAATGAACTTTTAGCATTTCGCCATGGATAATATTATTTGAACATTTGGATGGTATTTCGATGAAAGTCAGATCACACAGGCTTAGAAAAAAAATATTATGCGCTGTACATTCTACCCTAAATTGAAGCCTTTAGTAACAACATTAATGTTTTTCTTTCAATGGAGATTGAGATATTGTGTACAAGTACATGTAAGATCAAATAAATGGAGAAACCAAAAGCCCTCATGTGTAACAAATGTGTCCAGTTAATTTCCAATAAACAAAAATCCCCTTGAAATGAACAAACAAGTGGCCACTCAGAAACGTAACCATTAAGCATTCCCTGGAAATTCTCAGATGCCCTCATTTTACAGGGGAAAAAAATGATTTTCAAAGCTACTGAGATATTTCTAATCATAAATGAGAAAACATCACTTCTTGAGCTCTGACAAGCTTTGAAAAGCCACTGAAATCTCTGGAAGTGGGCAGAACAGCTGGTGTGGTCAGCAACTTCACTGTTCTCCGGGAATGTTTATCTCAACCCTACGTGAGTGAACTAACTTGGAAGGACAGGTATTCTCTGGGATGGATTTTTTTTTTTTGACCAACTCCTAGGGTTCAAAAACATTGCTTGAAGGAGTCTATTCCTTTTATTATTTCTAATAATTCATTTAGGGAAAATGACCTTGTTGTGCAACTCGGCTTGGAACTGTTAATTAAAATTAACGAGGATCTTGCTGCTTGGTGCTGGCTTGGTTCTCAGATCAAGCTAGTTGAATCTGGACTGGTCTGACGTCCTGCCTGGACGGGCTTGGCATGGTGCCAAGAAGCCAGCAAGAGGCCATGGGAGGTTAAAAATCTGAGCTGTTAGCAGCAGATCTCTGGAAGCCGAATGTGGGACATGAAAACGAGAAAAGGGCCTAACACCCAGAGGGGCAGGTAGGCCATGCGAAGCTACCAACATCCTATACTTTCCTCAGCTTTCAATCAAGAGCACTGCACAGACATTCAGAGGATATTCAGTGATTGGATAATACAGTTATTATTTTTTACTATTGAAGTACCCAGTGGCAGAGCTCTGTTTTTCTATTCCATATCTTAAGATAAAAAAATAAATCAATTAAACTTGCTTCCTGTAAGAGCTCCAACTTAGGGGAGGAAATGAGATTCAGAGCAGGTACTGGGTCATTTTTGAAACATATTTTAGGAAGGGATGATTTTTTTTTTTAGTGGCTTACTGGGTTCCCTAAAGGGTACATTTCACTGGGTACCAGAATTTCACTGGTACCCAGTGAAATGTAAATTATACTTGGCATAGTTTGGTTGTGTAAAGGGCAACAGGCTCAGATCTCTCAGACTCAGAACCGTGTTCCTCTCTCTGGGTCAACACACACTATTTATTCCCTTTTAGCCTTCGCCGTGTCATCATCGTAACTTAGGTGAGCAGAGACAATCACGATTTCTGAACTACTTCGCAGTCACATTTAATAAACATGCCTTCCTGTCACTTCTGGGTAGGCCCTCTATCTGACTATGAGAGAGAAAGCGAGGGAAATAAGACTGGGTATTGTGGTGCACACGTGAAGTGCCCGCTACTGAGGAGGCATAGCAAAGATAATCTGGGAGGTTTTCCCTGCCCCTTCCTGCCCCCCACCAAATTAGTGAGACTCTATCTCAATACCAAAGCGAGGGGTAGTTCATGCCTGTAATCTAAAATACATAGGAGGATTGCCATCTTGCAGACCACAGCAAGCATGGGAAAAAGCATAAGATCCTATCTTTAAAATGGAGTAGGGGTGGGTTAGAAGTGTGTCTCCAGTGGTAGATCATTTGCCTAGTAGGCACAAGGCCCTGAGCTCAAATTCTAATGCTATGAAAAGCATTATTTATCATTATTATTAAAGATAAGGGTAATGTTGTTAAGATATCAAGTTGCCCCTAAACGATATATAGATTCCATAAAATCCCAGTCCAAATCTGGTAGGACTGATTCTTAGAAATCATCTAGCTGACTCTAAGTATATATGAAAAGGTAAGGCAAATTAAAATAGAGAAAATAATTTTGAAAAAGGGACAGAATAACTCAACTGTAGGGAAGACATTGTGGCACGAGAGGAAAAGTCGCCATAGGAACTGATGAAACAGAACACAGTCCATGACGGATTCCCACAGGGGAGAGCCACTGCTTTTCAATAAAGGTGTAAAGACAATTCAATGGTGAAAGTATAGTCTTTGCAATGAATAAGTCTGGAACAATCACCTAACCATACAATAATAAATTCTAAAGAAAAAAATATCTTTGGCTGGGAATGTGGCTAGTGGTAGAGTGCCTGCCTAGCATGCATGAAGCCCTGTGTTTGATTCCTCAGCACCACATCCACAGAAAAAAACAGAAGTAGTATGGTGGCTCAAGGGGGAGAGTGCTAGCCTTGAGAAAAGCAGCTCAGGGCAGTGCACAGGCCCTGAGTTCAAGCCCCAGGACTGGAAAAAAAAAAAAGAATATCTTAAGCTAGGCATGGTGGTTCTCACGTCTAATACTAGGACCTGAGACAAGAAAGTTCAATACCATTCATGGCTACACAGTAAGATCCTTCTCATTAACTAGGTAGATGATAGATAGATAGATAGATAGATAGATAGATAGATAGATAGATAGATAGAATCTTCATCTTTACCTAGAACTTTACACAAAAAGTAAAACACATCTATAGGCAAGATCATAAAACCTTTAGGAACACAATCCTTGAGAGCATGAATTTCAAGCCGAGATTTTCTAGGCCTAGTACCAAAAATACAAACCACAAGGGGCGAGGGGGAAACACATTGGAGTCCATTAAAAAAAATTAAGTATGGCTTTCAAAAGACGCTGTTAAAAGAATGAAAACAGAAGCGACATATAAGGAGAAAATAGTTGCAGTGCCTTTATCTGATATTAAGAACTGCATCATAGTATAAAAATACTTCTCAAAATCCATTAATAAGGAACCAAATGAGCCAAGAAACCAAAGAGGAAAATGCATACCATGGAATACATACACATTGCAATAAATGTACAAGAAAGGTTAAGTCATGTTTGTCATTAGGAAAACACATTGGAGCTAACCTAAGAAATCACTAAACACCTTTTAGCATGACTAATCAAGAGAAAAATCCTGGTGAGGAAAAGTCAGTGAGGCATAATAGCTCAGGCTTCCATCCCATCAGAAGGCAGAGACGGGAAGACCACTTCAATTGTGAGACCAGCCTCGACTACATAGCAAAACTACAACTTAAAACAGAACCAAGAGCACAACGCAAGACAAGAAGAATGTGGAACGTTTTCATTCTCACACGTGAATGGTAAGGAAGAAAATTAATGGATTAAGTTTCAAATCGTGTTTGGCAATTTCTCAAAAAGGTAAATACGTACGTAAAGAAAGTGGGTCATCTGACTCCTAGGTATTTACTCAAATGAAACAAGCCTTATATTTATACAGAGCTTCTGTACAGATTCTTATGATAGTGTTCTTTGTTATTACAAGGCATTCCCTCCACGAGGGAATAACTAAACAGACTATGGTGAAGCCATGCGATGAAATATTACTCAGCAAATGAAAGGAACCAACTATTGATACTCATAACAACTTGAGTAAGTCTCAAATGCATTACGTAAAGAAACAAAGCCAGGCTCAAAAGGCTATTAGGTGATAGAATTCTATTTAGATGATGCGCTTGCAAAAGCAAAACTATATGAAAACAAAAAGAATCCTGCTGGTGGTGAGAGGTGAGAGGAAGAGGGCGGCTACTCTCTTGGGAAGGATCATGGCGAAAAGCTGGGGGGCTACTAGAACTGTTCCATAGATGTTGGGGTACAACATGTGGGGTACTCTCCATATGGTAGCAGACGCTTGTGAAACTATAGAGTGCTACACTACTAAGAGTAAATGAGGGAAGAACTATTGGAGAGATTTAATCCAGGAGAAGAAATAATGGGAGAAGACACATGGGAGATATTTAAAAACAAAAATAAAACTAACAACAACAAATTCCAGGAGTCAATGTCAAATTTGGGGTGTGAGTAACAGAGGTCAGGCTAAGGAACCCATGTCAGCCATTTGTGATTTTTCAGAATGTGGTCAGTGTGGGATCCTGAGCAAGCCATTGAGCCTCTCGAAGCCTCCACGCTGTCTGTGAGGTGCGGGTGGTCTATCACCAACTTTGGGGCCTCACGTAGTTAAATGAGATATTCTCATACCCTGCACCCTGGCAGTTTGGCACTTAAGCAACAGACTCTAAGCAGATGCCACCCCGATACCTCGTGTCACACCCCTGGCTGCAACTTTGAGGTCCAGTCATGGAAGGCCTGAACCAGATCTGTATGGTTCCATCCCTGGACATGCTAACTGCATGCTACCCTGAGCATGCTTCTGATCCTCAAGCCTAAAACCCCACTGAATCAGCCAGAAGTGTGGCCCAGGAACGTTTGGGAGGCGGGACCTCCCTAGACAATCTTCAGCACCCGGTGAACAGCAGCCTGGGGAGCAGCAGCCTGTGTTTGAAACCAAACAAGAATCCTTGTGCTCAACAGCCACAACGGGCACACACCTCGGATCACCTCCTTTTCACCCAGTACCATTTTCCCTTCTCCTCCTCAGGCTCCCCTCAAGGAAGCTGTCACCCCAGGGCCCCACTTCAGAGTCCACCTCCAAAAAAATCCCCAAAGACAACCCACAAGACAGTCTCCTCGTGCCTCAGACCGGGTACTCGTTGAGTATCATGCACACCATAGCTGGCAGCTTCCTAAGATTCTGCCTCTGGGGCCTCTCACTGGCCCCCTGTGGCTGCCCACATCCAGTGTTCCAATGAGGGTCCGCCCTGTCTCCTCCCTCTTTTTTTTTTAATCCTCTCCCCAACAGAAAAATCTGTGCCCTACAAGGAGAGACACGGCTGTTCTTACATTCTTCCACCGCCATTCACTTCTGCTTCTGTTCCATGCCAAATCCTCCTTCTTGCATCTCTGGAAGGTGTGCTGGGGGTGTCTGAGGCTTCCAGACATAGACTCGCCTGCAAGTGCTCCCAGGAACTTCCATGAGCTCTGCAAAAAGAACCACCAAGAGCCCACATGTGGAAAGGGCTGAAATGGTAAACAGAGACATAGCAATCCCTTGCTCCATCCCAAGAAGTGAGTGCTTTCACTTGACCATTTCCTCTTGCCTGGGCTCCCATTCATAGTAGTTAGAGGAATAGCACACAACTATTTGCAAAAACCGATTTATATTATCAAAGAAAATGTAACCCTAGACTGTGTGGCTGGTAAGTCCCATTGTAACAAGGTTTAACCCACACATGAGCTATCTTGAAATATTGTTGTAGCCTTTAAAATGAGATTATCATCTATCTATGGCCCTCCACATCTGGTTACAATACCACACTGTGCTTTCGATGGTTGATAGTGTATACTTGTGCTGTCTAATAGAACTTTCCAGGGTGATGGAAAGGTTCTATATCTCTTTTGGCAGCCGAGCCAGACCTTGAAATGTGGCTAGCTCTCCCAAGGAGCTGAACAGTTAAACTCTCCTTCATTTTTAGTTCATTTACATTTAAATAGCCACATGTGACCAGTCTACCACTCTACTGGATGGGACTAGAGTCCCATCACCAACTCCATAGAAATTAACCTATCTCCTAAGCATATTGTTGCATTTTCTCCTGTTTGGTCATTGGGCTGGAATTGGAGGATTTTTCTAGAAAACGCTGGCATTTGGATTATCATCCCTTTGAGTGGAATTATTTGTGTATAAAAATATACTTTGCTACTATATACTTTTATCAATAGCACTGACGCAATGAAGATACTTTTCCCTTTGAAAAGGGAGAGAACCTAAAGAAGCACACAAAAGCTGAGGCCTCTTGGACAGGACTTTTTTCTGCAAAAACTGAGTGCATATTTCCCCACCAGCCTCCACATAGCCTCCGGCTCCCTCAGGAAGAACAGCACTAAGGAGATCGGAAATAGACCTAGCCTCTTCCACTGCTGTGATCCTCAAATCTGAGAATATAAAGAATTCCCTGGGGCTGGGAATGTGGCGTAGTGGTAGAGTGCTTGTCTAGCATGCATGAAGACCTGGGTTCGATTGCTCAGTACATAAACAGAAAGGCGCTGTGGATCAAGTGGTAGAGTGCTAGCCTTGAGCAAAAGAAGCTCAGGAACAGAGCCCAGGCTCTCAGTTCAAGCCCAGGACCAGCAAGAAAGAAAGAAGAGAGAGAGAGAAAGAAGAGAGAGGGAGAGAGAGTAAAGAAAAGAAAGAATTGCCAATAGTTCTCGTTCTGCACCTTAACTCTTGCCCCCATCCCATTGCTGAAGACAGAAATTTTTTCTAGACAATCTAACTTTAGAAATTATTATGATGAAGACTGCCCATAATAATTAGTAACCTGTAAATCACTAAAAAGATGCACTCTGAAGTATTTCCAGCCCTCCTCTAATTTGGATGTTGGACCAAAGGTTCAAAATGTCAGTTAGATAGGAGGAGTGGGTTCAAGAGATGCATGGTACAATATGGTAAATATAGAAAAATAACAATGTATTCTTTTTTTCTGGCAGCACTAAAGTTTGCATATCCTTACCTCCCAAGCTATCTCTTGCCTACTTCACAAACTGGTTTAGCTCAACCAGTTCTAAACAGCCCTTTGCATGCTAAGCCTCTTCAGATCTCAAGAACAATGAATGGAAATGAGAATGCATGTCAGGAGCTTGAACTCAACTGCTAGTTAAGGCTAGTGCAATCATCCTTATTATTGTTACTATAAGTAGTACATGAATATCCTAGCATAACGTTTTAAAATAAATGCATGGAAGCCTAGCAAAGCAGCCCACAGAAGCACAGAATTAAGTAAGTTATCTGGGAGAGCTTAACTAAGTATGATGCGTTTGGAAAATAGGTTTTGCACCGAGAACTCTTTTATGAAATCTTTATCTAGTTTGTGTGTACATCTAAATGATAATATATTTAGTCTCTTGGGGATTATGGACCTCCTCCTCTCCATCTGTCATGTCAGGTTGTATGGAGCAAATGCTAATTTACCTTTTTGATTTCCATTTGACAATTTCTGGTTCCAGCTATCACACGCAAGGTTGCACATCAGTGAATTAAATTTGAATCCATATTGTCAAGTGCATATTTGGAATAAAATTATGTTGCATCTTTCATTTTTAAAAAAACCTTGAAAGTAAAGTTATATATCAAGTGAATGTGTGCATGTAACATGAATGCAGGAGATAAAAGCAAGACAAAGAAATACATTATTATCTTACTGGCTATGAAATTACAGAATCAGCTCAGTTGATTTATGGCAGAAGATCTGAGCAGCTTCAGCTGAACTTTTATAGTGCAGTTTCTGGGTAGCCGTTCCATTAATTCATTAAATAGAAAGAGCATTCTTTTCATTCCAATTATCGCAGCAACTCATGTTAAATATGCTAAAAGCTAAACACAAGCAATAATATTCCTGTCATCTTTTTTATCTGCCAACTCCTCAGAAATAATTAACCTATATTGAGAAGTAATTCTTCACTCAAGAAGATTTTTACCAATGCAAAGGAAGTGCACACAGTAAAAATCCTTATAACCTACTGTTCAGTATAAAAATAGGAACAAATAAGCACTCGCAGTAATTTAGCACGATACAAAGGAAAATTTGCTTTGTGTTTAATTTTATGGAATAAATGTGTATTTTAGAATTGATGTCTATTACAATTTTTTAACTTTCAGAGACGTATTGTGCTGTGTGTGATTTTTTTTTAATTTTTGAATTCAGAATATTTATTTTAATGTTTTTAAATTGAGAAAAATATCTGCATGGTTTCTGACCATTAAAGTCAGCAATCGTAGCAAAATAGATATGAGGCAAAGCTTCAGTTTGTTGCGAGACCTGAGTAGCCATTTCCAAAAGTTCCATGCAGAAGGGAGGAGACTGAGTTAAGAACGCAGAGGGAAACACAAAGGACATATTCGGTCCTTCACGATAGATGGATGGATGGACAGATGGATAGATGGATGAGTGGATGTGCAGTGATATAGATACAAATAAAGTTATTATTAATTGGATTCTCAACTATGTGAAATTTCATACAGAAGGCTGGGTGCCTGGGTCTCACACATGTAATCTTAGCTACTCAAGGGGCCAAGATATTAGGATCACAGTTCAAAGCCAACCTGAGTAGGGAAGTCCATAAGACTCGTCTCCAATAAACCACCAAAAATCTCAATGCAGAGCTGTGGCTTGAATCACAGAGCATCAGTCTTGAGTGAAAAGGCTAAATGACAACTCCCAGGCCCTGACTTCAAGCCCCCATGCCAGCACGCACACACACACGCGCACACACACACACACACACACACACACACACACACCATCTAGGATCATACATGCATTTTCCCATCTCTTGTCCATCTTGAGCACCAAGTATAAACAAACAGCTGGCGGCTGAGCACAGAGCACTAGCATGGCTTCCCTCAGTGGGCAGCCACAGACGGTTGCTATCCCCAGTGCACCAAGTTCTCTCTGTCCAGAAGGGCTTTGGTGGAAGCCTCCTTCTCTGCTGCATTTTCTGCGAAGCTTGGCACCACCTCTGCCGGCATTGTTCTTCTTTCCCTTCCTCCCTAACTCAGAAGCTCCAACTCTTCCTTACTCTCTCTCCCCTGCCTGCATTTCCCACCTCGCCAAGCATAGCATTCAGGATTTCATGTGGTTTGTTTGTCTAAGCGTATGCAGCCCTTTTTATCTGATTAGGATTAATTAATGATTAGAACTGCTATTTTTGTTATGCCCTGTGTCTAAAGGTTGAAGTAGCATGCTGAAATTCTTTCCATTAAGTTATTTTTCTTAGAATCGATTTTTGCAAAATATGAGGATCTGGAGTTAAGCACACATCCTACTATTGTAGAAATGTTTGTATGCTATTTTAGGACTTCCAAATAAGATACTTCATCCTTACCCTAAAAAGAATATTGCTTATGTTCAAATGTGTTAACACTATGAATATTTTTCTACACATTTGCAAATCTCCCTGTTTTTTCCCCCCAACTTGACATAGCCCTGGACTATGAAAATCCTTCAATGTATATATTTAGGTTATTTGTATACATTTCCTTGGGCACCACACAGTAATACTCATCAAAACTTCCTTTTTCTCCATAATATCATTTAATATTAACTGGTTAACTTGTTCAAGTTTTTTATTCTACCAGTAGTCTGTGATTTACACCATTCTGCCTATCTAATTGTAGCACAGTGACTCATCGCCTCTCTTTCATTGCACAAGATTTTTTTTGTAAGAGATAAAGGGGTTTTGTTCACCTGTCATCTCTCCCTTGCGTGGCCTGCTGCTCATTTTCCTTGTTGCTCTCCCTTATGTGGACTTTGGGATGCCAATCACCTGCCTGCTATCTTGCTGACATATTTTTGCAAGTATTTTTGGCATATCCCTGTACACCAAGCTTGCCCTTTTCTTCAGATACTTTAGCACTTTTTCTCCTCAGCTGAACTCTTCCATCTGTCTAATAATTAAATATCTTCACACAAAAGCATATTAGGCATCCATGATAGTTTTTAACACAAGGGCTTTGGGTACATCCAGAGAATGCGTTGGTCTAGTTCTACTCGTACCCCTTACATGTTTGACTTCTTTGGTTGGTGGTGATGGTTTTCTTCACTCTGTTCAGACGAATAGGTCCATCTTCCCATGAGAGGACCCGAGAGGATGTGAACAGCAAGAACTCGAGAGACCCATGGGGTAGTCACACCCTCTCCTGCCATCTCTACACTATGTGGCCAAGTTAATCAATGGAGTCTGTTTCCTCACAGAATTATGGGAGTATCGATACAGGTACATCTGTGCGAAGTGCTTCCAGCACTGCCTACCTCATAGTCAAAGTGTGCAACTGTGGGATGCTGTCACACTTGTCCCTGTCTCAGGTCAGCACCTTTTATGACCTACCAAGGCTTCATGCTCTTGTGTTGGGTATTTGTAGGCATGGGGACTTATACCATACCACTTAAGAACGTTTCAAAACCCTTGACAAGGAACCCAAGGCAGGCAGGCTGGGTAGCCAGGGAGCTCATGTGATTGGTTAACTCCTCCAGTAAAAAGTGTCTTGTATTCTGTCATATGAGGAGGTATGGATTTGAATTCGACTCTGTGATGCCTCTGTGAGACTAAGACATTGATTAAATCATTAAGTCACTGAGAAAACAAATACTTCTTATCCAGGGCAAGAAGCCCAGGCTACAAAGACATGTTTTTTTAAAAGCCAGGGTGCTGACTGTCTGGTAGTTGATAATCTGATAGAGAAAACATTAACCTAAGAGCTAAAAATAGAATGTGAATTTTCATGAGAACCCCTGCGGATAAACGGCCTCCCATGGGATGGGCTGTCTCACTGGACTGCTAAAGATTAAGATAAGAATTAGGAGAATTCGGGGCTGGGAATGTGGTTTAGCGGTAGAGCGCTTGCCTAGCATGCAGGAAGCCCTGGGTTTGATTCACACAGCACCACATACACAGAAGAAGCCAGAAGTGGTGCTGTGGCTCAACAAGTAGAGTTCTATATAGCCTTGAGCAAAAAGAAGCCAGGGACAGTACTCAGGCCCTAGTCCCAAGCCCCAGGAATGGCAAAAAAAAAAAAAAAAAAAGAATTAGGAGAATTCTAAACAAGATGCTTTCCAAGCAAATTGGATACCATAAGGGAAGTCTATCTGTGAGAGTCCAAAGGGCCTAATTGTTCACATTATACTTGTTGATCCTCCTCTAGAATTAAAGCCGAAGATCGTATAGTTAGAACACTGCTCTATATCCATCTGCTTAAAAAGCGCATATACGATGGTAGAGATTAGGAGCTCTATAAGTATTTGTAGAAGAGATGAAATAATGAAAGCATTCTAGCAGCTCTGTTGTTTTCCACATATAGACAGTATCTCTGATTCGATTGATCTGATGATTAAACTTGAAGATTTGCCGTGGTATCAGTTAGGCATGTCAAAGATATACTGCACAGAGAACAATACATGTCACCCTCGCGTTCATATCAGAAGCTCCAGCTGCCTCTGCAGTGTCATTAAGGAGTAAAAAGACAATGAATATCATCTATGTTTTAGAAAACGACATGAATATTTCTTCTCCTCTTGTGTGCTTTATGGCCTGCCATTAAGATTGAGCCATAGGAGTAGATGTAGGCGGTGGGTACAATCAGAATCGTATATCCGAGTCTTTTTTGCCCCTTCTCAGTTGTCTCCCCATCCTAACCACAGACAAAGTGAATAAAGCCCTTCAAAGACTTAAAATCTGGAAGGGTGTGTGTGTGTGTGTGTGTGTGTGTGTGTGTGTGTGTGTGTGTGTGGAATATTCTGGATTCGAAAATGCAATTTAAGTTCAGTTCAAGGTAAGACTGTCGCCAATATTTCTCAAGGAGTCCTAAAGCCCTTCGGAGGAGCCACAGGCAGATTCTGAGTTGAAGAACATCTAACCAGTGTTGACACATGGCACATGGAGGAGTTGGATGCTAGCAACCAGAACGGGTGGAGCTGATATGGGGAGGGCAGAGGGGGCTGAACCCACAAGCGCTTTGCTGGAGGCTCTCAACTTCCAACTCCAGAAACCTTCATTCATGCTGGCCCAATCACCACCACCCGCCTCTGCGTGGTTCCTGCTTCACGTGTAGCTGCTCAGGCTGAGTCCCTCCTGCCCTCAACCTGCCTCCTTTGCTTCTCATCTTTGGGAAGCTTGTCTGAATCAGAGGCCTCATTGCTTGTGTGTGCGAGGGATTCATGAAAGGGATTCGGACCCCGGAAATATCCGTTGAAATTCAGGAAGGAAGGGAGGGAGGGAGGGAGGGAGGGAAGAAAAGCCCCCCCCCCCTTGCTGTTACAGTGGGGGAAAAAATGTAATCAATCCATGGAAGTTGAAAAGTTAATGATTAAAATAGTCAAAGAATGTCTCCAGAAATAGCTACTTTAAAGGGGAAAATCGGAAGCCAGGAAAACACAGGACATCATAAAAGAACACTAGGTTTAAGAACTTTTCCAGAAAACCTCAGCCCATATTTTATAGGCAGCTATACCTGGTATGTTGTGATATACACAGAAGTGAGTTAATAAATAGATAATCAGATACTTCCAAATAAATTCATGAGCCAGAATTTAGCCCAGAGCTAAGCAGGTATTAACTTATCTAGTTTTTTACCAAATGAAATTAACCACTGCGTAATATATCCTTGTACCCACTTGCCTATTGAATATATTTGGATGTTTCCAATAGTGCCACTACATTTCATCCTGGATTTTCCCTGGCTCTTTACAGCCCTGAAGTCAGGAGACATGCTACAACTTATTGAAATCAATTATCTTTTTTCTTCCTCCTTCATGGGACATAATCAATGCAGTCTTAGAGTCTTATCTATCAATGCAATCTTAGAATCTTAAAAAGTAACAGTAGACTTCCAAAGAATAAATGTTCAGTAATTACTGAAAGAAAGTGAGACAAAAAGTACAAATTTTAATGGATCAGAGTAATGTATAGTGCTTCTTAGATGTCTAACCTCTGAGCACCAACCTTAAAAACATCATAAAAAGACCACTGTGAGCAAAGTTTACATGATATCCCAGATAAATCTGAATTTCAAGCAGACAGTTCATAGATTTTGGTATAAGGGGATCCTCCCATACAGAATATTTTACAAGTTTTAATTTAATATTAATGCTATATACTAAAAATGTATTCGTTGTCTAGATTTCAGATTAACTAGTCATCCTCTATTTCAACACTATCAAACCTCAATAACCGTTCCCTGCTGTCATTTGTTTGAACACAGGGAACAGAACTGAATAACTGCTTCTATTTGAGTTCTCTGTGGAGACTTTCTGCTACAAAGTCCCCCTCCCCTGGCAAATGTTTACATTTCCTTGCTTGCAATCAAGCGTTTCTCTAGCTTTTCAGGAAGAAAACTAGTTTGTGCCACTAGACGAGAATATTTTGCCTGTAAGGTTTTGCCTCTTCTTCCAAAATGCAGTCATTTATATTTACATATGGTTCACGTACTCTGTAAATTCACCCACTTGAAGTGTACAGTTTATGGCCTTTAATCTAGTCAGAGTTTGGTAGCTATTATCCAAATCTGCTTTTATTACACTTTCGTCACTCCAAAGAGAAACTCCTCCTTTCTCTGCTTGTTTTATTTTTTCTCTTACCCCCCTCCTCTTTCTTTCTTCTCTCTTTCTTCTCTTACAAGTCCTCCTCCTTCCCTTCTTATGTCCTCTCTCTCTCTCGCCTTTCTTTCAAAATAATTTCCCCAATATCACTTGAGTTAAACGGAACACTCTAGAAGGAGAAGACAGGAGAATCAATTCCTGCCACCAAACTGCTTATGATGCAGAGAACAAAGTTCTGTTTACTAATCATCTCTAATCCCATTATCCGTGTTAGATGTTAGAGGCATTGAGCTGAATAATCTGAAATAGCAGATCTTCCAAAATGATCTAAACTGGGATTTGAAGAAAAAACACATCATTATTTGTATTAAATTTACATTGCTAATTTGCCACACTTAAGGCAAATATTAAAACAGGTTTCCTCTGAGAATATACCAATGGTATCAGGGATTAGAATTTAGAAAATCTCCAGAGATCAACAGAAACAAACAATAAAGAAAATGAACCACTCAAATGAATGGGGAAACACTTCTAAAGGAGTTGTTTGGTTGTTTTTTTATCATTATGGAATCATTGACAAATAATCCCTAGATTATCAAAGCCAAAGAGGTGACTATTCTGAATCTGTTTACAAACTTACTCTGTGCTAAATGTTGGCTTAAACTCTAGGTGAATGCTTTCCAATACCCAAGCTTATCTCCCTTACTTCTTGCTAATAAATAGTACCAATATGTGGCTCCCTTGATATAATTATAATCCCCTTACATCCTCCTTCCGCTCACTTATTCAATCAATTCATTCAACCTCTGTAATCATTTGAGTCTTGAGAAATTATAACAGTCAGGGACTGAGTTAACTGTGAACATCACACAGAATAATTACAGCGCTGAGCTAAGTAAATCACCAATTAAAAAACTCTGGACTATGATTTATGATGTTCAAGTATCATAAGGGAAAGTTAGTTCATCTTGATGGTCAATTTATTGGACTGGGAGATGCCTAAGAGAGTAGTTAAAGCTTACTTGTGAGTGTGCTTGTGAGAATGCTTCTAGGGATGATTGGCATGTGAGACAGCCACTGAGGGGGGACTATTCTCCCTAATGTTTAAAGTAATAGCCAATAGGCTGGAAGCCTGAATGGATTAGAAGTATAAGAAAGGAGCTCACCCACCATGTGCAATCGTGATTCTCTCAGTGAGTGAGACTATGGTTGCTGCCATCACCCATGGACATCAGACTCCAGCTTCTTCAGCCTTACAACATGGGCCTATACCAGCCACTCTCCAGGGGCTTCCGGGCCCTCCGTCTTGGGCTCAGACTGCATCATTGGTCCTTCTTGTTCTGAGGTTTCTGGCTTCAGAGACTGAGTAACTATTGGGTTCCAGTTCACCAGAAAGCAGATGGGCTTTGTGGACCGTCCAGCCTCTGATCATGAAAGCCACTCTAATAAATCCCCTCTTGTCACTGTTTATATTGTTTAGTTGTTTGTATGTTGGTCTTGTGTTAGCTTGTAAGTTAAGTCTTGTGTTAACTTATGAATGTCTCACCAGGAAAATGTCCTACAAGTTAAAGAATGAAAGTTTACTAGGACGGAAGAAAAAAAATGAAAGGAAATGACAGTGTTTGATTTAACAATGAGGTGAGGATATCATAATAAGCTCAAGAAAGCGGGTTCCTTGGCCTAGGATGTAACTCAGTGGCAAAGCATTTGCCGAGCAAGTGCAACATCCTGGATTAGATCGCAGTACCCCAAACGAAAAGACCACACACACACACACACACACACAGAGAGAGAGAGAGAGAGAGAGAGAGAGAGAGAGAGAGAGAGAGGAGACAGAGACAGAGAGAGAAAGCAGTTTCCTCTGGCTATAGAATGCAAGTCAGATCTCAAAGGGACTCAAAGATTTGCATTGTATCTGAAGGTTATAGAGATTCAAAGCATGATTCATGAAGCAAGGATGTGAGCTAAAGAATCTAATTGAGACTAGCACAGAAGGATAAGAGGAACTAAGGCAACTAAAGTTTTTAGCTCCAAACAGCGTTAGTGTTGGTGGAACATTATGCTAGAAACTATACCAGGAAAAATGGTTTTGAGCAGGGATCATAAGTTCAGATTTGCACCAGCTGAATTTGGGATGCCAAATGAGGATATCCCCATTGGGAATAATTGAGAATCTAATTCGCATATAGGTCTGTCATTTAAGAGAAATCAAAGCTGGAGATACACTGAATGTTATTCTAATACACGTAGAGATGGATGGATGAAGGCATAGTCCCTGAGAGGAAGAAAGGGAAATAAATAGAAACAGAGGCCGGTATAGTTTACACCAGCTCAGAGGTAGTTCCCCATAGAGGGGGCCTGAAAGTGCTAAAGTTAAGATAGAATTTTATCTTTCTCTGGACCAATCAACCCAGTCCAGTTTTTCCACTGAAAAAAAAATTTGGAACTTTTTTTTTCTCTTGATGAAGTATCTCTCTTAATCTCTAATTATAATCATTACCTTGCTCTGGGAGATAGTAGGACAAATATGATCAAGATCCTATTTACTTACGTTTTGTTTTTACATGAAAAGGCTGAACCCACCTGCAGATCATTTACTGTTTCCATGCTATGAACACTCAGGAACAAAGAAGGAAAAGTATAGGACAGTGTGTCACCCTGTGCTTGCTGGGGTACAGAACAACCCCAAATCCCTCTATTTCTAGAAGGAAGATGCACTGCAAGAAGCATGTTTCAGAGCGCATATAGATGCACCAAAAATCTTGGCAATTAATTATCTTGAGTTTTAATCTGTTAATAGCCCAGATTAAGTGAAATGAGAGACACGTAGTTCTAACAAGTTTTCACCCTGTAGCTACATATTTTTAAACTTCATAATTAGAATGAAGACACATAACACATTTTTCAAATCCAAATATCCTGCTGACACTTATCGTAGAACTTTCATTTCTGTTCAGAATTCAATGGATGTTCTAAAAATTATCTGGAGAAGAATGCTGCAAAAATTTCCCAAAAGACATGGGACAAAAATGTTTCCTGAGCGATATTAATATTACCAGAACAATTCAGTGGGATCCTTTGGGAATATTAACTTCACCAGATAAAACTAGTTCCCTGAAGGTAACAAGGGATCAACTTTCTGAATTATTTATCTCTGCATTAAAAAGAATCCTCTCCTTTCAGGAGAAACATAGTATGTATTTGTTCATTGGGTGAATGAATGAATTACTGAGTCACTGAATGATTAATGGACCAATTGAATTGCTTCAGGCTTTACTGTGTGTGGTGGTTGTACTTCAGGGGTTATGATTTCACCCATAATATAACTGACTTGGTATAATTAATGAGTCACTTCATAATAAGGTTCTACTAGTAGTATACTAAAAAAAATGCTAATAACTTAGGAGTCATCTCAAGAAAACCATCCATCTATGCAAGTAAGATTTGCCAGTTTCTACTCTTGATCTCTAATGAATTGTATCCTTTCAAAAGAAAAAAATCAGTCAATCTAACTTGGACCTAATTTAAAAATTGTGAGTATGGTTATGTCACAGTGCTATAAGACCTATCTTTTTATCTAGAGATCACACTGGTGGTGTTTGTTATCTGAATGAACAGGTGTGGCTGGAATACTCTTTGCTGACCAACTGTTCTTTCTATGCTTGTACTCATAACGACCATTCCGTGGTTGTCAGCTGGAGCCCTCTTTGCAGAGCCCAACAGCTATCTGTGACTGTACCATTTAAACTCATTCTCTACCCGTTTCTAATATTCACCAATGGCTACACTTCTTCTAACCGATGCCAGTTAAACTGTTCTGCCTATTATCACTTGGAAATCCAGGATTACACTGATTGACACGAAGGTTCCCTTTGGGAGATCTTTATAGCACTTCTGCTCTCTATGCTGTTGTTTGCTACTATTCAGCCTAGCAAACATCACCCTATTATACGAGTCTCCTATTGTCACGTTTTCCTCCCACCTGCCCAGTCTCAAAGCCTCATGCCTATTGGAAGTTAAATATCACTCACAAGGGGAACTGACAAATGATTCAAGAACTCATTTATCCATTTACTTACTGCCCATTTATCATTGCACCCGACACTATTTTGGGTGCTGGAATACAGCACTCATTAGGTGCTGCCACAATGAGTGTCCTTGTAGTGATACAGATAGAATCTCTGTGCCACTATCCTTTTAACCACTGTTGGCCTTAACAAGTGATTAATAAATGTGGGCGGGAGTTCCTGAAATCTGCAGTTCATGTTGCACTTCTGGTTGACTCTGTGTCTTCTGCTCTTGCTGGGTGTCGTGGACCTTCTTATTGTCCTTAATGGGAAAAGAAAAAACTCATGATGGTTTTCACTCTCTATCGCCAATCAAAATAAGTATTTGGCTATCACTCCTCCTTTCTGCAAGCATGGATAAAGTTGTGTTCTTCCTAGACTTCTAACAGGACCTCCGGTCCTATACTTACCCTGCCAAGATTTCAGTACGCTTTCCTGATGGTTTTTTTCTGAGTGCCCTTGCTGTTTTCTGGAGCTGCAGGGATGGGTTCAGGACCTGGTTTTCCACGGCCCATCTGTGCCTTGACACGTAGAGCCTCACCCTTTCACCATGTGTGTTTTTCCAAACACCAATATTCACCCACACCCATATCAGCTAAAAAAAAAAAAAAAAACTAAACTAAACACAGACACAAACCTATCACTAATTTACCCTCTTTATTCATCCTATGGGCTCAGGCATTCTAAGGGTTTTGTGGTCAGGTAATTGTTCCCAAGTCTCTATTTTAGAAATCCCAAAGATAGTCACTGGTATGTCCCTAGTACAAAATTGCTTTGACAGATCCTACCTACACAACTCCATATAAATCCTTCCCCCCAAGTCTTATTGGTTAAATTCCTAAATTTAGACTCAAGAAGGTTAAATATTATATTAACCAAGCTCTGTTTTCTCTTAGAATTTTACAAATCACGTATAATTCCCTATCTTCAGCCTCTGGGTAATCTAAGAAAATTGTAAAAGGAAAGAAAATTCTACAAATTATTAACATGATTAATATGCGTCTGGAGAATCCCGAATTGGTATTATGTAAATTTCTTCTTATCATAGTATGGACAGTAGATCACACTGCATTGGTTAGTTAGAAATTACTTGAGTCTGATCTCTATAGCTCAAGCTGAAACCACGGGCAATCAACAAGAGTTTATTGCCTACCTCCTGTGTGAATACGAATCTAGTCCTATGAAAGGAACCGTCATCCTCTAATTTCCTTTTATTAAGGAAGAAATAAGACTAAATAATGAACTGATTGACAATGGCCAAAACTAGCATGGTACTTCACACAATTTCAGCAAAGCCACGAATGCTTTCTAAAGCAAAGCGGATGGCTGAGGGACCACCCTCACCAGCACAACCCGAAGGAGGGGGAGTACCAGTCGTCCAGGTGCTTCATTTAAAACACGTGTGCTCAGAAAAGGGACCAAATTCACAGTGAGACTTAGGTGTGGGACGACCCTGTGCTAGCACGCCACAATAGGAGGTATTGACAGCAGTGACGGCAGAAATGACAGCTTCTACGTCATCCATAGTGCTGTGGTTTGAACGTAGTGAATTTCCCACAGACTCATTTGGTACAGGAGGTGGGACCCTTAGAGGTGGGGTCTAGTCATTAGATAAGATATTAGATAATTACCTAGGTAATTGGGGCGTGGCCCTCCTCCTTCATGGACAGTTCAGTGCTGTCTCTCAGGAGTTGATTGGGTATCCCGGGTGGAATTACTCCTTGAGAGAGTAGATTATTATAAAAGAGTAAACCTGGCCCAGCCCTACTTACTCTCTTGCCCTTCTTGCTTTCTGTGCCCCTTCTGCATGTGGCTGCTCCCCTTTCTGCTTCTCCGCCCTACTGTCTGCTATGGAGGCCCCGTGCCTAATGCCCTTGCCATTTAGCCCAGAAGCATTCGCTAGCTAAACTTCTTTTCAAAAGTACCAGACTCGGGTATTTTGTTACAGCAGCACAAACAAACGGTCTGAGACAGCCTACTGTTACACTTCCTTGACTACCTAGGCGTGTGCGACCTCTTTTCCTCTACTGGAGACTTCGGGCAGAGCATGAGCAGAGCAGACCAGAAGCCAGTCATTGCTTTCCCAACTCCCCTTGGTGCTGGGATACAGCCTCCCGGCTAGAGCCTGTCCAGCACACTCATAACTTACATGAGGTGAAGGGATGGGGAAGAGGATGAGGTTGAATTGGTGGTGGTAAAGACCAGAAGGACAATTACCAACCGTACTGTGACAAGGATCCTAGCTCTGCTGTCCCCTGATACTTCAGAGTCTGGACTGAAAGCAGGCTGCCCTGGGGAACAGGGCGACACTGGAGGTTAGGAATTATTCCTGGCTAGAAGACACCCCTACGTGACCAGTCACTGCCAACTTTATGGTGCACTCACGCTTTAAGACAATTCTTTTTCTTGGAGGTATTCTGATTGTCTTTAAGTAGTTGCACAAAGAAGTTGCCATGCAACCAAGCACTTTGTGAATAGAAGGCATCTTCATCAGTGCCTGCTGACGACACTGGGAAAGGAGGCTCTGTTGTTTAGAATGTGTACCTTGAGTCAATATTTGTCTACGAAGAAAGAAAGATGGATATTAGAAAAAATACTAAAAGCAGGACACATTTAGTAAAACTACAGGGAAAAATCAGTGGCAAATAGATCTGTGATGAGATCATGATAACCTTCATGTAAAGATGCGTCGTGTACAACGGCATTGATGCTTGATATTTGATACAGGTGGGAAGCTTTCCACACCCAGCTGTGCTCTCTCCCTTTCTCCTTTGTCCTCTGCACCTTGGGAGCTGCCTTCTGCCCTCTGCCCTCTGCACCCCTTGCTCACTTGCTTCCTGCATTCCCGATGGGTTCTGCCAATGAGGAGAGCATCTCTGAGCAGGATTGTGAGATCATAATCTTTCTTTTGATTCTGTCCTTGAAAGGACTCCTGAATGGAGTCCTACTTGGACCAGTCTCTCCCTGTTCTTCTTATCAGTAATTCTTCTTGCTCTTGAGATAGGGAGATGGTGAAAGAATTCCAAACCACTCATGCTAGATGATCGCTGGATACTCTGGTATTTCTGCAGTCTACCGCCTCTGCAAACAGTCCTTTTAACCTCTTTGCCACTGGCCCCCTGGTGTGTTCTGTCACTGTCTTTGTGGGACCCTGACTGATAATAGTGTGTATTTTTGGAGGCATCATCTTATAAAAGCATAAAAATCTTCAGGTAAGTGGTAAGCACAATAGTCAGAGCAGCAGCCAACCCTTAACGATGGGAAAGGGAGGAAGGAAGTGAGATCCGCGAATGGTCAGCAGGAGACACAACAGGCAGCAACATAAGCAGCATGAACCTTATAAAGGTCTATCTTTATCTGGGTCATAGAAACCTATTATGGTTTGAATAGGAAATATCCTGTGCCCTATCATCATGCGGTGACTCGCAGTGACACATAGGTCTCCAGCCGGTAGCACTGTTTTGAGAAGTGCTGGTAACTTTGGGAGGCAAGACCCAGCTGAAGGAAATGGGTCCCTGGGGTTATGTCTTTATCTTGCCCTGGTCCCTTCTTATGTCCCTCTCTCTGTTTCCTGTCCACCATGAGGTAAGTAGCCTCTACCACTCCACCCTCTTCCATAACATTCTTCCTTACCACAGTCCTACAACGAACAGAACCAAGAACTCTGGAATGACAACTCTGAAACCATGAACCAAAACAATCATTCCTTCCCTTATGTTCTTTATGTCAGGTATTTATCACAGTATCAAAAGTGGAAAGCAAGACATAAATGTTTTTTATATCATTTTATATGCAGGGAGGAGAGAGAAGGGGATGGAAGAGGGAAGGGGAGGGAAAGAGAAAAGAGGAGAGGAAAAGCAAGAAGAGATGAACCGAAGTGAGTTGAGGGGAAGAGGAAGGGCAGGGAAGAGAAGGGGAAAGAAGAGAACAGGAGAGAAGAGCGAAGAAGAAGGAAGAGAAGATGAGCGAAGAGGAAGGAAGAGAAGAGGGGGAAAGGAGAAGAGGAAGGAAGAGAGGAGAGGACAAGGAAGAGAGGAGGAGAGGGGAGGAGAAGGAGAAGGGGAAGGAAGGTAGGGAAAATGAAGGGAAGAGAAGGGGAGGGGAGGGGCTGGGGATATAGCCTAGTGGCAAGAGTGCCTGCCTCGGATACACGAGGCCCTAGGTTCGATTCCCCAGCACCACATATACAGAAAACGGCCAGAAGCGGCGCTGTGGCTCAAGTGGCAGAGTGCTAGCCTTGAGCGGGGTGCTAGCCTTGAGCGGGAAGAAGCCAGGGACAGTGCTCAGGCCCTGAGTCCAAGGCCCAGGACTGGCCAAAAAAAAAAAAAAAAAAAAGAAGGGGCGGGGAGGAGAGGAGAAGGGAAAGGAGGGAAGGGAAGGGAAAAGAAATAACAAGCATGGAGTAGGGAAGAGAATAAAAGTAGCAAGTGTAGGCCATGTTTTTTTCTAACGCTATGTTTTTCTGTTTTCCAAACAGCATAAAAGAACAGTCCTGGGTTATGTGAGTTACTGCATCATTCTTGTTCTAACACTGTAGAATTCAGTGACTTCAAAGATTATAAGCCAACCCCCTTGTTTTACAGTTGAGGAAATGGCAGCCCAGAGACATGCAGTTATTGCTTCAATGACACACAGGTATCAGAAGACAAAACACTGAAATTTTAGTTATGTTCTACCATCCCCAAATTTTCTTGTGACAACAGCATGTAATTTTCATTTTCTTCCTTTATTTTTTCCTTCCATTTCTATCTCTTTCTTTTGTCTTCCTTTCTTCCTTTCTTTCCTTCTCCTTCCTTCCTTCTACTTTATTTATGAAGGTATCTCTGAAAACGTTTGAATTCCTAGCACGGAGGAAGAACCAATATGATTGGACCTTTCTGGAGTTGCTAACTTTCTTCTCATGACTTCCTTAGTTCCTCCCTTCCTTCTTCCCTTCTTTTTTTCCTTCTCTCCCTCCCTCCTTTCCTGTTTCTTGAATGAGGATTGAAATCAAAGGCTTTCGAAGTCTCATGGACTTGAAACACATCACACATTTGCCTCTCCAGGCCTTTGAGAAGCCTTCAACCGTTCTTCCAACGGAGTCTTGTTGAGAAGGTTTATGGCCGACTTATCAATTCATTATTTCTGAAGGTTTCTGTAATTTGAAAAATAACTACTTACACACTTTACATTTTTCTAAACTTCAGTTGAACCTCTGTACTTTGTGTTGGAACATCCATTTTCTACCTAGAGTTAGCCAATACAGCCATGACAGTGATTTTTAAAAATATCCATTGAAGCAGTGATTAAAATTTCCAGTTGCAGGTTAACAAGATTTTGAGCATCCAGATAGAGTTTAGCCTGTTATATATAGTTGACTTGGCCCCTGCCTTATTATAATTTTCCAACTAGAAAACACAAGCTTGAACATTAGATTTATAAGAAACTGGGACAAAAGAGGAAAGTTGCATGCTTGCTGTGTCAAGCCTACCACTCTCCATTGAAAAGTGAAGTGTAGAGATGAAATCCCTAGTCCATAGGCTCCTCACATAAACTTTTATCTGTGAGTTTTTCTTTAATAACTCATTCTTCTTATTTAGGAACGGGAAGGGCAAAAGGTGCTTTCATTCTGTCTTCCTCCTTCCTTTCATCCCTGGTCCTTCGATTCAGGTGCCTTGTTGAAATGATAAACAAACCTCTAGGTTCTTTCCGGATACCATTAAAGTAAAGAAGCCAAAGCAATTCTTTACAGTTGTGAAATCATTTTCCTTCCTGACTGGCATAAGCCGTCCATTTTTATGAGAGTAGTTGCATCCAAAACTCAGCTGGGAAATCCCTTAGGATGTGAGTTAGCAGTGCAGGAAAAGGGCAGAATGAGATTGAGTCTTTGTGTTCCAATTTTCAAACGATGTTTTTGGCAGTCCTGGGGTTTAAGCTCAGGACCCCACATTTGCTAGGCTGGCATTCTAGTTGCACTTTTTTGTTGTTGTTCATTATTTTCAAAATAAGGTACCCTGAATGTTTGAAGCCAGACTGGCTTCAAACCTTGATCCTTCTGTTCTTAGCCTCACTGCTAGCTTGGATCTCAGGTGTAACCACTGGCAACCGGCTTCACATTTCAACTTTTACCAGGACTCTAGCTTCACTCTTAGAAGATCATAAATTACACTTTTTTACCTACATCTTCTCTTAGTCAAACAGAATCCTATCCAAATATTTCCAGGCCTCTATGGTCTTACTTCAGTTTTTCTAAGGGGCCTTCATGTTGTTTGATAAAGCACTTTCAGATGAAGATAGGCCCTAGCTATTATTCACTCCCTCCTGGACAACTTAAGTCTTTTGGATATTTTCATCAACTCTGTCTTCTGAGTCTCCTGATGCTTTGCTAGCCAATGCTTCTGTGAAGCCAGTAACTGATTCTTTGCAAAGCCAGCCCAGACCTCTTGCATCCTGAATAGCTAGTGCTCACTCTCCTACACAAAAGCCACTGGATGTATTTGGCTATTCAAATTTAAACTTAATTAAAATTTAACATAATCTTAACTCAGTCTTACATTCTCTTTAGCCACGTGCACCCATCCAATGGTTATTATATTGAACAACACAAAACCAGAATATTTTCATTGATGCAAAAAATCCTGTTGCACAGTGCTACTCTAGAACCTTCTATAGATTACATCTTTCTTGGGGATAATTAGTGGTCAATTCGTGGTTAGGACTTCTTCCTAGGAGTAGGAAAACATTTCTTTCTTTTTTTTTTTTAAATATTCACTCATGTTTTCTCTCTTTTTTTTTTTTTTTGGCCAGTCCTGGGCCTTGGACTCAGGGCCTGAGCACTGTCCCTGGCTTCCTTTTGCTCAAGGCTAGCACTCTGCCACTTGAGCCACAGTGCCACTTCTGGCCGTTTTCTATATATGTGGTACTGGGGAATCAAACCTAGGGCTCCCTGTATTAGAGGCAAGCACTCTTGCCACTAGGCCGTATCCCCAGCCCCGGAAAACATTTCTAACCAGACTGAAATACATTCTCAGCAGTATGGGTGTGTGTGTGTGTGTGTGTGTGTGTGTGTGTGTGTGTGTGTGTGTGTGTGTGTATCTACTTAAGGCTTCTTGCAAAAGAGTTACATCTCTTATCTATACTTAAAACTAGGGGAGGACAACCTTGATAAACTTGCACAAAAATCAGCCAAAAGTCATAATACGTCATTTCCCTAAGATCAGCCCACTACAATCACCATGAACTCCTCAGATACGCTTTTGAGCCCTAGAAAGCTGAAAATTTTAACCACATGCTCACTTTTGACCTACCCAGCTTTAGCCCACTATTTCTTTTGATTGAGGATGTACTTTGTCTCTATTAAACTCCTTGGTTTTCGACTTCACTTTTGTGTGTATCTACCTCCAATTCTTTCTTAGAGTTGGAAAATCTGAGATCTACACCTCTGTGACCACCCACTGCAAAACAAAACACATATTTCTGAAAATAAGATTAACTTAATTGAAATTCCCCATGCTTCTAGAAATAAAGACAAAATTTCAATCATCCAAGTACCATATACATGTTGTTTGTTTCATAGCCATGAACATTTTTCATCTTAACATTTAATATTGCTACTAAATTCTTCTAAATGTGCAAATGTGGAATACATTTGGAAGATATACTTTGGAAGTTGCTTTATGTAACATTCTAGAAGATCTTCTCCTGAGCATGAAGGTGTAATATAGCTTTTTGACAATTTCCACCATGATTCATTCACAGATGAAATAAGAGATTCATTTTTCAAATGCTATGCAAAGATTTCTGACCTGGAAATCTTTGGAAACAAAAATTATTTATACCAAAGATTTAAGAGATTTAACCAAGTAATAATTGGACCTGAAATTATGGTTCTAAGAAACAGCAACATGATTAATATGCCACAGGTTTAAAAACTAACCCCTTTCAGCAAGTGAAAGGTATACTTGTGACTACATGAATACCAGCATATGTGCCAAAACACTACCATAATTTTATTACTTGCTGCTGTCCTGCTAATTTTAAAATGACTTCATTCAATCTCAATTAAAATTTTAATATGCCACACACCTTGGCAGGAAAATATCACAAATTTATTTCAGTGGTCTCTGCACACTTTCTTATGGCAAAAAAAAAAAGTTTTAACTTTCTACTTTAAAAGAAAGATCGAGATCAAAATATTTGGGATTGAGAATACCACTAGCTAGGGTATGTAATGACTAATATTAATAATGCAGCTAGATTTTGGAGGTGGCTGTTGACAACTATAAAAAAAAGCCATTAATCCTACTGTATTCCAAGCCCTAAATACACATATAAAATATGAAAAGAACATCTAGAGGTTGGACAGAATTTGAGCAAATGCACCCCAGCATGCGAACACAGTCCAAGCAGCTGTGATGAGGAAATGAAGAGACCTTGAGACACTCGGCCATTGTGAATGGGGCCTGGAGAACCTGCAGGCGATGACTTTCCTTCATGGTTGTACTTGGGTGTGTCTGGGAACTACCAGGTGTGAGCACATAGCACACAGTGTATTCACACTGGTGCAGGCTGAGGATGGCAGTGTAGAAATACCAGTAAAGTCACCTCATCTCTTGGGCCAAAGAAACAAGTCCAGGTAACAGGTCTAGAGCAAAAACAGAGTTGTTCCACGAAAGTCCGCTGTCATTTCAGCAGATACGGCCCTTGTATTTCCACTGGTGCAACATGCCCGCTAGCCAGAAGGCTAATGCCTGAATCCATTCCCAGAAATGGTTCCATGCCAACGTTGGATTTAGTTGGGGTCATTTCACAATGCCGATATTGGTGAGAGAAGTTCCAAATTGCAGTGTGCTACAAGTCTGTGTTGAGCTGTAGTTACAGCTGACATAGAACACAACAGGGAGGAGACATGATCAGAGACAGAAGCGCTGCAATCACGGGACTGGAACAGAAGAGCCCCTCCTGTCCTGCAGTGGTGAGCAGGCCTCTCCTGAAACTCACTTCCCAGTGAGACTGCAGTTACTCGCGCCACAAAGGAAGTCTGCCAGCACGCTTTGCCCTTCCTTTATAAACATTCTTCCCTACATAATTATGCACCAGATGCATTTTCCTCCCCAGAACTATCAATGCTATAATTTTAAACAAATATTCCTACAGACAGAAATCACATTTTCCTTCAGTTGCCAATATCATTTTGTAGAAGAGATTCTGAAGATGGGTGACAGGCACATGCGCAGAAAAGAAGGCATGATGCTTAATAATCACACTTACTGCAGCAGCCTTGAAAATCACCTCTGCATGGCTTAGTTTAGTTTCATGAGTGCAATGACCTGATAATTAGGTCAGGCATCATTAGCATTATTGTAATGAGTAAATTACTCTGGGTTTAGAGGCATTCTTTGTGTTGTTCAAGGACCTATGGGTAGCAGATGCTCATATTGTCTGACCAAGAGTTCTACATTCTTTCCTTCAAAGCAGAAATGGTGTTGCTGCCATTTGTTTATTTCAGCTGTAAGATCAATGGATACACAGATGACTTTAAGTTTCTCTACATGTTTATTATGTAGGTTTCTATAGATAGAATCCTAGCTATGATTTATAAAGAAATCTAGACACACTTAGCTATGTATACCCATGTATATTTTGTTTCTAAGCTTATGCACACACATACACACAATTTCTAGAGAGGAGAGAATTGTCTTCCTAATCTAGTTCTAGACACAGGGATGTAACACTTCCTTTGAAAGCAGGAGCAGCGGAAGATGATCCTCTACCTACACAGGAATCAACGCACAAGGAAATAACTCTTCATCCTGGAAATTCCCAAAGCATGAGTCACCCGTTTTCATGTAATGACAGCCATCTCTGCCATCTAAAGTCACTTCTACTTGGAGGAAGTTTGGTAGAGCAACTTCCAGCCCACAAATCAGGAACTTGGGCTATTGGACTTTTTGTTTTTAATGACTTGTAGCTTCAACAAGGCCTGAGTCTGAGTTTCTCTCCACTCCTGAATCTCTCACCGTGTAAGTAAAATAGAGTTTTAAGAGGAATAAAAATGTTAATGGGAGTTGAATAGAGCTTGGGGAAATTGGTAATGCTACAGCTGATGATATCCAAAAAGATGGATATGCGTAAAACATGGAGAGGCAAGGTGTGTGTTGGGTGAAATTCTGAATCTTTCATCAGTAGATTTATTAGCAGCCAAACCATAAGAAATATTGAATCTATTTGTCAGTAGAATGTCAGTTGTTTTCTTTGGCCCTTCTATGACACGCTTTCACACATAGAATTAGCCTGTGTCAAAAAGGGCAACCAGTGAAATCTTTGTCAGTCACTTCATTTTAGCGAAAGATGCATCTGAGATCAAGAACAATGGACACCTGTTCTTGGCTTCATTCCTGCCTTGAGTTTGATCATTTCTTTTTGGGTTTTTTTTTTTTTTAACAATCTTGTTTTCAGGAATCTCTGGACAAGTCTAGTTTCATTAAGCCCACCATGGTATGGGAAACTAAAAGGTGAACTTCTTCACTTGGTTGAGTTTTCGGTCTCCGAAAGGTGGAAGTTGTATATAATTCCTTTCATCTTGTGCTTCATTATGATGGGAACAGGTGCCTTAAAGCCAGGCTGGAGTGGGGAAAACTACAGGTGCTAGGTCAAGCTAGGCCAAGGGGTGACCCTATGTGATACGAATAAGGCCGCAAGGTTGACAGAGACTTGAAGTCAAGGTCAGGATAACGGGAGGTCAATGGGAGAAGAGCAGAAGGGTGGGTGGATGCATTCATAATATTCAACATACATATGTGAACCTGGAACCAGGCAACGAGGGGATAGGTAAGATGGGGAAAGACAGGGTAGAATGGTAGGAGTGACATCAAGTGAGATGCACTGTACTTGCACTTTGACTGGCTGAATTGACTCTCCTTTGCACAACTACTTAAAGATAACTTTAAAAAGTCAAATAAAATGATAAGGCAAAAAAAGGACAGGTTAAATGCCACCACTCCCCCTCGTTATACTGAGGAAATTCAAGACTAGCCTAGTCAATTGTATTTCAAAATGTAAAAAGACATGTTTCAGGAAGGGTCTGTACGTTTTCATCATTAATTAAGGACAAAAATGTTACTCTTCATTAGTTCACATTTCCCAAAGAAAATAAACAGTCAGCAACAATGATTAATTCTCTGTTGACTAATAACCATGTTAGAAGCATGAATCATGAGAAGTCGATTCCTGGAAATAGTATTATTGTGCCTTTTGTGTCGTCAATATTTTCAGCGGCTTTGTTGCAAAGATAGACATACTCTTAACTATGCTTCATTCACTGTTCAATGAAAGCCATCAGCACTGGTGACTTAGGGAGAGGACGCTATGGGGAATTTCAGGAGTATTCGGTTTCCAGAAAGTGTTGTATATTCATCAGCTTTGTGTTATATGACAAAAGAGGAGAGATCAATAACTTATAAAAGAAAAAGGTTATTTTTATTATTATTTTCATTTTTGCAGTACTAGGTTTTGAACTTGGGGCCTCATGTTTGCTAGACAAGCACTTTACTACTTGAGCCATACAGTCTGTTTGGTTTTCATTTGTTTGTTTCCAGTTAAGGTCTTACGTTTTGCCGGGAGCCTGCCTTGGGACTGTCATCCTCTTTCACATACGCCCCCTAAGTGGCTGAGCTTTCAGACACAAACCACCATGCCTGTCCCAAGGAAAGGTTTAAGTGGCTCATGGTTCTAGAAGTTCCATTCTGTGATCTACTAGGACTGGTAATGTAAACAATGTCATTGTCTAAATGGCAATGGTGGGGTAAAACTGTTTAAATCACAAGTTGGGGTGCTAGAGGGGAAGAAAGAAGGGCAGATGCTCCCCATGCGTTTTAGGGGGAGTACTCTAGTTGACCTCCTTCCATGCCCCCTACCTAAAGGCCCCACCTCTTCAGAGAGGCATGGTGCTGGGGACCAAGACTTTCCCACAAGGACCGCGAGGGCCACCCCAGCAGATGGAAAGAATGCCTCGACCCAAATATGCTGGCACAAAGCACTCAAATGCAGATGTTCTTAGTCCTCGGGCTTGAGGAGAGAACCTGTGGAGAAACTGAGGTGCTAGGCTCTACCATTGCCCGGGTCCCTTCCATTCTCTCCAGATTACAATGCAAAGAAGGCAGTTTTCAGGATGCCTTGTCCCCAAAGTGTCTGGGAATCACACAATCATATAGAAAGCAGGAAAAATGTCATTTGTAGCTATTGAATTTGTATCTTGTAGACCATGTGGTGACTCTGGAAATGACTCCCCCCATTATTAAATATATATGTATATATCATAATTTATACATTCCACAGCTTGTCGGATTGAAACGGCTCATAAGCTGCAGAAGCAGACAGACCGATTCGGCCAAGAACACGCAACACTAACCTTTGGAGCATTCCTTGGGTTACTGCATTTATGGGAAAGTTTGTTTAAACTCACAGCTTTGCTACATTTTAAGTCTTTATTAGATAAACTTAGGCGCATGTGCCCAGGCTGGCCTTGTATGGCTGATCCACATCAGATTTGAGCTCTGACAGAGCAGCATGAAGGCCTACTTAAATGATACTGATCTTTTCTTTCCATTGATTGGGTGATTTTTTAAAAAGTGCCTTCCATTGTAGGAGCATGCAAAGTGGTTGCACTGACCTAGTTGATGTTTAAAAGGTTATCGAGCATGTACATCTTTGAAATTCTAAGATTACAGTTTCCTGGACAAATCGTAGAGCCTGTATTTCCTCTTGGTTGTACTCTACTGTTACAAGCTGCCCTTGACCCTCTTCATAACCACAGAGGTCCGTCCAGGCAGCTGTGGTTCCTACCATCTTTCCAGGTAGAGACCTCGAGGAATGAGGAAGACAGTGAGGGACAGAAGATAATTATTCACAAATACAACATCCTGTGGGGGATGTTGCCCTTCCCACGCAGGTGTCCCTTTCCCTACCAAAGTCCTGTGCTGAAACCATGCTCTTCCAACAAGAAGTCCCACACCACCCAAAATACAACTGCCTGACTACACCGTACTCCCTTGTCTCAGGCCACAATGAGGAGACGTGCTCACATTGCATACAGAAGAAGCAAGCCCCCATTGCTTCCCTCCTTGGGTTTCTGTCAAGCTACCATTGTGAAAAGGGCAGCATGGTTTCACATAGAAATTATTGGTTTTCCACATTTGTTCACATGGGAAGTTAAGGTGAACTCTCCCTCCAAGATAGAGAATAATAAAATTATTGGATTCCACTTGAGCCACAGGACACATTCCTTCTTCATGGTGCAGTAATATTATTTTATTATTCATGGTGTTGTAATGTTACTAAGGAGCTCAGAGCTCTTACTATACTACTGTCTCTCTTGGATTTAGAAAAGGAAATCAGTTAATGCATAGACAGAACCATGACAGTTTCCTTCCTTCTTCACAAGTCAAATTACCATCTCATTTTGCTTACTGTCTTGAAAGTGAGAAGGTTGATTCAGAACCAAAGTTTACTATCTTTAGCTCCCATGCAGATTACAGAATGGAAACAAACTAGCTGTACATAAAAATAAAAAGCATCACTAATTCTGGTTTTTTAGTATAAATGTTGATTTTTTTAATGTAGAATGCAATAGACTTTTGAATAAGACCACAAGGATTACAAAGTCCTTTACTGGGTTTTTTTGGAAGAGAACAAAAAAGTCGCACCTACCCAAGAGTTCTATAAACTAGCATGTCTGGGAAGATTTTTACAAAGATCACACCAAGCTGGCAAAAATGGATCAATTAAAAACTAAACCCTAGCAGGCTAATATTGGCCTAGTAGAATGAAGTTTAGAAGGGTTACCTTCTCTTTCATTTGTTTAAATAATTTGAGAATTGGTACTACTACATCTTTAAATATTTGGTAGAATTTTCCCATAAGTCCTGGTTTTTCTTCAAGAGACTTTTATTTGTGTTAAAACCCATTATTTGTTATTGGTCCTTCAACATTTTCTATTTCTTCATGATTCATTTACAGTTTGACTATGTCCAGAAATCTATCTCTCTCTTCTAGATTTTCTAATTTGTTAGTATATAAATTTTCTAATTTGTTGGTATATAAATTTGTTGGTATATAAAGATCTCTCATGGTGATCAAGTAGATTCATCTCATGAATGCAAGGTTGGCTCAGTATACATAAGCCCGTAAATATGCTACATCATATTAACCAAAACAATAAATGCAGAAGAGAACCTTTGAAATAATTCCACATTCCTAAAAAACATTCAACATAGACATTAATCAAACTTACCTAATACAACAAAGCCTGTAACTGACAGATCCACAAACACTTTCAAATGGAAAGGGGAAGAAATGGAAACTGTCCATGTAAGATATAGAGAGAAACAAGGATGCCTGCTTTGGACGCATTTATTCAATGTAGTAGGTTAGGTCAAAATCCTAGCTAGAGCGTTTAGGCCAGGGTAAGAAACAAAGGGCATCTATATTGAAGAACAAGTTAAGCTGCCCTGCTTACAGATAACATGATCTTGTATATAGAAAGCCTTAAAGACTCTAAGAGAAGAAAAAACCCTCTAGAGCAAAAAAGTAAATTCAGTAAAATCGAGAATACAAAATCAACACACACACAAAAAAAAATCAGTAACATTTCTTATGGTGTTGATGAGCTCTCTGAAAATGAAATCAAAAGAATAATCCAATCTCTGATAGGTAAAATATTTTAGGTATACAGCAACTAATTTAACCAAAAGAAGGCAAAAGACTTCACGAATATTACAAAAATCAGTGTAAGAAACTGAAGAAGATACAAATAAATGGAAAGATATTCCATATGAATAGATGGAAAGAATATTGTAGAAAGTGTCCAGACTACTTAAAGCCTACTCAAAAGAACATGATCCTTATCAAAATACTAATGTCATTCCTAACAGATTTAGAAATAGCAGTCTGAAAATTTGTATGGCACCAACAAAGACCCTAGATCACCAACTCAATAACCAATAAGGAACAAAGTCAGAAGCACCAAGCGTGATGCTTCAAGACTCAAAACCGATAAACCTCCCTTTAATATTGGTGGGGACTCTTGGAAACTTTCAAGCCATCATTCTCTGTTCAAACCACAGCTGACTCCAGAGCTGAAGGTTGAGTTGGGCTCTGTTGAGACTAGTAACCCAATACCTTAAGTCCTTCCTCCCCAGACCATGAGATTCCTGGTTCTCTTGAGGCCCCCAAACCAGCCCCTGTCCCTTTTCAGTCTGTGGGAAGAGCTCTACCTACTTTTCTTTTGCTCTGTTGCTGATTGGAAACAGGGTTTCTCTATGTTGCTAAAGCTGGTCTTGAAGTCCTAGACTTAAGTGATCTTCCTTGGGCAGGACCATAGTCATGTTTTGCTTTCTTCCTTTATTGTTGTTTTGTTTGCTATAGTATAGATGCTAGAGTACTTTACTACGGCTGAGCTAACCCTTTAATCTACCAACATATATCATCATTTAATCCTCTGTATATACTCTCCTATCAGTGGCCTTTAGAAATGCCATGCTTCCCTTATACCAGTAAGTCATTCTTACCAAGATAAAAATAAAAATAAGCCTGGTGCAGGTGGCTCACCCTTGTAATCCTAGCTACTCAGGAGGGTGAGATCTGAGGATGGAGGTTTGAAGCCAGGCCAGACAAGACAGGAAAGTCCATGAGACTCTTATCCCCAATTAGCCACCAAGAGAGAGAAAGGAAGGAAGGAAGGAAGGAAGGAAGGAAGGAAGGAAGGAAGGAAGGAAGGAAGGAAGGAAGGAAGGAAGGAAGGAAGGAAGGAAGGAAGGAAGGAAGGAAGGAAGGAAGGAGAAAATTAATTTGTGGTTCAAAGTGGTAGAGTGCTAGCCTTAAGCTCTGAGCTAAGAAAAAGCTCAGGAAAAAAAAAAAAAGCAAGAAAAAGCTCAGGGACAGTACCCAGGCTCTCAAATTCAAGCCACAAGACTAGCACAAAAAAAGAAAGAAGGGACTGAGGGAGGGAGGGAGGGAAGGAAGGAGGGAGGGAGGGAGGGAGGAAAAGATAACAAAAGACCTGCACTGAGCTATCTTACAGTCTGACTGACCTAGGAGAAATGACAGCTGAAAGTGTCATAATCTACAAACAAAAGTTTCACAACTGTCTGTCTCATCAAAGTAACTGGAAGGTAAATAAAAGGAATTGGAGACTTTTCCTTCTACTTCCTTGAAAGACTTTCAAACTGCTTTGTTTTCCTCATTGGCCCTGCATTCCAGCCTCTTTGAAGAGTAAGAATGAGTCTTTTTTTGTGACAGGAGGCAGAAGGACATCTAGAATGGTCTGGTAGGGGAAATGTATCGCTTGGCTACCAACCCCCTCCTCCTCATTTCACAAGATTCAGTTGTCCTGGTTTTACCTAAAGCTGGGTGAAACTACTCACGTGGGAGTCTTGATAATCCAGTGGTCATCTGGAGCCAAACAAAGGCAGCACATATGTTGTCGAAACTGGATTTTTCTAGGCTGAGGGGTGTAGTTCAGTGTGAAACACTCACCCACCTTTGGTAAAGGTTTGCTGGGTTTGGTACCTAGCAGCACAGAATACATTTTTTATTTAAAAAAGAAAAGGAAGGGGAAGAAAACCAAAACAGACGGTTAGAATATGGTCAGGTAAGCAGCTCTGAAAGTGCCCTTTCACTGGGAAAACCGGCTGACACACCGGTGCGATATTTGACTTATCCTAGCAAGCTAGCTCTCAGAATTTGAACATGACGGACAAGATCCATTTCTGTCTTCTTGGGCATTAATGTCATTTCTACATCCAGCAGATTCTTTTTAATACTAAAAAGATACTTTGAATAACTATTTCTGTAAAATTAGATAAATTATGAATTGAATCTCATAAGTTAAAAACATAACTGGCACTCTGATAACACTGTTAAAAGTGTTATCACTGAATTTTCCCTACATAAGTACCTTTTGTACTTTTAGGAAGGAGGGTGAAATTGTTCCTATTAGCATGGAGTACCTGTACAAGGTGGCTTTCGTTGTGACATTTCCCATATAACTATATTATGTATCCTGATCAAATTCTTCCCTTCTATCACTCCTTTTCCCATTCCAGCTTTCTTAAAACTACTTCAACAGGCTTCAGTGTTCTATTTTTATACATGCAAATGAACAACTTGGACCACATTCACCCGCATTCATTCTCTTCGTTAGGGCCCCTCACCTTTGGCTAGTACCCAACCCCACAAATTGCCTGTCTGTCTTGTTTTCTTTTCTGCCAGTAACAGGGGCCTGAACTTAGGGGCCTCCCACTTGGCTTGCTTATTGGGCTAGTACCCTGCCCCTTGAGCCATGCCTCCAGCCTTACTTCTTTTGCTGGTTACTGGAGATGTCTCTTAAACTTTTCTGCCAGGGCTAGCTGAGAACAGCAGTCCTCAGGATCTTAGCCTCCTGAGTATCTGAGATTACAGACATGAGTCACAGGTGCCCAGATTGGGTGTTGTTGTTGTGTTTTTTTCATGTGTATTAATTGTACCAGAGATTTCACCATGGCATTTCAGAAAAGCATATATTATAGTTTGATCTGACTAACCCTTTCTATGGCTTTTATCTTATTTTTCAGACATAGAGGATTAAATAATTTGAGGAATTTTCTTTAAAATTAGGGCAGATAGAGGCAGTTGGGGAAGGTAAAACAAGAGACTATGGGATGTTAATTTTTAAAACTATGTGCTGATATATTGGGGGTTCTTTTTGGTGTTCTATCTTCATTTGCATATATCTTGGTTGTTGTTTTTTTCTTCTTTATTGTCAAAGTGAAGTACAGAGGGGTTACAGTTTCATATGTAAGGCAAGTACATTTCTTCTCCAACTTGTTACCTCCTCCCTCATTATTCCCCCATCTCCCCCCTCCTGAATTCTGTTCCCCACCCCCATGAGTTATACAGTTGTTTACACCAATTGGTTTTTTAAGTATCGCTATTGCAATGGTTTGTCTTTTTATCCTTTGTCTCTCGATTTTGATATTCCCTTTCCCTTCCCTAGTTCCAATACACGTATACACAATGTCACAATATCCGGGGTACTAAGATCACTTACTGTAACAGCAGGAATAAAACCACAGGAAGGGAATATGAGAGGGAAAAAAAAGGTATGGTTTCACATGGCATGTTGAAATTAACTACAACAATGATATACCACTTATTTAACTTGGAGCTCATTTCACTTAGCTTTATCTTATGTGTTAACATGGGCGTAGATATTGAGCTATTGTGATCATCTGCTCTGTCTATCCTAGAGATGTACTAATTATTCTCTATCAGGGAAACCATAGAGTTCATGCTTCTTTGGGTCTGACTCACTTCACTTAGTATGATTTTTTTCCAAGTCCGTCCATTTCCTTACCAATTGGGCAGTATCATTCTTTCTGATAGAGGCATAGAATTCCATTGTGTATATGTACCACATTTTCTTGATCCACTCATCTACTGAGGGGCATCTGGGTTGGTTCCATATTTTAGCAATGACAAATTGTGTTGCAATGAACATTGTTGTACTGGTGGCTTTAGTGTGGTCTTGCTGTAATCTTTTTGGGAGATGCCCAAGAGTGAGGCTGCTGGGTCATAGGGGAGCTCTATGTTTAGCCTTCTGAGGAACCTCCACACCACTTTCCAGAGTGGCTGAACCAGTTTACATTCCCACCAACAATGTAGTAAGGTTTCCTTTTGGCCACATCCCCTCCAGCATTTGTTATTATTAGTTTTCCTGATCATGGACATTCTTACTGGGGTGAGGTGGGATCTCAGTGTTGTTTTGATTTGCATTTCTTTTATGGCCAGTGATGTAGAGCACTTCTTCAAGTGTCTCATCTTGGTTGTTCTTTAGGGAAATTTTGAAAGTGAGAAGTAAAAAAAATCAGAACTGAATTGTGAACTTCTCCCTCCTTAAAAAAAAAAAAAAAAACAAGAAAACGAGACTTCCAATAATGTGATGAAAAGTTAAGAGTTTACTAAAGGATGCTGGACAAATGTCAGGGAGATGCAGGAAAATTTCAACTGCTTCTCCAGCTAATGTGTTCTCATCCCAGGGGACCAAGCTCTTTTGCCATCTCTTGTCATGACGGCGGAGGCTGACAGGGCTGCAGTCACCCCTGAGGGTGGCACTTTGGGGAATAGCATCACTGTGCCAGCTCGTGCCAGCTGCTGATCGTGCCGCTCTAGCGTTCTCCAAGGTCTTGTCAGTCAACAGCTTCACTTGTGAGAAGACTTCAAAACCAAACCCTGCGACAACACTCCCTGCCCTAATAATCTAATGATGGGGCAAAGAAATCAGGAGAAGCAAAAAAGCAGGCTGTCCCCTCCTACTGACATTCATCTTCCAGGTCCCCCTCTTCTTACCGTACTTGTTAGCCCCCTCTCACCCAGCAGTGCAGAATATACTCTCCCTCAAGGCAGGAGTTCAGGGGGGAGAGTGGGCCACAGCTAAATACAAAACCCAAAAGGATGGGATTTAACAAGCTCAATACAAGAAATGATGCATGATGTACTAGAGCAGACACGCGGAGTTACACATCTACCTCCCAATCCCATTTTTTACATCTTGTGGTGGTGTTATCATGCTATGGATGGGCTTTACCACTGAGCTACATTCCCAAAACCTAAATTGAGCTGTCATCTCTCAGCCTCTCTTCTTCCATATGTTCATCATGCAAGGTTCTTATAAGGACTTAAAAACACATATGAACATTCAGAGGTCATGCCTGTAACCAAGTAGGCCCACAATCGTCGTTTGCATTAAGTGTGTGTGTGTGTGTGTGTGTGTGTGTGTGGTGTGTAGGGAGCCACCAGATAAAATCTCTAACTAGGACGGTAGTCAGAGTGTAGAGACCTTGACTGTCAGAATGAAGATTTAGACCTAATTCAGTAGGTGCCAGTGGCTTCCAGCAGAGGTCCTAGCGACAAGTGTTTGGAAACGATTACTGCAACAATTATGCAACTTGGTTGGGAGAGATTCTATTGAGCGACATTCATTACAAGGTTAATGCAATTGTCTGAGCACAATGAATTACGGGCCAAAAACTAGAGTCGTAGCCAAAGATGCATTGAACCTAAGTTCATGACACTTTCATGGAACCCTTTCCAAGCCACTCCAGAAACACCCTCATACCATCACGTGATGTCACCTGAGTCAATTTTTTTTGTCACTGTCACAAAAAAACTGAGAGGAGCAGTTTAAAGGAGGGAAGGTTTCTATAGGCTCCTAGCTTTGAAGATGTTGGCCCATGGTCATTTGGCTCCATTGCTTTTGTGAAGAGCTTCAGAGGAGAAAAGCTGTCCTCATGGTAGCCAGAAGCAACAAGACAGTGGAGAAAGAACCAGGCACAACATGCACACTTCAAAGGCAGCTCCTCGGGACCTGCTTCCTGCAAACAAACCATACCTCTTAACAGCCAATGCAGCTGTGATTCATCCACAGGCTAATGCTTTTATGACATTGGAACCCTGGCGACCCAAATCATCTATTTAAAAAAAAAATTTAACTGGCAGCCAAGTTCTTAACACAGAAGCCCCTGGGAGACATTTATTTCTACAAATCATGATAGATTTCAGCAAATTTGCGGGGGGGGGGGGGGTGGCGGGGATTATATCAGTTGGCTAAGACCACTGCCTCTTACTACCTATCACCTCCTTCCATGTGGCTTTCTTCTTGAGCTCTGCAGAGACAATGGGCACTTTGGGAATGACACTAAAGAGAACTTAAGTTGGAGAGAGATCTACCTGCATTTACTGAGGGATCTCTATGTGGTCTTACAGTCCCTGGATAGTTAGGTGATTACCGTATGCACCTCCACAGAAATGTGCTTAGCAATCATCTTTTGATCCAGTGCCAACTCACATGAAGATACGGATCCATAGAAGGTGTTGACACATATGCAAAAGACAAGTGAGAAGTCGACAGGAATCATTTTCAACATTATCAATAATAGGATCTGAAACATTCCTAAGATATTAATATTTTTCAAATGTCAGTTCAGTAAATTGAAGAAAGAATTAGTTCGTCTTTCTGGTCTCTCTATAGAAAACATCACACAACCCCTACCTTATAAACAGATCATTGTCAATTATGTAGAAAAAAAATCAGGGAAAAATTGTGATACGATGTATTAAGCAGTGAATTATTTAATCTCTCGTGGTATTTTTATGAAATTCCTAATTTTTATGGTGTTTGTCAGCTAGCTATTTTCCTCAAAAAAGAAAACGCATCACTTGAGTTTTTTTCTTTTGTCCGTCCTGGGGCTTGAACTTTGGTCTTGGGTGCTGTTTCTGAGCTACTTTGTGCTCAAGGCTAGTGCTCTACCACTTGAGCCACAGCACCACCTCGGCTTTTTCTGAGACAAGTCCACTTAATGGACATATATCACTGTCTCCAGGAGAAGACCTGTGGCATGGCGTAATGGCACTTGAGCTCGCCTGCCCCTAAACAGGGTCAGGTCAGGGGGCTGGGTCACAGGAAGCGCCCAGACCCAGGCACTTGACTGACAGGTTCAGTAACCTATAGGCCAAGTGCCTGCCCCTGTCTCTTGGGATTCGGGAACACCCACCACCTGGGGATGGGGTTTCCCTTCCTCTAGGAATCCAGGCACACCCATCAAGACAAGATGCCAGGTAGTACAACTCACCATGTGACCAATGATGGCACTGGCCAGATCTGACCTCCGTATGACAATATAATCAACACAATCTTCTCTTCAGGAACTAAGCTTTGGGACAATTTGTAGTCCAAAAAAATGCCTTTAAGTCACTGGCCTTATATCATCCTAACAAGACCCCTGCCTCCAGTGCTCTAACCCTGCTCAAACGTCCTTGCTTTCCATACCTACCATTCGTTCTTCCAACCACACCAACGCAGGCTTCCTTATGGTTATTCCTAAATGTTATTTCTTTTAACTCTTTCTTAGGATCCCTTCTCCACTCACCGGGTTTCACAGGCCCCCAGACCCCCTGCGGCAGCAGAACCACCAGCCAAAGCACTTGTCACTTGTTGCAATGTTCTCGAAAGTCTCCACGGAGTGCTTTTGCTTTCTTTCAGGCAAGCTGTCTCAGGGGCGTTTCTCAGGGTGTGGGCCACAGACACCTGCACGCACAGCCTTGCATCCTTCTTTCCAACGCAGAATGTGGGCAGCGCTCCGTCCCTCTGACCAGCGTCTGCACACTCAGAGCACGCAGCCAAGTGTGCTGTACGTAAGCACCCTTGTGTTTAGAGGCCCCGAGGGTCCTGGGAACGCCCTGGGGAGCTGGGAAGGGAGGATGTAACACCTGATGTAAACTTCAGAGACCTGGGAGCTCACACACAGATTTGGATGGAGAAAGGATAGTAAAGGAAGTAAATTTCCACCCTTGCCAGGGTTATACTCAAGTAGAGAAAGCAGCCAGTAAAGATTACATTGTATCAGGTGACCAATTTCTATGGAGAAAAGTAAAGGACCTAGCTGGGGGAAGGGCTCTGTTTTCATTGAGAAGTCAAGCTGGGGTGTGGGGTAAGGGCACACAGAGATGTGGTAGATTTCATCTGAGTGATAAAGTACGGATGCCGAGTTGCTGATACTTGAGTCGACACTCAGAAGGAGGGAAGGAGAAGCTATGAGACACCAGAAGAAAATATGTTGCCGGAGAAACAGAGACACATGCATTCAATGTCTGAAAGAATAGTCATAACTTCACTTTCCCCTTAGGTTACAGCATCTCTGTGATTCAATGAAGTCACATGCGTGTTAAGTATCGAATTCATTTCCGCTGCTTTTGTAGTCACGGGAGCTGCCATAATCTTGAGGTTCACAAGGGAAAATGTATTTTACATGTACCCTTGAAGAACTTTTATGACACTGGAAGAGGTCTGTAGAAGAACTTAGCTGTACAGGACTACAGCTAAGAACATAATTCTCATATTAAATTCACACACGGTCCAAAATTATAATTTCATGACAAGTTAAGTGCCAGTCACAATTTCTAATTTTCTTAGATAAACAGGGATTGGGAAAAAAGATGGCTTGTTGCTTTTGCCCCTTTAATACTGAGGAACACTTGACTTGAATATGAAAGCATTCACCCATTGATTTTTGTTATTTTCTTGTCATACATAAAACAGATATTCAAACAATTCCTTTTGAAGGGAGATTGATTATATACAAGCATGAATAACCACCCCAATTAAAAAAAAGAATGAAAAAATGTAAAATACACCAAGTGATTATAATTTCATTTGGGGGTTGTTCAGCATTAATAAATAATCTATCGTGTTGCAAAACAAAAACAGAGGTTCAAATTATGAATGCATGTCCTCTGTATAGTTCTGACTTTATAGACAGTGGAATCCAGGGAAGATTTACAGCTGCAAAGTGAACAAACAAGATTATCCACTAGAATGAGAAAAGACCAGCAAGTGGACTATTACAAAGGCTCAGACAAGAGTCTGCACAAGTACTAATCTAGTTTGTATCAGAAGAAATTGATTTTACAAAGTACAAGGTGGGGCTGGGAATATGGCCCAGTGGCAAGAGTGCTTGCCTCTTATACATGAAGCCCAGGGTTTGATTCCCCAGCACCACATATATAGAAAACGGCCAGAAGTGGTGCTGTGGCTCAAGTGGCAGAGTGCTAGCCTTGAGCAAAAAGAAGCCAGGGACAGTGGTCAGGCCCTGAGTCCAACGACCAGGACTGGCACAAAAAAAAAAAAAAATGTACAAGGGAACCATCCAGTGCCTGATAATGTTCAAGTAAATATTAAGTGTGAGAACATATAAATAACATTAACAAAGGCAGGGAACACAAGTAAAGATACAAGTTAGAAAGAAAAAAAATTGACAAAATTGCTTTTAAATATGTTGGATGTGAAGTCCAAACTAGCAAAGCTATCCAGGGGGCAGTTTGCATTTTATATGTAAAATTTGGGAAAAGATTCAAAACTGGAATTATAAATTTGGGAGTTGGCAACACAGAGCTGTTGTTGAAGCCAATGGAGTGGATGAAATCTGCCAAGAAGAGGGTATAGAGTGAGAAGAAGAGAAAGAGAAGATTTCACAGGAGACGTACAGACTGGGTAGAAGAATATAAAAAGCATCAGGGGAGAAAATGGCAAAACTCAAGGGAAACAAAACTGCAAGACTTCCTCTCCCACACAGAAGTGCACATCCAGGCCAGCTGGGGAGCGGTACCAGATAGCAAGCCTCCAAAGAGGGTAGCAAGCCAGTACTGTATCAGACACAGAGGGCATGGTCCAAATGCAACTCTGTCATCAGAGAGAAGGAACAATGCTGGTTGCAAGTCAGAGACGGGACAAGAAGTCAAATATCAAACCAATGCAGAATCAGGAGCTGGGGGGATGGAGACTAGAAAATGACAACAATAACAGAAAAGAAAAAAAAATCAGGATTCTTGAAAGAAATCTCACTTACCGAGTTCTGGTCATATGGTAGATGGAGTCAGAAGTAACATACAAAGTCACCCGTGGTTTCCAGCAACCTAAGGAGCCTCTGAGATTTGATGATTAGGTGTTCAGGAAATCTTGTTCATTTCAGAGTACACTTCACTATACTGGATGAGGAGAAAGACAGCTAGCAAAGGCAATGACTGGAAATATCCCCTCAAGGTGACAGAATTTTATGCAGAAACTAGGTGGAAAGGGGACCAAGAGAAAAGTGTTATATGTTGTTTGGAGGCTTGTAAGTATAAATTGAAAAAGAAGAACCAAAAGGTGGAAAGAACACATTATTTAAAATGTGAAGTTAGAGACAGGGTTTGGGACCAAAGAACCTAAAAAGATAGGCATGGAAACGATACGTTACGTTGCTCTTTTGTCTTCGTCAGCTGATGATGCTGAAACAATGAGACAACACAACATTAGCCATCACAAGCATTTCTTTCTCACAGTTCTGGAAGCAGGGTGTGGGGTCTGAGGAGGGCGGCTCTCTGCTTCTGGGGTAGCACCTTGCTTGCTATGATTTTATATGGTTGAAGGCAGGTTGAAGCTTACGAGCCCCACTTAGGAGATCTCTGCTCCATCTTTTACTATTATCACAGGGTGACTAGGACTCAACATGTAAATTTTGGAGGGCACATTCAGACCACAGCATTTTCACTGTACGCACCACAGAACTGAGGAGTATAAGGGCAGGAGTGGGCTGAAAGGATATGAAGATGTTGACGTGATGACACAGGTCACGATGCACTGTAACAAATAAACTGCTTTGTTACCTGGGAAAAAATCAATATATAACCTAAAATTAAGGTAAGTAAGGAAAGGGGTAGGTAGGAATGTTGAAAGGATATCGCTCCAGATGGACTGTATTCATAAGGTGCTTTGGTGAATGGCAGCTCCTTTGTACAACTACTTAAAGATAATAAAAAATATTCACAAATATATAAAGAAGCCCCTACCCCTCCCCAAAGAAGAGGAAAATATAGATAATGTGTAGGTGAATAATGAGGGATATTGAAAGAGGTCCTAACTGATGGCTTTGATTTTCTCAGGGAAGCCAGATTGGGCCATCCCCTCAGAGAGTAGAATGTAGGAAGCATATGTGGTTGAAGAGTGCCATTTTGGATTAGGGGCTGCATAGACAATGAAGGCTGTTCTGTGTGGATGAGTAATTAAATTTACACCGATGGCTAAGCTCAGACAGGGTATCAAGAGAAGAAAGGATGTTCTCCAAAAGTGATGAGAACCAGGAAACTGAAGTACCAGGAAGTGACTAAATAAAGCAAGCATTTTGCCTAGTGAGAATAAAGAAGGAAAAACTTGATGGCAATATTAGAAAGAACTAACTAACCAGTCCACTCTGAGCTGCCTTGGGACAAAGGTCTTGGCTTATTTCAAGATTCCTACCACAATGCTGATCCAAAAAGCACTCAATAAACATGGGGCAAGCGAATGAATGAACAAGTACACACTGGAAATGCAGACTGGTGATGGGAAAAATGAAGTAGGATATTATGAATAAACTGAAAGACTAGAAAGGATTAAAGAAACAGGAATGTATAATCAGGCAGAAAAACAGGTTTGGTGGAAATGAAAAGAGTGTGAGAAGAGAAAGAATACAAGGTGGTGGGCAGGGAGAGTCCTTTCAAAATTCAGCTTTTCAGAGGGTTGGTCCCAGCACGATTCAGAGATGCGAATTGTGCTTCTGCCCCTGGGATTTATAAAGTGGAGCAAAGACAAGTGTCTTTGTGGGAACAAGCCATTAGGTGGCCCATCAGTATGTATCATGAACTCACTTAAGGTGCCAGCAACGGCTGTACCCAAGAGAGAAATTGTGAGCTAGGTCTCAAAGTCTCCATGGATTAAAAGAAATGCCCCAGAGGTAAGAATGAGAACCTTAATGTGTCACCAAGATCCTAACAATTGGCCCTCTTATCACCCAGAATTCTAGGGAGGATCAAAGAAGAGATTACCTGTGCAAATGTTTTTTTTTTCTTTGTAATTAAGGGATGTAGGTGTCCTACAAAGGAGGAGAGATTGTTCAATGGAAACTACCTAAAATTGCCAGAAAGATGGTATGAGGAACTGGAATAAGTCAGTCCCTCTTTAAGAAGCCACAATATAGCTGGGCGCTGGTGGCTCACGTCTGTAATCCTAGCAACTCCTCAGGAAGCTGAGATCTGAGGATTGGGGTTCGAGGCCAACCTGGAGAAGAAAAGTCCATAAGACTCTTACCTCCAACTAACCAGCAAAAAGCCAGACGTAAAGGGGTGGCTCACGTGGTAGGGCATCTGCCCTGAACAAAAAAAGCCAAAGGAGAACAGGAAGTCCCAAGTTCAAACCCTAGTACAAAATATCAGAGCAACACCTACAGTGAAGCGAAGCCAGGTTTCAGTAAAAGCAAACAGTAGAAAAGGTCATTGTAGCTGAGTATTATCTGCTAACTTCTGAGAACTTAGGTCATCTTGAATCCCCACAAAAACCATGCTAGGAGATAATATCTTCCATTTCCAAATGAAGAAATAGACTCTGATTTATTTATTTTTTTTTACAAAATCATAACTTGAAGTTATTATAGCAGTAGGATTTGAATCCAGTTCAGGCATGGCAATTCTAATTGGGTTTCTACGACAATAATCATAAGTTGAACCTTGATATGTTCAGTGGCTTATGGGGGAAATAAAAATGTAAACATTAGAAAGAAGGAGGCACAAACAGCTCACAGAGGACAGAGGCAAAAACGAAGGGAAATGAGCTGGAGGAGAGAAGACTGCAGGAGGGCCCCTGATAGGCCTGTGTGCCATTGTAAGCCATGGGATCAGAGGTGGAGGAAGCAGGGAGGCAGCCGGAAGAGAGCAGAGGGAATTAACTGGTCTGCAGTTTCAAAGGGAACTTGGGTTTTGTGTTTGTTATAAAGTCCCTTGCCACAAGCATGGAGGAAAACTGAATTATTTTCTGCCATGCCTGGGGCTTGGACTCAGGGCCTGAGCACTGTCCCTGGCTTCTTTTTGCTCAAGGCTAGCACTCTGCCACTTGAGCCACAGCCCCACTTCCAGCTTTTTCTGTGTATGTGGTACTGAGGGATCAAACCCAGGGCTTCATGCATGCTAGGCAAGCACTCTACCACTGACCTACATTCCCAATGACTGATTACTGGTTTTTTTCTTTTGTTAAATTTAATTTTATTGTCAAGGTGATGTACAGAGGGGTTACAGTCACATATGTAAGGTAATTAGTACATTTCTTGTCAAACTTGTTACCCCTCCCTCATTTTTCTCCTACTTTCCCTCCCCTCACTCCCCAAGTTGTACAGTTAAGTTCCAACATATTGTCTTGTGAATTTCACTGTTGCATTGCCACTGTCCTTTGCCTCCATCTTTGCTACCATCTTGTTTTTCCCCTTCCCTTCTCTAATTCAGATAAACATATATACAATACCCAGGGTACCAAAATCAAATACAGTGACAACAGAGGCTAAACCATAGGAGAGAAAAAAAAAAGAAATTTCACTAGTACATGAAAAATAACAACAATGGAACCCCCCCCCATTTCCTTATCTTGGAGTTTATTTTGTTTAGCATCATCTTATGTGATCATATGTAGATAGCTATTGAGCTATTGTGATCCTCTGCTAGGATTATCCTAGACATAGACTAATTATCACCAATGAGGGAAACCATGAATTATGGGTTTCTTTGGGTCTGGCTCACTTCACTTAAAATGATTTCTTCCAAGTTTTTCCATTTCCTCACAAATGGGGTGATGTCATTCTTTCGGATGAAAGCATAGAATTCCATTGTGTATATATACCACATTTTCTTGATCCATTCATCTACTGAGGGACATCTGGGTTGCTACTACTTTTATGTTAGATTTTTAAAAATTTACATGAACATTCAAGTAGCCATCTTGCCACTTTAACAAGCACCCCTGAGGAACAATTTAAAATTCCCATCTCAAAGGACTTACATATGTACAGTAACAGCTTGGGTTAATTTACTAATTCATCTAATCAGCTTGCCATATTATTAGCCAATTTCCCTAACTCTTGTTATAATTCACACGTTAAATTAGATATCTCCTAATTATCTTTCTGTAATGTGAGAGAAAATACATAGACACATCCTTTTCGATGATCAGTCATAATTTTAATGTGTTTATTGAGGACAATTGGTCAGAATGTACCCTTAAAGTGTATAGGGTGTTAGAAAAGTACTCTTTCAAGCATTTTGGATATTATTTTTTGTGATCTTGTTCATGACATTTATTCTTTCTTTCTTTCTTTTTTTTTTTACAACTCCTATGTATGTTTGTTGATGTTGTTTTCAGTTGTGGGGCTTGAACTCAGGGCCTGCGCGCTGTCCCTGAGCCTCTTTGTGCTCAAGGCTAGAGATCTACCACTTGAGCCACAGTGCCACTTCTGGTTTTGTGGTGATTAATAGGAGATAAGAGTCTCATGGATGTGTCTGCCTGATTTGGCTTTGAACTGAGATCTTCAGATCTCCTGAGTAGCTAGGATCACAGATGTGAGCCACCAGTACCTGGCGACTAATATATTTTTAATCGCTCCCTAACACAAATAAATAACCCATACCTGAACCCACATTTTACGAATCAAAAAATACTGGCTGAAGCTCATACAGGAAGCATGGCTAGGGACAGAGTAAGATTCTTCTATACCATTACCATTTTTCTATACCATTATTTTTATCCTCCATACTGGTCTCCATAATGTAGCCTTGTAGCTCTTTCCAACTCAAATATTCTCTGGCTTATGATGAACTAGGGTATTGATACACAATGGCCCAAACAGAATTAGAATAATGTTAATGGTTGGAATGTAGAAACCTCAAAGACCTACTTTCGTTATGCCTAATTGACAAAAATTTCATATATCTTTGACAAGCCACATGTTTGAAATATGTATTTTGGAAGGGCTAAATTGAATTAATTCACATTTGTGTATTCATCATTTATTTGTGGTGAGAATAGTTAGAATCTACTCTCAGCAATTTCCAAGTGTACCATCCATTATTATTAACAATACTCAATATTGTTAGAATACTCTAGAATATAATAGGAGAGTTCTACTGACATAGAGCTCGTGGGTTTATTTTTCCTGTCTAATTGAAATCTTGTACCCTTCGGCTTACCCCTCCTGAGCCCTCTCACTTCCCCACACTCTGGAAATGAACCTTCTATTCTCATCAATGAACCTATGAACCTTCTGTGAGCTACACTCTTCTAGATTCTCCAATAAGTGAGATCTCAGTATTTGTCTTTCTATGCCTGGATCAACTCACTTAGCTCATAATCACTCAGCATCCAGACTGTCAAAAATGAGAGGATGTCCTTTTTTCTAAAAGCTAAATAATATGCTGCTGCTTTTATTTTCTTCCTTCCATCTGTTGATGGGCACTCCAGGTGATCCCATATCTTAGCTACTGTGAATAATATTCTAGTAAACAGAGGAGGGAAGATACCTCTTTGAGATGGTGATTTCATTTCCTTTAGATTTATCCTCAGAAATAGAGTTGCTGGGTCTTATAGTAACTCTACTTTTCACTGTTGAGGAGCCTTCATACTGTCTTCCATAAAGGCTCTACCAATGACATAACTACCAAGAGTGCTGCATTGAATTTAATTATTGCTTTGGGTGGTATGGATACTGTAATAAACATTAATTCAGCTGCAAGTCAGCTTCAGGTCAGATCCTGGCCCTCTCCAGTGGAGCTTGAGTTAGGATCACTGGGCTTGATTCTGTTCCTTGAGGTCTCATCCTTCTGCTATGCAGCCAAAGTGCTAGTACAGCCTCAAAATTCGGCCACACGTTACTGTTCAACAGAAATCACGAGGTGAACCCCAAGTAAAGGAGGGAAAGAAGACCCATACTCGCTGTCTTGATAAGACAGACCTGTGATGTCACACACAAGAGGCTCTGACAGTCATAGCTACTCTATGTGCCTACAACACAGTTTGGCTTCATTATTTTTTAAAAAAGCGTTTGGCTGGCTAATTCATCTCTTCTACTCTAGGATTATCTTAACTAAAAATCAAGTGAATCAGACTAAATTCTTCACTTGTACTTTACAAACAACACAGAGTTGAAATGTTAGGGGGAATGTGGTTCGTCCTTTTACTTTACCCCTTCAGATGTTGGACCACAGCCTGCTGAATTGCTTTGTGTTTTCTGAAGGAGTGTGGCTTGACGGGATAAGAATTTGGCTCTAGAAATAGCCACAAGGACAGCCTCAGCAGAACGTACTCAGCATCTTACCGGAAGGAGCTTCAAGGGTCTTCCTCAACCAGAGGTTGAAAGAAATACAAAGCACATTCTAACACCCTTCACTGTACCAGCTAACAGGATCCCCAATGCTTCATTTGTTAATTTGTACTAAACACTACCAGTATTTCATGATCGCTTCACGATAAGTAGTTTGTTCAGATTAAGCATTTGGATCGTTTCCATTCACATTCATACGATGCACAAGATAAAACTTGAAATCCATTTTCAAGAAGCTATTTGTACATCGCCAGGCTTTTCCCCCTCCTTTCCATAACTTACAGCCATGCTGAACTGGTAACTGATATATGACATGCCATACTGCTTTCATATTTGCAATAAAAAAGAAGTATTTTTCTAAGCAGTTGGTCTTAAATAGTGTTATATTTTGAAATTTCACTCTATAGAGAGCTGTTTGGTCTCTTTGTTTAGGAGTTTTATACGCATGTTTTCTGTTCAACAGATTTCTTTCCTAAATGTTCAGATGTGAGGAGATATGGTGACATTTATTTGACTTTTTGATGGACCTTGAATTATAAATTGGGCATTGAGAGTAGCTGTTTGCTGAGATTTAATTAGGATCTCACCCATTTATCTAGTTGTCTTAATAATAATTAAATGCCATCTAATTTAATATAAGAAGTTTGCCAAACTGGATGCTAACTTGTGAATTTATGAATGTATTAAACTTTTTCACCTTTAATAAAGAAAGTAATAAAATGTATTTATTATATGGCTAGACTATGATTACTTCTACTTTACTTAAACATCATTGCAGCTTATAGCTATGTAATATTGTACAAGAGAGAAACAACCAAAAACCAAACTGAAAGTAAAACCTGGGATCAAGAGTTGAATATTGGTGTATGTGGCTATCCATAATTCAGCTTTTAAGACAGCTTAATTTTCCTCATATGTTTATATACAGTATATTTTAATTTATTGCAGTGCAATACATTCCAATTAGACATAGCACTTTAACTTTCAACTTAAAATGTTTTTATCACTATAAAAATATTAAGGGAACGTCTCATAATCAAAATTTGAACTTCCCAAGAATCATTATCTTAAACTCAAGTGATAGAGGCAACTTTTTTTTTATTTTGTAAAATTTTATTCTAAATATTTCAAATTTAAATATAAGTTATGATACATATATAATATTAGAATTAGAAGTTTTAAAATACATTTTTAAATTTAATTTTGTTGTCAAGGTGATGTACAGAAGAGTTACAGTTACATACATAGGTAGTGAATACATTTTTGTCATAGCCCCTCCCTCATTTTTTTCCCACCTTCCTTCCTCCCCAAATCACACCCTTCCCCTGGAGTTGTATAGCTAATTTCCAACATACTGTCTTGCAAATATTGCTGTTGGGTTGGTTTGCCCTTTATCCTTTGTAGAGGCAACTTTTGAGTTCAGTTTAACTACCTTTTTTTTTTTTTCAAACTGGAAGCCATAGTCTAATTAGCAAACTAAAAACTTCTAGAAGTGGGGCTTAATGGGTCGTTCTAATAACCCCAGCCTTGAATCCATCAAAGGAACTACTTCAATTTATAAGTAATAGGATTGACACTTTAAACTGTAGAATGTTTTGTTTTTGTTCTTGCCCATGCCTGAGGAATGCTGAGATTACAAACCTGTGTCACTTCATTCATCTTGTGAGAAGTTTCTACATTGACTTTAAGGAAATAAGAGTAACTACTGTAGTGATAAAAAATAATGCCTGACTCCAAAATTTGTCAGCCATTCCTCATAATTTAATTAAAATGTCTTATTGTCAGAGTGTTATCCTTGGTTGTATCATTACTATATATAGGATGGTGTGAATTCTATTCTTTAAAATTAACCTTGTTTTTATGACATGACAATCTCTTAAAGAAGACAACCTCAAGTCAACATAAAATATGAAGATTTCTAGATGGGAGAGATAAGCCAAATACACAATCACAAACAACATTGAACTCTTCATCCCAAAGATGCACTGGGTGCATTTTTTTTATAAACTGAAATAATAAATAATAGATTGGGTCTAAAAGTAATTTGTGTTTTTGCTGAGCTATTGACTCTCAGAATATTCCAAGTCTCTAATACATGACACTCTAAATTTCATTTATAATGCTAACTGGGTAGGGGGGTTAGCACTTGTGAGACCCTTATAACCTTACATTCCCCTTGAAGTTTGTCTTTGCTTCCTGTCATCTAAAATAGTTCTTCATTCAGAACACAGAATAAAAGAAGGGCCGGGGGAGATTCGAAATTATGTAACTTCTGTTCCATTTATTCCAGGTTGCCAGCAACTCACTGAGTCGTTAAAATAGGGAATTTCCATTCAAAAGAAGTCATTCCTTAACTCTTCTCTAAATTCTGTACGATTTTTTTTTTTTAAGCATAAAGGCTCAGGCCACATTCTGCCCTGTCTCCTCATCCTAACTGGGACATTTTCCCAGCCAGCAATGCCTGCCTACCATCATCTGTTACAATGGCAAGCAGGCAGACAGACAGGCGGGCATATTTTGGATCCTGCTTGATTGTGGAGCTGACGAGTTTCCTTTTGGTGCCATGATGGACATATCTAGAGATGCTAATCACCTTCATTATCTGGGCAAGAGATTTAAGTTCTAGTACATGGGCTGCAAGCAAGACACTCAGAGTAATATCAAAGATGAGTGTTCTGTTATACAGTGAAGTTTTGATTCTGGGACACAACCCAGAGAATATGATTACCACCTGGAGCCTTCACTGCTTGTGTGACCATCTCAAGGTTTTGTCTATGCCCACCCACTGGGCAATAACTATATACTAATTTACTTGTTTTACTTTTTATCTATCTGCATATTATCTTTGCAAACATATTCCCAGCCTCTGATGATGAAGGAGCCCCCTGATACAGATTAGGATTTGCTCTTCTTTTTATCCTGTTGGCTGATTTTGAAGCCAGTTGAATCCATCTTTTACAAGTCAATTCTATTGAAATGCTATGCTTGTAGAAAGGCTCAGTCCTTGAAGGCATTGTGAATAAGGCCTACTTCCATTCTCTTCACTCCAAACTCCACTGCTGGATGTGTTTAATTGGCAGTAGCAGGAGGAAAATTGCTAAGGGCATAGTTTCCAAAAATGTGTTCCATTGTCAGATGTTAATGGATGTTATTTTTAGGGTTCCATAGTCCAACAAGTTTGTGAAATGGAAGATTAAAATTAATTAAAATAGTTTTTTTAAAAAAAATGAAAAGACTGCTTAGGAAATTTAGTATGTTAACAAGCAATTTGAAATCCTTGAGGAGGTGATAATATATATGGCTTCCTACCTAGCTGACCAGAAGAACCATGATTCTGGTGGGAGGCGCACATGACTGGTTTTTGGTAGAACATGCTATTGTCAAATCCAGATCTTGAACAAGACCAGGAAACTAATTATATGCATTCATCAAGAAAATAAAGAGAAGAAGAAAAGGAGAAGGAGGAAGAGGAGGGGAGGAGGAGAAGGAGGAGGAGAAGGAGGAGGAGGAGGAGGAGGAGGAGGAGGAGGAAGGAGGAGGAGGAAGGAGGAAGAGGAAGGAGGAGGAAGAGGAGGAGGAGGAGGAGGAGGAGGAGGAGGAGGAGGAGGAGGAGAGAAGAAGAAGAAGAAGAAGAAGAAGAAGAAGAAGAAGAAGAAGAAGAAGAAGAAGAAGAAGAAGAAGAAGAAGAAGAAGAAGAAGAAGAAATGGTAAGTTGGTATTTGGAATGGGAAAGTGGCAGCCATCAGAACACTCTAGGATGTGCTGCCGTGACAAAGCTCCAATACAGGAATGATTTAGAACCCAAAGTGCTTCCTTGTTTCTCTCAGCCCCTGTGACCAAGGATGGCTGCAAGTACTGGCCCAAGCTGCCTTCCTTCAGAAATGCAGCTGGAAGATTCTATCCCTCTACAACAACAGATTGCCATGGCAGGGGAAGGGAATTTGGAGAAAGACCCTGGGACCCTGCAAAGCATCTATGCAGAAGTGGCCTATCCGGTTCCATGGGCATATCTAACTTAAAGGATGGGAAGAAGCATAATGGTATTTCTGGAAGAACCACCGAATATTAGCATGAACAGTGCTCATGCCTACACAGAGGTCAAGCAACTCATTTACAGCAGCGTGAGAAGAGGCCACAACCTCACTCCAGTTCATGACAATTCTAATGATAAATTCCAGTATCAGAGGCTTTCCGAGGGGTTGAGAGAGGCCTCTGTTCAGACTATATCATCTCTGGGCACATTGGTTCAGGTCTGTAATCCCATATACTTGGAAGGCAGAGATTGGGAAGATCATGGTTCAAGGCCAGCCTCTACCAAAAAAAAAAAAAATCAAGACACACACACACACACATGCACACATGCACACACACACACACACACACACACACACACACACAGCCATCTCAATAAAAAAGCCAAGCCTGTCATCCCAGCTCCCCTGAAAACCTAAGTAAAAGGACTGTAATATAAATAGGCCAGGGCAATAAAACAGGAGGCCCTACCTGGAAAAGAACTTTTAGTTCTTTTGTAAAGTTCTTTTTAGTAAAGGGCTAGAAGGTGGAACACAAATAGGAGGGCATTTGCCTTGCAACTGTGAGACTCTGAGTTAAAAAAAAAACCAGTATTACATAAATAGAGATAGATGATAGATAGATAGATAGATAGATAGATAGATAGATAGCATCAGGTTTCAAAAGTTCTTCCCATCCAGTTCCCCAACTTTCTCTCTCCTTCCAAATAATGTTCCAAAGTCACTCTCTACAAAACCTCCCACTTGGAAAACTCTAACCTAGAGTCAGCTCCCAGGGACAGAATCTGCTAAGCTCTGCAGCATATGTCTCAGAATACCATGAAAGCATTGTGCTATACATACTTCCTGATTTGTTTTCTTTCCCCTTTGGATGGTATTTGAGGTTTATTTATATTGATTCATTTAGCTCTAATTAGTTTATGTTCACTGGTTTTTGGAAAATACCAAGAGTTACTTATTCATTCTCTGATTAATGAGAATTTGGATTGGTCTCAAATTTCTTTTACAATTGCAAATCTGCTGGGATTTTTTTCCTATACATTATTTGTTCATATGCAGGATCTGCATATATACATACATATATATGTATAAATACATATACCTAAAATCAGAATCTTAATAAAATAGAGCATGTACATTTAAATTTTTATTAGATGTATAGTTCCCTAAATAATTTTAGAGGAGTCGAACTATTCATATAGTTGCCTATTCATATCCGTTGCCCACATTTTCTTTTGAATTCTTGATTTTTCTAATTACTGGATTAAAAATATGAGCTCCTGAGTTAGAGGTGTATCTTCAGTGCTACAGCATTTGCTACCAAGCACTAGTTCCTGAGTTCAAAACTCAAGTACTGATATATATATACATACACACACATATATGTATCAGAGCGAGACAGACAGAGTCAGACAGACAGGCAGATAAATAGGCTGACTCTTGATACTATTCTTTGTTAGATGCATATATTCAAGATATTTAAATTTTCTTATCCTAGTCTATGACTTGCCTCTTAACTTTCTTTATGATGTCATTTTATAAATAAGCTTTAGATTTTAATGCAAATGTTATCCATCCTTTTTATGGTTTATTCATTTTCTGGGTTGTTTTGAAAAAAATTCCCCATTTCAACATTTGAAAATACTCTATTTTCCTTGAAGGAATTACAGTCTTTGCTTTTAACATTTGAGTTCTGAATCCAGCTGGAATATATTTTCTTTTCATGTATGCACGATACAGTGGATATCCTCCTTCTTTTGGCCATGAATTATTCCAGCACTCTTTTTTTCAATCTGATATCCCATGATAATTTGTTAGGTCACTTCAGTAGATAATAAGTGCAGTTAGGACTTCTGCTCTAATTAATCTATTTGTCCATCCCCACACCATCACCTGGAATTGATCAATATGGCTTTCCAATAAGTCTTGACATTTGAAAATTCAAGTTCTATCTCTTACCCTTCTTTTAAACTACCTTGGTTATTTCAACCTTTTGGTCCTAGTAAATTTAACTTCCACCAAAAAAAAAAATTCTCTGTTGGGAATTTTGATTGGAACGGCATCTGATTTTTAGGTATTAATCTTAAGATAACTGATACACTTGAAATTGTGAACATTTCCACCTGTGAAAATGGCTTGTCTCTATGGAGATTTTACTTAACCCTGTTCATGCCAAAATCCCACTCTTCAGTGTTCTTACATCGCAAAGGGAGCACAACAATGAAAGGGCAGGCTCCGCATATATATTGCTCTCCTGTATTCTCCTTTGGTATAAATAGATTAAACTTGGCACAAATGTGATTTGAAAAACCGCGCAGAATGACTTATGCCACATTGAAGGAGCAAGGTAGTAGCGTTTGAAATAAACAGAGAGGCTGAGAAATTCAACTACGGAAATAGAGTTATTAGATTCAAGAGAGTTATGCAAAGGTCTTAAACATTATGTGGCAGAAACAAAGATTGTCCTTCACGGCTGGGAGTAATGAAGGTTAGCAGACTGACGTTCACTTATTCATTCAATCAATAAATATTCATTGAGTACCTATTATTTTTCAAGCAATATTCTGGCACTGGGGTGGGGAGGGGGGAGAGGAGAAAACCAAACAAAGATCCTGAACTTTGAGACTGCACTCAGGGAAAGGACTTATTAAACACTTGGTAAGTCCTGAACACCACTGTATGCAAGCTACAAGTCACTAGGGTGGTCTTCAGGCTGCTTATAAAGATTAAGCATCATTAAAATCACCAAAGCAGCAATGTTAAATGTCATTAGTACAAATTATAAAGGCAATTGAGGTTCTGGGGGGGTGGGGAATGATCTTGACAGTCAGGATAGGTTTCCTGAGGGAACTCTTGCTTCTGAAGCTTGAAGACAAACAGGATTTGTAGGTAGAATAGCGTTTCGGGTGGGGAAAGCAATAGAGATGAGGCTGTTTACATGGGCAGAGAAGGATCTCGCATTCATGGAACCAGGAATAAGTTCTGGAATGAGGGATGAGATTGGACCAGTCAAAATGAAGCTGGTAAGTAAACTGGGAATCTGAACAGCCGAGGAGTTTAAATAGAGAGTCATTACTGCACTGTCCCCTCTCTCTCACTAAAACACTGGGAACTGGCCAATCGAAAGCAAAATTAGAGGAATTACTGCCCAATGAAGGAAGAAGGAGACTGGGGTGGGAATAGCCAATTTGGCCCTGAGACATTCATGGTCAGCCCCTGCTCCCCGGAGCTCACAATCAACATGGAGAGGCAAAAATTAATGTCTTTAATACAAAACTAATAAATGCTTGTGACCCAGATGTTCACTGAGACCTTCTGGCCTTTGGCTTGAGCCTCCACATCCAGACCTAGGGAAATCTCAAATACTTTCTCACACTTTCTGAATATCCAAGGGGGGCCTGTATCCCTCCCCAGTATCCATGGGGGACTTGTATCCCTCCTCATCACTCTCTATACCACCTGCTTCCCCTCCCTCTAACAATCTACCCCCTAGACTCTATTCCTTGGTCAGTTCCCATGAAACACACATGCTCCTCAAGCACTTATGAGTTCCTTTCCATTTCCTGAGGAACTGAAAACACAGAGAACCTTCACAATCTCCCCCCACCCCAGTTCTCTCTCCTCCTGAGGCTCAGTCTCCTTTCTCCCGCACCTCATTTCTCTTTTCCTGGATTTCTTGTCTGGAGTTTCATATATGGCTTCCTTGTGGGGATAGATCAAGTCAATTATCCTCGCCCCCCTTCCTTGCCCCAAACCAATCAAGAGGAGAAGACATAGGTTCTTAAAGGTAGTTTGTAAGTAAACACATTTCATTCTCTTACATGTTAAACACATACGGAAACGAACCAAGGGAGGAAAATAAATAGGTTTCAGACAATGTGGTAAAAGCCAGGGAATAAAGGACCAGAGCCCTTTTGGAGAAGGAAAAGATCAATTGAGCTAAGTTTTTTAATGCAGGATCTGGATCTGATACTAGACCCTGAAGAAAATCTAGAATTAATCATGGAGACGGGATGGGGAGGGAGGGAAAGGTCATTGTAGGTAACAAAAGAATTTGAAGAAACACATAGAGGGAAGAATGAGCCTGGCAGATCTCAACTGGAAATGTAGGAGAAAGATAAGGCTGGCTGAGTGAGAAGAGGCACAGGCCTGAGCACAAGTTGTCCCAAAGTGGGAGCCACCACCCATTTCTGGCATCTAGCAATTATGAAGATAATTTTATTATTAAAAAATAAGCCTTTAAATAATTTGCTCTTCAGCTTTTCTGTATTTCTTTTATCTTTTGTTATTTTGAATCCGTCATTAACCGTCATTTTGTGCTATCCTCTAGGCTCTAGAGCAATTCAGTCCTCGGCTTCTCCATATTCCCCGTCTTTGTAATGTCCTCCACCTATGAGGTGTGCACCCCATTCATCAAAGAAGATTCTTGCTTTGACAAGAACAGCTCCCCACCCCAACCTGCCTCTAACACAAGCTTCCCAGCTTAGAAGAAGCGATACTTAGAATCAAGTCCTCATCCATCCTCTACTATACTAGCTCTGCCAGGAGGGGAAAGGAAGAAAGGGAGGGATGTAAACAGTGTGGGTGATTGTGTCCCACGATCTACCAGAGCATCTGCCCCAGAGGAGAGCTGGGAGGAGACAGGAATCTCATGTTCCTTCCCTATGGCCCCAGTTCCTGAATTGCTCTCATAGTATGAGCAGCTCTCCATGCTGGGTGTGATCCAAGTGTTTAAAGATACTTTTTTTTTTTTTAACAACATGGCCCCTAAATGTAAGCCAACTACTTCATCAGGTGTTCAGCTGAGAAAACAGCAATCTGTTCCAATGCTGGAGGGAAAACTGGCTGATTTGTGATGGTATAGCAGCCTCAAATGGGATGCATAAAAATTGGCCATATATAATATACTTTCAGGGTGAATAAAGGGATTTTTTTCCCTTTCTGATATTTCTAATGAATTTTTTCACATTGTTCAATGACTGTAGAAGACTAACCTAATGCAAAATGTAAATTCATATTTAGGGGAAGAAAAGGCTAGAAGACAGGGGAGAAATAGGGGTCTCAGGATAGAGTATTTAGAGTACAATGGGTTGGGTGATGAGGGGGGAAAAAGAAAGAAAAAAAGAAGATAGGAAAGGCAAGGAGGACCAAATGAGCATGCTACTATTCTAGATTGATTTTCAGAAATAATCTATTTGATAACTGGAAGGAGACAAGCCCTATTTTTACCAAAGGGAAGTTATGACCTAAGAGGAAATAGCTGGTTGTAAAACTGATCTTGCAAATATACTATGGATTCATGTAAGATCTAAGAGTATAAAACTTCTGTCTTGAGCCATTTGAGTGCCTCATATGGGTTTATTTTAATTAACTATTATTCTGTTAATTTAATACGTACTATGCTAGGTTGCTTGTTTTCATTTTACAAGTCATGAATATAGGTCATAAAATCGAAACAATTTGGTTAAATATGAAATAGCAAATGACAATGGATACTGTTGCAAGTGTGCCTTTCAAGTCTGGGTTCACATTGTGTGTGCAAGTAACTTTGCCGGTGTGTCAACAGAGAGGTTGAAACCCAGTGACTGCACATCCCTTGCTTTGCAGATGCGCTTTCCACCATGCCCTCCCTGGATAATTTGAGAGGAAAATTCTCCTTATGATGGCTAAGAAGAGATGGGGAAGAGGAAAATTAACTCATCAATATTGCATGGGTCAAAAATGTTATGTGAGGTTTTGAAAGATAAACGCTAACATAATCATTTCCCAAAATTCCCATTTTAATTAAATACAATATTTTCAAAATTGTGCGATGGTGCATAACATAGACTTTCTAACTTGAGAACTTTCTGAATAATGTACTAAATAAACAGAAAATTGTTCTCTACACACTACTATTTTCAACATCATATATATATACTGGGAGGAGGCACATTTTAAAGACATGGATACTTGTACCGAATTTTTCTTTGTGGTCAAGATTTAGTCCAGTGCACTAACAAAGCCAAATTTTTGAGAAACAGTTTTGGAAATAAAACTAATTTCTTCTCAGACTGGTCTTAAACTTCCAATCCTCCTGGCTCTACCTCCTGAATAGTTTGGATTATAGGCCATTTTGTGTGTGTGTGTGTGTGTGTGTGTGTGTGTGTGAGAGAGAGAGAGAGAGAGAGAGAGAGAGTGAGAGAGAGAGAGATTCCTTCTTCTTGACCTTTTGTGGTTTACATGTCTCTGACAAACATTCACGTCTCTTATGAACATTCTGAATCGTCCCTCAAAGCTGGGCTGGTTCCGATAATGTTTAATGATCTGCATAGCAGTGGTGACCAATCAGGCCTGGATGTCACTCACCTCATAAAATGGACACTGGCTGGAAGCAAAGAGTCCAGTTGTCCTTGTATTGAGTAACTGAAGGTCAGTCCACTTAGCTCTAACTTTGTTCTGTGGTATCAAGGCACATACTCTGAGAGACTTGTGAGTTGATGTACATTTTCCCCTGTGCCATCACATATATGGTGGTCCATATGCACAGTTACATTCCCCAAGACAGGCACAGATTAAGATCTACCCTTCTTGGCTTTTTGTGGAATAGTATTACTTAGATTTCAAACCCTGCTGATTTATCTCACATAGCTGAAATTCTTGTTATATTTCAAGATTATTTTTTGAGATTGGTTTGTACTCAGTATATTTCTTCTGACTTAAATAAGATCGCTAATGAAATCTAGCCGGTTCTGCAGACTTACCAAGCAGTTCAGTGAAAGATGACTATACCTACCCTAGAATATTTGGCTACTTGATTTCACTCTCTCCACTTGTTATGGCAGCTTAGCTTCCTGATTCTGTGTAAAACTCGGATCCTGATGGTTACATTCCAGCTCTGAACAACTCCTATTTTCTACTGATCATTTCTTACACTTCTTAGTGACAGCCTTAGGTCTTGTTTCAGGGTTCAAGGTTGTGCTCAGCGGAACCGGTCACTGCATAGAGAGGAAACCACCGCTTTTCTTCCTGTAAATTCTCTTCCTTTTTAGCAGGAGAACTCTTGGTTTCCTCGGAGCAACATGGGCATCCAATCTTTCCTCAAGTTTGCTCTAGCTCCTGTAATTAAACAAAAGTGATGCATGCAAACTGTCTGGCCAAGGTGTTTTGTTTTTTTCATAGAAAGTGAAGACCAATGAGCTTGATTTCTGAGTCCCCGACTTTCAGATAAGAACAGTAGACCATGGGACGGCAGAGAAACAAAGAACCTGAAAATTGTGCACAATAGAACCAATCTAGTCTATAGCCAAGCATGATATCATCCACATTTCTTCATTGAGGCAATGTCCCCGCCCTGACTGCTTAGCTCACCCCAGGTCAAGTGGATTGATTCTTTAAGTAACACTAGGAACATAGCTCTACTTTATTTCTGTGGCATTTCCTTGACTCATTGGCAGGTCTCTTATATAAATGTAGGATTTATGAGGGACAAGGCAACAAACAGTACAAGAAATGTATCCAACGCCCAACGTATGATACTGTAACCTCTCTGTACGTCAGTTTGAAAATAAAAATTTGAGAAAAAAAAAAAATAAATGTAGGATTTCGGGCTGGGAATATGGCCTAGTGGCAAGAGAGCTTGCCTCGTATACATGAAGCCCTGGGTTCGATTCCCCAGCACCACATATATAGAAAACGGCCAGAAGTGGCGCTGCGGCTCAAGTGGCCTTGAGCAAACAAGCCAGGGCCCAGGACTGGGAAAAAAAAAAAAAAAGTAGGATTTCTTCTATCTTGATTACATGTAATTATTTAACTTCATAAAGAGTAAAATCCTACAATGTCATTATCATTCCTTAACGAGGGAATAAAACTGTTATAGATGTAAATAGGAGGTTTAGAATCTAGAGAAAAATCAGGGAAATCCTCCCACACAATAAACGGGAGATGCTGAAAGAACCAGTAGATTACTCTGCCCCCCACTCCTCCCCCCCCAGTAAGAATCAGAGAACACAAATGGAATCTAACAAAAATACCATTTGATGTAAGGATGCAAAAATTCTCCACTGCACCAGCAAACTGGGAAATCCCAGCTGCCTTCATTGGGACATATTCAAACCTGGGATTAGGTACTTGACATGACCCTATGACCTTGAACAAGACGTCTACACCATTGCCTCTCCTTCCCTTGAAACAGAAATCGCTCCATGTGTAATGGGGACTATAGGTGAAACAGAAGTTTGACATTAGAAGAGATTTAACTCTAGTTTGCTTTGTAATGTATTCCCCATAGCACATTTACCTCTATCTTTAGGAATAACGATGAAATCTATCATGGAGCTTCTTCAAACTTTCGTCTATTGTTTCCAGTGGTGGGTATCTGACATGTGATTCCCCTGGTTTTATAAACTCCAATATCACTTTTCCCACATGACCATGCTATACTGATTTGCAAATATCTGACAAGACACACCGTATCCGCTTGTCCTGAGGTTTGTGTTTCTGATACAAGGTCACACCCATAAAGCATACAATCAGGAAGGAGGGAAAAGGGTACTTAAGATAGAGTTCTGAAGATAGAGATGGGGTGAATTTCATCAAAGTACACTACAAGCACATATGTCAATGTCATAATGAGACACCTTGGTACAAGTCACACATAGCAATAAAGGTGCATGTTATACTAAAAAAATGATGTCTGCAATGTGTACGTAGACATCAGAAAATTTAAAACTGAAAACCTGGAGAGGCACTAGTAGCTCACACCTGTAATCCTGCTGACTCAGGAGGCTGAGCTGTGAGGATCGTTGTTCAAAGCCAGCCTGGGCAGAAGAGTTCTTGAGACTGTTATCTCCAATTGATCACCAAAAAAGCTGGAAACGGACGCTGGGAATATGGCCTAGTGGCAAGAGTGCTTGCCTCGTATACATGAGGCCCTGGGTTTGATTCCTAAGCACCACATACACAGAAAATGGCCAGAAGTGGCGCTGTGGCTCAAGTGGCAGAGTGCTAGCCTTGAGCAAAAAGAAGCCAGGGGCAGTGCTCAGGCCCTGAGTTCACGGCCTAGGACTGGCCAAAAAAAAAAAAAAGCTGGAAATGGAGGTGGGCCTCAAGTGGTCAAGTGGTAGAGAACTAGCTTGCTCAGCAACAGTGGCCAGGCCCTGAGTTCAAGCACCACAACCAGAACAAAAACAAAATAAAACAAAACTTGAAAACCCATTTGGCTTTATTTGAACCACTTACCATCTTAGTGGTAATCTCTGATACACTGGGAACATTTTTTTTTAATGTCACAATAAATCTTTTCCTCCCTCTCTCCTTTCCTCCCTCCTTTTTTTTCTTTGTGCTGGTCCTGGGGCTTGAACTCCTGGCCTATGTTCTGTCCCTGAGCGTCTTTGCCTGAAGGCTAGCACCCTACCACCTGAATCACAGCACCACTTCCCGCTTTTTCTAAGTAGTTTACTGGAGATAAGAGTCTCATGGACTTTGTTCCCGGGCTGGCTTCAAACCATGATTCTCAAATCTCAGCCTCCTGAGTAGCTAGGATTACAGGAATGAGCCACCAGCGCCTGGCTAATTATTTCTTTTTAAAATAGCAACATATTTCAGACCTGAAGCCTATTTTTTTTTGTTGTTTTGCAATCATCTTGGCTAGATTAAAAAAAAAAAAAGATTGTGTTGACCAAAATGTTGTCTTTCTTGTTACTGACAGCTGTTAAAAATGCTTCTAAAAATATAGCACTAACTACTGAATAGTTCACTGGCTCCTATGAAGTTCTATTGAGAATTCCATAGGATTTTTTTTCAAGTTCAACCAAAACTTATACTTCCCATACCCAACTCAATGGGTTGTTTCACTATTTTTTTGGTAGGTAATTCTAATTGGCTTCTAGGAAGAGGGCACATGGGTGGTGCTGCCTCTACTGTTTGTTCTTCTGTCATCCTCAAATCTGACTGTAGTAATGCATCACATTTTGTGTACTTTCTAGTTTAACTGGCTACAAATGGAATTAAGGTAGACAAATAGAAATGATTTATTCCAATGAATGATAAGAGAACTAACATGCATATTCCAGTCTAGAAAATTTGAGTGTGGGCTATTTGGGATACAGGAAAAAAAAAAACCCCACGATGTTTTGTGTTTATTTTCTGATTCTGATTCCCAATTCCTTATTTGCTAGTAGTGTTTATAAACTGCAACATGTGTGTTTTGCAATAAATAAAGCCATTCTATCTTATCCTATTCCCCTATTCATCTTTTCTCTCTCTGACAACCCCCTCCTTTCTCTGACTCTTCCTGTCTTTTTCAGTTCTTTTCCAACAGCTGGTAAGAGACATGGGGAAACAATTACAAGCTTTTTAGAAAGAAAGGAAAAAGAATGCCAGCATGGCTAGGCTTATTAATGAAGTTAAGTATGACTAAGGGCTTTAGCCTTTAACTTGCAAAAAAAAAAATCATTGAATACAATCCCATTACATGATACCTAGTGGGCCTTCCCTTTTCAGAAAAGATACCAAGGAGTGGCATGGAATATATTTCAAGGGATCTTTGATATTTGGGGCTTGAACAGCTTGAACAGCTCTCCTTATTCCTCCCCCTCCCCCTTTTATTCCCCCTCCCCCCCTCCACTGCCAGCTGGGAACTAAGAGGTGGCTGTGCTAAAACCGAGTCTGAGAGCAGAGCGCTAGGGAGGATTTTTTCCTTTTTTTCCAACACAAACTTAGATGATATGAGGCTTTGTATCTGAAGTTACATAATAGAGGATGTGATGTCACACATGTAAATTGCAAATGCTGAGCCCTGCACTTTGCTTGAACAGACCTCAGGGAGCTTGACAGGGGGCGCGGGGGGGGGGGGGGGGAGTGTCCCCAAGTTCCAGGACTGAGAATGCAAGGGGGAGCAGTCCTCAAAGGAGAGCGGTCTGGTGCTGCCCATGGCTTTAGCTACTTGGCAGCTGTAGCCCAGATGAAGAAAAGATCCTCTTCTGCGCTGTTTCTTTCTTAATTTCTTGATTAAAAACAAACAAACAAACAACTTTCCATCCTTTTGCAAAGAATAAATGTACTTAATCTAAAGGGCTGGAAAAAGAAAAAAAACGACTTGGTTCAAAACCAGCTTAGAAAACAAGTAACAGCACATACTTTTAAAGTTGATAGAAATTGTCATTTTTAGCAGGAGAGAGAAGGGTATTACTAACAATCTAATCGCCCCAGGTGCTGTGTGTTCTGTTCTTTGATGGGTGTCTCAGAGGCGTCTTGTGGGGGGGGGGGGAGTAATTCTAGCAAGGCCAGTGGGTGTCCCCTCTCTCCAGAGCTGTTTTTTTTTCAGGGTACCAGCTGAGGAAAATGAAGAGAAGTTTCCAATGCCCAAGGGGCATTTTATCGTTCCATTCCAGGGGCAAAACCTCACATACAAAAACCAGCTAAAACTTGGCCTGTGAAATAATAGCAAATGATCTCTGAACAGCTCTCCCAAGAGACTACAGGCGCAGCATCTACAGTCATATGGGGAACGCTGCTCTGAGAAGCTCTCAAGGAATATATAAATCCCCAATCTTAGCCCTTTAATACTAAACAAGCCGAAAGGGAGGGAAGATTTTAAAAAATGAGTAAATTGGTCAAGTAAACAAAAACAGAAACAAAAACAAACAAAAAAGACCCAGGAAGACATCTTTATCATTTTGAACTGTTGACATCCTCATTCCATAGTTCCATCATGTTGCCTGTAATTGAAATTCTTGATTAAAATACTGGCCATGGCAGTTGTTAAAGAATTCTTCCGGTTAATTATTTTGCAAAGCGGGTCAGGAATCATCAAAGCCTAATTTATCAGCTTTGTAAAAGGAATTTACATTCCACAGGCCACCTTAATTGGTGGTTGTTTTTGTCCAGTGTTTCAACAACATGCAAAGAAGTTGAGGTGAACACCTAAATTTCTTTATTAAGATTGTCCTGTCCACACAACTTTATTGCATAGCTGTCCCTTCTTCTGTGCCCTGGGTCAGCGCCAAGCCATCTTATCTTGCGATGCCTTTCCAAAAGCAGATTCTGTTTAAAGTTTCACTGACTATTTATTCACTTTGCAGATACATTGTTAACTCTTTTCTCCATCTCACCTAAGATACACCTCCACAAAATACTAAACCAAACTAGAAACCGGCAAAAGGTGGTTTTGCAGACAGCCAACACGCCACTTGAAGCCATCTAAGAGCCTGGTCTTGCCAAGCCTGTGTGGGTGGCCAAGACAACTGAACCTGGATCTTTGGGGGCGAGAGGACTGTGTCTGAAGCCAGTGGTGGCTTGCCTGGGGGGGGGGGCGGGTGTTGGACAAGGTTGTGCAGGTAGGGATTTGCAACTTTCACAACCTGCATGGTGTGTGTGTGTGTGTGTGTGTGTGTGTGTGTGTGCGGGTGTAGGGGGGATAGAACACTGGGAGTGTCAAATCAGAACAGGGGCTTAGTGTGGTCAAGTTCTGGGATGAAGTGAAGAAGCAGGTGAGCCGGTAGCAATATTCTGGGCTCCGTTTCCCCCCCCCCCCCCCCCGCGCCCTCCACCGCTCCAAAACCTCCCATCTAAGAGACCTGTACGGTGCAGGGTAGGGGGTGAAGCCCACCGGCCAGGGCGCGTGAGCAGGGGCGCGCTGACCGTCCCACGGCTCCCGAAAGAGAGGGCAGCTTGGTCTGGGGTGGGAGGCAGGCGCTGGGCTCCGGGGGTCCTCCCGAGTGGGGTGGGGGGAGGCCCTGGAAGCTCCGCAGAGCCACGGGCCAGGGGTGGAGGGTGGAGCGGCCCTGCGGCTGGCTCTGGGCTCCACCCGCCCCCGCGCGCGCCCGTCCCGCGCGCCCCCGCCGGCTCCCGCGCCCCCTTCCACTTTGGCATCTGCGTAGGTGTCTGCCCCGGCGGGCGCGGGGGCGCGCGGGACGGGCGCGGGGGCGCGCGGGACGGGCTCCTGGCGCGCAGCCCGGCCGCCGCCGGCTTCTGCGTCTCGGTCACCCCTGGGGAAGGGAAGGGGGGGCCCCGGTAGGGGCCGCCGCTGCCCCCACTCCCGCGTCCCGTCCCCCCCCCCGTGCGCACACCCCGCGGGGGGGATGGGGCGGAGGCCCGGGCGCCCCACGGGGGCGGGGAGAGGCGTGGCCTCGCCGGGTGGGCAGCGGGGTGCAGGGGAAGAAACTTTTCCCTCCCGTGCGTGGTCCTCACCCCGGGCGTCCCCGCGGCGGCGCCGGCCGCACCTGAGCCCCGCCTGAGGTCAGGGCCGCGGGCCGGGGCGCCGGGGGGTGCAGGCGGGGCCTCCGCACCCCCTCCCCTCCCCGGCCTCCACGCGGGGTGTCCGTGACCGGGGGGCGCCCCTCGCCCCGCTTCCCACCCGCCGGTGGCTGGGCACCGTGCGGCCTCCTCCCGCCACGGAGAGGCGGTGACCCGGGGAGGGGGCCGCGGCGCCGCGGGCGGGCTCCCCGGCGCCCCCCCCCACGCGCACACTTACACGCACACTCACGCGTGCACACACGCGCACTCTCCACCGCCCGAGCTGTCACTGGCTACCCCTGGCCCGGGGAGGGAGGGGAGAGCCCAGTGCGGAGCGGGGCGCTGCGCGGCGGCGGCAGCGGCGGCGGGCGCGGGATCTTCCCGCCCGGATCCCCGGGGGGGAGGGGGGGCGCCGCAGTCAGCGCCCGGCCCGGTGCCCCGCGCCGCGGGAAGGAAGGGGGCGCGCCCGAGGCCGAGGTCACCGCCGCCGCCGCCGCCGGGGGCGGGCGTGTGCCCGCCGCCCCCTCCCCGCGCTCGGGCGCCGTCGCCTCCCGCGGGGAAAGCGGCGCCGCCGCCGCCGCCGCCGCCGCTCGTGCGCCCTCCCCGCCGCCGCCGGGAGCGGGGCCGCCGGCACCGGGACCGCCTCCCCGCCATCCTCTCCGCCAGCCAGCCGCGAACCTCGGCGCTGCCTGCGGCGGCCACGGCGGCGGCGGCGGGACTCGGCCCCCGCCCCGCCTCCACCATGTCCTAGGAGAGGTGAGTGCGGCCGCCGCGGTCCCTCAGCCTGGCCGGGGTGGGGGGGGTGGGGAGGGCGGAGGGTCACCCGATACCCCCCCCCCCCGGAGCTGCGGGGTGCGGGTCCAGGCGGCTGCCCGGGCACCGTGCTAACCTAGATTTCTTTTTGCAAGAATCCGCGATCCCGGGCAACCCCAGCCCTCCCCGGAGGAGGTGGAAAACTTAAGTGCGGGAGACGACGCGTCCGCGTCCGTCCCTGGAGTGATAACGACTCGTGGGGAGCCCCCGGCCGCCGCCGCTGCGCCGGTTGGGGTGCCGGGGAGTGGAGGGGGGGGGGTCTGGGGCTCCCGTCCACCGCCCGGGGCGCGAGCGATGCGCGACGGACTGCACGGGGCCCGGCGAGGACCGCGCGCGTGACCGCGGACCCCGCGGGGGAAAGTTGGGACCCCCCCACCCCACCTCCGGCGGGGAGACCCCCTGGCCGCAGGGGTGTGTGTGTGGGTTGGGAGGGGGAGCGCCGGAGGACTGGGGTCGGGAACCCCCCCCCCCGCAAGTCGTTATCTGTGAGGAGAGGAGAGGCCTTTGGATATTGGGCGCCCCCCCCCCTCCTTTGCACACCTCCCTCTCCTCCCTTCCCTCCCTCCCCGGCTTAGGCGGGCGCAGGGGCGCGGGTGAGGCACAGCTGCCCAGGGCCGGGGACCCGATTTAGGCTGTGCGCGTCACACGGGGCGCGGACTCGCGGGCGACGGGCGGGGGGGGGGGTGGGGTGGACGTGGGGTGGACGGGGGGCTCCGCCGGGAAACCCAGCCGGGAGCCCGGCCGGCCCGGAAAGTCCTCAGAATCAAAGTTAGGACGCGGGTCCTCCGGCTCGAGTAAGTGCTGAGTGTGCGTGCGCGTGCGGGGAGGAGAACCCCGGAGGGGGAGGCCCAAGTGTCACCACCCCCCTCCCCCCCTCCCGGGCACACCCGGGGGAGGGGGTCCCGAGCACCACGCAGTCCGCTTGCTTCCTCCCCATCCGGTCGTCTTTCCCACCCCGCAGTTGCGTGCAACCAACCCACCACACACACACCCCCCCCGCGCCCGTGGCCGAGCGTCTCCCGTGGCGAGCTCGGTCGGCTGTGGAACTAGTTAGTGGAAAAATCCACCGGAGACGCCGTTTGCGCCCCGCCGGGGAGGCGATCGGCTCCCCCGCGAGCCCGGCACTCCTGTGGGGCGTGTGTGTGTGTGCGTGTGCGTGTGTGTTTCCAGGGGTCCGGCTGTGCCGACACGCACGCCTTCCCCCCCCCCCCGCCCACCACCGGCACGGGGTCCCGCACGAGGGGGCACCGTGATCCACGGGCTGGCGGGCGGCGGGGACTGCGGCTGCTCCGCCCAGAGGTAACCCCGAGACTGGACGGGGCGGGGAGCCTTCCCCGCGGGGTGGGGGGAGGAGGTTTGTGTGAGGAACTGGGGGGGGGGGCGAACCCCCCCCCGCGCCGGGCCGGCCCGGGCCGCCGCTCACCTGGCGCGGCAGGTGCCGAGCGCGAGGGGCTGCACCTGGCCCCACGCGCCCGCGCGCCCGCGCGCGCGTCACCACGCCGCCGGGCTCCCCGAGTACGTCCTGAGGGGGTGAGGGGGGGGGTCCGCCGGGAGGAGAGCCGGAGCGAGTGGGGGGGGCGCTGAAGGGGGGATTCAGGTGAGGGGGAGCATGCAGAGAGGGGTACCTCGTGTCGGTCGCCACCGCCCGGTACCCCCCGGAGCACCGGCCGCAGCCGCCGCTGCGGCTTTAAGGAAGCTGCCGAGTCCCGGCTGTGTCGCAGCAACTTTGTATCAGTCATGTCTCCCCGCCCGGTGATGGACAGCCCAGGGCGTCCAATGAGCGGCCCGCTTGGCCGTGGCAGCGCGGAGCCTGGCTTCCCTCTGGGCCAATGGGGACGGCTCGGAGGGGCGGGGCGGCAACCTGAACTTTCTGGACATGTGACCCGCTTTTAAAAGGGCCGGCCCTCTCCCGCCGCGGGGAGGGCGGCACTCTGCCGGCCTGGATGTGGCTGTGGCTTCGGGAGGGGGGCTCCGCGACCAAGGGGAGGGGAGGTGGGAGGGGGGTGTCGAGGCGGCCGTGCCCAGCGCTGCAACAGGTAGACGGCGGCGGCGGCTGCGGCGAGCGGGGGACCCCGGCGGGCCGCGGCAGGTGCGTAAGGGGCGCGCTGGCGGGGCGCGCGGCGGTGGCGGTGGCGGTGGCGGTGGCGCGCGGTGGAGGGAGACGCGCACCGGGCCGGCGGCGGCGGTGGCGGCGGCGGCGGCGGCGGCGGCGCCTCCGCACCGCGCGGGGCACCGGCGGCTGCGTAACCCGGAGGCACCGGCGGCGGCGCCGCGCGCTGCCCGGTGCGTGTCGCTTGTTTTGGTTTGGTTTCCCACTTTTTCCAGAGCCCCCCTCCCCGCCACCCCTTACCCACCCACCCATTGGGCCGCCCGAGGACTATTTTGGGAAAGTTTGGCCACTTTGGATACATGCCCGTTGGAGAGCGGCTCTCCTGGCCGCCCTGGGCTCTGGGTGTGTGTGTGTGGTGGTGGTGGGGGGGGGGTGCTATCACCCAAAGATAGATTTCGGATTTTCTTTTCTTTTTCGTGGTGGTGGGTCTCCCCCCCCCCCCCCACCACCCTCCACCTCTCCTCTCCCGACTCCGCAACATTTTGCAAAGGACGTTGCAATAGTGTTTCTTTTCCTCTGCCGGTCGCTGGAACCTTCAGATCTGGAGCTGGAGGGGTAGCGGGGGAATAAGGGCAGCTGAAGGAGAATCAACCATCCCGGCCGCCCTGCCAGAATATCCTGGGGTGGGTGGGGGCTTGGAAATCCGTGCACGTTCCAGTCAAAAACCTTCCCCTCCCCCCCCACCCCTTCCCCTCCTGACCCCCGATATTCTGCAAACTCGGGGAGAGGCTGCGCTTTGCTTTCCGTGCCATCATCATCCTCCTTCGGGATCCCCCCCCCTCAGGGCGGCGCATGGAGGAGGATGAGGAGGAAGAAGAAGCCTCTCTCTCTCTCTCTCTACCCCGGGCATCCTCCTCCTTGTCCTGCCGAATTTCAGATGCGTGTGGCTTTCCCACACCCCTCTCCCCCCTCCCCCCCTTGCTGGATCTGAAAGCCGCCGTGGCTTGGGTGACACCCCTGCGCCTTGGTGATTTATTCTAGCCGGAGTTAGGAAAAACTTTGGCTTGGCAGGCCAGTTTTGGAAGCCGCTGGATGTGGTCCAGGCACCTGAGCCGCCCCCTTCACCTTGTATTTTATTTTATTTTTATTTTTGGCATGGCTTTTTTTTTTCTTGAGGTGCTGATAAGTGATGGTATTTACATAGTGATGATAACGGAATTCTCCATCTGGGAAGCCCCGCGGTGAAGTTTTCATCTCGGTGTTTAATATCATGGCACATTATCCCAGACAAGCTTTAGGAAAGAAGTGTTTTGGTTGTGTGTGTGTGTGTGTTTTGGGGGGGGGAGTGAATCTCAAGTGCAGCTTTTTTGTTGTTTTTAAATAAGGAAGAGGAGACGCATAGGTTTGTTCACAGATTTTGGGGGAGGCTCAGTGAATCGGTGGAGTCAGTAGAAATCAGGTGTGTTCACTTCTGGCTGGTTTTCCTGCTCTCTTCGGTGACCTTGAACAGGTTTCTCCCTCATCTGGAAATGAGGAAGGGAATAGCTCTGAAGAGCTGGAAAGACCAAAAAGAAAAAAAAAAATAGTTGCATGCAGTGAACTGATAGAACTACAACCTATTGATAAACGTGAATTTCTTAGGCTTAGTCTTCAAGGTGCCACCGGGATTGGGAGGATATTAAAGATGAAACTCTCCAGATAAGATACAAATTCCTAAGGACCTTTTGCTATAATCCTGGTGAAAAATGTACTTTCTTATGGGAAAGGGCAATGGGCTACAGACTATGTATCTATCTATCTGTCTCTTTATCTATCTATCACATAAAGTTTAAATGTCAGGTTTTCCTTTATAAAAATATTATTTGAGTGCATGTGTAAGGCCTAAAGCAGAACCTCCACCAGTTCTTTCCTTTACCTCTGCGAATTCTCTTTAATGTTTCAGGGAGGCTATTTGCATAAAAATTGAAGTTCATAATGGTTTTTGCCTTTGTCCCAAGAGTCCTTGCTAGCCTAACAATGGGAAGCACATGAGCCTGATTTTACCTAAAGTAGATATGTATACCTCAGGATCAAAAACTTTCCCTTTATCCTTTGGATATTAAGTTCTGCCAGGATCGTACTCATCAATTAGTGGTTTCCTTATTCACTAGTAAGCTTAGCTTGACTGAAATTCTGCTAAAGTCATGGGCATTATGCTAATTCTAAAAAGACAACCTTCAGGGTTGGTTTCCTGGACAACATAGGGAATTAATTTCTAAACAGATCCATTTGTTTTCTAGAAGAGACTTCATAGAGAGAAGTCAGAGTAAAATATTTCAGTCATATTTCTAAAATAAAAAAGAAAAGTCCAGTGTTACCAAAACCTGTTTGCAGTGGCAGTCAGGGAAAGGTTCTGGGTGTCGTCCATCGGTTTGTGGCCAACCTTTACTCTATTTCCTTTGTGGAGAGGTGTGTGAGGTTGCTGGGTGAGAATACCTTAAACAAAGCTAATTTAGACTTCAGCAAAGCCTTTGGCAAATGCTCCGATGATAGTCCTGTCAATAACCTGGTCAAGTACAGGCTGCTTTATGATACTGTTAGGAGAGTTCATGGCAGGTGAACCAGGACTTGGGAAGTTGTGATCAGCTGTCTGATGTGAGCTGATAAGATGTTTCCTTGTAGAGGGCTTTACTCCTTGGCGCCTTTCTCTCTTCTAGATCCTCCTCCAATCTTCATGGAGGCTCACACATCTGGCGCATGGCTCCCGCTTTGGGTGGAGTGATGAAAAGCGTCCCTCAGAATATCAGTAGGTGTGATTCGAGGAAGTCTGGGTTAGAAGTCGAGTGACTTCTGCACTATGGGATCTTCAGTGGTTTTAGTTTTAGCACATAGGTCTGCATGGTGAGACGTCAGAAAGCCAGTGAGTGACCACCCTTCCCCAAGGAAAATGAGGAGAATGCAGTTTTGGAGAGAGGTCTGAGTGGGGAATCCCCATCAGAAGGAGGCTGGAGCCCTGGGAATGAAGAGCCCTGTGAGTAGAGGCCTTTTGGTCAAGGTACAGAGTGTAGGGTCACTTCCTGTGTTAGATCCATGGTGATGCAGAGTTCTAGGACAAGGAGGCTGAGTTGGGGTGGGGGGGGGGTGAGGTACACAAAAGGTGTTCTGTGTGACCATGAATGAACATGTTGATTGTGGCACTTAATGGATCTGAAATATCTGTACCTTAGCTTTATATTGGTGGTTCGTCTTTGGGGGAGAACAGAATAGTCCTATGTGAAAGCAGAATAAAATATATTACATTTACTGTATTTTCCAATCCATAACTGACAAAAAGGGGTTTTCAGGAATGTAGGAAAGTTCAGTATTAGCAACGAGTGAATTGATTCTAAATCTTTTTTTTTTCAAGTTGTGTTTGGCTTTTATTCTCGCCATTTTTTTTTCCTTACGGCTAGAATGATCAGATAGTTACCTTTAAAACCTAGGTAAATTTGATTATTCTCTGTTTTTGTGGTTGGCTTTTGACTACGAACTCATAGAATGTTTTTAAAGTAAAAGCATGCTATATAACTAAATATAACTAATAGATTTTAATGTTTACAGGTTGAGGATTGATTATAACACCATTGTTTAATTTTTTTTAATGTGTGCCTTACTATCCATCTGGGACACAGTGGGAAAACGAATCATTTCTCACCATTTAGAAGTTAACATCTACTGTGGAATACAGAGAAGCAAGATATAATTAAAATTCAGACAACTTGGGCATTAAATTTCATTACAGAGCTTTGTGATTTTTAATGTCATTTTATTTAGCGAAGCTATTATATTATGTTTCAGTCTTAAAATCAAGTTCTATAGCAAAATGACTTCCTCATCTCTTGTTTCAATGAGGAGAAAGTAGGGAGGCTGGGTGGAATCGGTGGAAAGTGGGGGAAGGGTGGGAGGCCTCTGAGAGGGCTACAGCCCAGAACTGCAGAACTCAGAACTTTCCTAGAAAGGATAGGAGGTTTACTGTAGGGCTTGCATGCACAACTGCAGAAGCTGGGACCTCTCCTGGGTCCCAGATTGTTTGCAGACTTGAAAGGATTTGAAAACAAAAGCACAATTTAAAAAAACCAGTAAAACATACAAATAGTATTTTTACCTAGAATGAGTTACTTCTGCAAAATGTTTCTTTAGAGTCAATGTTTGTCCAGGGTGATTTTATTCCCTAGGGACATTTGACCTAGAAACTTTTTCAAAAATTATGGCTACAGCTGGGGGTATGAAGGGGTACCCAGGCACCCCTAAGTTGGGATCAGACTATTGAGATTTGCCTGGATTCCTTTCCAGCTCTCCCCTTTATTTGTATGGCCAATACTCTGTTCTCCTATTTGCATATTGAAATCACATTTTCAGCAGCCCCATAGGGTTGGTTGTAAGGATACATAGTTACTATATAAGATGTGTAACACTGCACTCAAGTACTTAGTACCTGAGGAATATATATATATATATATATATATATATATATATATGTATGTATGTATATGTGTGTGTGTGTGTGACTGTAATCTGCTCAGGAACTCAGTTTATCTACTGGACCTGATGATAGGGTTGTATATCTAAAACAATCTTGTGGGCTTCCAGAGACAAAGGCCTAGGCCTGTTTGCTTTATCACTACAGACTCAGCAACTGGTGGTCTCAGGCCCACCATGCAGCAAACCCTTCGTAAATAGTGTTGAATGACTGAATACTTAACATTTCATAACCTCTGAGGAACTTCTTCTGTTGTTCCCAGATGAAAGTAAAAATGTCTGGCTGTTGAGGTCCCTTCAGCCAAGGGGTCAGGAGGTCAAGGTGCATGTCACTTCCTTGGCCAGTACTAAAACGCAGGGAGGAGTCCTGGGTGGTCAGAACAGCTCTGATCTGTGGGCCCATTCAACCCACATTCATAAAGGAGAACTGATACCAAACTATCTCTGCCATCAATCTACCTGCATTTTTCTTTTTGTTTTGTTGGTGTTTTTGTGTCTGTCCTGGGGCTTGAACTCAGGGCCTGGGCTCTGACTTTTTCTAGGACGATTCCCTTGGGAAATTTTAATTTGGGAATTGTAACCTGAGTTGTGTTTATCGAGTTTCAACAAGGCCATGTATTTGACCACATGGAAAACATATAATCAAAAGACTCAAGAAGTGTTGGGATCAGAGATTTTGTTTTAAACTCAACCCTGTCACTAAGCCTTTGGCGGAAGGCAAATTCACCTACCTCAGTGAGCCCTCAGTTTCTCCTTTGACTGGCTGCCTCATCAGTTACCGGGGTTACTTTGAATATTACTCCATATTCAAGTAAGTTAACATTTGCAAATAGTCTGGGTAAAGATGTTACTCGTATTCCATTGCAAAAGAGTTTCATAAGATTAGCTTTATTCTGGCTTCCTCACCAGTTATAGTTAGTAGCCCGCAACGTCAGTACCCAAGAGGTAAGTCTTCACATCACAAGGGATATTTCTCATCACAAGTTGCATGCGCATGTGCAGCTCGATGAACGCCGTGAAGTGTGTTTTAGCGTAATGCCGCTGTTATGGATGCTGATGTTTTGATATCAATTTCTTTTTGTCAGCCATGGAGACCAAAGGTTACCACAATCTCACTGAAGGTCCCGATATGGAGAGACGGTGGGGTCAAGTTTCTCAGTCTGCGGAGTCCTCTTTGGGGCCTCCTGAGAGGACGGACGACAAGAACTACATGCAGGTTGTGGGCGTCAGCTGTGTTTCCGGTGCTCCTCCAAACGACAGTACTCAAGGAAGCAGCAGAGACAAGCATGAGCTCCCCCCTTGCCTCCAGCAGGATAGCACTCGCAGTGGGATCTTAACCTCCGATATTAAAACCGAGCTGGACTCCAAGGAGCTGTCAGCCACCGTGGCTGAGTCCATGGGTCTGTACATGGACTCTGTCAGAGAGCTCGACTACAGCTACGACCCACAGAACGCACCAGGCAGCCTGAGCCCGGCCAAGATTTACCAAAACATGGAGCAGCTGGTGAAATTCTACAAAGAGAACGGGCACCGCCCTCCCACCCTGGGCGGCGGCGGCAGGGCCCTGAGGTCCTTCATGCCCGACCCCGGGAGCTGCAACGGTGGTGGCGGCGGCGGCGGGGTCATGCGAGCCATGGTGAAGAGCCCCATCCTGTGTCACGAGAAGAGCCCCTCTGTCTGCAGCCCTCTGAGCCTGGCCACCTCGGCTTGCAGCCCCGCTGGAATCAGCTCCTCCGTGTCCTCCACCTCGGCCAGCTTTGGCAGTTTCCCAGTGCACAGCCCCATCACCCAAGGGACCCCTCTGATGTGCTCCCCCAACGTGGAAGCCCGGGGCTCCCGGTCGCACAGCCCCGCACACGCAAGCAACGTGGGCTCCCCTCTGCCCAGTCCCTTGAGTAGCATGAAGTCCCCAGTGTCCAGCCCCCCGAGTCACTGCAGTGTGAAATCTCCGGTCTCCAGTCCCCACCACGCCACGCTGCGCTCCTCCGTGTCCAGCCCCGCCAACCTCCACAACTCAAGGTGCTCCGTGTCCAGCCCTTCCAACACCAACAACAGATCCACGCTGTCCAGCCCCACGGCCAGCACCGTGGGCTCCATCTGCAGCCCCCTGAGCAACGCCTTCAGCTACACTGCTTCCGGCACCTGCGCCGGGGCCAGTGCCAGCCGCGATGTGGTTTCCAGTCCGGACACACACGAGAAAGGTGCTCACGAGGTCCCCTTTCCCAAGACCGAGGAAGTGGAGAACGCCATCTCAAACGGTGTGACTGGCCAGCTCAACCTCGTCCAGTACATCAAACCAGAACCAGATGGGGCTTTCAGGAGCTCCTGTCTAGGAGGAACTAACAAAATAACTTCGGAGTCGCCATTCTCAGTACCAATCAAGCAAGAATCCACCAAGCATTCATGTTCGGGTGACTCTTTCAAAGGGAATCCAACGGTCAACCCATTTCCGTTTATGGATGGCTCCTATTTTTCCTTCATGGATGATAAAGACTATTATTCTCTGTCAGGAATTTTAGGACCGCCTGTGCCGGGCTTTGATGCTAGTTGTGAGGGTGGCGGATTCCCAGTGGGGATAAAGCAAGAGCCTGATGATGGGAGCTATTATCCCGAAGCCAGCATCCCTCCCACCTCGGCCATTGTTGGTGTGAATTCAGGTGGACAGTCCTTTCACTACAGGATTGGTGCTCAAGGTACAATATCTTTATCACGCTCGCCTAGAGACCAATCTTTCCAACACCTGAGTTCCTTTCCTCCTGTCAATACTTTAGTGGAATCGTGGAAATCACACAGCGATCTGTCGTCTAGAAGAAGTGATGGATATCCAGTTCTAGAATACATTCCAGAAAATGTATCAAGGTAAATGGACTTCATTCCTCCCTCCCTCCTTCCCAACTTCATCTCTCTCTTCCATCCTTCCTTCCTTCCTTCCTTCCTTCCTTCCTTCCTTCCTTCCTTCCTTCCTTCCTTCCTTCCTTCCTTTTGAAAGCCATGGCTTTTGTAAATTGTTGATGATTAGCTTTCTCTTTATTCATAGTTCAGAAATTTAAACACAGGGCTGGGAAGGTGGCTTAGAGGTAGAGTGCTTGCCTAGCACGCATGAGGCTCTGGGTTTGATTCCTCAGTACTACATATATAGATAGAAATGCTGGAAGTGGTACTATGGCTCAAGTGGTACAGTGCTTGCCTTTAGCAAAAGAAACTCAGGGACAGTGCGCCCCAGGACTGGAAAAAAAATTAAACATGTTTCAGTTTATCACTGTTCTGCTTTTGTTTTAAGGATGGTCATTTAGTGCAAACTGACCTTTGCTTGTTCGTATTATGCTATTATTTTCTTGCAGTAAAGGGACAAGAAATTCTTCAAATCTCTTAGACTTTGAAGCTGCCTGTATAGATGTCCTGCTGTTGGCTGTTTTAAGTGTTAGGAAAATGTGTTTGTTTTCTATTGCCAGTTACTATATTTACCTTAGCAGACTAGGGTTTATTTTTCCTTTTAGTTATTTGGTAGTTCAGTGAAACTGCATTAAATTACTTTTCTTGTGGCCTTATAGCTTTCTTTTTAAAATTTCTTACATTTAATATTTCTTACATTACTTCATTGGCTGTGAAAGATAAAATTGAACCCCAAATCTTTTTCCTACAAGCTTCCTTCCCTCCTACTCTTTTCTAGGTAGGTTAATTTTACGAAAGTGTGGTCTTCTGTTCAAATACATGGTTTCCATAACCGTTGAGGCCTTTTAAAGTCTCAGCACATCTAAAATTACTTAGTGGACAATCTCGCTTTCACACTCAGATTGGAAGTGAAATGTGTCACCATAGTTTTGAACTGAAATATTTATAGCTTTTTAGATCTGCAAGAAGAAATAATTTACTGTACATTATCTCTTGCTTTTCCTTATTGCAGGTAGCACATTGTATATATTTAGAAAAACAGGCAAGAGGTTTTAGATGTGACTGTAAAGGGTGGTTCTAAGTTATGCAATGCATAATTGGACTTTGCTTCTGTACTTTTTTTATTGCATGGCTGTAATAAATGATCCCTATGTGGAATATCTAAGGAATAAATTTTCTAGACAGTGTTCATTCCTTTGGTATTAAGGAATATGTGGATGTGTCCTTTCATTTTTTTCAAAAAATGCTATTTTGTGGGAAGTATGTCTCCCCCCTAACAGAGTATAGAGTTTACCTGTATTTCTTTGACTTTGTCTTTTATTGTTAAGGTTTTCCAAACACAAAGCAAAAACTTTTAGTTTGGGCATTTTCCTTATCATTGGTTCAAAAATTTCTCCTCTTGCTTTTATAGAAGCAAGCATTCTCATTCTCTATAGGATATATTCTTAATGCTCTCCATAGCACGAGCGACCCCAACTGTAGTAAGTTCCAGACTCTGACACAGGGCCTAAGAGAACACAGTTTACATCAGAACCAAGTTTGACATGTGTTTACTGCTAGCACCTCATTTTACTTTTAGAGAAGGAAATTTTTGTATATCTGATATGGATATGTGTGTGTATAGATGTATATGTGTGTGTATGTGCATATGTATGTGTGTGTAAATATATATATATAGTGTTTTGGTAAGTGATGTTTATTGGCTCACTGCAGGAGCGCACAGCCTGGTGGTTTATCTGTGTCATTCAGCTTGTGTGTTCGTGTGCACAGCTCTTCAGTGCTGTGTCTTATGGCTTACTCATGTCAAGAACTTACATTCACTGCTTTGGAAATAGAACCATTCAAAACCAGTGAAAACAACTTCTTGATCTGAGTTTTTTATCTGATGGTCGTCTGGCATATAAGTCGGAATCATACATGGTTTAGGTCTTGTTTTAAAGAGTTTTGTCATTTTCCCTCTTTCAGTTTTCATGAAGTGAAGAGTTAGGAAGTGCCACAAAAATTTCAAAGGAGTATTTGGAGTGTTTCAGTATTTTTCAAGAAACATTCGGTAATTTCTGATGTTGAAGATCTTGTTTTTTAACAAAGAAAGGAGCAAGGATCCACATATATACTAGGATTCATTCATTCATTCATTCATTCACTATAGTTTTGATGATAGTAGCGTTGGGCAATGTTACTTCGAATAGAAACACTGGAATACAGACGCGAGAAATCTCTTTTTTTTTTTTTTCTCTTACCTCCTGTTTCTAGCATTTGAATTGTGGTTCTCACATTCCATTTATGAGCTCCCAGGAATCGATGGCTGTGCTGTCTTTGGGGACACACAGGATCCTCTGGAGAGAATGGATTGTCCCACATTTACTAGTACCATGAAAGAGGGCTCCTTCTGCCTGAATACATGCCAGTTAACATGAGTGTTCCAAACACTTCAATGTTAAAAACCTTTGCGTTGTCTGAAATCTCTTACAGATGACTAATTCTTTACACCTTTTTCCTGGTGGTTACTCTTCAAGCTCATTTGTTCATTTCAAGAGTAAAGACTCAAAGCTTAGAGGATGTTTAGGTCCTCCTTAGGTATCAGTAATCAATTTAACTTCACTGTAGCTTCTTCATTGTTCTCTGATTTTGTATCTTTTGGACCAAAATATGAACTTCTTGCATATTTCCTTGTGTAAGATGAGGATAGCTCATTTGAGGGAATCATGTGCACACGTATGCATGTGCACACCAGTAGTGGCGGCTTGAACTTGGGGTCTTCCACTCTGGCTTAGCTTTTTCCTCAAGGCTAACACTGTGATCACTCACATGAGCCACTTCTGGCTTTTTGCTGGTTAATTGGAGATAAGAATTTCTTCTTGGCTGTTTCTGCCTGGGCTAGCTTCAAACTGAGATCCTCAGATCCTAGCTTCCTGTGTAGCTAGGATTGATTACAAGAATGGACCAGGAGTGCCCAGAAAGGGAATGTTGAGTGAATAGATGAATCAGAGATAGAAAGGGGTCTGTGTAAATTCTTCTTGGTATTATAGCACCCTTCATTTTCTGATATGCCTCTAAACTATTTCTAATGGTTTCAAAGAGTACGTGGAAGAAAGGGAGGACTTCCTGAGGACTTTTCAAGTAGATTCATGCAGTCAGAATTCATGCTTTGGTGAAGGATCTACTTAAAATGGGAGACAAAGCCATGGATTTGTATGTAATATTTTCCATTGGTATTCTTTCAAATTCCACATTGCTCATAACCTTTTAGAATCTAAAGCCCAAAGCCAGTGGTTCATGGTTGTAATCCTTAGTTACTCAAGAGGAGGCTGAGATCTAAGGATGATAGTTCAAAGCTAGCACAGGAAAGAAAATCTGTGAGACTCTTGTCTCCACTCAACCACACAATAAACCAGAAGTGGAGCGGTGACTCAAGTGATGAGAACAAATGAAGCTTAGGATCAGTGTCCAGGCCCTGAGTTCAAGCCCCAGGACTGGCACAAAAATAAGAATCTACCCACTGTCCATTTTCAGTGTAGTAAGTACCATAGCACGCACTTAGTGATCTGAAAAGATTTGTAAACAATTACTGTTTTCCAGCAACATGTGTGTATGAAACTATACTTCCTTCATATACTTGAAGCAAAACCTATCTACTACACATTGAACACGAAAGCAGATACAGGAATCCAGCTATCTTCTATTAAGGGAAACAACAGGCCAGCAAAGATGTCAAACAGAACAAGAAAACTTACTCAAGCCTTTCATTTGCAGAAATTCAGTTACTGTTCATAGTTATGTTGTTAATAGGTAAGTGACTTGTTTGAACAGGAGTTAAAATATTTTTAATTTGTAGTTTCATGTAGTTATAGCTCACATAACAAAAATTATTTGGCGTCTTTGATATATATGTATTATGTGTACATATACATATAAGTATGTGTATGTGTACATGCATGTATATTTGCATATGTATATGTGGAGCCAGGCTTGAAGTTTCTTTGCAGCTCAGCCTGGCTTTGACCTCAGGGTCTTCCTGCCTCCATCTCTTCAGTACTGACATCACTGGCATACATCCCATGCCTGCTATCCTTGGTACTTTTATTTAAGAGTGAAAAGGAGTTCCGAGGCCTAATAGTTGAGCGTTTCTCACCTGTCCTGTTCTGTACACCATTTAAAATTTAATAGGGAAAGGGGAATCTTATGTTCAGATGATCTATCCAAATACGAAAAGTGACCGTCCCCTAGCTTCATCTGTTTTTCAAGCTGACAGAAATAAGCAGTAGCTGTGAGATGTGTGAGGCTTTATTTCGGTCTCCGAGCGTCCTCCGGACGCGGTGACAAAAGTCACCACTCTGTTAATTATTCCCAGCGAAGGGATGGTCTCATTGCTAAATTGTAAAGTAAATTATGACAAAGCTACATGGAAATCCCTGAGGGTGGACACTGAATCTGCGTGTGTCACGTGGGTTGGAGTGACCCTGTCCCCTGAGAGCAAACAACTGTGAGCCTGGGTGTGTCACCCCTCCCAGCCTCAGTTTCCTCATGTGAAGGCTAGTCAGTCAGACTCGAAGTCTGCCAGTAAAATGACTGAGTGTCATTGAAATTTCCTTCGAAGAATCACACGAGGCTACTTTACAATATGCATTTACTAATATGTTTTCAAGTCTTTTTTACTCACAGGCCTCTCAGCAATTTTTATTTTTTTATTCTTTTGGATCATCTGCATAGTAAAATGTCTTTACCACTTGGCCAGGTCAAAGTTTTTCCTCATAAAATACTGAGTAGTTGTGGGTTCTTCTTCTTTAAGAAAAACAGATTTTTCCCCCTCTACAAAATTTGACACTTACTATGAATTCCTTGCTCTTTTTATTTGCACTATTCCTCACCAACAGGCCATTTCTGTTGACACAATGCTGGCTTATTCCAGGCGATAGTCATAATTTGATAGCATCATAACTCAGTGCTAACGTTGACATAGACTTTTGAATATAAAGTTCACTATTTCAAAGGGCACATTCTGGTAGGTTTTAGCAAAAGTGATTAAATGCCTGTATGATCTCTCTCTCTTTCTCTCTCTCTCTCTGTATGTATCCATTTGTATATTTTTCATGAGAGGAGAAAACAATTTATTAAGTAACCTACAGTTTTTATTATTTTATTTTTCAATTGTTGCTGACTTTGTATTATTTACCTTATATGATAAGCCAGAATTCAAGAGGCTCTTGGCAATATTTTGCCTGTGAGTAACCTTTCCGCAGCACAGGTCACAGAGCACACACCTCCGTGTACCGCGTGTTAGGAAGGAAGTTGGGTTTGGCCTATGGGTTGGAGCCTTACTCTGAACAGAAATGAAAACCTTTGGCTCTCATCATTTGTCTCATAGCAGTTTGCTTTTGACACTAGTAACACGCCTAGAATCTCTCCAGACTAGTATTTTAGATAATATTTTTGAAGTGGTTTTAAAAATGAAACTTTCACCTCTGGATAGCATACTGTCATTTACCTTTTGGTACTTCTGGGAAGAGTGGTGATAATTGTATTGGGGAAAAATATAGTGCTTTATAATATTCATGTTGCTCTGTACGGGCTGTTACTGCAAGTATTCTGTTTAAGCACACGTGTATTTTAGGTTTAAATGTTATTATGTCCACCTCACATTATCTAAATATTAGTTAATTTAGAACTATTTACTTTGTGCTTTAAAGAAATTGAAGGTCATATCCACTGTTTTCAGGTAGATAAATTCAAATTATCCAATCTATCACAGTTTTTATTCTTTTGGCTTCCTGAAACAGGACCTAGAGATGTATCATTTATGGATTTGATGACTTTTGCAATATTGAAATTCTGGGTGTTTCTGACCTGTCTTGTCCTTAAAGTTTGAAAGCAATAGCAGATGTTATATTGGTCCCCATAATTTCAGAGTTATGCTGGACTTTTCCTTAATGCTTTGAAGTCAGTATCTTTACCTCTCCCCACATACTTTTTATCTTGAGTTCACCAGTTGCTTTATTCTTATGCAACTCGTCATCTCTGCTGATCAGTAATTTATCATTTCCTTTCATTTGCTAAATTTAGACTGAGAGAAAAATATAGCCTTAGACTTGGATATCTTGGATAATAATTTTGGATAGTATTAAAATTATTCATGAAAGCCAAGGAAAAATAAAATCATGGTTAGTGGATATTGCTTGTTTGATTAAAAATTTAGGGTTTCTGGCTTTAAACATGTGCAGTGTAGGTTTGCTTTAGTTTTTTTTCCATGAGTTTTATATTGTTCTTTATATGGTAAGGCTATGATGAAGTTCAGTGTAGTTGTAGCAGCATTTGTTGCCTACCTGATGTTCTAAAGACTTCTGAATATATAAATGTTAGCTGCATGACCAAGGCTAAAAAGAAGTGGACGTTGCTTTGTACTTCATAGAGAAATAGAAAACTGTATGCAAGGAAAGAAATGGGATAAACAAAGTGATCTGGATACTTAAAAAGCTAATCCTTTGGGGAGAGTGTGAGGTAATAACTGGCAGTCTGAATTCATAACGTTGACCATGACCTAATTTTATTGCTGATAAAATGTCTTCAGCGGCATGTGACCTTTCCTTATATGTTAGGAACTGTTGAGACTAATACACAAAAATGGCAGGATGAAAATGGGGTTTGTTAGAGGAGAAAGTGATGCTGGCAGGTCTTGGGAAACAGAGTGAGGCTGGTCACAGTTGTTGTTTATACTTAGTTTTGGGAAACTCACAAGGGATGGAGCCCTGTGCCCCTTGGTATAGGCGCTCTGTGGCTGGCTGTGCACGGGGCTTGGCAAGAAGAAGGTATTACACTCGATTTGATAGGTCACAGGAAACTCCCTAACCGTGGAACCCGGGAAGTGGTGACAGCAGGGCACTTAGGAAGGCCTCCCTTGGGCAGGCGTTGTGGGTACATTGGAGCATGAGGAACATGATAAAGAAGTGGTCCCGATTGTGTAGGAAACGGGAACTAGTTCTGCTCACAGCTTCCAGGAGATCAGCTCCTTGATTCCACCTGTGAGTGGGATCGCAGAGCCCTTGGGCGCCTGGCTTGTTTTCCTTCACATCATAATCTCCAGTTCCATCGCGTCCTCACGAAGGATGGCGTTCCATGCTTGCTGGCTGTGGCGGAGTTACTTCTGCAGGGTGCATACGCACCCTGTTTCTTTAGCCATCCATCCATTCAGTCGGTGAATGTTTGGGTTGTTTCCACTTCCTGGCTGTGGCCAATTGTGGGCCTGGGAGTGCGGAGGTCTCTGTGCAGTTTCACATCTGTATCCAGGAGTGGGCTTGCTGGATCATGTGGCAGCTCTACTGTTCTAGAAGTGCCATCACAGGTTTTCCACGATGGTACTAGCTTATATTCTCACCAACAGCCTGCAAGGATTCCATTTTCTCTACATCCTTGGGTGCCTGACCGCTGTAGTTAGTATCTGTTTCCTCCTTGGTCATTCCCTGTACTGGCCTTTCTGAGTTTCTTCCTTTTGGGACAGACTATGGACTCTGTTGACCCTTTTCCCAAGAAATCTCTCCAAATGTCTGCCTGTGTGATGGTCTTCATTTATTTTCTTTCACTGATTGTAACGTAAGCTTCAGAGCAAGGACCAGATCAAAAATATGTCAGATCAAAATTTGTCAGATCAAAACTATGTCAGGCGGGGCACCAGTGGCTCAGGCCTATAATCCTAGCTACTCAGGAGGCTGAGATCAGAGGATCGTGATTTGAAGCCAGCCTGGACAGGAAAGTCCGTGATACTCTTATCCTCAATAAACTACTCAGAAAGGGCCTGAAGTGGCTCTGTGGCTCAAGTGTTAGAGTGCTAGCCTTGAACACAGAGAGGCTCAGGGACAGAGCCAAGGCTCTCAGTTTAAGCCCCAGGACCTGCAAAAAAAAAGGAAGCCATATCCAATGTTGATGCTCAGTGAATACAGGCTGAATGGCAAGAGAGACTTGGGATGGGGATGATGCAGTACCTGTGAAATTCCTGTCAAATGGCAGCGAGAGTTCTACCATGGTTAGCAAAGCATTGTTACTACCACCTTTGTCAGCATATATATATATATATATACATATATATATATATATATGTATATATATATATATATATGATTTTCACAAGATAATCAAAATGCTGTTCTTGCTTTCTCTCATCTCCACATTAAAAAAGAAAACAACCCCCCCCAAAAAAAAAACTTAGTAATGGTGTATCCCAAGATCATTAGTCACTCACAGTCTTAGACTTTATTTGGAGTTTACTTTCTTTAAAATTTTTACTCCTGTGATCTTCGGTTCTCTTCTGAATGTGTGTGTAGTTCAGTCAAGATCGAATTCCCTCTGTGGTCCCTTTTTATAGTAACTTTGTTTTTCTGCATCAACATACAAGTGGACTAGTGGCTTCTATAGCCTTTGGGATCAAGCTTCTTTCATTTAGGAACATGTACTTGGTACCTGTCCAGCCCATTTCATGGATCAGGAATTTGTTTCTTCTTATTATAGAGTAGCATTCCATTTATGACAACACCACATTTTTGTTCATCGCTTTAATTGTTGGATGACATTTAGGTTGTTACCAGTTTTTTTTTTCCTACTACAAATAAAGCTACTGTAAGTAGCTAAACAGATGTGTGATTCCTTTCCCCTCCAGCAGATATCAGAAGTAGAAATGGCTCGATCATGTGGTGGGTGTAGGATTGAAATGCCAAACTGTTTTATCTGACTGTTGGAAGTGGAAGTTACATGGTACACTCACACCAGTTGTGTTTGAGTTAACCCTATATCCCTGCCGACACTTGATAGAGTGATTTTTTTTTTTAAGAGCTTATCTTATTTGTGTAATGATGGCTCATTGTGGTTCAAATTGGCATGTCTTAATGAACATGGAGTATCTTTTCCTGGGTTTATTTTCCTTCCATGTGCCTTCCTTTCATTCCTGTTAATTTCTTTTGTTTTTATTATTAGACTGAGTGTTTCTTCCTTTTGGGATCTGTTATTAATATATTTCAATGTAAGCTTTTTGACCAAAGATCTAGAACTTCAAAAATATTTGAAATTTGAATAAATACTTGAAAAATTTCTGAAATTTTGTGATGACATAAGAAACAAAACAGGCGATTTTCAGGGGCTGGGATGTAGCTCAACGGCAAAGCACTTGCGTAGCAAGTGCAACATCCTGGGTTCGATCCCCAGTACCAAAAAAGAAGAGACAAAAAAAAAAAAAAAAACACCAGGCAATTTTCAAATTGTTCAGCAATCAGTCTGCTTTTAATGTAGGTGAACAAACCAAATGAATGTGAAACAAGGTCCCACCGTAGTCCCATCCGGTTGGCAAGATGGCTCCATAAGTATGTACAACCATTTTCGGTTCCCTGATTATTTGGTCCTGTGAGGCTCAAAGAGAAGAAAAGGAAGGGCCCTATATGGCCAGATGGAGAGAGCTTTCAAGGATAAGTCATAAAAAGTTATCCTGGGAGGACATGACAATTGAAGCCTCTTTGGGGGAGTTAGCTAGGAGTGGGAGACAGTTGATTCTAGAAGTCTGTGCATAGTGAAGTGTTGGATTACTGTGGTGGTTCGAATAAGACATGTCTCCCACAGGCTAATGTGTTGAGAGATTGGTCCTCAGCTGCTGACACTATTTTGGGAAGTTCTGAGAACTTAGGAGGTAGAGCTGTCTGGAAGAGATGGGTCACGGGGGTTGTGTGTTCTTGACTGTATCTTTGTCCCTATCTCCTTCCTTCCTTCTTCTTCTGGTTCTGGCCCATGGTCTCCTCTATTCTGCCTCACCATGCCCACCTCACCATGATGGTCTGAAACCACAAGCCCAAGTAAATATTTCTCCCTTTAAACTGTTTCTCTCAGTTATTTGTGACAGCAGTGCAAAACTGATTTGCCATGGGCCCTTCTAGTATAGTTTAAATCTATGGCAAAAAAAAAAGAATAGAAAGGTTAATCTGGTAAGGAGATAGAAAATAGTGACTGAAACAGACAGTGTTGAGCAGCTGCTATATGAATAATTGAGTCAGGATAAAGACTGGACTGGGCAGATTGGGGAGCATGGGGAGGGATCAACAAAGTTTCAAGGAAGAAATGATTGAATGTTCAGCTCTGTTCACCCCGAGCCTGTTCCTTTCCCATTGTTTGCAGCACCATACAAAGTAGTTTGCTAAGGAGCACACACACAAAAAAAAGAAGCATCCTGGGCTTTAGAGGATCAAGAGAGACATTCTGCAGAACGATGACACGGACATATAGTGAGCTGAATGGTTTCGTTGTTCAGATGGAGGGGGAAACTTAATCATTTCAGTACCAAAATAGAATATTTTTCATCAGATGAGAGAAAAATACTTAATACCCCTAGGAAATGGAAACAGGAAGCGCCAACTACTGGTTCGGCAAAGCTGGAAAACAAACTGGTGAGAGATTATGTAAATGAATTAGAAATAGCGACATATGGAGCTCTGATATGCATACCAGGATATAAAGGAACCGAGATTGCAGCTTGTTCGGAAGTCTATTTATTGTGTCCTCAAGTAACTGGTATTTGAATTTTCAGGGCTCTTTCCCAAAGTGGAAATGTGCTTATTTCTCTCCATCACATGGTACAGTTTGTATTTACTTAAATATTTTTCAGATTCTGGGAGTAAAGTCAGGGAGTGTGGCAGTGGACTGAGAGCAGATATTCTGTAGAGTTTTTGCCAACTGGGTTCTTGGCACTGTATTTGAATGGAAATTATGTTCAAAGGCTTTTCTTCTTGGAAAAGGTGAGGTGTGACTGAAGAATTTATGGTCATATGACATGAAGTGGGTTTTTCCCTGCTCTCCATTCCCTGTCATTTTACTGCAGTGGAGGTAAGTACATATATGAGTCTTTCCTTTGAGATTTCTGGAATTATTCTGGATTCACCGTAAGTGGTAGAAATCAGATAAATTTATTGACCGATAGCCTGTATTTTGTATTGGTTGTTATGATTCAGGTGAAAATAGGATCTTTCCCCCATAGGTATTATTTGGGGGGAAGTAAGAAGATTGCCAAATGCCTGGAGCAGGGAATGAAGGATTTGTAAACATAGTGCTCTTTGATTGTGAAACCAAAAGCTGTTGGCCCCTCGTTTGCATGACTTCGGAGGTGCCTATGTCCCTTGGATAGCCCTGAGTTCATTGGCAGAGTCTCCTGGTCTCTAAATTTATGCTCATTGACGAGGCAAAGGCTTGTATGAGATCATGACTGCCTGAAATGCTTTTGAAGGATGGTTTTGTCCCAGGTACCTGAGGGTAGAAGAGGTGAAGAATAGAAATCTAGCCGTGAACACGGCCCAACTTCTATAATTTCCTAACACGGATAAAATTCACTTCTTAAAGCCTCAGATCTTGCTGGTTTAATTCTAGTGGGAATAAGCAAATTCTAGTATTCTGAGGACTTTAAGGAATGTAGACATAGGAAAAGATAAAGGAATTAAAGGGGAAAAGCCTGAGTTTTCCATGACTGTCTGTCAGTCCTCTGTCGGCCTCCTCCAGAGATAAAGCTGATATGGAGCACGCCAACCCTGAGTTATTTTGAGACTTTGAATTAATGAAGAATGATAAAAAAAAATTGCTCGTCCTACTATTCTTAGATGGTGTGTTGTGATGCGTTTCATATTTTGACTGCAAGTATTTATTAGCGGTAGGTGGGAGAAGGGGATGTTGATCTTTTCTGGACTTTGCCCAAGCCCCAAAGGAGATTTTTAAAATAGAAGACACAGCGATTTTTTTTTTTTAAAAAAGAGATGCATTGCTACCTATAAATAACTACATGAAATACTAATTCTTCTTACTAAACTCCATGAAATCTATAATAAACAACAGGCATATTAAAAGCCCTTAATCCAAACGAAGAGTTCTGGAGGTAGATGGTGGTGATGATGGTGGTTTATGCAACACACATGTACTTAATGCCACTTCAAATGATCTAATTGATAAATTTAAATCTAGTTCACCACAATAAAAGTAGCACCTAATCCTTAAAAAAAATGTGGGGGTGCCCTGCACTGATGAAACAACACACATCAGAAGGTCCGAAGGTGCGGAAAGTCTGGTGCTGTGAGCAGCATTTAAGCTGGAAGGTGGCTTTGATGTTTCTGCGTTGTCCACTAAGCGCTCTGTTCTGTGCTGTTTCTCCTTTGGCATTTACTAAATACTTGCTCTGTCAGCCAGCGGTCCTGGGTGGATGATCAGAACAAAGATTGAGAAATTTTTTTATGCTTTAGAGAAACCTGATCTGGATACACTGATGATCCTCTAATGAAGCAGATTGGGAAGGTATTGTCCTGGAGGAACTTAGAAATTAAGTCCTGATTTCATTGATAATATGACAGATGAAGGAGTTTAATGTGACCAAGATGGTTGGTATGCAAATAGCGTGGGATTCCAATCGCTTACCAGCTGAAAATAGTATCTTGGCTTTCAGAAGAGGAGCAGTTCAAAAGCTCAGGCTTGGCTAGATCCCAGGTTCCAAGGGTTGTTACGGATTTCTTCATCTCTCCAAGCTTTTTCCCTTTGTATGCAAGTGTAATGTCAGGGGCTCTGGCCGGTAACACTCTGGGCTGAAGTTTTCATTAGTTATTGATGAGGGCAAAAAGAACAGTCTCTTGCTGGATTCCGATTGGATGGAGTGGGGTCACATGGCGGGATTTGAGCGGAAGCTGTGCGCCTGTGCGCACGCACGTGGGGGTTGGTTGGTGAGTGGCCTTCTCCAATCCCAAGGACTGAGGAAGATGATTCTCCCAAACTTTCTTCCACGTCAGTAACTTTAACAACAAAAGATTTACTTTGGCTCATGGTTCTAGTGGTGCGAGGAATAGGGGCCACGTCTGGTGGTGATTTTCCTGTTGGTGGAGTCCTGAGGTAGCGCAGGATAGCAGCACTTGGCAAGAAGCTGGGAGTGTGCGTGTGTGTGTCTGTCTATCTGTCTGTCTTTTCCTTCCTCCCCACCCACCTCTCTTTCTCTTTGTCAGTCTGTCTGTCTGTCTCTCTTTCACTGTGTCACACACAGAGCCACTAGGTATTCAATCATGGGACACCGCTCTAACACTCTTAACGATGTTATGTAAGTTCTGCTCCCTTTATAGAGGTCCCGCCTGTAAACACTGTAGCTGGATTAAGTTTCCGTCTTCCTAATATTTTACAATGGTCATTAAATTTCAATACATAAACTCTGGGCGGACCTACTTAAACCATATCCAAACGCTATCACCTTATTTAAGTAGAAAGGGTAGTCACATTGTTCAATTATCTAACCATTGCCATGAATTCATCTTCAGTATTATTGAAATACAATATCTAGTAATACCATCTTGTGTAAAATATGAAATGGATTGGAAAAGGACTGAGGGGTGTTTAATGATGAGGTGTAGTAATCCATGGGATGTGCACCCCTCTTATTCTCTTGGCCAGTTCCTGGGGAGCCTGCACCATTCTTGCCACAGATAATCTTCCCTTGGATATGGATGGGCAGCTAGCAAAATAAATGTGTTCATGCCCACCAGCACAGTATACCTACTTACACTTTTATATGTGGCTTCTGAAGATTCATGGCCCACTTCCTCTACTGATTATTTTAATCAACCCTTGGACTCTTGAAGATCTCATCTTCTTGGTCCTTGTTAAAATATAACTACATAGCAGGAAAAGGACGCTGATGATCAACTCCCAATAGAATGTTTATAGTGGAGAATGCACTTTGAATTGTTTGCTCAACAGTAGTGCTAGGCTCTATGTTTGTTCACATCATCTTATAACATGGTAAATATTTATGCAAGATGGCTATCTGGGCAGAAGAATCTGATGAAATAGGGAATTCTAAGAGACCTGAATAAACAGACGGAAGAGATAGACCTGAGAAAGATCAAGTTCAAAAGGCTTACAGATGTTGACAGGCAAAGAGAATCATTCTCTAGGGGGGATAGAATCAGAAGTCAAGGTGGTCTTAAAAAATCTATAGAAAATGTGACACATGCAGAGATTGGAACACAAGGAGGACGGAAAGGCCAATTTTGGACTCTACTTCTGCTTGCTTTTCTGCATGGCCTTAAGCACATTCTCTCACTGAGGAATGGGTGTCCGTATATATAGTAAGACAGTGGCAATAATAATTGCTACCTCCTGTAGCTAGTGGGGAGTTGTTCTGAGGTCGCCAGTGTAAAGTGCTGGCGTACAGACAGCGCTTAACAAATGCAATTTCTTCTTTTCAATTGTTACTCATTGCCATTAGGGTTGAGATAAAGAAATAGGGACACGTGAGAACTACAGCAGGGCAAATGATTGCTCATATGAGAGTATGACCTAAGAGATTCCAGCAATGGAGTTTTAATACATTCAACCACAATACTAACATTATTTCAGAGAGTGGAAATCCTTCCAGTTCTTCGTGCCCCCATGAGATCATTGAGAACTCTATTCTTTGAGTTCCAGAAATAGAAGCTGTTATGAGGATCGCTTAGGTTAGTGATTCCTCAACTCTGCTTAGAGCTGTACCGATCAAAATTAATATCACATGTACCTTGCATACTCCAAACACATTTGATTGGGAAGCACAACATCAAATAGCCCCATAAGCCCGTTACTTGGTGATATTCATAAAACTCGATACAGGGCATGAGAATAATTGCTTGTGAGGCGGCAGGCTGCACTGCGATGACACGGGGGGCTCCCTCTCCTCCCCTTGGGAACCCTTCAGCCTGCCAAGGAAGAGTCGCAGCCCTGTGCTGCATTGTTCCTGTTGGAAGAGCAAACCATGAGTAAGCATCGACATCACTATTAGCAAATCCTTTGGCACACAGCTCACCCGCGTTCCTGCCCTCTTGGCTAGCCGTCTGTTAGCAGGAGAGCCGGGAAGGTCAGCCCAAATGCCCATAGTCCATTTCTCTTCTTCACACAGTCACAAGTGGTAACTGTACAATGCCATTACAGACTAAGAATGGGCGAGCAGAGCGTAGCAAAACCAGAGCTCTTACCTTTTTCTTTTTTTTTTTTCTCGACAGCACACAGCTGACAGGTTATTGTTTTACCTGGGGTTTCTGCAAAGGTAGGAAAGAGGTCTTTGCTATAGCTGTCACCCCAGGAGAAGGGTCTTCGATTATGACCTTTTTCTGAGATTGAGTAATTTTGCAGTAAGACATCAGCATCAATGGCCATCTAGTCTTAGAAACCAACCCCAAGATTAAAAAAAAACAACAAACCAAAAAACAAAACCTCACTGTGTAAAAATCACTACCCAGTTCCACAGTGTTGAGTGGGCTCTGCCCGCCCCCACCCCAGACAACACGGTCATGGAGGGAGGAACCCATTCCCCAGGACCCTTCTTCCCATATTGGACTGCAGAAGGCTCATGGAAGATGAGGACTGGCAAGTAGCTTGGGATCTCCATTCTCCCTGGGCCAATAAGGAAAATAAAAGCAAGGACCTAGACGGGTGACGGAAAGCATGTGGGCCACATGTGGTTCTAACCGTTGCAGCCAGGCTAGAATGTGGAGAAGTCAGAATGAAAGCAACCATCATTTCTCTCTGGGGTTCTCAGAGTGGGAGAATTGACCCAGTCGTTGTTGCATACGAGTCCAGGGAGGAGGGAGTTCTCAGAGCTGGGGACTTGTGCCCGAAGTCATGTACCAGAACCATGACCTGGTCTTGCTAGCCAGGTAGATTTGCTTGGATTTTAGCTTCCCACATACTTACTAGCTGTGGGGTCTTGGGTAGGTTACTTAACCTTTCTGAGCCTTGGTTTGCTTGTTTGATGTGTTTGGTTTTTTTTCCCCTCAACTGTAAAATGAGAATGACAGACTGTACCAAATGATTGTTATCAGGGTTCATTGTGTTAGTAAATCTGAAATAGTTAGGAAAGTAATTGTGAGAGTAAGCATATTGTAAGCGTGGTAATAATCAGTACCTCTGTGAGCTTATTCTTATTAATTATTACTGTCCTTATGTACCGAAAAGCCTAGTTTCTAGGGCTCTATCATGTGGAAATTATTGGGCATGGGACAAAAACTGAAAAAAAAAGTGTTTATTTATAGTTTCTGAGAATGTAAATAACTTTCCCCCTAACGAATTGGAGACCAGCCAAATCTTGATCAACTAATTATTATCGCACAGTCAATGCAGCCATTCCTATGAAGAAAATATATGGGCAACTGTGAATGTCTACTGTTGTTTTTTCCCTCTGAAACAATATGCAACTCTGTGAGCAGAATCTGGGCACATGTGTGCACATGACTATTTTATCTTTGGTGATTACAAGAGGCAGGTTTTCTCTTCTTAGTGGGAGGAATGCCGTAAACCTCATGCTATTTAACTCTGAGTAATAGAGATAAATTTGCTTGGTTAAATTTTCTTCCTTGCTTGTAACCGAATTTTCTGTAATGAGAATGTATTTATTTCTATAGCCGAAACAAAATGAAAGAGAGAGAGAGAGAGGAGAGAGAGAGAGAGAGAGAGAGAGAGAGAGCAGGAGTTTGAGCTCATTGGAGAGCGTGATAAATCTCTCACCTTAGCACACATCCAACACTTCTTACAGAGAAGGGGCAGATCCTGGGCTCCTGAGTATTTTGCTCAGTGAGGATCTCGTCTTGATGAATGCATATGTGGCTGTCTAGACCACCCCAAAAACCCTGGGCCCTGTGTGTTCTCCCCCAGGTCCCTGGTGCTCAGAGGGTGTGCTTGCTTTTGGATCCTTTGATTATAGGACCGTTTGTTGTCAGATCTATTCAGACAGCCTAAGGGTACATCAAATGGTTATGTTTATGATTACCTGAAGAAGTCAGCATGAGCATAAAGCACAGTGAGTGGATTACCCTATGTTAATAAAGTAACTTTAAGAGCTATTAGGGCAGCATGAAAATATTGCATTAAAAATAAAATCCCCTGGCCTCACACATTTATTTTTGTTTTGTTCTAATGAGTTTCCCTCCATTCTGCTGTTGTTGTTGTTTTTTCCCCCCAATCCTGTGATTCTGTAAGAATAGTTCTTTAGCCTACCTGCGTTCTAGGGGGAAAAGCTCTTCCTTTTCCTTTCCGTTGATCTTCTCCTCAAGTTGCATCTTCATGCTATGAAGAAAAGTTCTCTTCAAGCAGATAGGAAGTTTATACTGATCATTGATTAATTGGTAATAGGTGAGTCATTGAAAATTGTGTGAGCCTGAGGGTTTTCTTTCATAGTCTAATAATTTGCAAAATATTTTAATGAGTTGCTTCTATGTATATCATAAAACATTGTTTCAAGAACAATTTTGTTAATAACTCTAATATGGTTACTAACGTCATGGTTTGCAGTTGATCTCACTGAACATTATACTCACGAAAGACTCTGATGATTACAGAAAGAATGACTTACCTCATTACGTATTTGTAATTTGTTATTGCTAAGTAGCATTTTTAGTAGTAAAAAACAAATTTTTCCTTAGGAAGGTTAAAGGAAAAATTTAATCTGCATGTAAACTTCCTTTCAAAAGGTTTCATGTTTGTTCAACATTGGTATACGTGATGATTATTTTCCAAAGATCTAAATTCATCTAAGTTTGACCTACAGATAATACCTTTAGAATATATTTTTTGAAAGTGACATAAATTTGAGAATGGGGTTATTGAAGCAAGGTTCTGTGTGTATACTGGGAAGCTGAATAAGTTGAACTAGAAAAGGCCCCAAGCCATGTGGACATAGAAGTTTTCATGTAATAATGTCTTATCTTTCTCTTTTCATATTTTTGCAGCATTAAATCCCTAAAGCCAGTACTCATATTTTATTTCATGACCCAGGATTAACAAGTGCTAATTTCTCATATGCTTGAGATCTTTCTTTAAACCAGAGACAGAATATTACAGATGAAGCTCTTGTCTCCTGGGCTCGGCCCCCTCCCCCTTGTATGCTCGCTCACTTTGCTTAAGAATATCAGACATACTTTCTGTCCCTATCCTACAAATGTAGCTATAAGTACATATTTAACAATTTCGCACAAATGCAGTCTCTTACCCTTGCAAAACATCTAGCAGTGTTTGAGCTATATGCGTAATGATCCATTTAGGTCTAGTTCATTCTAATTTAATTGCTTGATAGTATTTTATTGCTTATCTCGCTCCCTGTTAATGGACATTTAGGTTGTTTCCATTTTTATTGCTAATAAATGTAGTGATGTGAAGACCAATCTTGTAAACGTCTCCTTGTATACATGAGCAAAGACTCCTTTACGATACATAATTGAAAATCGAATTTCAGGGTAATAGCAAAAAGTGCATAGCTTGAATTTTTACCAATTTTGCATAATGCCTCCGGTATGTCTGTAGCAGTTTATATCATCAGTGATGTGTGTGAGGTGACGATTTCCCACAGTCCTGCTGGTAATTTGCCTTGTGGGTAGGAAACAGTGGATTATTTGTAGTTTGAATGTCAATCTCCTTGTTGTTAGTGAGGCTGAGTATATTTCATAGGTTTATCAGACAGAGTTGCCTCTTGTATAAGTTATTAATGCCTCCTTTCCTCTTTCCTCTCTTCTTCCTTTATTCCCTTCCTCTCTCCTGTTTTCTCTCCCCTCTTCTCTCCCCTCTCCCCTCTCCCCTCCTCTCTCCTCCTTCCCCTCTTTTCTTTTTTTCTCATCTCACTCTGTAGCCCAGGCTGGTCTTAAAGTCACTGTTCTGCCTTAACCTCCTGAGTGCTGACATTGCACATGGGAGTCGCCACACCTGTTCTTTGTACCTTATGCTCCTTGATTTTTAAAAGTTATTATAGGTTGATAGGCCTTATTAGAACTTTTTGGGTCTAGAAATGTTTCACATTTCAGCTTTTTTTTTTTTTTTTTTTTTGGCCAGTCCTGGGCCTTGGACTCAGGGCCTGAGCACTGTCCCTGGCTTCTTCCCGCTCAAGGCTAGCACTCTGCCACTTGAGCCACAGCGCCGCTTCTGGCCGTTTTCTGTATATGTGGTGCTGGGGAATCGAACCTAGGGCCTCGTGTATCCGAGGCAGGCACTCTTGCCACTAGGCTATATCCCCAGCCCGGCACATTTCAGCTTTTAAAGCATTTGTACATGTACGGTGTGATGGGGTGCTGAAGATGGGGCCCAAGTCTAAGCCCCCAAATTCACCTATTTCCCCCATACACTTCATACACATGGCCTCAGTGTAATGTTTCACAGTGTAGAATTTTCCACTGGTGGTGATGTGCTGAAGCTCAAAAAAGTTCTAAGTGGGGTCTGGGATCGTAGCTTAGAGGTAGAGTGCTTGCCTAGTGTTGGAGCATTTCAGGTTTGGGGTTCTCGAATTAGGGACGTTTAGCCTGTAACCTGTGCATTAAATATTTAGCAGAGTAAGTTGTAACTGACTCTCAAACGGTAACCAGCCTTTGAGCCCGGTTTTTGTGCTCCTTTCCTACAGAGGCTTTAAGTCTCGTTCATTTACTTAAGGTTTGTGTTTTATATAACCTTGCTCAAGAAGTATTTCAAGTCATAAAGGCATTTTCCGGTATTTTCTTTTGGTAGTGTTTGTCTCCTATCCTAGCTGATAAAGTAACTTCCTTCGGGGAGATATGGTTAGCTCAGAAAATGCTGCCCACTTGTCCAGTCACCAGGCTGAGAACAGAAGCCAGTCCCCCCTGTAGCTCACCGAGGGTGAGTGGCTGCCACCCTGCTGTTGAGAAGCTTCCAGTAAACACCAGAAAATGCAGGCCTTGACTTGGTGTTTATTGCTCCTTTGGTTTTGAGGTTCAAATATTTGCGAGCATCGTTTCTGTTGGTGTGGGGGGGATGAGCTAGAGGAACCTTCTGGGTTTGATGCTCTCACAGTTACCCCGCCCGACCTGGAGAAGGTAAAATGACAGACAAGCGTGGCGTATGTGCCGGGTGCAGCTGGCCTCCCCAAGCGCAAGACGGGACTCAGTGGTCCCGAAATAAGTCATGTCTGTGGGCTGGGTTGCGGGGGGGAGTGCTAATGGCAGATTCAAAGACAGACATTGTACAGCATTTGGAAGATGGAAGGGAAAGAATGTTCCTAAGCCTGGAAGGTGCCAGAAGCCGAGATGGTGAGGGCAAGAGTTCTGAGACAAACCCACACTTGGTTCCTAAATTTTCAAAAAAATTTACTTGGGGTGATAATCAAGTTTGAAGTCAGGGTCTTGCTCTCTGCTAGACAGGCATTCTACCGCCTGAGCCACACCAGCAATCGTGCTTTTGCTTTATTTGTTTGTTGGTTGGTTGGTTGGTTGGTTTTTGGAGAGTAATGTCTTGATTTGGAGGTAAGGTCTGGGCCACCTTCTTCCCACCTATGCCTGTGTAGCTAGGACTATGGAAGAGAGCCACCATGCTCAGCTTACTTGTGGGTCTTAGCAACTTTTTGCCTGCACTGGCCTGCGGCACAGACCTATATCTGTAGAGATCTCTCTACCTCCGGAGTCTCAAGGACAGGCAGATGTGATATCCCCCCAACGGCCTTTGTGGATAATGTCATCCACAGTATTAATTACCAAAATTCACATAGCTTTTAAAAATAAGATGACCTTAAAAGGCCTACAGATGTTATGTGTTTAAGACTCATAATCTCTCTCGTGTGATTATAGGGAAATTTTCAGCCTCTGTTATGTAAAGAGGAATAAAATATAGTTTACTCTTAGGGAACGTTACTGGTTGGGAAAGAATTCAGGAATATTTTAGAAAATCCCTTTCCTTGAGGCGCTATGTCATGAACTTAGTTAAAGTGGGATGGTAGGCTGGGCGTGGTGGCTGATTCCTGTAAGGCTGGCTACTCGGCAGCCAGAGATTAGGGAGCTCACTGTGTGAGCCCAGCCAGGGCAAAGAGTTCATGAGAACCCTCCTTAACAAATAGAGATGGGGCGTGGCCATGCACATCTGTCATCACAGCTATATGGGAAACATAATCGTAATCCAAGCCAGCACAGGACAAAGGCAAGACCCTGTGCAAAAGCTAATAAAAGGCATAAGGGCTAGAGTGTGGCTCAAGTAGTAGAGTGCCTGCCTAATTAAAGTGCAAGACCCTGGGTTCAAATCCCAGTACTGCAAAAAGAGAGAGGTGCGGGAAGGTATCTTATAGGATAAGGACCCACCTAGGTGAATATTCTCAAATGGAACCTAAAAATAAATATTAATATATATATCATTTTATCTGTAATACTCCTAGTTTTCAACATACTAACCCAGAACATTGATTTCTTAGTAATGATGGATCATTTATAGGTAATCAGTTCTTTGCAAGATTAAAAACATTTTTAAGATAAGCTTACTGTAACCTGAGAAGAAGCCCTAATGAAAAAGTTAAGTCTGGAAGGTTCAAAATTGTGGTAGGTCAGCCATGACCTCTGTCTTAACTTCTGACAGAGGGAATGAGTGCTTTAGTCTTAAAGATGGCAGGTTATGGGAATTAAGTCCTGCAGAGTTCAATACTTCCTGTGGATCAAGCAAAACAGTGACATTTCTTGTAGAGAAAGATGAGAAAATAAAATGGCTAAAAGGGAATGCTGAGATGCTCTGTCTTGTTGAATATCAAAACAAATTAAGAAAGCAAAATATAAATTAAGAAAACATAAAATTAAGAAAGCAAAGCTCTTGCTTGCTTTCCCATGTTGGCCAAAATTTAAAAATAGTTTTATTTATCTTTAACTGAGAGCCACACATGTGCTCCTGTGACATTATACACGGGATGTTCTTTCTGGAAAGCATTTAGCAATATGGTAAGGGCTTTGTTTTTTTACCCTTTGACCTAGTATCCCCATTTCTAGGAAACCATCCTAAAGGAAAAATGAGAAATGGGACAAACATTTACAGAGTCACTTAGGGTTGGTCAGACCTAGAAAACAACCACTCATAGGCAATTTTTCAAAGAAACTTGGTATTTGGGGATTATGTAGGATGACGGAGCAACTTGTCATATATGCAAGAAGGCACATTCTTACATAGAATCCTAGATGAGTCAGGTGAAATAGATTTATAGGTGCAATACACTAAATACTGATTTGTTTCTAGGAGTAGTAATATTAGGGATGGCTTGCATTTTATTTGGGCCTGTACTGGCATTTGAACTCAGGGCCTCTTGCTCAGCTTGCTTGCTTGGCTGGGGCTCTAACCACCCAAGCTACACCTCCCAGCCTGGCTCTTTCTGGTTTTTTTGGAGATAGAGTCTCTCAGACTTTTCTACCTCGGCTGGCTTCCAACTTCAGCACTTTGGATCTCAGCCTCCTGCGCAGCTGGGATTATAGGCCTAACTAAACCACCAGTGCCTGGCTTGATTTTATTTTTCTTAACACTTTTTAAATTTTCTGAATCCTACAGTCTATTTTTATACACAGTGGGTGAGATCGTTAAAATGGTTTATGCCGATAAGCACAGATAGATGATGGTAAATAAAATATATTATCTTGAATTTTTTTTAAACAAAGGCAGGCATTCATCATTGCATTGTAAGACTTTATGGGTCGCTTGATTGCGTCCCTGAGTGGACAGCACTGGGTTTGATGCTGGGGTGTGTGAAGGGTTACAGCCGGACCCCTGCCTTGTAGGATCCTGAAGTCAGCAGGCGGGGGAACGAGCCCAAGGCCCTAAATTCAAACCCTGGTATTGGAAGAAACAAAAGGCTGTTCAAGAGGAGTAAGATAAACTGCTGAAAATGCTATTGATAAGATCTCTGAGTTCCAGAACTGACCTCGATAGGTACACTAGAGGATGGAAAACTGCTTTATGTTCTTTTTAATGTTTTTGTTTGTTTGTTTTTGCCAGTCCTGGGCCTTGAACTCGGGGCCTGAGCACTGTCCCTGGCTTCTTTTTGCTCAAGGCTAGCACTCTGCCACTTGACCCACAGTGCCACTTCCGGCCTTTTCTATATATGTGGTGCCGAGGAATCGAACCCAGGGCTTCATGTATACGAGGCAAGCGCTCTTGCCACTAGGCCATATTCCCAGCCCCATGTTCTTTTTAAATATACCATATTTTATGCTGTTTATTATCTAATGGCTGGCAATGATTAGTAGACTTAAAAATGTTGATGATTTAATCTAATTCATTGAACCCTGGCTTGACCTATTTGTGGTAGGCGGGCCCCCCTTCCCTTTTCTTCCTCTTTTCTATGTTGAAACAGAAACTTGAAATACGTTGACAGAAAGGTGTTCAGTCTCTGTACATTAAGGTGTGACTGCTGGTGGAAGAACCTTGTCCTTTTTAAGATTTTCATTTTAACTTTCGTAGCATTAAGGATCAGACCCAGAGCATTATATGCCAGGAGAGGGCTCTGCCCCCCCAAACTACATCCCTAGCTCTTGGACTCTTTGGAGACAAGGATTTGTTACGTAGCCCAGGCTGGTCTTGAACTTGCAATCTTCCTCCCTCGGCCACTGAAGTGCTGCGATGATAGGCCTGCATCACAACACCAGACTGAGCCTCTTAATTTTGTAGCTTAGGATATTAAGTTTGGGATATTCAGAGCACCTGTACTGGGGCCTCCTGCACAATGTCTGGGGAGGGGGAGGGCTCTTCTGAAGGATGCATTCTTGTTACTTTGGCATACATTTTGCAAATGTAATGTAAACATTGTTGCTTTGTAATTCCCAGGGATGTTTTCCCCAGGGCTTGTTAGCAAGTTATTGGTTTGTGGTGTTTTTAAAAAAAATTCCACTTGCTAGTATAGTTAGACGGGAAATACTCCACTGTAGATACACAATGCAAGATTGAACACATCCCAGTTGTAATAGCACAAGGATATTTATCTTTTTTCATAGAACAATGTGACACGTTATAGTACTACAGTAAGACTGAAATAGTTACACACTCTGCAAACTCGCTGTAAAAATGAGTTGCTGAACGAATTCCTCTAGAAGGATCTATTCCTAATGAAGTGGGACCTCTGATAGATTTGAGTGATTTACATTCATTTAGATTCATTATGTGCATACGCTTGCAAATCATGTTCTAGAACTGTGAGGAAAGTGATTTGGCATACTCAAGTCTACTGAAATCCTGTCTGTCAGTGGAAATTTATGCAGGCTTAATACTGTTTTATCTGAAGAATAAGCCGTTTAATGAATGGATCAATAAGGTTTCACAAAAGTAAACTGTTCAATCAAAACTAATTGTATGTTCAGGAGGCAAGAGAGAATCATTTTAATGTGGAAAAAAACACATAAAGAGGGATATATTTTTACAACCTGGTAATAAGCCTCCTGTGAGCATAGCATCTGATTTAAAGTTTGTTTGGTTGAATTAAAAAAAATATTATCCAGTGACAAGTGTAGGTAACAACAGTTTGGGTGGTTTGTCCCCAGACCATGTTTCTCCTGTGGTAGGAATGCTGTCTCCCCACAGCTCGATTGCGTTTTGCTGGGTGTGCCCATCCTGGGACTTGAACTTAGGGTCTGTGCTCAAGGCGAGCACTCTACCACTTGAGCTACAGCTCCACTTCTGGCTTTTTGGTGGTTAGTTCAATAAAAGAGTCTCACAGACTTTCTTGCCCTGGCTAACTTTGAACCTTGATCCTCTTGATTCCGGACTCCTGAGTAGCTAGGATTCTAGACATGAGCGCCAGCCACCGCTTCACAGTCCTATGGCTCTGATTCCATGCAGTTTAAATTTCACCACTTGCATTGGAATGCTGATTCCGGACAGAAGTTAGTTAGTGCTGTAGCCGTGGGGATAGTATTAATATCGCTAAGCCTCGGTTTCTCCATTTGAGGTAGGCCATTTAATTGGTTGAGTAGTTGTGATCATCACCTGAGTAATTAGTAACTCAGAACCTGAGCCTAACACCCAGTATTTAGGAAATTTTAATTCTGTGCAAATGTAGCCATTATTCAAGAAACACATTTAAATTAATTTTTTTTCTTAGACTAAAGCTAGTGAGTCCAATAAATAAATATACAAGTTAGGTTTGTGTCTCCCCAACCTGTCTACTGTCAGTTTTCAAAACTGAGATTGTGTTCCAGACCATCCATTCTGATGGTCAGAGGATTTAGGGGGGAGAGAAGTTGATTTTTTCCCCCTTAGTTATATTGTGTAAGACAGACTTGTGTGGATTCCACATTCTCAGAGCTTAGTGGTTTAAAAGTATAGATAGCATCGTGCCAGCAGACCTTGGTCTCCGTGGCTCTTGGTCTCCTCCCTTGCCTGCGCTCTCTCAGTTCAGCCCCAGCCCCACTGCGTGTCTCCCCAGCTTGTGGGTGATGTGCCCGGTGCCCTCCGTGGGGGTCGTCACCTCTCTCCCAGGACCTCAGTGCCCTTGCCTCGCACCTGTGTCCTCTGCTCAGCCCTGGGGCTGCCTCCACAGGGCTCCTCGAAGTCCCGTCCCCTTCCCTTCTGTCTGTTCTGCTCTTCGCACTTCCTGTCACAGCCTTAGGCCTTGCTAGCCTTGTTACTTGAATACTGCTCTGGTGCTTCTAGTGAATCCCTTCATTCTCCCGCCCGACTAGCACACCAGGTTGCCTCCCCAAGCACAGTGCTGTATTCCCCCTTCCCTTCTTTTGGAGGTAAGCCTAGAACTCGGAAAGTCTCTGGGTTGGGGAATAGTGGCGTGGTTGGCTGGAGACCCGGCTTCTGGGAACCCCCTTGAAATTCCATGGAAAGGAAACACTACTACAAGGCGATGCATGCAGCGCATTCACACTTGCGTGGAAACAGGCCGGCTGCTGTTAGTGTGCGTTAAACTTAGGTATCCTCAGTTCAGGGACTAGGCAGTATTTGGTTGCAATGGAATTTGGTTAAACTTGGTGAGTTCCCAAAGTCTAATCCCCCTCTGGGGAGAAGCGGTCTTAGTGCCTTGGCCGAGGGATCCTCCTGGCTGTGGGCAAGGATCTGTGGAACCCTCTCTCTCTTTGTTTTTTTTTTCTAGTTCAATTTGGGATTAGGGTGACAAAGGCTGTGTGTGTGTGTGTGTGTGTGTGTGTGTGTGTGTGTGTGTGTTACATGCTTCATGTGTGTGTTATTTCAATAGAAGACAGCTTAAAAAAACAGCACTACTCTCTTATTAGAACTTAGTCCTCAAGAATGTAAATTATTTGACATTTTAACAGCTTCGTGATTCTGTCTACTGATAGCACTCGCTGAAAACCCAGGCCATGAGTTTGGAACCATCTAACTCTCCCCACACATTTCGGTTTATAAGCTTAGAAGATACTGCTAAATGTATGTTTTTATTTCTGGTTATTTTAAGTCAGATAAATTTGATTATAATTTTTTCCTTCAGGTAACATTCTTGGAAGCAAGTATTATAAATAAATTGGGAACGTAAATGAAACACATTACATAGACTTTCATCACTGCTGAAAGTATACCCCTAAGTAAATTTCCTCCATTTTTATTGTTTTCTTGTGCTTTAACATTATGTCTTAAAATCATTTTATCATTTTCCTTCTAAAATATTCATCAAGAACCATGTATATTAGTAGGAATTTGCGTTTCTAGATGAGATGGTAGATCATAAGTGTTAGGAAACGATTGCTGGAAATTAACAAAGCATTATACTTAGGCTCATATTAACACTGACATTATCCTTAGGTTTATAGCAGGGGGTCTGAGATGTTTTGTTTGCATTTATGTGCAGCGATACTTCCTCACTCCCCTATCTTCTCAACAAACAAACAAATGGCAAAACACAGCATAACACAACACAACTCTAGGGCCTGGGAATTATCTCTGACTAGTAGTACAGGTTCACCTATTAAGTCTTAATATACCCCATTTGATAAATACATTTTTGTTCCTTCTTAATGAGCTTAACTTCATATGTCATAATGAAGGCTTACACAGGATCTCTCTTCTAAATGAATCCTATTCTAAAAATACATATCTAGTATAAATAATCAGTGAATAATTGGTTTTAAAATATGAATTTTTGTAAGCTACACTTTTCACTTCTATTACAAGCTAAGGTAGCAATCAGAGGAAGTATAACTAAATGCCCACCGTTTCATTGAACCTTGAACTTCCACACAGATGTTAATTTTCTTCTCCATATTATTTAAAACCTGTAACTTCTCAAATGACTGTGATCACATCTAGTATGGTAACAAGTTTGTCATAATTTTAGAGACTCATTTTCTAGTCAGCTGTGGGTGCTTCATAAAATGTATTTTCTGAAGCCCAAGGAGAGTCATTTTAAAATAAAGTTGAGCAATATTATGTCAAGAGGGCAGGCACTGAAATCTTCTAGAAGTAGGTAATTTTTCCCTGTCACTAGAACATCTCTCCAAACTTCTATTTTCCTGTGGGCTGATTCCCACACTTGGCTTCTTTCTAGTGAAAGGTTTCTTTAAAAGCCAGCAGGAACCTTATCTATAATAAAAAATACTCTTGCCCAGGAGATTGAAACAAAGTATCAAATATTTGGAGCTGAAGGAAAGATCTCTTTTCTATTTTTTAGCATCCAATTGATGATTTGGATCTGAAGTAATAATTCATTGAATCATAGAATTATGCTTTAGAGTAGTAGGAAAGAGGAATTGTAAGGATTTTATCCTACAGACATTTTGTGTGATTTTAATTTTCTTCAAGTAAATTGTTTTGTACTCTTCTATCAGGTACTTTATAAGAACCTTTTAAGAGCATTATTACAGAAGGTGCTTAAGATACATATGTATGTTTCTATTTATACACACATATGTTTACATGTGTTTATAGACATACAAATATATATTATGTGTAAAAAACTACAGAATTTTTGTATATAGAAAATGTTTCCTGTTGCTCCTCACTACCATAACAACAAAGCAAAATCAACAACAATAACAGCAATAACTACCTGTAAAGCCAGAGAGAGTGTGACTTGTTGTGTTGCTTGCAATTTGACACTTTTAATTTAATAATACGCTTTGGGCTTGTTTCCATGTCAGTCAGGAATACCTTTTAGCCTGTTTCATTTTATTTTTTTCCTCAAGGTGCGCTTATGTTTTCATCTCGAAACCTTAAAGAAATAAATATAAGAAGTACCTGTCTAATGCTGACCATTTGCCATGCGTGCAGGTTCTCGGGACCTCGAAACGAAGGGCTGGCTTCCTGCTTTCAAGAACTTGTTCACGCTCAAACATAACCTGCAGACTGTCGGCGAGTTCTAGTCAAACGTAGCAAGTCTTAGCAGAAGGGAGCCAGGTTGTCCATCTCTGAGGTCCTTCCATGGTCAGATGCTTCCTGGAAAATTATGTCTGGCAACAAACCCTAAAACCCAGGACACTGACTTGAGCAGGATCTTTGTACGTGCACTTAAGTTAAAAGTTTGGGGATGACAGTCCCCGGGATTTGGGGTAGGAAGACTGAATTCCAGTGGCTGGTGGCCTTATACAAGGAAGGAGAAGGAACTGGGAGTTATGAGCCTCAATGGGAAGGCACAGGCCAGTGGAGGCGGGGGGAAGAGGCATGGCTCCCCTGGTCAGGGGCGGTAGGAGCAGCCCACCCTAGACGAGGCAAGGGGCGTCCTGTCTCAGAGCCTTAGAGTCCACGGGGCCAGGCTGACACCCAGACTGTGAGGCTGGTCTGTCAGTTCTTGGAAACACCGGTATGGGTTTCTGGATGGATGCCTTGGGCTAAGTGAAAACCAAAGGAAAGGCTGGGGGGGGGGGGAGATGCTTCCGTCTTGGGAAGCATCACTCAGGACCCCGTTTACTCTGCCTGGAGGAGACAGGTCTGTTCACCTGTGAGAAATCCTCCATCGGAAGCCATCAAAAGAGGGACCTGGGAACCGGCAGAGGGAAGGGGAGAGGTCTTCCTGTGAGTACGGGTGACTCTTGACCGCGCTGTAAGGCGAGATGAAGAGTGACGCTTAAGGAATGCACACGTGCTTTTTCTTTCCCCTCTTGGTGTTAAGAGGCACGATCGAGTGTTTTGATAGGACTCCCGAATGAGCCTCAGGGTATTCTCTCCACTACACAGAGGTCATCTGACCGGCTCGAGGCCACATGCGGCTCAGAAAGTACAGCCACAATTAGAACCCAGGACTCTCCAGCTCTCAAAGTTTCCCTATTTTTACCTCAGAGGGCTGCCTAAAATAGGTCCTCGATGAAAGCCCAAGGCTTACCGGTCTCTTCGGATGGGCACTGAGGCCCCGCCCCGCCCCCGTCCCTTGGGGATGCTGGACCCAGCCTGATGTGGTCAGGACAGCAGGTCCCAGACTGAGATGCCCCTCGCCGCCGGCTGTCCATCCCCCCTCGGGCCCAGAGAGGATCTTAAGTGTAAACAGCTGCCTTGTTCCCTGTCTCTAGCATCCGACTAGCTGTTCACACTTGAAATGTTGATCAGGGGCTGTGCGGCAGGTTTTGATATTAGAACGGCCAGGGAACATTTGTATGCAAAAGTTTATCTTTCATATTGCAAGTATTGGCCTCCATCCAAAAGAAGGGCCCTCGATTGTGAGAGGCGGAGAAAGGAACCAAATGTCAGCTTCTTCCAGTTGCATAGTCCTTTACGTGCAGAAGTAGGGATTGAAGAGAACTCGGCCTCCTTCCTTTTGACATGTATTTAGTTTGTAAGGGAAAAAAGTTAGAAAGTTAATGAAAAGACTCAAAATTGCTTTAGAATTATTCAACGTTTATTAGTCCGAGTATATTAAGTTTTCAGCTAATCAAGAATAAATTTTACTTTATGGAGTACATTAAAGTGAGCTGTTGTGTGAGTTCCATACGAATTTAAAATCTCTTTTAGTGCCAGCAGTATTTTCTAAGCAGATAGTTTTATGGGAACTTGTTTCTGGGGACTCGTATGTTTTTGTCCCTATGTTATCATTTCAGCTGAAAAATATCAAATCATGATATAGAAGTTGTGCAAGTTTTTTGTAGTTTAATGAAATCGTTTCCCTCAACTTATATAGTTGACTATGGATGGAAAGTAACTCTTTTTTCAGTTAGAAAAATTTCAAGCTAGGCTTCCATTACTCTTCCAAATCTTTGTTCATGAAAGCATCTTGTTATACAAGGTTGACGTTAATTTGAATATAAGCAGAAGGGTTGGATAATACATTTTCCCCCTCAAATTTCCATGAACCTTTAGCGGATAAAATGAAGAAACTTTCCCCTAGAGAAAACATAGCCATTTCAAGTTTATTACTCTTAAGCACTAACATATGAGCTTTAGTTTCTGTTTATATATGTAATGTATTTTATGTACTGCTTTATATATTATACAAGGTATCATGAACTATTGCACATGAGACATTTGATATAACTTTAGCATTAAGGTTGTTCCAAAAACCTGAGATGTTGACTAAAATTTGTGACTTCTTTGTGTTAGATATTTGGAGTAGAAGTCTGCCTAAAGCAAATCGCCCATATTCCTTCTTAAATAGACCAGACTGCCAAAACAAAACAACAAAAACAACCCCAAACCTTTCCTTGATGAATGAGTGAATGATGACCTAAGTTCTGCGGGTGCTCAGTTACTTTTGTAGGTGCGGTTGACACCGGTGAGTCCCTGTGTCAGCCTAGGTCTCTATCACATCTGCTTGCTTGTGTGTACACAGACGACCGGAGGGGCACTTTTAATTCCACAGTCTAGTCAGTGAACTCCACTATCATGGCGCCTGACCGACCTCTGATGGCCACCGCTGGCCTCTTCCTGGTTTGGGGGTTCTCATCTTATCTGGCTCGTTCAGCTCAACCCAAAGACTTCTGTCATGAGCTGGCAATGTTGAATTGCGCGGAGCTCGGTATTGCTTGTGGTGAGAGCAAGCTTGCCCTCAGAGGCACCTTCTCTGTGTAGGGGTGAGTTTCACACATGAGTTCCGTGCCATCTCTTTTAGCAGCCGGGTCTGCTCTCCCTTCAGTTTTCCCCCATTTTCCCGGATCCTTTAGTTTTGAGCAGTGCATCTATGAAGGCTGGGCTCACCCTCGGGACTCCTCCACTTCTCCTTGCGACTGGTCCCCTGCCCTTGTTCTCGGAACCTTTAACTGATGCCATCTTCCCAAACCGAGCCTCAAGGGTCGGGTGACTTAGCAGCCTGCAGCCTCCACAGTTTCTCAAGTACTCCTAGCCATGGGAGACAGTGAATGTCTAACCCAGGGCCATTGGGGTAGAGTCCATAACACCAGCCCCAATGGGAAACTCGTTAAGATCTTACATACTCTTAAAAATGAACAATTCATGTCTATTTATTCTGTGGGTGAATTTTAATATAAAATCATTTTAAGCAACCATTATATAATCATTCTCTCTCTCCTAACACGCATACACACACACTACTCCTGTGTTTTTCCACGTGTCACCTTCTCACATATTCATTGATTATTAATTTCAAAGCTGAGGATGAGAAATAGCTTTGTTTCCAATTCCCTGAATCCTCAGCCATCCATTAAACTTGCAGCAGAACCATTCCTACTTTAGCTCCTTCCCTCCCACCTCTTTATCACAGGCAGGAACCAAATTTCCTCTATATAGCCAGATCTGTGAGTCCATTAAGTACATTTCCTATCTTCCAGGTTATCACGGTTCACCACAGTAAGCTCCCGTTTCGCTCCTCCACTCTGTCCTCAAACTAATATTACTGTGGACGCATTCTCCCATCCAGGACCACGTTCCGGGTTGGTTTTGTTTCTTCTTACAGCAGGTCTCTTCAAACCCAGGGGCTCAGGCAGCCGCTGGTTGGGATGGTGCTCTCCTGTCACCCAGTGACAGGCAGGATGATAGTGGAGGGCTGCAGATGGGCCTGGGCATAAAGCAAGACCCTACTTTGAAAATAGCCATTGTACAAAGGAATTCGAGGTGTGGCTCAAGTGGCAGAGTATCTGCTTAGTAAGCAGAAGGGTCTGAGTTCAAACTCCAATATTGCCCAAGGGGGCGGGGGGAAGGAAAGGAAAGGAAATCAGAATTCGTTCTATGACTTGAAAAGAGATATGAAATAGTTTAGCATTCCCATTGGAGGTCTACCTCTTGGGAATCAAGTTTCTGTTCATAGTTGATAAATGTATCTTATGTGTCCTCTCAGGGCCTCTTAAATATATTTTGGGTACTGTGAATGTTTCTTGTCTTTGACTTTCTTCAGGCTTTCAAAATATTCCCCTTCCATCCACCCCCCACACCCCATTACAGATATTACAGATATAGTACTCCGGTCTGAACAGTAGATCCGCTGGTCATTACTCATTCTTTAGTTAGGAAATTATTCACCATTTTGCCAGAGGTAAATTTCTTCTCCAAAGATTTTTCACTCTTCTGTTTGGTATAATGGGTTATTATATTTAAAAAATGCCCTTAAAGTCTCTAGTGCAAGAGACAGCTGACCTTTCACTTCTGCATTATGCATTTTACTTATTAGTGTTTAGTCAATACCCTACTAAATTGGATCAAGGCCGTGGAATTTTTTTTCCTCTCTTTGCTCCCACTGTTCTGAGGATGGGAAAGGTTAGGCAACATAGTATCAAGGCCAGACACAATATTTGCAGGAATTATACAAGATGCCATTAAAAGATTTTTCTGAATTTAAGGAAATCTTGATTTCTTTTTCCTTATACATTATTGTGTCTCACTTTCAATATAGAACTTCCAGTTGTGAATCAAATAAGAAATAGAAAAACTATTGTGTTAGTTATTTCATGCATTGGTGTGTCATAGTTTTGGGAAATCAGTTTTATAAGCCTTGTGATACATGTAATACAAGGCCGAGACCCTGTTTGGTTTTTATAAATATGTATGGGATATTATTTAGGTCTTCAGAAATAAAAGCTGTGAATCGCTCCCTCATGTTATCAATTCCTCTATGGGAAAGCATATTAAAATGTAGAAAGTGTAATAGTATATAATTTAGCAACATAATACACAATGTGGGTTGAGAGACAATTACAGTGTTTTATTTCTCTGTATTTTCTATTTTAACTGAATGCATTTTAGCAACAATTGGTTTCTGGCTGTAACATTATTTTAGCTGTTTCATAAAGCTTTATAGCAAATTACTGTGGTGTACCAGATAAAATAAATTCCCGACTTCACTCTTAAAAGTCATATTATGGGCAAGCATAATTTTTTTACTTTTATTGGTATGCATGTATTTTATAACTTTTGTGTGTGTGTGCTGTCAAGATGGTAGTTTGGCCTTGTCGTCTCTAGTAGCGTTATTTTAGAGATTTCCTCTGTAGTTAAGATGAAGAATTTTCTTTCTGGATCAGCTGGGCCATGTTCTGCCTGTTTGGCTCTTCGTAAGCTGTTCTTTAGGGCCCTGGACTCCGGGGTTCCCCCCACTCACTACCAGGGAGCAGCCACTGTTGGAACAGGGTTTTGTTCCCCTCCCTCCTCCCAGCATGGTTGGTGGTGTACAGCCTCCTCTGCCCTCCTTCTCAAGATTGATTCTGGCTCTGCCCTTTGGGCCCCTGCCTGCTGCCCTCCCCAAACAATTCCACTTCTTACTAGAGTCTGCTTCTTCCTTCAGCCCAACTGGAAATCCTACCTGGGCTTGATAATGCTTCACCTGATCATGTTATGATCCCATGTCATAATGTTCCCCTCGCATGTCGTTTCCATCTGAAAAAGACTAGATAAGAAGGAAACAAACCAGACATGGTGGTACATGCCTCTCATCCAGCACTTACCTCGGATGGTGGAGATTGGAGGACCTCAGACTCAAGGCCCATCTGGGTTATATGGGGAGACCCTGCTCCCGAAATTCGAGACAAAACAAAACCAGAAAAAAGAAAAACAAACGTGTTTGTATCTCTAGTTTCACTGGCAAAATTTTGCTTATTTGCTGCAGACTTTTTTCCCCCTTGGCAGTACTGACATTTGAAATCAGAGTCTCACACTTGCTGGGAGGAGCACTAGCACTTAAGCCAGGCCTCCTGCTGTTATTATTTAAGAGATACACATGGAAAGGTAACTGGTCACACTTCCTCACTTTCTGGGTGCTTCTTTTCTGGCATTCCCCTCTGTGTGTACCCCTCTAGAACATTCTGCTTACAAACAATATGAATGACTGCATTTCATGCTCTTAAATTGGGGGCTGCTACCTAGTAGAGATAGCTAGCGTGTAATCCTCTCTACTCCCAAGGCTGAAATCTAAATATCATGCTTGAAAGATGGTTGGGGGAGGAAAGTCTATGAGACTCTTAGCTCTAATTAACCAGCAAAAAGCCAGAAGGAAGGCTGTGGCTTAAGTGGTGGAGCACCAGCCTGGAGCACAAGGCTGAGTGAGAGCACAAGGCCTTGAGTTCAAACCAAGCCTTGAGTTGACATTCATGAGGACGGTTCCACCAGTGAAAAACTCAGGTCAAGTGGCTCAGCCAAATTAAATCCTCTTCTCTCTCTCTCTCCCCCCCCTCTCTCTCTCTCTCTCTCTCTCCTAGAAGAATGCAGCCGGGGGCCAGCAGGAGGCTTCGCCACATCATTCAGTGTGGCTGTTTCTGACTTTCAGCCTTCCTTTTAGCTATTCAGTTTCCATATCACACTTGGCCTTATGGTGGCAAGGTGGCCTCTTCATCTCCAGCACCACTGAAGGAGAGCGGAGACATCTTATTGAAGCGCTAAAGGCCCGAACAGTCACACATCCTGTAAAGTTTTCATCAGGAGAGGGGGGGGAAAAAAAAAAGTATATGTTCTCCTTAAAAAGTCTTTGTGAAATTCCAGTTGATGACTTCTGTTTGTCTGTCATTAGCCCAAAGTGTTGTTTGTTTGCCCTTAGGAGCCACAACCAAGGTTGGGGATCTGCTGTTTCTTAGCAAGGAATCCCTTTGCAGGAAGTAGTTGTGTCACTAAGGAAGAGGAGAGCAGTCTAGACGAGGTACGAAGAAGGATTCGCATCCACTCCCTCCGCGCGAGAGGGCTTGCCGTGGGCGTGGAGGGCGGGGCCCAGGGAAAGGGCACAGGGGAGAGAACCGTGGGTTTAAAAAAAAAAAATCATTGATTTAGGAACAAGGCAAAACGGTGCTATTAGGAACAATAGAGTTAAAAGAAGCGAGCATTCTAGAGTCCTGTCTTTGGAAATTGACCACGGGGAGTTCTTCAATTACAGCAATTTGTAGTGGAATAGAAATCTTTACAGCTCGAGCTAAAGAGATGGGGGGAGCCCGGCCCTGATGTACAACGTCTGACTCTCTTATTCTCAACCTATTGCTTCTTTCTTCTTGGCGTTGGGGTTCCTCCCTTCATCCCTGAAATGAGGGAGCTGAGCTAATCACCGCGCTCCCTCCCCGTGAAAGACGTTTTGATGATCTGCCCGCGCGCTCACAATTTACTCAGCTTGACTCCAAACCCTGCTTGATTTAAGGCAGCATGGCATTGGAAGTTGGTTAAGCACAGGGCTGGTGGTCACTTTTAATGGGGGGGGGGGGTGGAGGGGGGGGAAGATGACCTGGCGACCTGTTTGCTGTGGTTATTTGAATGGAAAGCTGAGGCCTGCTTTTTAGTTTTTATAGGACTGTCACCTCTGGGACACTGGCCTGTGGCTGAGACCTTTGGCCACAAGGGAGAGGGGCTCCATTCGTGTGGGGGTTTGCTGGGTTTTCTGATTGGGATTGCAATGTTCAGAGCTGGGGGGGTGGGGAGGGGGGGGGCTTCAAGCGCACTAGAGTGAAGGGAGCTTATCCCCAGTGGTGAATGGGTGGGGAATTAGACTGGGCCTGGCTTTCTGAACAGCAACAGAATTCTTGCATGCCAGTGCAGCCTGCCCTCCCCCAGATAGCACCTGCGGCAGACCCCACACACCAGACATGGGCAGGTGGGTTTAACCGGGGCAATGGTTGTGTGACATGCACCAGCAGACAACTCCAGGAGAGGGTGGAAGAATCAGTCGAGTGGTACAGTGACACGAGGCTTTGGAAAGCATCCTGGCAGTGCCTATTGCCATCTTAAAGGTCGCACAGGGTCTTCCCCAGTGGAGGAGGTCTAGAGGATGCAGGGGGAAGGGGAGGATGCAGGAGAAGGGGAGCCTGCATCGCGGTGCTGAAGGGAGACTCTTGTGCTGTGTCTCTTCAGAAGTTGACTTGATTTAAGATGGCGAGAGTTGGGTCTGTCTTTGTCTCTCTCTCTCCTCTTTTCCTTGCTCATTCTCTGACTCCTTTTCTTTCTCTGTCTGGCTTTAATTTAGTATTTTATTCTAAGCAAATGTGTCTTTCTGTTCAGCAAAAAATGAAAAAAAAAAAGTGGCTAACAAGTTGCAATCTCTGAAGGCATTTGCCCTTGAATGAGAAAGGAAAAGAAGATCGCAGATAGGAATCCGTGCAAACCTGAGGTTTCTGTATGGAATCTAAGAAGATTCGCAATGAATAATTAAACAAGTTATAGCTAATAAAATATACAGCACACTGCCTCAAACTAAAACATTCTAACTCTGCCTTAGGGATGAATGCTTTTCATTATTTTTTAATTGTTGCCAGGGTTGACCTTGAAGGTCTTTTCTGGCAGATAATTTGTTATGGTAAGAATGAGATCACTAAGCATTTTAGCACAAGCTACATGGCGCATACCGTTTCTTCCTGTTATGTAACGGGGATGCGATAAGTCTGTTCTGGGAATTTGCTCTTCCATCTGGGTGGTAGCTCTTTTCCCAGCGCATCGCTGCTGTTCTACACGAAAGGCTGTGCGGCTGGAGACAGAGTTCTGAGCTTCATCACACTGGCATTTAAGTGACCTTGAATGCCAGAGGCATGATGGGTCATTTGGAGAAAATGGACATGGGAGAGTCTAGGACCTTCTTTCCACTTTGAGGGATACTGCATTGTAGTCGATGTTTCTTCCATGAGTGAAGCTATACAGATTTCACACTAAGGATGAGCCAATTAAAGTCTTTAGAGTCAACGTTTGGTCTTCCTTTGCAGTTTGCATGGAACCCAGGGTGACAGAGAGGCAGGCACAATGCCTGTTTATTAATATATTTCCATTTGATGTAGAAACCTAGAAAAATACAACGCAACGTGTTAGTAACGTAACTCATGCTTTGCCATTTACTTCACCTCATCTGAAGGACAGAATGATAGAACATTTTGGTCGCAAAATGACAAATGCATAAGAAAACTGTTTTCACCAAACAGAACCAGAAAAACCTGTTGTATTCAGTTGGGGGATTAAATTTAGCAAACATGGTTTCTTGTTTGCTTAGACTGTGTATGGAATCTCGATATGAGTATTAAGTTCAGGACCAGGTGGTGTTGATACGGATAATGTTATTGGGTTTTATGTATACAAGTTTGAGAAAAAATTATTCTGTTGATTGTACCATATGGTATGTCTTTATTTTTCTCTCGACACCATCTACAGAAAACATAATAATGCAATTCTCATGATAACTTCCTCCTGACACAGAAAACCCAGTATATTTTGAAATAAGTATAAAGATTTACATTGCACATGAGACATATATAAGAATAAGAAAGAAAATTACTACCGAGCATTCACATACTGATATGAATTTTTCGTTTCTATTAATGCACAGAATATATTATTTGTACATTATAAACATTTTTGGTAATGGAACATATGAATTATTTATCATAAATGAACATTTGAATTCTATTTGAATATGTGGAAAAATAGATACCCAGTGTAGTCTACATAAAATGTATTTGTTTTTCCCTCTGGAAACTGAAAGCCATTAATCTTGGTTCTTAAAAACCAACACCCCTCCCCCCCACACACCCATCTTGATTATTTTACTAAGTGTGTAGCTCTTTATTGCAGTTACTCTGATTTAAAAGGTGTTTATTTATAGACCTCTTAAGTCAAACTATGTCCCTGGATTATAGCATTAAAGTTGTAAACTTAGTTCCATTGCACTGGTAGTGTTGGTTTACATTTTGGCATGGTAAATCTCTTGTCAAATAGCTCTTGTTTGAAATTTCTGGATCTTCATAAAATTGCAGCAGAGGTGCCATATTTGATTTCAGACACTTTTGAAATATAGGAAATCCCTAACGATTAACCAAGAGAAAAAGGATGAAATCATTCTGAAAAAAAATAAGGGTCCACTGGACTTCTAGAAAGGATGAACTAGAATGTAGAAACAAGTCCTCCTGATTCATACAAGGGTGAAATGTCTCTTAACTCAGTAGATTTGTCTCCTCTTTAATACCTGAGATTTGTTTTTCTTATCTCAACAAGAGAAGTGCTAGAAAATCATTCAGAATTACTGTGTGAATTCTATTCTAGCCACTTTTTATACAAAATGAAACATAGAACATGCTGATATTTTATGCTACCCTACCTATCCTCATACATAAATATCAAATTATGAGTGCTTTATCCCTTGCCAGGTTGACTTTGAGATTTTACTGTGTGTTTTTATTTATTGGTCAATTTCTAGGCTGTCTTCTTTGTACTTTGAGTAAGTTGTTTTTATTTGTGGTTACAAAATGGATTTGAAAGGTGTGTGTGTGTGTGTGTGTGTGTGTGTGCGTGTGTGTGTGTTGCTGGGGATTGAATTCAGGGCCTTATATATATAAAGCAAGTGCTGTACCACTGGGCTACGTACTAGCCCTTGTATGTTTGAAACAGAGTCCTATTATATGGCCCAGCCCCTTCCCTCCCATACTCTTAATCCTTTAATTCTAGCCTCCTGAGTGCTGAGATTACAGGTGTGTGTGTGTGTCACCACATGCAGTATGGATTCACAAACATTTTCTCTGATGAAATTAAGACTCTGGCCACTTACATGTCTTAAGTATGTTGGTGTGGGAAGATGCTTCGCTTTGGAGAGAAGTAAGTCCCATCTGACTGCCCTATAAGCAGTCCTACTTTGTTCTAAGATCCTATTTCCTTCTAATATTACTTCGTGACTTTTACTTTACTCTTTTCTCCAAAACAGATATCTTGATGGGCACTGAGAAGTTAGAAGGCTACAAATGGTTCAAGTAACTTGATTATTATACTTTTTCTCCTAAATACTTTATTTTTTTAAGGCTATTGTGAATGGAATTATTTTTCTAATGTCCCTCTGTGCTTGTATATTGTTGGTATACAGAAAGGCTACTGATTGGGGGGGGCGGGGGTGGGTTGGTTTTGCATCCTACTAATTTTCCAAAGTTTTTTATTGGCTCTAGGAGCTTGGGGATGGAGTCTTCCGGCTCCTTTAGATACAAGATCCTGTCATCCATAAAGTATACCATTAAAAAAAATGCTGTTGTAAATTTAAGTACCCAAACTAGGCCATTTAATATGTAATACCATGATGATTACAGTTGTTAATTTTATAAAGCATGAGTCTATCATGATAGCATCTGTGCAGGATATATTCATACCTTTCATGCCCTCCTGGCTGTACTACCCGCAGCACCGCAGCCCCATGGCGTTAGAATCGGATGGATGGATGGATGTGTTGATGGAGGCGGGCTTTCTGGTTGCTTCTGTGAGCTTGGACAAGCCCCTTGGCTGGAGACTGTTTGCTCTGTGTGACAGGTGCAGCCGTGGGTGGTCTTGTGTGAAGATTCCAGGTGAAAACATGGAGGTAAAACGCCGCGCCACAGTGGGCACTTGATTAATAGTAGATATTTATCAGTGTATGTGAACCATCCTCTTATTTTCATCCTTATGCCCCAATTGGAGGCGTGGCATCTTGGAGCTATATTAAAGGTTGAATGTTGAATGAAATGAATTAATGATAAGGAACTGGTTTAGAGATCCCAGAAGAATGAGCCCCAACTGCTTTTGTGGCTCCAAAGTGGAAGACTGTGGGGGTAGGGGGTTTCACTTGTGGTTCTTTTACCTGGTACATTCATTTGCCCAGTGACTCTAGTTTCCTGGACTTTGGATGTAGACTTATTTAGTTTCAGTGAGAAATCATGGGCAGGATTCTATGAAAATCTTCAATGGGAGCAGGTAAATGGTGAGAACCCCTAGAAATGTACATGTACAGCAAATATTAATAGAGCACACTGAATGGGGTTAGAGGGTTTTTGTAGAAAAACTGTAGTATCATTTGCCAAATGACAAAATGAGAATTGCTTGCTTCAGTTAGGGTGATCGCAGTGTAGACCCTGCATAAACAGCACTTCGAGCATTTGGTCCCTTATTTTATGGTTTAAAGACAGCAACATCTTATGGCGTTGCTCATATTTTCAACATCCTTCCTCATGCTACCTTTTGTTGTCTTCTATGTCATTCATGCAGGTGGCAGTGTGTACTGTGGGAAGTACACTTCCCAGTGCGGAAATGTTTCTGAATGTTATTTAAGTTGCTGTTTTATTTTGGTCTAGGGACTAGTTAGTTTAAAGCAGCTTAGAAACTTTAACCAAAAAAAAAAAAAAAGAAACGAAGTGGTTATTTAGAACCATGAATGGATAAATAAGTGATGATATACCATCATATTGAGCCATAAAAACTAATGAAGTGCTTGGTACCTGTTGGATGAAGCCTTGAAAACATTTTGCATATGCACGAAGCCAGACCCAGAATATCCTGTATTGTCTGATGCCATTTATAATGAAGTATCACACAACTTTCTGTGAGATAGATGTGTGCCCTAATGAGTATACTACAAATCACTGACTTGCACACTTGTAAAGCGTGAATTGTTTGGTATCTGCGTGCTGTCTCAACAACAAAAAGTAAATGAAAAAAGTGGGTGCATTCTTACAGACTGACCTCAAGTCACTACACTTAAAAAAGATACTTCGCTTTTCCTTATGCGTTCGTGCTTGCTTGTCATCATTCACGCGTGCAAATGTGTTCTCCAGTTAGGGTTGGGCTCATCCCTGCATTTCATCCAGTCTTCATCGCTGGCATCCTGGGAAAATCCGAGTGACTTAGCAGGTACCATGGGAGACTGCCTCTTCTGTAGTCCATTTGCTTATCTTTCACAATAGGCCTGTTATCTCTTGCCAAGTCTTGTTTCTGTATAGAGGCCTGATGGTTCACAAAGTGATTTTTTTTTTTTTTAGATCCCCTTGAAAATTCAGCTTAGCAAATCTCCTTACCTCAGGCCCAGCTATGGGTGCAGGAGAAGGAGAGCAGGGCCTGAGCGCTCAGCTGCTATGCTAGGGAATGAATTCAAAACCACCTAGATCAGAAGACTGGTGATATAGCTGAAAAAAATATATATATATCCATCCATTCCTAGACTGTCATGAAAAAAAATTATTTTGAAGTTACAACAAAAATCCTCGGAATGAAGACATACAGCCATTCTAAAGGGACAAGTTCCACTTTCTAGCAGACCTTCCGGGGACTTGCTTTGTAGCCCAAGCTAGCCTAGAACACCTGATCCTGCTGCCTCCGCCTCCCGCGTGCTGAGTGACACCTGGTTCAGCTTTCAAACTCCAGACCGTGTGTATCGTGTTGTATACCCCATTGTGATTTGCTGTGTTTGCTTTTTTATTTAAAAAAAAAAAGATTGTTGTGGGTGTCCTTTTTTGAAGGTGATATTTTATAAACCGATTGTCATTGCTACGGAATATTCTCTTGTACGAACACAGTTTATTTTTCCCTAGGATGAAATGTCTTACTCGGTGGCTATTCTGATGTTTCCTGTAGTGAATACTTGCGTGTGCTCCCTTGTAGGATGATGAGTTTGGTCAGGGGTGCGTGCCTATAAATGAGGCTGACACGGTGGGGGTGGGCATGGTGTGACTCTCGTTGTTCCAGAACTGTTACATTCATAGTCCTCAGAGTAGTAACCATCCTTGTTTCACCTTCCTGCCTGTGCTCTTAGGAGTGACTTTCAATGCTTGCCAGTCTGATGGGTATGAAGGTTCTCCTACTGTGGTGTTTAGATTACTTTATTTCTTAAGAATCCTCCTGTCCTGGGGATTGTGAGGTCCCACAGCCTGTATCCCCGAGAAGTTCCTGCACCCGCCACGGCAAGGCAGGAGGCCAGGCCCAGGGATTGAAGCGCAGGTAGAAAGCCTCAGTGACCCTCCACCTTAGTAGCGGTGCCTGGCGTGACCTAAGTGCTCAGGCCCCAGCCCCGCCCCTTCCAGGCTGGGAGAGTTCATCATGGCCCAGGGGTGCTTTGTGAGTCAGGACCTGAGCGCATCACCCCACCCCTTCTTCTCCTTCATCTGCCACATTCTTGCCGGTCCCAGGGCCCCTGTCTCTTTCCAGATAGCATCTGGTTTTGTTTTTGTAAATAAAATGCTCGTTGCTGCTCCCCATATTTGAGGGGGAAACATGCCCACCATGGGGCATACCTGCAGGTCCCGTGGGGAGCCCCCGTTTCCTGGTCAGAACAGCTGAGTATCCCCCAGGCTAGTTAATACCTTTGTACTTTGCCAGTGTGAACCCCAAACTCGCCCTCCTGAGAGACCTTCCCTGGACTACTTATCCCGAGTAGCTGCTTCCTCCTGCAGCCCCTCATCCGCGCTTTGTCTCTCCTTAGTAGCAAGTGGGATCTTCTGTGTCCATTACTTTGTGTTGGCTTCCCTTCCTTCTAGAACAAAATGGCAATGGCAGCATTAAAAGTGAGAGCCTTTTTCCATCATCAGTGGTTCAGAATGTTTTTCAAAGTGTGACCCACGTAAATCTGTAGCCCCAGGTACTTATAAAGAACTAGAAACAGCAGTGTCATTAGTTTCCAGCTCTGTTTTATTTGAGAACTATAACTTGGTATTTCTGTTTTGGAAATAAGCTAGGGATGCACCATCTTAGCGTAGTCTTTGGGTCTCTCATACGCTTTGGCTAGTGCAGTTCTCTCTGGTTGTCAAAAGTTTCCAATACTGCGAGTGAGGGTTCGCATAAAATCTCACCAGGAAAAATGTAATGAAGGCAGCATTTCCCATCTCGTCAAACAGGGAGCATTCGAAAGTTCCCAGGCTTAAAAATAAGCAAAACTCTTGCATCTCGAGGAGTGTGAGCTGGAGTCGGTGCAGCAGCAGCGGCGAGTCCTTGGCCTGCCCCGGCCTAACTGGGAGCTGGCCGTCCGCAGGGCGGGCTGCGGGCCGGGCCGCATTCTTCCCCTGGACCGGATCCGAAGCGCACAATCCAGCAGCTCCACACTGAGCCCTTTGTTCTTCTGTTGGGCAAAACACTGATAGCTTACTGTAAGTATGGCCGGCTGCCAAGCTGTGGCGCAGATTCTTTTTTCTAAATACTGTAAACTGGCTGGGGCTCAAGAATTACAGTTCTTCATTTTATATACTTCTCCATCCACACTGAGAGAGAAAATCGGTTGTGGTTGTGTGTGTGTGTGTGTGTTTGGAGGGGGCTGAAACCCAACACACCCCACCCACCATCCTTTTCTTGTTGACCTTGAGTTGATTGAGGAAAAAAAAAGTCTAATAACTTTATTAGCCTGAAGTTTTACAAGCACACACACAGTCAGGGCTTCAGGAGGGAAGTACGCGCCACTGTGTGGAATTCCACAGACCCCTTAGTAGCAGGCTGTTTTAAATAGAACTGCGTGCTGTCCGCTTTAGTGTTTTCCTACTTTTGGCCATTTCCGAGATGTTATCATGGTTTTGTTTCTGCTTGTCCTAGTATACTTTTGGTTTTAGATTCCGTTTGCAATGTGCCTGATTTCTCCCCTGACATTACTGGGCTGCTTTCCCCTTGAGCCACAGCATCTTAGTTAGAAAAGGGTGTGGCATTTTGCCTTTCAAGTACAGGGTGTGTCTCTTTTGAAACTTTAAGGAAAAGCTTGGAAATTGTGTGTTTTTGAAAGGATTACTTGCTGTTGAATTAAACTAGAGATGGCAGGAAGCTCTACGTGCTGTCTTGATACAAACACCCTCTTGTCAAAATAGACAAATCTTATAGATTAGTTTTGTGCCAGGAAACAACTTCTAGGCTTAAGTAGAAGTTGAATGTGTATTGTGATTATTTTTGCAAAACAAGATCAAGCTAAGATGTATTTTTTTTTGTTGCTGCTGCCTGTTGTAACCAGCATGGACATTATTTTATTTGAGAGATACTTATCAACATGTTTATCTTCATATTTCACGCATTAATGTCAATATTCTTATAAAAGGGAAATGCCATATGGATGTAACGAGGGGATATTTATTTTCAGATACAATTAAAAGTAGAAACTATTCACAGTTCCACAGACTTTGTGTCAGTCTTTTGAAAGATGTAAAGAAGCATAGATTAGCAGCACCTTATTATAAAGATGCTTATGAGCCACCGTGATCAACTTTCTTTGTATTTTGATATTCTTAACTGTAAGAGGCCTTTTATTAGAATAACTGAAGATAAACTTAAAATTTCAGCCAAATATACTGGCTTTATAGAGAAGACAGAGGATGATATCTACTGTTATGTCTGACCAGAGAACAGATTGTAAGTCAAATACATTGTGGTCAAAAGAACACATTTTTCTGAACACATCATCGTGTTGTATTTTATATCTGGTTTTAGAAATATTATACAAAAATTGTGAAGTTTTCATATGTGAGTGATGCTCATTGTTATTTCTTTTCTGACAATTGTACTTGGTGTGTGGTAGCATGACTCCATGAAAGAAGTCAAAGGCATAAAATAATCATATTTATGGGTAAAAATGGAAAGGTTTCATGTTTTCTGTCATTTACTAGTCTATGAACATTATCAGTGACCCTTTTGATATATTTAATTTTTAGTTTATCTAGCAGTAAAATCTCTTATTGTACCTGTCTTTCAAGTTAATAAAAAAATATGTCAATGTTTCCATTTTAGCACAACTCTGAGAAAAATGTGCAGTGTAATTCCTATATCTTCTAGACACTTGCTTCTTTTGGTCTTTGTGTGGGTCTGCATTACTGTAACCAAAATCAACTGAGGGAGTCAACTTTCAAAAATGTTTGATTTGGATTCAAAGATCTAGCACTTTAGTCCATGGTCAATTGGCCTTGTGGTTTTGGGCCTGTGGTTTGAGGAACAGCATGGTGTGTGTGTGTGTGTGTGTGTGTGTGTGTGTGTGTGTCAGAAGTTTGCCAATTTCATGGCTTTCTGGAACAAAAGAGAAAGGAGGCTATAGGATCCCACAGTCCTCTTCACAGACACGCCCCCCCTCAATGACCTAAAGCCTCCCACTAGGCCCCTCCTCTTCAAGGTTCCAGTACTTCCTACTAGCCACAAGCTGAGCACCAGGCCATTCACAAGTGGACTGTAGGGGACATTCCAGATGCAAGCCCAAACAAGTATCTCCTTTTCTTTTATTGTTTTTGCCCTCCAATAAATTAACATTTTAAGGGACATTTTAAGGGACTGCTTGTGTGTAATATCAGATACAGCATTTTTCACTTTCACATAATAGTGTGATGCACTTGTGTTTCTACAGTGCATACTTGTAGATTTGAAAGTCATCAAACCAAAGGTCCCTTGAGCATTTGTCTTTTGTCATCGTCAGTTCCTTTCCAGAAAATCTTTTACCATGTACTTAGGAAAATTTAACAGAATGAAAAGAATGTAGTGTTCATCGTTCTCTAAATAAATACATATTGGTAAAATTGATTCTTCTTTTAAAAGAAGAATAAAGACTATGGGAGCATGTTATGTTTTTTTCCAGATATCTAAATTTCTTTACCCCTTGCTACTCTCTACTCATCTGTTTTCATTTGTTATTAACTTCATAGTTGGAGAAATTCCTACCCAAACCCCTTAATTTGATGGTACTCCATGTAATTTTACCCCCAAACAATGCACATCTGTTGGTTTCATGTGTAGACATACTGAGACACTCACATATAGTATTTGGGGGGGAAAAGTTATGTAGGAAGACTAATTATAGGTTTCTTTTCACAATACTATTCTCATGATCACATTCCCAGGAAAAACTTTAGCAAAATAAAGTTGAGGATCAGCTTTCCGTTGCTTACTGTTGTTGGTTTGTTTTGTTTTAACCATTGCATGCTTTCGTTGGTTTTGCCAAGATTTCTCCAAATGTTGATCCCTAGGAAAACAAGGAGTCAGACCAAGAAGTGGCCTTTGGAACTCTTTGCTACTTCCTTAGCTAGTTTGACCCTGGTCAGTCATGGGGCTCGGGGTGGGGCGGGGGGTGGGGGTGGGGTTGGCCCAGGGTACCGACTTCTCCTCATAAGGAGCAGGGCCTTGCTTTGTTCAGTGGTCAGATTGCATGGCTGACTCTCAGTCCAGTTGCCTTGCACCTGTCCCTGGTCATCCATCCCCTAAGGACAAATCTTACTATCCATCACCACTACTCTGCATTCCTATGGATGGAGGGGCTGGCTGCTGCGGCTCAAGATTCAAGAAAGCGTGTGGTTACTGATTTAGAACCTTACTGCTTCTAAAAATGGTGGTGTTTCATGCCAGCGACTCAGTGCCATCTCTCACGAGCCTGGTTCTCCATGGCGCGCAGAGAAAGATGGCCGCAGCCACCGAGATGGGCCCGGTGGTACATCTCCTTGGTAGCTCATGCCCTTCACTGCCTTTCCTTCTCCAGATTCTGTGTGTTTTGTCATGTTTCTCTGGTAGAGATTCTGCCCGGGGGACACATTAGTGTCACCCTATGTGGTTTGATCCAGTGACGTCAAGTGGGCGCTTTGACGTCGCTGGCTGTAGAGAGGTTGCAGCTTTGGCTTTAAAATGAAGGATTTGCCAGAAGTGCGGAGGTTGATGATGATGCTGGAAGTGCAGAGGAATTTAAATGCCCGTTTTCAGACCTCTTAGCACTTTCGCCGTTTGATTCCTTTTTATTTTCAAAGAAAGCTCACCTAGGCTGGGGTGTGAGGGGAGATGGGGGTTGAAGATGGGGACCGGGAATGTAGAAGGAGATTGCTGATTTCATACTGTGCTGTCCTGGTAAAGTTACTGACATTGGGTAATTTGCAGAGGGTTTTTGTTTGTTTTTTAAGGGAAAATATCTTTCATGTTTTTCTTTAAGAAGCTAACTTCTTTCTCAAAGACCAAAGTTTTCTGTTCAGTGTCACTAAAGTAATGTGGAACATAAATCCTCCCTGGTATGAATAATGAAAAATTTGTGTAGTGTTCTAAACGTAGGAGGTATATTACAGTTGCCATTGTGACTTTATGGATATTAGGCTGGGATTGTGGTTGAGCTAATGAACTGAAGAACTTAAGCTGATGGCCTCATCATTCAATTCAGCAGCCTGTCTTAAATTTCAGGCTACTATCTGTGTTTATACATGATTGCCTAGCTAGGAATCTTTTGTTACATTAATATTTTTCATATTAAGCCTCAGCTGAATTTTAATACACATATATCTAGTTTTAGAATGCATCTCGACCTTAAAGAGTTCATAGTTTTCACTTAATTTATGGCACTGTCGATGTAACGTTATAACTATGTTGCTATAATATGGTATAGGCCAATAGAACAATTGTACAGTGCTAAAAGTTTGTACATAATATTTGGGTTGCTATAGCAGCTCAAGCAATTGCATTGACACTATCCCTGAGCTTGTATTTATATGTAGCTTTTATAATGTAACAAAACACATATTCTCATGATAAGTCCATTTTATTAAGCATTTTGACTTTAAAAAAAGTTTTTGGATTGTGACTCACCTGTGCAGGTACTGATATCATTTTTGCATTTTTTTCTGGGGATGTGCACACTTTGTTTAAGTGTTTAACCGCAGAAGCAGCAAAACAATATTCTGGTATAACATACATCTTTTTGTCTTGATAAGAGGCAAAAAGATTTAGAGTGTTAGCCTGCCCCACTGGGGGAGAAAAGGAGCTGTTAAGAAATCATCAGAATGAAGTATGTGTTTTTTGTCGTAATAAATCGCTGCATCTAAGGTCACAGGGCTGATAACTTTAAAAAGCATTATTTTACTAAGGTCATCCAGATAGGTCGTGGGAAGTCATTTCACTGTTCAACATGATATTGTTGAAAATTTGCTTTGATTATGGTTGTGAAAAGAGGCTTTTTTTTCTGGTGTATTTTAGCTATAGCTATTCAGGATAGGTAGCTAACTATCGGGTAATTTAGTATATTCACTCTGAATTGAAGAGAAGGAGGAAAGGAAAGCAGATCTTTTGTGATTTGACAGGTCTTGGCTGTGTTTCATCTATGGAGATGCTTCTGAGCTGATGAGAAAAAGAAAACAGATTTTTGTTTTGTTCAAAAATACTCATTTATACTTTACCAAGTTAGTACTTGTCTAGAATTTATAAATGAATTCTAGAGCCAATGAGTTTTTCCCTTCTAATACATCTTCTAGACTATCTGAATATTCTAAAAGAGTATATGAAAAAGTGCAGAAATTGGCTCAGAAAATCCATCATTTCACTCACGTAATAGGCAGTTGTATGCAGAGTGCAGACCAGGAAAGGCAGCCGGTGGCAAGATGGAAGAACTCGCCCACATGTACAATCCGTAGGCCCTGTGCATGCTTCTTGAGCCTCTGCAGATGAAGTATTTTGCCCAGTTGCCTTCACAGAATAGAGCAAATACTCATCGAATTATAATGGAACACAGTGGGTTTGTTTGGAGCATGCAAAGCTATCGCACACAGCCAGGAGAGGAGAGGCTTAGGATGTAGAGCAAGTGAAAGCAACCCTGGCAATACTTCCCAAAGCAAGAAAATATCTCCTGATATGGAAAGCAAGGGGATTTTATGGGAAAGCTCTGACATATTCCTGTCAGAAAGGTTCTCCAACATCACATGCGAGACAGACACATTCCTGAGCATGCTCCATTGGGAGCCAGCTTCCTTACCTGCCATGGTCAAAGATGGTGGAAGGAAGGCCTCTAGGGTGGAGAACTTGACTGTGTAATGACATTACAGTAAATAAAGTTGACTGAGTCACCCAGAAACATGACTTAGAGACTTAAGGGTTGTTTAAGCCAATTCCTTGTGGATTTATTTATTTGTTTGTTTCTCTAGGGCCTTATCTGGAACCCCAAACATTTTTTTGGTTTGTTTTGTTGTTGGTTGTGGGGCTTGAAGTCAGGGCTTGGGTGCTGTCCCTGAGCGTCTTTGTGCTCAAGGCTAGCAGTCAACCACTTGAGGCACAACTCCACTTCCAGTTTTTGAGTGGTTAATTGAAAATGAGTCTCACAGGGACTTTTCTGCCCAAGCTGGCTACGAACTATGATCCTCAGCTCTCAGCCTCCTGAGTAGCTAGGATTACAGGCATGAACCCCGGCTCCCGGCTACTTAAATACACACACACACACACACACACACACACACACACACACACACATTTATTTTTTATTATCTTTAAGTAGTCGTACGCAGGAGCTGCCATTTCAGCTAACAAAGCTATTTATGAGTACAGGAAACAAAATGATTATGGGGAAAAATAAAAAGCTTGAGTAATGGTAATTATAATAAAGGGGCCTGGCAGCCCTTGCCAGGCACAAGTGCTGGCCTTCAGAGTTCCTACCTTCCCACCCGCAGAGCTGTGTCTCCTGGTTTGGGGTGTAGAGACCATGGTGTGTGCTTCTGCAAGGAATGACCTTGAGTTGGTTTTGTGGTTTGCTGGTGTTGGATGTCCGGGTGTGCCAGCAGATCTGAAGGTGAGCTCACCATGCTCATGGAAGGAGGAGCTCGGGCTGGGTCTCTGGGGTGACTGTGGGAGCAAATAGGTCCACCCCAATGATGTATAGCGCCCATGAATGTGGTCTGCCTGTCTTTGCTGCTTTCATTCATGTAGACCATAGGGAATTCATGCCAGGCTTTGAGTGGAGGTGTTCTTTTTAGAACTCCATGTTTTCTGGAAGGTTTTTGTAGATTTTATAGTAAGATTAGGAATAGTAAGACCAATGGAGGATGGGAAATAAAAGCTTTGAATTTATTCAATGTACTCCTATTTGTTTGCGTTTCAGCATTTATGAATGATATTAAGGATAACCTTTGTGAGATACTGAGGTACTTAAGACTTCCCTTGTCCATCTCATAATTGGTGAACTTGATGGAAAAAGTTGGCAGGATTCCCAGTGGGGTGGGTGGTGAGAATTCACAGGAGTTGTTGAATGTGGATGATATTTATTTTCATTACTATGGATTTCATTACTCTTGATTTCCCCTGATTGTGACCATGAGCCATAAGGCACCATTGACATCGGTCAAACCTGTGACTCTGCCATTGATAGCAATCACAAATATTTTCATATCACATAGAGTTGTGGCAGAGATCTCAAAATACTAAAGCACATCACTACTTTAAAACTGACAACCAGTTCTTATAACTTAATACACTAAAAACCTATACCTGATAGGACATTTTAAAATACTTTACCGATTTCCATGTAATCTAGTGGTGACACTTATAAAATGTCATACTAAGGGGTCTGTTGACATCAGTGGACTTCCAAAAAAGGCTCTGACACGGAAAAGCTTAGGATACCCTGGGCAGGGGAACTGAGGAGGGGGTATTCCCAAGATGATTATACCAGTGCCTTGTTGTGTGACCTTGGGTGTAGACCATGTGGTACACCAGGCTATAAGATGGATGGATGGTGACACCTGCCGATTTATGAGATGATTGTAAGGCTAAAACAAAGGAAATAACTTTGAAAAATGTTAATGTTATGCCAGGGCAAAAGATGCTATTAAATGAGACCGTTTTCTGGCCCAGGAGGACATGGCACAAGCTATTCGGGTTTGTGAAGACTATAAATGAGGTATCTGATGTAAATTCTGCTTCCTCTTTCCAGTGTTCAAATGGCGCAGCCTCATTACTGTTTACAGTGCACCTTTACAGGGCCCCGCCAAGCCCAATAAGCCCTCAAACACTAATGTGCATGGAAGCTAAGAGCATCACTGCCCCCAGTTCCTTCTACAATCACTTTCTATACTTGGCAGTCTTCTAAATCAGAATGAGGGGCTCCAGTGCTCCCCAGATCTATGCACCACACCATTCAAGAGCAGGGGAGAGTGTGTGCTTGGTTCACTTCTTTAAGTATTACAAATCGAGACATGTAAGAACTGGGAGGGAAGTGCACACCGAGTATTTTATTTGGTGTTTTGCCAAAGTTTAGTTTTCTGATAACCTCCTGTAGTTCATTAATACTGTACTGTGGACCAATGAGGAGACTGGTGTCTATGGGCAATAGGCTTAGTAATCATAGTTCTCATAAACTTCCTAACTCACGTCAGAATTCAAGATTAATTCTAAGGCCAAGTGATTGAGTTTAAATATAATAATTATTGAACAAATGTCATTAGTCATTAGTCTGGAAATGTGAGATCTTGTTTAGAATTTTCTGTCCTCCATATACAATTTGTTTGTGCTCTAATGTTTTGAGACAGAATAGAGTTTGGGCAGAGGAGTGATTTTGCATCCTTAATTATAGGTGACACTTGATGAAGGTGGAAAATTAGACCTCTGTTATTACACATAGCGATGTATTTTCATTTGAGAAATCCTATGCCATGATGCCTGTAACTTTGAAACATAAACTCATTTGAAAATCTGTTCCATGAATGAGTGGTTGAAAAATGGAAGGAAGAGGTATTATCATGGCTTACAAGTCTACTTCAGAGGAAAAGTAGGACTTTGGTTTGGGATGGAAGTCCCTTCCTAACAATAATGAAGGTGCCACTGAAGGCCAGAAAGGTAAGAAAAGATAGGAGACAGGTGTGGTGTATCTGGGAGATTGAGACAGGAGATCATGGGTTCAAAGCTAGACTTGGGCTACTTAATGAGCCCCATCTCAAAAAAACACATCACCGAAAAAGTAAATTTGTATCACTGACTAGATTTTTGTAATCACTAGGTACTTAGATTCTCCCATTTTTCATATTGTCTTCTCTTGGGAGGTCAGCGTCCTCTTCCTTTTCTGGATTGAGCCCAGGAAGGTGAAGCAACATTATCCCCTTCACAGGTAAGAGTCTGTGGTGGATCCTCTGATGTAATGTATGAGTTCCTTTCACATACACCCACTGTTGCCATGGGGAAAAGCCAGAGCTCGCGGGGAAGACGAAAAGCTGCAGGAGGGATTGCAGAAAGACGTCTCCCAAATGGAAACGCCGTGAGCACATTGGAGCAGGAGCTAAGGTGTTCTTCCTTCAGTGCTCTGTCCAAGTTATCCTGGGAGACTGGAGGCCGTTTCCCATCTCCCGGGCTCATCTCCCAGGCCCGCGCTCCACCCAACAGCAAACAGCACAACCTAGCACTCTTTCTCTTGGTGATAGTTTGGTCCAATGGCTCTTTCTCCCTCTCTTACTTGGGCAACCACAGTGGAAAGCCTGCTCTTTTTCTCATTATTATCATTCCTGCACACAACGTCTGCTCCTCTGTACCTTTTAAGCAGACAAAAGCAGAAGGATATACATACAAAAGCAGACATACATGTATTTATATATGATATGGAGAATTGATATATTATACAAATAGATTTATATGCTTCTGCTTTTGTGTGTCCACATATATATGTGTACACACACACACACACACACACACACACACACATTTCCGTTTCTTTTTTTGCTGGTCCTGGGGCTTGCACTCTAAATCTGGGCGCTTCTTTCACTGAAGGCAAGCACTCTCCCACTGGAGCCACAGCACCACTTCCAACTTTTTTGAGTAGTTGATTGGAGATAAGTCTCACAGAGTGTCCTGCCAAGGCTAGTTCTGAACTGTGATCCTCACATCTCAGCCTCCTGAGTAGCTAAGCTAGTCATGAGCCACTACCACCCAGCTACATATGTATGTATGTATGTATGTATACACACATGTATACATATATGTGTATATGATACAGTATATATACTATATATTACATATATGTATTATATATACACATATGTTTGTATGGGTGTGCATATGTATATTATATATGCATGTGTATATATGTACATATATATGCTTTATATATACATATATATTCATTAGTGAATGGAAATCTTGGAGCATCCAATGTGGAAGTAAGGTTTCAAACATTTTAATAAAGAGAAACCATGCAAACAACCTGCAGACAGGATAGGCTGTGTGAAATTTATTTTCTGAGACTTCCATATATTAAAATTCATGTCTCCCTTTTTTATTCAAAACAATAAAGTTTATGGACAGCTGTGCTGCAGTGCTAGGTAAAGTAAGGTGCACCTTGTGCCAATAGAAGAGGGCAGGTCCGTCAAGGTGGTGAGTGAACCTCTCCCTCCCCATCAGCCCTGGGATAGATGGCACCAAGTCAAATTTAACAGTAGAAGAGGCTGTGGACCAGAGAGATTGAACTTGTCCAAGGTTCAGATGATAAGGTGTCAGAGCGGAGATTAAAATCAGAGCATATGATTTTCCATTAATTCTGTGACATCTGAGGCAAATGGGAAAGGACAGTTGGAGGCCTTGGAGGCGCTGGTCTGCAGAGCCATGCCCGGGGTGAGTTCAGTGTGCTGCCCTCATTTTGGCTTATACCATCTGTAGTTATAGCTACCACCAACATCCTGTCGAACACTGATGTTCATGACAATGATTGACAGAATGTTGTATTACAAGCATGTCATAGCACAGAGATTTTTATTCAGAGATTAAAGGTAAAGTACTTAATTCTGTTAGTGAGGATTTTCATATCCAAATCAATCTTAGGTAATTAATGTAGGCTGTCAAATGTAGAGAGTTCTTCCATTTAAATGTTATTCTTAATCATCTAAGCATGCCTTTTCTGTTGTTGTTATTGGTCATAGGGTTTGAACTCTGGGCTTGGGTGTTATCCCTGAGCTTTTTTGCACCAGGCTAGTGGTCTACCACTTTGAGCCACAGTGCTACTTTCATTTTATGATGGTTTGTTAGAAATAAAAGTCTCATGGACTTTCTTACCTGGCTGGCTTGGAACTCTGATCCTCAGGTCTCAGCCTCCTGAGTAGCTAGGATTTCAGATTTAAGCCACTAGTGCCCAGCTTTTGTATTCTTTTGTGCTGACAAGTCATTTGTAAACAAACACTTGATTGTCCATTTAAATTTATTGTCACAGTGATGTACAGAGGGGTTACAGTTTCATCTGTAAGGCAGTGAGTACATTTCTTACCAAACTTGTTCTCCTACTTTCCCTCCTTCCCATCCCCCCTCCAGTTGTACAGTTGGCTTACTGCATATTGTCTTGTAAGTATTGCTGTTGTATTGGTTCGCCTTTACCCTTTGTCTCTCCATTTTGATGTTCCCCTTCCCTAGTTCTGATAAACATATATTGTTTTTATTAGTGATTTATGATCCAAGTACTGGAATACATTGTAAGTATTATAGTCACACATCACATACCAACACTGCAGTCAAAAAGACTGATGTGTATGTATGATGGTGGTATTCAAAGATTATATGTGCTAGTGAAGTTACAGTGTAAGTACACTCTATTATGTTTGAATGATGAAAAAATTGCCTAATGATGCATTTCTCAGCATTCATGTAGCTAATGAACATATGACTGTTGTTAAATATAGCATAATAATAGTTGTATAAATGTGGTCCCTGTCTCTCATATCGACATGAGATTATGTTGATCTCAGCATGTATTAATAATTTGATTGTTTCATGAACAATGACTGTTAATGTACTTCCCATTCCCCATTGGAATTGCATGGAAACAAATGCTTAACCAGAGGGTTCCTTCTCAGTAAGTGTGTCTTTCTGGGATTTTGTCACTGTTCATGCATCAGAGAATGTGCTTACACAAGCCAAACTGGCTTGTCACTAGGATGTCAAACTGGATGTCACTAGGCCAAATAACCCTGTTGGATCCCCATCACTGACAGAAATCTGTCCCATTGACACGGCATTACAATGTCATGCATGACCGTGTGCAGTTTCTGTCTTTCAGGGACTGACAGTCTGGTAGGGAAGACACGCATCAAGGAAATGACAATGGAAGGTTTTGATATAAAGGCCCTTGGGTGACACTGTAGAAATGCTGTCTCTGTGAGGGTCACCCTCGTGACCTGAGTCATACATCCCATTATCACACCGCCCTAGACTTTACAGACTAAAGTATGATTCACCATTATAGTTCCTTGCCAGTATATACTTAATATTACGAGTGATGTCAACATTATATAATTAGGATGAAAAGTTATATAAAATACCTGGCACACAGCACATAAAAAGATTAAAAATTATTTTCTTTTATAAACCTAATTAATTACCCTGTGAATTCAAATATTTCAGACTCTAAGAAGTCATATTTCCAACTGTGATTCAAAAGCATGATTCCGTTTATAACCCAAACACATTCTAAATCCAAATAGGAATGATTAATCTCTTTTTTAATATGTCAGACACTTACAAATTTTTAAAAGGTGATTCTGTCAGAGGGGTGGAGGAAATGGGTTTATTACCAAAGAATATATGATGCTTTGAGTTATTTGCTTTTCCTAAAGCCCCTCAACTTTATAGTGAGTCTGATACACAGAGTAGGAAATTGATGAACATGCTTCCTGGAGTTATGGTGTCTGAATACTGAGATACAGTTCCAGTTGGAGCATAGTTTTGTTTATGTTTAGAAAAGAAAGCATAGACTCGTGGAGGACAAAGGAGATAGAGTAGGTAGGTAAGTAGGTAGACATATACACAGATACATGGATAGATTCCTAAAGCTTATAAAGTTTGAGTTTGGGCATTTTTCTAAGCCTTTTGAGATTATTTGTGACATTTTCTATACATGTATACATGGGAAGAAATAGGAGAAAAAAAGTAGGTTCTAGTCTTAAATTTCCACCGAATCTATCATATCTTCTTTATTTTTAATGAAAAAAAAACATGACTAGGGACTGAGAATGTGGCTTAGCGGTAGAGTGCTTGCCTAGCATGCACGAAGCCCTGGGTTCGATTGATTCCTCAGTACCACATAAACAGAAAAGGTTGAAGTGAGGCTGTGGCTTAAGTAATACAGTGCAAGCCTTGAGCAAAAAAGAAGTTCAGGGACAGTGCCCAGGCCTTGAGTCCAAGCCCCAGGACTGGCAAACAAAAACCAAAACCAAACACTCTTTAAACTCTAACCCTTGAACAGCAAAGAAAGATGTGGTGATGATTAATTTATTTGGAGATGCATAACGTTTATTGGTATTCGTTTGTTTACACTATGGACTTTATTAGATCTACCTGCCAATTTTGAGTAGTAAAACCAAAGGTCACTAGAATTCTTTCATTTGGGAGTCAGCACAGATTCCATACCCAAGTAGAAGCTTCTCTCCCTCAGGAACATGGAAGAGTTCTGTGGCCCAGAACATTCTAAACATTTCGTCTAGGCTGTGAAGTATGCAAGTCACTAGTTTTTTCCCCCTTTGAATTAGTCCCATAACATAGCAAACTAAACGCATTTGAGCAAATGTTGGGTGTTGTTCTAAGAGAACGGGCTTAGGAGCTCCCAGCGAATGGGCTGGGAGAGGGAATTGATAGAACTGCAGGAGGAAATTAGATTAGCGGAAGTGCTTCATTCATCAATTTATTTTAGCATGAGTTTTTCATTTTTATTGCTCTCTTCTGGTAAAAATGATCCAAGGAAATGATGCTTGAAAAATTAGTGTCTCTTATAACATAGTAAGGCAATGACACTTGCAGAACTTTCTGTTTTCTTTTCAGTCTGTGTGTGTGCATGTAGATGTGTAAGAAAAGTGGTTTTGCCTTTCTTTTTGTCTGTGAAAGTGGTTTCACTTTTTCTTCCTTCCTTTCTTTTACTTTTTTCTTTGTGCTGGTCTTGGGACTTGAACTCCAGGATCTATCCTTGAGCTATTTTGTTCAAGGCTAATACTCTGCCACTTGAACTACAGATCCATTTCCAGCTTTTTGGTGGTTGTCTGGAGATAAGAGTCTCATGGGCTTTTCTGCCCTGGCTTCAAACTCTTATCCTTGCTACTCCTGAGTAGCAAGGAATACAGGCAAGAGCTACCTGCACCTTAGCTTACTATTTTACTATTTCATAGTTTCTGTGGAGCTTTCCCTTTTGCAAGATCAAACTTGGCTTATGGAAATACTCAAATTGGTATGCTAGTTCTGTACTTTAAGGAAACTGTAGATTAAATATTAACTTATTATCTAGATACTTTAATGGGTAAGGTAAATGCTATTAGGATCTTGAAGATGGAAACTTTTTTTTTCTTTTGCCCTGAGATTCTAACACATACTGACCTTAAGACCTCAGTGATTGGTAGTTAAACAGTTTCTTATAATTTGAATTTAGCAAGCAAAGAATCAAGGTATCGTTCATTCTGCTCATGGGTTTGTCCTGTTTTGTAAACACATAGTTGAATGAATATGGCTCTTTGAAAGAGTCCATTTCTCAGTGCACTTTTGTAAGTTAAAGATATATGCTGCTCTTATTTTTTTTTCTTATAACAGTGCTTAATAATACAAAAGGCAAAAATTTCTGTTCTTAACCTGTTTACTCCTCTTTGGGCCCTCCTCCTCATTTGCCTAGTCTTCATTTTGCTTAGGTTTTTATCACAGTAAGAACTAAAGTGACTTACATGGTACAGCACTGTGTTGAAGTGTTATAATGGGGAATGTAAGCAGAAAATAATCAGCATAATAAAAATGATAATTTAGCAGAAATAATTCCTGACAAATACAAGAAGGACCTTTAATGGAAGCTTCCTTGCTTTGAACATTAAATACTATTTTGCTGGGGTTTTTTTTTTCTCAGATTTTTCTAGGAAGAAGTTGAAAGTTCAGATAACACAAAAAAATGTCTTACATTTGGAGGATGATGTGTGTGTACTATATTTGGTGAGCTCTGAAGTTATGATTTAGAGCACACTTCTGTGTGCTATCTCCTGGACAAAAAGATAACTTGTAGTCTAGCTAATAGTATACTGATTTTATGTTGAGAAAGATCTGTTATATGGAGGAATTTGATCCCTATGGAGAGTGATGACATTAAAAAGCACAGGGGCATTATTTCAATAGAATAAATAGGATTCTCTTGGATGATAGTCAGACTTTGAATATAGAAATGAATGTACCCAAACTTTATAAGTTTGCAAATGAAGACTTAACAGTCACATTTGCAAGCTCACTTAACAATAAAAGAAAAAGTACTTTTTTATTTCATACTATTTGCTAAGGGTTTTCATTCTCATGTATCAGACTCTCTGTCTCTGTCATACACATCTACACTGATCATAAATGATCTACTATAGGATAATAGATCTCCATAGAATTGTAGTTTTATAGAATACTTATGAGTGCAAACTTTTTTTTTGGGGGGCGGGGTGGCCAGTCCTGGGCCTTGGACTCAGGGCCTGAGCACTGTCCCTGGCTTCCTTTTGCTCAAGGCTAGCACTCTGCCACTTGAGCCACAGCGCCACTTCTGGCCGTTTTCTGTATATGTGGTGCTGGGGAATCGAACCCAGGGCCTCATGCATACGAGGCAAGCTCTCTTGCCACTAGGCCATATTCCCAGCCCCGAGTGCAAACTTTTTGACTCAGGACACATTCAATTTTCATTTAAGAATTTAATCCCCCCCACACCTATAATAATTACACTGTAGTACTGTGCCTTACAGATCAAAAACAGCAATCAATGCTTCCCCCCCCTGCATCTGCCATCCCCCTCTCCTGTACCCAGTCCTGCTTACTTAGGTGTGATTTTGTTTTTTGAAAATATAAGCTTCAATGAGAAAGTCTCCTTATCCACAGACTGATTTATCATATCCTTTCCTTCCTGGACATTCAGAAAAGGAAAAAAAAAAACCTAACCCAAAGGTTTCTTGCATTATGGAGTTAGTTATAAGAAAGTGAAATGTTTATTAAGGTAACAGGACTGATTTTACATATACCCACATAAGTTAGGGACTTTTCATCAATCAGTGGCTTAGTAACCTACAGCCTAAAATGACCACACTGATGTATGCAATTGGATCAAGTGTGATCCTTTTTCCCCAACCGTGTATTATTTCAGAGATGCGTAGCTGTCAGCGAGAAGTTGCTCCGTGTGTTCACAGTCACCTTCCAACTTACCGTATGCGTCCATACAGAAAGGCACACCTAACAGAACAGCCTGAGCACAATGCCTTGTTCGTTCACCACAGATTTTAGTTTTCTCCACTATTGTAAATCCATCAGATTACCATTTGGCATCTTGACTGAAGTGTTCTCAACTGTACAAAGCTCATGCTTCGATTATGACAGCGATAATGGCTCCCATCGTTTCATGAGTGTTGCACCTCAGATGCTTTTATGTAAGTCCCTTTTCATGCTCTCAACTTGCATCGTGGGTTGTATGCAAGTGTGCGTGTTGAAATGGTGCCATCTTCGCTCACATTCAGGATTTTGGGTGGTGAAGGACAGCTGTGGCCAGGTAGTGGCCTGAGAACCTCGTGCACAGGACTCATGGTGCTCCCTAACCTGACGTGGCGGGTCCTGGCCCTGTTTCCATTGTCTTTCCAACAAGGAAATCACAGGCGCTGCGAGGTGAAGTCATTGGGCTCGGGTCAGGTGGCAGGGGCCAGGATGTGATCTCCCAAAGTGAAACTATACTTTTCCCCTTTCGATTTCTGACAAGAAACCTCTGTATTCGAAATGTTATGCTTTCCTGTTGTTTTCCAGCTTTGTGAGTAGGTAGCTTGCCAGGACGCTCCTCCTGGCCAGGGTGGACCTCCACGCTGGGGATCAGCTTCAAGACATTTGCTGTTTGCCAACGATGTGCTAATGAACAGACATCTGACCCCAGGCCCGGCCCTTCCTCTGGGGAATGGGTGCCTCCGATGTTGACTGTAGATTGTAGCAGGTGTTCAGACATCGTACCTCCCCTCTCCCCAGACACCCCCCCTCCACTCTACCTCTCACCCTCTTACCTGGAATCTTCAGGCTAGCTTCTCAATTCTATCTGCATTTAAGTTCAACAATCCCGGATCTGACAAGGAATCAGAGTGGAAGCAAGGAAAAAAGACAGAGAATAAGCAAAGAAAGAAGGAATAATTAATCATGGCATGCCTTATGGTAAATGAGGGCCTGTGTGTGTATTGGTGCCTTATATCAGATACTTCTTATTTGAAGCATTCTGTTTTGTAAAATAAACAAGGTATATGCCAGGGAGTTTGTTTTTCCCCTGTGAACATAATCCTCACCACACCTTATTTCCACCAGGAGGAAGGTGAGCTTCACCTTGATAGGCCTGGAGATGTCCTAATGTTCTAGTCTAGAACAGGAAGAAGAAAGCTTACTGTAGACCAATTCCTACCAATGAAAAAAGCTTGTGTGAAACTTCTGAGAGTTGTATAAACAACTAGCAATTCAATTTTTCTCCGTTCCTTTTAAAAACTATTATTCTCTCTCCAACTTCACAGAAATCATTTAGTAATATTGGTTATGTGATAGAGGTATTTATTTTTAAACAGTGGCCTAAACTTGGCATACAGTCAGCAAATCACTTCCTAATTTCCATTGCTAATTTGGATGGCCATGTTTTGTTCTCATTTCATTCTTCTCCTAGCTACAACAGAACTGTTTAATTTTATATCTTCTAAAGTGAAAATATTCTGAATGAAGATGTTCAACCATCTTAATGGACCCATCTTAAATGTATATGGAGCAATTTCATGATTTTTTTTCATGAAAATAACTACATGGAATCTAATTCTTTTAGACATACTTTGCATACCAATGGCAATGAAAAGTCTCCATTTTATTGTAATTATTAGCTTTCTATCAATTGTCTTGATCTTGTTGTTTTAGAATGCCTAGGTATTCTTCAAGCCACAGATAGGGCTTGATGGATGTTTTCCCTACAAAAATAATAGAATTCATTTGTGTACTCTGCATATCTTAAAGGGGATCCAAATAGGAAAAGAGGAAGTTAAACTTTCTCTCTTTGCAGACGACATGATCCTATACCTAAAGAACACCATAGACTCTACTCCCAAGCTACTAGAGCTGATCTAAAACTTTGGAAAAGTAGCAGGATATAAAATAAATCCTCAAAAATCAATGGCTTTTGTATACGCCAACAACCAGAAGAACGAGGCTGAAATCAGAAAAGCAACACCTTTAGCTATAGCCTCAAAAAACATAAAATACCCAGAAATAGCCTTAACCAGAGAAGTAAAAGAATTCTATGATGAGAACTTTAAAAACCTGAAAAAGGAAATTAAGGGAGAATTCAAGAAATGGAAAAAACCTCCCATGCTCCTGGATTGGGAGGATTAACATCGTTAAAATGGCAGTATTACCAAAAGCTATCTACAAATTCAGTGCAATACCCATCAATATCCCAACACCATTCTTCAATGAAATAGAGGAAGCAATTCAGAAATTCATATGGAACAATTAAAAAACCCCAAATAGCAAAAACAATCCTAAGTAGAAAGAACAGTGCAGAAGGAATATCAATACCAAACTTTAAGTTGTACTTCAAAGCTATAGTAATAAAAACTGCTTGGTACTGGCACAAGAACAGACCTGAGGACCAATGGAACAGAACTAAAGACCCAGAAATGAACCCACAGACCTACGGCTACCTAATCTTTCACAAAGGAGCTAAAAATATAGGTTGAAACAAAGCCTCTTCAACAAATGGTGCTGGCAAAACTGGGTCAACACCTGTAACAAACTAAAACTAGATCCCTATTTATCACCCTGCACCAAAATCAATTCCAAATGGATCAAAGACCTAGAAATAAAATCAGATACCCTGAAAACACTACAAGAAGGAATAGGAGAAACTCTACGACCCCTTGGCACTGGAAGAAACTTCCTCAACAAAGGCCCAGAAACGCAACAAATTAAAGAAAGGTTGGACAAGTGGGACTGTATCAAACTGCAGAGCTTCTGCAGGGCAAAGGACATAGCTTCCAAGATAAACAGAAAGCCCACAGATTGGGGAAAGATCTTTACCAGCCATATAACGGACAGAGGCCTGATATCTAAAATATACACAGAACTCAAAAAGTTAAATTCCTCCAAAACAAATAATCAAAGAACCAACAGCCCTCTCAACAAATGGGCTAAAGACCTAAAAAGAAACTTCTCTGAAGAGGAAATGAGAATGGCCAAGAGTCACATGAAAAAGTGCTCCATATCACTGGCCGTAAAAGAAATGCAAATCAAAACAACATTGAGATTCCACCTCACCCCAGTAAGAATGTCAATTATCAGGAAATCCAGTAGTAACAAATGCTGGAGGGGATGTGGCCAAAAGGGAACCCTACTACACTGTTGGTGGGAATGTACACTTGTTCAACCCCTCTGGAAAGCAGTATGGAGGTTCCTAAGAAGGCTAAACATAGGACTCCCCTTTGACCCAGCAGCCCCACTTTTGGACATCTACCCAAAAGACTACAAGCAAGACCACACCAAAGCCACCAGCACAGCTATGTTCATTGCAGCACAACTTGTCATTGCTAAAACATGGAACCAACCTAGATGCCCCTCAGTAGATGAATGGATCAGGAAAATGTGGTACATATACATAATGGAATTCTATGCCTCCATCAGAAGGAATGACACTGCCCCATTCATAAGGAAATGGAAGGACTTGGAAAAAAAATCATATTAAGTGAAGTGACCCAAACCCAAAGAAACATAAACCCTATGGTGTCCCTCATAGGGAATAGCTAGTACATGATTAGGCTAGTCCTGGTAGAAGATCAAAATACCCCAATAGCTACACGCATATGATCACATAAGATGATGCCAAGTGAAATGAACTCCACATTATGGAAACGAGTTATACCACTGTTGTAATTATTATCAACATGCCATGTGAAACCGTACCTTTTGTATTTTTTTGTTTTGTTTTTTCTTGTGTGTTTGATTGTTTTGTTTAGTTTTTTCTTGTATTCCCTTCCTGTGGTTGTACCCCCGCTATCACTGTATCTCATCTGAATACCCTGGGTACTGTTTATATGGGTATTAGAACTGGGGAAGGGAAAGGGAATATCAAAATTAAGAGACAAAGGACAAAAAGACAAACCATTCCAAAAGCAATACTTACAAAACCATTTGGTGTAAATCAACTGTACAACTCGTGGGGAGAGAGGGAAAGGGGGAGGGGGAGGGGGGAATGAGGGAGGAGGTAACAAGTTGAACAAGAAATGTACTCACTGCCTTACATATGAATCTGTAACCCCTCTGTACCACACTTTCACAATAAAGAGTTTAATAAAAGAAACAAAAAAAAGAAAATGCATGTCTTCTTATCAACCTCAAGTTGTATAGGTTTAAAATATTTCTGTATGGCATAGATGTATGATATGTAATGCATGTGATGTGTATAGTAGCTGTTCAGGCAGCGTGAGGCTTTTTGTTTTATTAATGCTGGTACTCAAACCTGAGGCTTAGGGCATGGTAGGCAAACACTCTATTATAGAATACTGCTTTCAAGGGACGGTAAAAGAGCTGTTTGTCCCTAAATGGAGACACAATTAAGTAAACCTAGGGTGAACCTCTGTGCTATAAAACAGTGAATCTTGATTAGCTATGTCAGGTCAACAAGAAGAGTAAGATTAGGTTCTCTGATGTGACTCATTTTACCTACTTCCATTTTTCCTTATCCATCTCTGCATGCTTTTAAAAGTCAAAGCCAGGTACCGGTGGCTCACTCCTTGTAATCCTAGCAACTCAGGAGGATGACATCTGAGGATCCTGGTCCAAAGCCAGCCAGCGCAGACCGGGAAGTCTGTGAGACTGTTACCTCCAATTAGTTACAGAAAAAGCTGGGAGTTGGATTGTGGCCCAAGTGGTTGAGCACTAGCTGAGCAAAAGAAGCTCAGGGACAGCCTTCAGGCTCAGAGTTCAAGCCCCCAGGACCGGCAAAATAAATAAATAAATATAAAGAAAAAAAGAAAGAAAGAATCCCTTGTACTATTTGCATCTTATGACATTTTCTACCATTACATAATTCAGAAAATATATGCATACATGTATATATTAATATGATAGGTAGCATGTTGTATTTAGACCATCTGCTTTTATTAGACATGTTTTCCGATGGTGATTGTGGTATTTCAGCATAGACTTTTGTATTGCCATAATTAAAAGTGAATTTTAATTGACCAACACATACTTTGGTTGTATATCAGAGTTTTAGAATTGATAGAGGTATAGGGTTTTTATTGCAAGGCTTCTCACATTTTTCTGAATAAAGTGAGCTATAAATAAATATTACCTGGATCAGTCTTGGAGTATTTTGGACTTGCATCTACTCATTTAAGCAGGTAAATGTAAGATTTTCTCCAAACTTATATTTTAAAAAAAGCCCACATTACCCTAAAAACAATGTCTCCCATCTTTTTTCCTCCCTGTATTTATACATTGTTTGGCAATGTAAAAAAAATGTCAAAATCTGTTTTGTCACTTGTGGGCATTCTCACTAATGTTTATTCATTGTATTTTCTAGAGGTTTACACCATGTATTAAGGAACTTGTTAGCTACTTTTCATGATGAAATTACATCATACAAATTTTCAGAGGGTGGCCTTGTGCGTTTAGTGTTCAGTTTATTTGTGTCTCTGTACTTTCAAAGAAAAACCAAAGAGCACAGTGGTCCAGTATTTCTAAAACCTGTGTTAAAATGTGTTGTTGTTGTTGTTACAGTCTTCTTTCCGGTGGGTTCCACCATGAAGGGAGCTAGTTGCTGTTGCTTGTGGATGTGGTTGATTGTAGGCCTCCAATTGGATAGCCGTGACTGGATTGTGCGTGGTTTCTCACGTTGCTGGCCCACAGTGCGTCCTTGGGACGGGACCTTTCAGTTGGTTCCCTCTGAGAAGCAGCCTTCAACGAGTCTCCGTGTGCTGTGCTTTGCAGCCTCTGAGTGAACAGCATCTCAGCGATGACCCCGGATACCTAGCGCCATAGTTGCATGTAGAGTTAAGACTTATTATTTTAATTAACACAGAGCTGAGAAAACAAATATTCCAAGTGACCTCAGAACTACAATATCACACCCCACAGAGCACTGCTTTTCAAGATGACTTCTGAAAACCGAGGGGGGGAAAAAAATCCAGAAATCATATTGTTCAAGTGTTCTGTTGGTAGGAAGTGGGCTGGATGTGATTCTTTCAGGATGAACGTTGTAGAAATTCATTCCTCATTGCTTAAGGAAGCCCACAAAGGAACAGATCTGATTTCTCTATCAGCCCTCACTTTCTCTAGCAAGTCAGGAAATGACATAACCAACCTTCCACTTGTGATTTAAGAGAGAGGTCTATAAGTTCCTTCATTTTCCAACCACACACTCCTTTGTCCTTTGAGGGTCCCAAGAGTACTTGAGTAGCCACCGATTGAAACATAATGAAGACAGTTCTGAGAACACCTCTAGTGTCACCGTGCTGTCTCCTGGGATATGCGGTGTCACCCCTCACCCCTTGGATAGGCCTGGCGAAACCTGGACACGGTGTGTCTCCTGACTGTGGGTGGGTTTATTGCCTCCTCTCTTTAGTATTTGCTCAGCAAGCATTGCTGACGGGAAGCCAGCTGTCCTGGCACGGTGCAAGAGGCACGAGTAGAATAACGAGCGGCCCTTACACTGCTCTCGCTGAGTACACAGCCTCACCACGGCTGGTATTATTAAACCATGGGGCCGGGGGCCCCGTTTGCTGAGAACAAAAGTAGAGCAAGCATTGGAGATTCCTCACCAGATCAAAAAGAGAGGCAGTAATTAAACATTAGAAAACACATGTTTTCAGCCTCACGCCTGAAATTGATGTGAAAAATGAAGGCTGAATTGTGTGTGTGTGTGTGTGTATCTTTATCTGTGTATATGTGTGTGTGTCTGTCTGTATCATCCATCCATCCATCCATCCATCCATCCATCCATCCATCCATCCATCCATCCACACAACCTGGTGTTAACTTAAAAAGTTGAAACTTAGCTGGGCAGTGGTGGCTCACGGCTGTAATCCTAACTACTTAGGAGACTAAGATCTGAGGATCGTGGTTTAAAGCCAGCCTGGACTGAAAAGTCTGAGGCTTTTGTCTCCATTTAATCACAAGAAGACTGGAAATGGTGCTGTGGCTCAAAATAGTAGAGCACTAGCCTTGAGCAAAAGAGCTCATTCCCGGAGTTCAAGCCCCACAACAGACCAAAAAAAAGAAAGAAAGAAAGAAACTTCATCATAATAGGGTGGGGTCAGGATTCTGTTCTTGGAATCAATCATATTTGATTGAGCACACTGTAGTACATTAGGGACTTAGACATTCAGAGATGTATACAATCTAGTTTTCACTTCAAGGAAAAAAATAAAACATGAGGAAGAATGGAAGGATAGTTGTGCCAAGTTGGAGGGCATTAATTGAATTCAACTGGAATGTTTCTGGAAGGGATAAAGCTTGTTTCTGTTGTTGAGCTCGCAGGCAGGTGGGAAGGCTCTGATAGGGGCTATGCCATGGGCCTGCAGCTCCCAGGTTGCTGAGGTGGAAGTTGGTGCCGAGGCCCACAGTGCTTCGTAGCTTCTACAAGCAAAGGAGGGGGACACTTGAGTTTATAGTTTAGACATTTTACTACGCTTGCTTTGTAAAAGAGGACTTGCGGGGTTCAGTTAGGACTCTAGTACAGCAGTCTGAGAAAATAGTATGGCCCAAACGAGACTGCAATCTGGAAATTAAACCACTAAAAACAACCATTGAGATATATCTTTAAATAACATGATGGGATGAATACCAGTTAGTTGAAAAAGTAAGTCCAAGTTACGTAGTTGGCCTTTCCTTATTTTGTAAATTTTATTTTTCATTGTCTTGGATCAGTTGTACGAAGAGGTTTTAAAATTCATCATGCCAATTTGTAAATATGTCTAGTTTGCCTTTTCTATTCAAGCATGCATCCAGTAGTTCCAGTATCAGCTCCTGAAATTTCTTAGAAAGTTCCCTTGCAGTGGACAAGAGGGTGAGGTATACAAATGACTTCAAAAGTATCCAACAACTTTCTTCTGCACTTTGTCCTTGGGGACTTTGGCATGAATCTTTCTCGCCCTCTATATTCCCATCTTTCTAATGGAGTAGAATGCTGGCTGGAGACTTGGGGAGTCTAAATGAGTGAGCACAGAGCATCCGTAGAGTAATATGGGCATAATTTGAGGCACCCAGCGAGTGTCTTTATAACAAAGCACTGTCTTTCAAGAAGGAAAACTCTGTGTTGTAATTTGGGGCCCTTTGGTTTATTTTGCCACTTAGGTAATTGGACCCTTGCTTGCACGTTTCCTGGATTTTATGTTCTTCTTATCTGCTTCCTCTGATGGTTTCCCTCCGCCTCCTGTAACATCACCTCAGGAGCCATTTCCCATAGACCATAAGCCTTTCATTTACTCTTTTCCGGGGATGCAAAGAAATTTAACAAATAATGAAAAATTGTCTGATGGGAAATGGAAGTCATGAAATTAACTAAGATATTGCTTGCCATCAGACATTTTCATCAACAACACAAATCAAATGTGTTGCAAATACTGAGGAACATGGTCATTCTGAATTCTTACTCCCCCAGCTCCACCCCCAAGCAACCAGCAGAGCCTTCGTAGAAGTGGAATGAGTCTTTTCTAAAAAAAAAATTATTTTAGCTGGGCACTGGTGGCTCACATCTGTAATCCTAGCTACTCAGGAGGCTGAGATCTGAGGATTGTAGTTCACAGGCCAGCCAGGGCAGGAAAGACTGTGAGACTCTTACCTCCTATTAACTTCCAAAAAACTGTAAGTGGTGCTGTGGCTCAAGTGGTAGACTGCTAGCCTTGAGCTGAAGTACTCAGGGATAGCATCCAGGCCTCGAGTTCAAGCCCCATGACCATCAAAAAAAAATATTATCTTCAAGTAGTTGTACAAAAGGGTTTCAGGGGCTGGGGATATAGCCTAGTGGCAAGAGTGCCTGCCTCGGATACACGAGGCCCTAGGTTCAATTCCCCAGCACCACATATACAGAAAACGGCCAGAAGCGGCGCTGTGGTTCAAGTGGCGGAGTGCTAGCCTTGAGCGGGAAGAAGCCAGGGACAGTGCTCAGGCCCTGGGTCCAAGGCCCAGGACTGGCCAAAAAAAAAAAAAAAGGGTTTCAGTTCAAAATGTCAGTTAATGAGTCCTGTGTGTCATTTCCTATCATTTCACCCCCTTCCCGGACCATCTGTCCCAACCCCACCTAAGGGAGACAATTCTTCTCCAAAGGGTTTGCTTGGCTCCCATGTAGAGCCAAGCGTTTCTGTGAACAGAGTGTCTCTGTAGGCATTTGTGATCCACCTTGGAGCACTTCATAATGATAGGATGCCCTCAAGAAGATGATGGACAGCTGGCACATGCTCTCCTTTCTCTGAGTACAGTTTCTACCCTTTAAGTCTTATTTCTTAGCTGACCTTAATTGCATTTCTGGGAGGAAAGTCATGAGCTGTCTCTGGGCGGATGCTTCATTTCAGGCTCAAGAAAGAGATAAAGGACTTGATAAACTAAGGGTGGCGGAGACGGGGGGAGAAGGAAGGGAGGGGTGACATTGCTCAAGAAGCATTGTACTCATAACCCAACTTAAGGAATTGTAACCTCTTTGTACAACTACTTAATAATGTTTTTTTAAAAAGGAGACATTTAAGGGAATCAGCAGAAAACACAGAGATAGTGAATGAAAGGATTCTTGACAAAGGAATACCCTGGTGGGACAGAATGTTGTAGTACAGAAGTAGGAAGGTGTGCTTTGTGGAGCACATAATGGGATTCTCAACACCAAGAGATAATGTGGTTGGGAACCACTCTTTCCTTCACATTTTACTTCTGGGTTAAGGCCAAGGACAGATCCCACTCAGGCCCTTTGAGGAAGTTGACGAATGGGTCAATTAATTTAGGGCATGCTTAGCAGTTCTGTTGCCTCTCTGTTTTCCTCGTGCTGGGTAACTACTCTGCTACTTGACCTTAGTGCTTTTAAATGGTTGAAAGGGAAGAGGGAAGAATAGAGTCAGGTTTTTCTAGTGGTTAAGGTAGATGGAACAGTGGCGGTCCTTAAACCTGGGCCTTTATGATAAGGCCAAATAAGGCCAAGAAACAAGTGTCAGGCTCTTTGGATTATTGTATATTAGAAGCAGCAAATTAGAGGACAAGAACAAACATATTGCAAGTGGAAGGATGGGATATTAAGACTCTTAACAAATAGACACAGCACTTAGGGCAGCAATTAGGGAGCTATCTGTTACCCAGACAGGGGCCCCAGTAAACCTCATTAGCTTTCCCAATGGCGTCTCTGATTTACAACCAAGTGCAAGCCAGAGTTCTTGATGATGATCTTGAGAAGGCCTACTTACATTTGTTTCATCCTGTACAAAAGACAGAAAAGAGCACACAATTTCTCAACACCATTTTCTTCCTGGGCTTCATGCACTTGTGCTTCCAAATAATACACAAAATGCTGATTCAAGGCCAAGTACCTTATGCTACACAGTGCGCAGATAGGAGAGGAAAAGACAGTACCTGCCTTCCTGGAGCTGACAGTCCTGTAGGGCAGACTAAATACCAGGACTTGCAAACACTGTGATTGGCATGGGGACTCAGAGACACACCCAGGCTAAAGGACCAGGGACTTCTCTACAGAAACAGCTGAGGACAGGAGCCTCCCAGGATATAAATGACCTCTGGAGCATTCGAGACTTCTTCAACTTCAGTGATGGATAGCTCGCTCGCTACATGGGTAGTTTCTTCTCTTGAACAAGTCATTGTTACAAAGCTCTTTCAGGATATAAATTATGTCCAAACATTAATGCCTCCCTAAAACCTTAACAAGATATAACAATTGTTTTGTTCTGTTTTCACTTATTGTTGAGAGTAACTATTCTTTAAACTGCATCATGAATTTTGTTTTCTGTTGACAAACACACGTGTCTACCCTGATAATTATTGCCTACATACAAGTGAGAAAAATCAAACACGTGACGTTTCCTGTTCTATTTACGTGGGTCTCGGAATGTCCACCCATCTGCATGTGCACATGTGTGTTTCTCCCTGAGAAAAGGAAAAGTGATGTAACTAGAAAACACCCAATGGTTTCCATTAGGTCTCATTAGTTACACATTTCTACTCTGGATTACTTTTGAGTGGAGCGGGCCTCCTTGGAAGGCATTTGAGGATAACCCTTCTCTCTGGAATCCAGCCATTTACAGTATTTGGAAGTAAAGAACCAAGCAAAGCTGACTGAGATCCTTCTATTGGATGTTTAAAAGTTTGGGGGGAGAGAACAATTAAAATAAGAATGGAATCCTTCATTGGTGCCTGACTAGGAAATACCAAGTTTTCTCAACCTTTCATTTCACACGTCTAAAGAATGCCTCAGGTTCCCTTTGTCTTTTAATCCTTTGCTAGTCAGTGGAAAGCAAACAGGCAGGATTGCTAATCCTGTCTGAGCTTGGAGTAACATGAAAAGGAACAGGAACAGCTCAGTGGGTTAAGAAGAAGCCAAGCTCAATCATGGATGCTATTCCAGTTCTTTCTCAGAAGAATTCATATTTCATCATCTATGGGGTATTTTTTTTTTTGTCCAGAACTCTTAAAACTCCTCAAGAGTGTCCAGCACATTGACCTCACACGATTAAGGGGAATGCATGAGAAAATCACCAGCCACAGGGGCGTCCAGCGTGGCTTGCTTCCGCTTCTGGCTGGCCGTGGCTCTGCTCCAGTGCTTGTGCAAAGCAAGGATGGGCTCTTGAGCGTTGAATAGGCGCCAAATGCTGTGCTGGGTGAATTAGGGACATTATCTCATTGAGCTTGAAGGACGACAGTGGCATCTCCACTTTTTAAACTGCAGAAGCTCAGTGACTTGCCAACTTTCTGACACTCCCCGTGGAGTTTGAGCTACAGTTCTGTGCTCTGTCTTTAAAGCCCCGGCGTTTTCCAGACATCCTGCTGCCTCGGTTTTGTTGAAATTTCAGGAGCTGGTAAGATTTGTCGTTACATCTTGTTTAAATTTCATGAGCTAGTAACATTGTCATTACTTCTTATAAATTACTGTGTTTCACGTGATTGTAATAATATTTTAATTAAGCTGAATTTTATAAGGAATGCACTTGAATGTTTCAAGATATCTAAAAATAAATTGGGCATGGTGGCACATGCCTGTATTCCCAGCTCCTGGGAAGGTAGAAAAGGAAGATCATGAGTTTCCTCTTTTGTGTGTGTGTGTGTGTGTGTGTGTGTGTGTGTGTGTGTGTGTGTGTGTGTGTGTGTGTGTGTGTTATTGCCTTTCCTTTATTGACACGGAGTCAGTGGGAGCACTGGTCTTGGGCACATGAACTTTGAGTTGTCCAAGGGCTTCAGGAATTTCCCCATCACAAAGAGAGATTGCCAGAAGCTACTTTGGTGGTTGCGGAGAGAAAAGTTATCTGGGATAGGGAGTTTTAAGCCAGCCCTGGCAAAGGTGCTGGCAAGACTGTCCATAAACAAAATATACCTTAAAGAAAAGGGTCAAGGGCATGCTTCACAGGCAGCACTGTCTGTGCTTGTATAAGGCTCTGGGTTCAATTCTTAGAAATGCCAAATATATACACAAATACATATTTATATAGCTTTCGATATATACAAATACTTGGATGAATATAACATATATACATACAATATATACACAACATATATATAACATACAAATATTTATATACCTATGAATATTTGTCTTTTTATTTTATTCATATTTATATAATCTCTCTCTCTCTCTTTTTTTTTTTTTTTGCTCAAGGCGAGCACTCTACCTCTTGAGCTACAATGCCACTTCAGGCTTTTTTTATATATGTGGTGCTGAGAAATTGAACCCAGGGCTTCATGCATGCAAGACAAGCACTCCATCGCTAAGCCACAATTCCCAGCCCCCTTTATATTTCTTTTTTAGATTTTGTAAAGGTGATGTACAGAGGGATTAGGGTTGCATGAGTCAGGTGCTGAATATATTTCCTTTTGAACAGTGTCAAACCCCCTCCCCCCATTCTCTCCCAGCTTTTCCCCTCTCCTTCAGGTTGTGTAGTTCATTTCCAACCTGGTGTCCAGTAGGTTTCACCGTGGAATTGGTTCACCTTTTGCATTGCACACATACGTACGTACATAAGAACACACTGTTCCCACGCACATGACAAAGCTCCCTAACCTCATTCCTTTAGAAGCTCAGTTAATTTTTTTTTCAATCCATCTCTTCCCCCCACCCCCCCACCCAATGCCACAGTGCTTGAATCCATGGTATCCAAGGAGCCTAAGCTTTGGCTGAGGGTTTAAATATCTTCTTCCTAGCAGATCTCTTTTGGTGGCACCAAAACTTAGGAAGGTCAAATCATTGAACTTGAGATAAAAATCCCTGGGCGGGAAGCTGGCTGGAAGGTCGTGGGGGGGCAGCAATGACACCGGCCAGGCCTGGTAGGCCTCGCTTGAGCCTTTCCTCGTGGTTTCAACACAGGCTGCTGTGTTCGCTTTCTGATGTTTGGTTAGGGAAAAAGATGCCAGGATGGTTGATTTAGTAATTACCCCAAGTCACGTGAATTCCATTCCATTTTCAACTATCATATTCCTCTCCAAAGTGGGTTATATGTTCTCTTTCCAGGAATAAGCTAAAAATCTGCCCTTATCTTTAATGAACTAAAGACAGATTACTTTATATCTGAAGCTGGGCATTAGTAATGGAGCCTGGCCAGGCACTTTGAAGTTTCTCCTACTCTGTAAGAGATGTCAATTAACCCCACAGATGAAGTCATTTACAGTAAAAAAATATATATATATATACACAAAATGACTAAAATAGTATTTCTGTGGAAAAACTGTTATCTTTAAAAAAAAACATGAAATGGGTGAAACTTAGAAATAAAGTTTTTCTTGGTGCTACTATGCTGCAGCGTGGTGATTGTTATGTGTTAATAATCAAGGCATCGCCAGGTATTAGAGGTTTTAGTCGCTGCTAATAGCCGTTTTTGGTGTTTCATTCTTTTTTTTAAACCCGTAGCAGGTTCAGCTATGTGGGAAGGATTAAGGAGAAAGCTCAGCTTAGCTCATAAGGGGCTTACTATGAATCAGCAAAGGGGCCCTGATCAGAGCCGACGTGCAGGTGTGTTCTCGGGGCTGCTACCCAGTGCAGTGTGTGCGCACGGCATCCTCATGGGAAGTTTTGGCAGTGCCTTCAAGCATTCAGTCTCTGGTGAATAGGTGCCTTAGGTAGCCCTGATATTTAAGCTGTGGCATAACAGGCCTCCCTGTAATCCTCTCCTCCTCTCACCATCTCAGCCCGGGTCTTCTTTGTTTTGTTAAAAATGCCTCCAACTCCTCTTACTTAATTCCTGACTCCTTACTTAATTCCTCATGTGGCACCCAAGGCCTGACCCTTGGGGAAGAGTTTGCTCCGGTATGTATACTCGGCAGTCTTAGTTCTTAGCCTGCCAGAAGCAGAACTTGGGAGTTGTTTGAAATGACACAGGAAACATAGGTTTGCCTTGCCTTAATAGTTAACTTATTTGAAATTTCAATCGTTGAGTTAGATACACACACACACACACACACACACACACACGTCTTAAAACACCAGTGCTCTTAAGTAATGAACACTGAGAAATAGTTCATTTTAAACATTCCCTAGTAAAATGTCTAAAGTTTTTCACTGTGTCTGGTCTTAGAAACTGTCTGTCTGACAGAAGTAAGCATAGCCCAATTCACAACAAAGGCACATAGAATCAGGTTATTTCCTTCCTTCACCACGGAGCCACCGAGCCACGCCCCCAGCTCGGCCACTAAGCCCCGCCCCCAGCTGCATCAGTTGCTAGCTCAGTGGTGCCAAGCTGCAGGCCTGTGCCCTAGCTAATGACAGGCCCACTGCTGCTTCTCTACTGCCTTGGCGCTTTGAGAAGCAGGCCTTCCTCATGCTCACTGGCTAGACTGAGTAGTCGCTTAGTTCACTGGGGGCAAAACAGCTTTTGGTCAAGTCTGTTGACAGTTACAAATTCTTTTTTTTTTTAAGGGCATCTCAATTTGTTTTCTGCGGTGAGAACTGAGTTGAAACACAACCCTCCAACTCCACTGTGAGAAACTGAGACTGCTATCATCCCATTTGGGGGAGAGCTTTCGGTGTGTAATCTGGGAGGAGACAAGTGGACTGAATTCAGTGTTTAGTCAGGGATATAGTCCATGCCCCAAAGTAATTCTTATCAAGTGTTGCGAATGGCCTGGGGCTTTGACATCATAGATTCCCTACACCTATTTGTTAAATTAAGTTGACATCTCTCTGGAATGCACCACTGAAGATCAAAATGCCTTTGTCTTGAGAACCCAGGGCCATGATTCTTTATATGTGTGTGCTGTGTCAGTATCGGTGGTATTGGTGGGAGTTTAAAAGACAAGTGCATGTGTTAAAATAGATGTGTACACTTACATAAGGTGAAGCTTTTTAAAATTAAAATACTGTTTATTATTTCAAATGGTCCTGTTATGGAAAATGTTCTAGGTAGTTGGAGCACTGTGATCACAAGATTACAAAACCCAGGCAATGGGTCATGCTGAGAAATGTGTTGTTTGTTGGTGAGGTTTGTTGGTTCATGTTTTAAAAAAAAACAAATCAGCCTTTAGTCTTTTTGAGGTTCTTTGGAGGTGGGGAGGTGGTGATCATTGGGTCTGGCATTGTTAGAATGGAATTCTGCTGTGGGGGTCGGGGGAGCTGACTACAGGCCACTTCATTGGCCACCAGATACCACGGCTCCGTTGTGATGAGTTCAGCCTTGGTAGTCATCAGACAATGGACTTGCCCTGGCCCAGCTTTCCACCTGCATTTTAGCTGCCCAGCCCTTACAGCCCTGTGCCCTGACTTTCATACACCGAGAGAGACCAATCCTAGATAACGCGCGAGAGAGCTTTTATGGCACTAGCACGGTGCTTATTGAGATGCTATCATCTCTACAATTTTTTTTAATGTAATTTTCCCTTTTGGGGAGATTACACTATTTTTAAAATCACATCACATTTAGCTCTTAGATATCCCATTTCTGATTATTAGCTGTAAGCACTTTGTCCGAATGCAGTGCTTCTGGTATATACCACATGAGTTCATTCAAGGAGCACCGGATCTGTGCCATTACCATCTTACCCTTCCTTCTTCCTTACTGGGATATTAAAATACTGGAGCTCAGGAAATTTAGGAGCCAAGTTTAGAACCAAGTGTTTGTTTTTTTTTGTTGTTGTTGTTTTTTATTTATTTGTATTTTGGCCAGTCCTGGGCTTGGACTCAGGGCCTGAGCACTGTCCCTGGCTTTCTTTTTTTTTTTTTTTTTCTCAAGGCTAGCACTCTGCCACTTGAGCCACAGCTCCACTTCTGGCCATTTTCTACATATGTGGTGCTGGGGAATCGAACCCAGGGCTTCATATATACGAGGCAAGCACTGTTGCCACTAGGCCATATTCCCAGCCCCCAAGTGTTTTTTAATTCTTCTTGGACTGTTACTAACTCTCTAGAGACAACTGGAGTTTCTGAAGGGAAGGCCACTTTGGTAAATGATGTTACAGTTTTTCTATTCCCCATAATGAAGAGAAGCCTTCCTGTTAGAACCAGGTCCTAACAGAAACCATAATATAAGAGCCATGGGTTAGACCCACTCAGGATCTCTGCACTTCAAATCCACCCACAGGGATTAAGCATCACAGTAGATGCCTCTAGGCTCCCTGTGCTGTGGATGGCTTAGAAATGTGGTGAGAGGACTCACACTACCTTACAGATTTGTGCGAAATTCAAGATACAAATCCAAGTTTTCTTATCTTTGGAACACTTAGATACCATACAATACCATGCTCCCAAAATGACAAAGAGAACCCCTTATCCCCCTCTCCCTTCACCCCCCAAAAACAGGAAGTAAGCTTTCATTTTGTAGACTGACATCATTATATGATAAGTGTCAGTGAGAATACACATCTTCTTTGCCCAAAGTGTTACCTTCACTGTGGAAATGTACTCTATATTTCTGTTTACCTGAAGGGATGTTCTTAACCTTGATTTTCCTTCTAGTGGTTAAAAAACAATAGTCAAACCCTAACTAACTCATACTGAAACTGAGGCTTTATATTCCACAAAGGAAGTTCCTTAGCAAAAACAGATAAATTAGAAGAACAGACAGGAAGATGGTAATAAAACATCAGTAGATAGAGTATAAAGCAAACATTGTTGGAGGTGATGTGTGTGTGAGTGTGTGTGTGTGTGTGTGTGTGTGTGTGTGTTGGTACTGGGGTTTGAACTCATGGTCTTGTGCTTTCTAAGTCACAGATGTTCCATGACTTGAGCCACTCCCAGCCCTTTTTGCGTTGGTTATTTTTTAGATCAAATCTCCGATGGCCAGGCTGGCTTGGACGTCAAGTCCCCTTTTTGTATTTCCCTGTGTAGCTGAGAATGACAGTCATAGGCTGCTGTGCCCAGCCATTCTGCTTCCCCCGTAGCTGGATGGCCAACGCTCAGCCATTGGTTGAGGTGAAGTCTGAGAACTTGATTGCTTGGGCTGGCTTTGAATCATGATCCGCTGAGCTCTGCCTCCCAAGTAGTTAGAATTACAGATGTTGAGCCACTATGCCTGGCCTGGGTTTGGGGGTGTTTTGGTGTGTTTTTTTTCTGAGATAAGGTCTCACTTTTTGCCTATCCCCACCTGAACCATGCATTTCTTATTTATCCTGCCCACCATAACTTGAGTATCAGATGATCAAGGGTTGTGTCCTATCTACTTCCACAAGCCAGGTTGACTGGGCCCCCTAAAGCTAACTATAAATATTCCTGCAATACTAATATAGGGGTAAGTTTTCAAAATGGAAGATTGATTATGCCAAACATTTTCTCTTGGGAAATTTCTGTTAACCAATTTCGGAGAATATTTGTATCTCATTTATATACTATTCGTGAACTTCTGAATATAAAATCAGCTAGCAGAATAACAGGGGGCTTCATGCGAGTATGTAATTTATGCCTAAAGGTTAAAGCTTAAAGAAATGCGGCTTAGTCTTCATTTCTAGCTGCTAGCCAGAGAAAGGAAAAAAACTAGTTTTATTAAGGATGAAATGTGGTATTTTGAAATATCAGTTGCATTACCCCTGCTTGGTCACACAAAGGACTCCATTTGTGGAGATGCTAAAGAAATTGGAAAGTGAAAGGAAAGCCTTCTGATACCCTGTGAAACCGGGGGCAAGAAATTGATAAAATATAGCCGGTATTTCATCAGAGCATTGGATGAACAAGTGGTGAATCTAAGACTGTAATTCATAATGTGTGAGAGCCAGGGGCCTCATAAATTATGAAACCACAACTTGTCTCATTTATAAATGCCTGTTGAGAATGAATCTGACCTTACATGTACTGTGAAGCTTTCATTAGGATTAATTAGCTAATATTTGCCGAGTTTTATGAAGACAAAAAAGGGCATATAGGTGCTTAGAGGCATATTAATTTTTTTCCACTAACATTCTCATCAAAATATTTTCTAGATAATGGGAGATTAACCTCAGAAACTCATCGTTGGATTTTCAACTCAATCCTCCATTTTGAAAACTTACCCTTAAATTAGTATTGCAGGAATATTTATAGGTAGCTTTAGGGGGCCCAGTCAACCTGGCTTGTGGAAGTAGATAGGACATAACCCTTGATCAAACCATTGATCAAAGAGTGACCAAAACCAATAATCACACAATAGTAATGTCTTTAAGCTTCTTTCCAGTTAGTAGATTAAAACTCGTGGATGTTGTAGATTTCTACAAACGTGGACAATGAGAAGGTAGGAAGTAAATTTCATCAGGAAACAGGAAAGAAGTATGGTCATATCACTTATGGGTGGGCCAGCCTCTGAGAGATGCCTACCTGGGCCAGTTTGAACGTGACTGTGTGCTAATGTGTATAAATGGTATAGTGTGTCCACAAAAGCTAACCTATGGGTGCGGAACCACCATTGGATATGTGCTCTTGTCCGAGGTGCAGAAGAGTAAATGAGAACTCATTTGGAATTGGAAAATCTCGGGTGGGAATCTGTGCTCTGCTGTCTGTTGGCTGCGAGACCTTGGATCGATTGTTTCTGCCGACACGGTGCCTGGCTCACGTTCGTCCTCCCTTTGTTAATTGAGAACTGGAGGCAGTTCTGTGTTACCAGCGCTCTTTTTTACTACCTCACGCTGGAAGGTGTCAGTTGAAGAGCGTCTCAATCAGCTAGCTGGATATCTCCTGAATATTGAGGACAAGTAGCTTGATTGCTGTTACTAAAACCTTTATTTGTCTGTGGTTATTTATTTTATTTAGTTTTTTTGGTCTGCTCTTATTCCCTGTTCTTGGCCCAGAGTTGGTTACCATCTCTGTTTCTTTAGCAGAGGAAGACAGAGGAGATACTCGGATGTACTTTAAAAACCAGGGCTTGGCATGGCCTTTCTCCTTTTGGAATACACTTTGTGTCCTCTATGCAGGAAGACTGTGTGAAGTGGTTTGGGCAAGAAGTAGATTTGTTCGGTGCCCCCAATGCTAGTTCCTCTCTTAGGTACACCTCCTTTCCCAGTAGGATTTCTCCTTTCACCTTCCATCTCTTCCCCTTCCATCCCTCCTCCCTTCCTTCTCCAGTGGGAAACTGAGTCCCTCATCCTCAGTCCATGAATGCCACTGCAGTTCTCCCCCCCCCCCATGCATTCATGCCGTCGCAGGAAAAGCAAACCAGGAAGTAGAAGGAGTCATCCCTTCCTGCCCACAGCTGCTGCCCCCTCTTTTCCTCATACCCCAGCCATTTCTACAGCACAGGCTGCCGTGGCTCCAAGTGGCAGAGCCCTGGCGGCAAGCCAGTGTGGAAATCAATACCGAGCGGCTTGGCCCCAATTGCTGCCTCTGGACATGGACGAGCTAGGGCGTGGTATTATGGCAAGCAAGAACAACTACAGAGACCCAAATCTCTCTCTCTCTCTCTCTCTCTCTCTCTCTCTCTCTCTCTCTCTCTCTCTCTCTCTCTCTCTCTCTCTCTCTCTCTCTCTCTCTCTCTCTCTCACAGACACACACACACACACACTCTACAGTAGAAAGAATAGGCTTTCCGATCTGGGGCTTAGAGGCCACGTTGCAGCTGACGTGCATATGGGCTTCTGTTGCTGTCTGCCCAGGACCCTATCACTGCTTGCAGGTGTGAGTGTGCATACTAAAGACAGCAGAGATGACACCCAACCATCTCCCCCCAGGCCGAGCATGCCAAAGCTGCCAGAGCTCCCACTCAATAATTCACTGTAAACACTACCACAAAATTAGGGAAAAATACGGGAAGGGGTGGGCCAGAGGGAGGTGGAAATGTTGAAGGGGGCAATACAGATCAAGATGCATTGTATATATAAAATGCTGGTGTTGTTGTTTTTTAATGGCCCAAAGAACTCAATACATATCCTAAAAAAAATGAAGAAAAGGGAAGGAAGGGGTGGGTAAAAATGTTGAAAGGGGCACCATCCACCAAGATGCATTATATTCATAAACTGCTTTGTTGCGTGGCAACTTATTGGCGCAAATCCTTAAGTAAAAATATTTAAATTACAAGTGAACACTAAATTAATAAACAAGACACACATGCACGGAGAGACTGCCCCCAGCTTCAGTTACCAAGCCTGCAGAGATGAGAGATGTTTGTGTAGTGGAAATCCCTGATTTCATTTTTGTCCAGTCCTCTCTCCTCCATGCGATGTGCCTACTCCAGTCCTCCCTGTGTGTGATGTCTGTGTTAGAGAGTCATCTTCATAAATGTCTGCTTCCACCCATGATTCTGTAACTTCAAGCTGCTTCTGCAGTAGTAGTCAAGTGGTATTCTCTTCTCGTAGTAGCATCGTTTATAAAGCATCCCTGGGCTTTTGTCACAGTTATCTCACGATGCCTTTAATCGGGTGACCTGTGGCAGTGAAGAACATCTTCCACGAAAGTTGTAAAGACAGGGAGATTGCCTTTCCCCCACCTCACTGATGTATAATTGGTGATTTCTGAAGTGTGTATTTAGCGCTGTGGTGTATGTATACCTGTGAATCCAGTCTAACTCAGCTGAGCTAATTAGCATAGCAGTGCTCATGTAGGCATGATTGTGTGAGTGTGTATGTGTGTGTGTGTGTGTGTGTAGTGAGAACACTGAACATCATATCAAAATTTAAGTAGCTAAAACAGAGCTGTTAACCATAAGCCCTTGCTGTACATTGGTCCTCCATGACTTAGCTGTCCTGCATCATCAAAACATTGTGGCCTACCTCCAGAGTCTTAGTATTTAATAACCACATCCCCATAAGGCCTCCAGAGTCTGTCGCCTTGGTGGTAGCAGCCAACAAACAACCGAGCCATGAGTGGATAAAGAAAAAAAGCCTTCTCTCTCCCTCTCTATCTCCCCCTTTCCCTCCCTCTTTCTCCCTCCCTCCTTCCCTCCCTCCTCTTATTATTCAACCTTCACTAAGAAAGAAATCCTGTGACCTACAACCACAGAACAGAAAGACGGTGACTGAATGATCTCAGTTCTGTGAGGAATCGAATACAATTGGCAAGTTCTTTCCCCGGTTAAAGATGGCTCATCTTACTGCCATCCTGTTTTCTCTGGTTCTAAATGGAGGCAGAGAGAATGACAGGAGGATGCTGTCCGTGGCTGCCATCATCAGATTGGGTCTTGAGAGGACCAGGTACAGATTGGAAGGAATCGAACCTGTGAAAAGGAAACAGATACAGATCTTTCTTAGATTATAATTAACCGGAACATGGCAACTGATGACATTTTTTTTTAATGAGATGGAATTGATATCTTTTTTTTTTACTTCCCCTACAAATCTATCCAGTTTTACTTTTACCATAATGTGTTTTCATCTGTGCTTATATTTGAAATAAATGTCTACATGATTTACAGTTGAGTTTTTAGGGGGAATTAAAACTGAATATCTTTGTTTCTGAAGTCATGTTTGGCTTGTCTGGGTGTTTCTGACATCAGGTCTTCCACGCTTTCTTGTTGACATCATCATAGTCAAGCCATTTGTATTTTCTTTTATAGACTGACCTTTCCGTGAGTTGCTCAAAATAGATGGTACAAAGAAGGTGGGTTTGGTTGTATTTAGTTGTGGTACTGTCGTCACATGGGAAACAAATCAGATCTTACTGTAAGTTTGAAACTGCAAACTTTAGAAGTAGTCTTTTTCCCGATCACCTCTCTTTAGTGGGAATCTTCTTATGCTCTGGGACTGTTGTTTTCCTTTAAAGTGTTAACAGAGAGGATTTTTTTTCTTTTTTCTTTTTTGTCCTTGTGCTTGAACTCAGAGCTTGGGTGCTGTCCCTGAGCCTCTTTCTGCTCAAGGCTAGCACTTTGCCACTCGAGCCACAGTGCTACTTCCAACTTTTTCTGAGTAGTTTATTAGAGATAAGAGTCTCACGGACTTTTCTGCCTGGGCTGGCGTGGAACCACAATCCTCAGATGTTTCCCTCCTGAGTGGGTGGGATTAAAGGTGTGAGCCACTAGCACCTAGCTCCACTTTATTCTTATGTGGAGTGTTAAGACCCCAAACACATGCTTTTCTTAAAATAATAAATATGTAGTATCAAATTAGAAGCACAATCATAAATACATAAAAATGTACATAATTACTATTTATGTCTAATTTTCTGGATAGATTTGTAACACACTTCAAAACCGTCAGTGAGTTGCTGAATAATAAAGAGCTTAACATGTTAAAACAAATGTACATAATTTTAAGCTTTATGTTCACTAATTATAAAAATTTTCTCCTTGAAACAGCATTTTTGCAATATCTTTTCATTCTTTCATTTTGTTTTCTTTTTTTTTTTTTGCCAGTCCTGGGGCTTGAACTCAAGGCCTGAACACTGTCCCTGGCTTCCTTTTGCTCAAGGCTAGCACTCTACCACTTGAACCACAGTGCCACTTCTGGCCTTTTCTATATATGTGGTGCTGAGGAATCGAACCCAGGGCTTCATATATATGAGGCAAGCACTTTACCACTAGGCCATATTCTCAGCCCCTATTTTTTCATTCTTATTTCTCAAAGGTTTTTTCTTTTTCTTTTTCTTGAGGGGAAAGTGTTTCATATTTGATTAGTTTGCATTGTCTTCTTTTCAAAACTACATCTCATTTTTTTGAAAGTGTTTATCACAGAACTTTTCGTAACTACATCAATGTTAGCATTGTAATATAAAATAATTCATAAGGGCTGTTGTCACAGAATGCAGATGAAAATCTATAGGATAACACTTTGTAGCTATTAGGTTTGTTATCATAATTTAATCCTCGGAAGCTCCTAGATATGAGTTCTAGAATTCTTTGGCCACAGGCTTTTAATAAGTTTTCTAACAGAATATCAAAGTCCTTACACTAGGATTTGTAATGTCAGCTAAGAAAAAGCAGTATTTTATTCTGTTGTTTATAAATAGTTCATGTTTTATAGAAAAAATGTCAAATGCAGTGGTTTAGGTACTTAGAATCACAAATATTCTATTATAACTGGGTACCGGTGCCTCATACCTGTCACCCTAGCTACTCAGGAGGCTGAGATCTTAGGATCGTGGTTCGAAGCCAGCTCCATGAGACTCTCATCTCCAATTAAAAAACCCCAATTACTTTGGCCCAAGTGGTAGAGGGCTAGCCTTGAGCACAAGCGGCTCAGAGACAGCGCCTAGGCCCTGAATTCAATCCCCACAACCAACAACAACAACAAAATCCTATTATGAGCTACCTCGAGAAAAATATTCAGCCAGACACAGCAGTGCAGACCTATCATGCCAGCCCTCAGAAGGCTGAGGCAGGAGCAGCATGTGCTCAAGGTCACCTTGGGTTAGACCTTGTCTCAAAAGGGAGGGTTAAAAAAAAAAAAAAGAAATAGAAAGAAAAGAAATACATCCAGGGGGCAGTTGAGGACCTTACTTCTCAAGAGTGCCATTGTGGAGAGATACTGCTTACTGGTCAGATACAGAGGAGTGCATTTTCACTGCCTTTGAGTTCTAGTGAGGGGTGGGATTGTTGAGAATGTGAAGACCACATGGCCTTGGGCGGGGGTCGGGGGGAGTGACCAGATAGCGCTGGTCATTCTGCGTGAAGACAGGTGCGCGAGAGCAGAGAGAGCTTCCAGCTGCAGGAGACTGTGGGGTGGATGTCTGCTAACAAAGACTGGCTGCTGTCTACACTGGGAGCCCCTGTGGGGCTTGTTGAAGAGTTGACAGAGTGACTGCACAGGGAGCCCTCGGCGTGGGAGGAGACCCAGTGTCGGCCCACGCTATTCTGGTCCCCTACTGCATACAGTATGACATACTGCACAAGCTGGTTAAAAAAAAAAAAAAAACTCTCATAGCAACTTTGATACTGTCAAAACATTGGTTATTTAAAACTTCTATTGCCTGGATTATAGATAATCAAGAGTGTACATTGAAAGTACATAATTGTCACTTACTGTGTGATGTTTGCAGGGCATATTTTCAGTGTTAGAACTTTCACATCATAGAGAGAAACTCTCCAAGTGTATGCCCTGTTAAAGATACTTGTGCAGTTATTGGACGTGTGTGTGTGTGTGTGTGTGTGTGTGTGTACTGGTACTAGGACTTTAACTCAGAGCCTCATACTCTACCCCTTGAGCCATGCCTCCAGTCCCAGCCTTTTGCTGGTTGTTTGGAGAGTCAGTTGAATTAGTCTACCTTAGCTCACTGACCCTTGTCAGTTCTCAGTTCCTGAATGTCAAGGATTTTATGCAGAAACCACTGGCATCAGCCGGGGACAATGTTTTCCTTAGTTAAGAGAAATGTTATAGTCATTAATTTTGATATCAGATATAGAATAGAATTTGTAATTGTTTTGATAAGTGAATTGTCATGGAAGGTTTTAGGTTTTATAGTTCTGCCTTTAGAGTCTTCTGGATTTATTTATTAGGAAACTAGATATTTTCACTTCAGAACCAATGAAGATGTTAGATACTTCCAAAGAAAGCAACTTCTTTCTAGCAAAGTGCAAACCTTTTCAAGTGGTTATTATTAACATTTATATTATATGTTATATATACATATGTTATATATGTAAATAACATGTATAAGCATGATTAATGTTTAAAAATCTTGATGAGTGTGTAGTTCCATAATATTTTGTTAGAATGCTGTGTTCAATGAAGGCTTTAACTACTCAGTTTTCATTACTGCATGGTGCAAATGTAAAATCAAACTTTCTACCCCAATAGACCATTTAGTCCTAAAACACCTATAAAACTATGTTCATAGCAAGCACATAAAACCTCTCCGATGACCAACACGGAATAGATGTTTTCAGTGCAAGACGTCTTAAATTTTCAGAGTGGTTATGTATCTGAAAGAATGATCATGTTTTTCATGGAACTGAAAATGGCCAGGTTTAATACTGTGCTAAAAATAGTGAGCTTGCCTTGGGAGCTGTTGGTTTCTGGTGAGGTGTGGAAGGGAGGCGGGGGGGAGGGGGGGGAGCGGGGGAGGGGGGACTCGCACCAGCTCCTCCTCCCCTTCATCCCCACCTTCCCGTCTGTGACCAGATTACTTCTGAAGATGTCTTCCTCCCAGCAGCCCATTGTGTGCTCTTGGAGCTCCATGTCCTCTGTCCTCGGGGCTGCTCTCCGATGATAGGCTTTGCTGTTTCTTGGTCACATTCACAATTCTGGGCCCATGCACTTGCTCTGATGGTAATAAAATACGCCTTCTGTTCCGCGTAGAACTGAGAAGAAGTGGAGCTTCCGCCCGAGAGAAGCTCCTGTCACCTGCCTCTGTGTCTCCCGGGGGGGGGGGGGGGGGACGGACATGGGACATGGTGCACAGGTTTTCTCAGCATTTTTATACAACTTGCCAGCTCATGCTGGCGAGAGAGGCCTACCAAACAGGCTTTGGGGAGCTTTGTTTTTACCCTGCAACTTAGGGAGGGAACTGCTTTATCCAGGATAGGGCTGGCTGGCCTTGCAGGACAGAGCAAACAGACAGGGGAAGGGGAAAACAGACAGGCGGGACGAGAGCCAGAGCAAACCTTGAAGCAAATCCAGTTGGGGAAGCCTGTGGATGCTCAGCACAGAGAGAGAGAGGGAAAGAAGAGAGAAATCAGAGCCCAAGCCTGGCTCCCCATTCCCCCTCCTGCCTCATGCAGTGACGACACTGAAGCGCAGTTTTCTGCAGTTTGTTGTAATATATGGCCAATCCTCTCTGCCTCTGGTTTGTCTTCGGACGCAAGTGCTTTGCGAATGTTTTGTTAGTTGTTCTGGTTTCCGACATGTTTATCAAAAGCTGTTCCCACACTATTCAAGATCTGTAGTAGACCACACGAACATGTCTAATTGTTGTCTGCTAAGTAAATTTTCTCACAGAACACATTGGATAATTTCAAAATATTTTTATAAAGCAAAATTTGTACTGGGTGAAATGGACTTGTTTAGAATTTGTAAGTATGTTTAAAGTAGCCATGTTTTATCTGTGTGTTTTAGAAAATGGCAATAATTGTGCTTAATACTCACAAGCTAAACGTTGCTGGATTGTTGCCCAAGGACTTTATTTAAATACTGAAATGTTTCCTCTTCTCTGGCAGATTATCTCATTTTGGTATGTAAGGCTTATTCCCTACAGTTAGTAATAAGAAAATTCCTGGGTCATTTAAACAAGTAATTAAGAAGACCATTCACGATTCCTTGTCTTTGATAAGTGTTGATTTTATTTGTCATGGGGAAATGACATTATTACCTATGCTTATATAGCTGCTCCTAGTGCAAAGGTGAATTATTCTCCATTTAAAAGAATGATTTTATCTTTAGCAATATTTAATTGTGCTACTGATCTTTAGCTCAAGACATACACTTGTTTTAAAAAAGGCTTCTTTTTTTAAAAAAAAATTACTGACATGAAAAGCTAAACAGAACTCGGAAGCAAGGATGTGTCAACTCAGAACGTCTGATTATTTGTTTGGGTAGATGCCAGCTGGAGCTAACAGTTGAGTCATCACTTTATGAGACATTTATTTGAATTAACGTGGCATTATTTAATAGTGAGAGCATCGTATGAAAAAACTGTACACCATTCATCAGCTGAGAATACATTCTAACCTTGCACTTTCTTCCCTTTCATTCTACTTTTGCAAGTGACTTTCAGAGCAAATTGCGTAGCGGTCACTATTCTTGTGCATGCCGGGCATGCCAGTGGCTGGTATACAGCGGAAGAGTCTGAGAAGCAGTGCGGGCTACTGACGCTAACACTCTTTAGACACTTGCGTTTCGGTGTCTTCTGGTTTCTGCGGTGCTCACCTGACCACCACAACTGATTTCAAGCTCCCGAAGGAATATTAGGATGTAAGCCACATGTCCATGGCTCATGCCTGTGATCCTATGCACGAGGTTGCAGTTCGGAGGATTATAGTTCCAAGCCAGTTTAAGTAGAGAAGCCTAAGAGAATCTTATCTTCAAAATAACCAGAAAAGGCCATGCTAAAGGAGTGGCTCAAGTGGTAAGACAGTAGCCTTGAGCAAGCAAAGCCAACTAGGCATAGGCCCTGAGTTCAAACCCTAGTACTTGCACACAAACATCCACGTATTATGTGTGTGTATATGCATGTGTGTGTGTGTGTGTGTAAATTGTCCTAAGTTATTTCTAAATCTATCACATTTATTCGATCATTCTAGGAGACCTCTCATTGTAACGATCTTCATCTCCTATGAGTTTATCTACTCCAAAATAACATTATTTCAGTTGTCTCATAAGGTGTATTTGCTGTGGTTTATTTGTAATGTTGTCTGGCATATTTATAGGGTAGAATTACGCATTTCACTCTATGGGATGCATTTGGAAGCCATCTGTTGGAACTTACTAGAAACATTCTTCATTAATGTGTTTCTTTAATTTAAACATTTAATATTGTGCCTTCCAGTTCACCAGAGAGAAGGCAAAACATTATTGAAAATGAATTCTGTTGTGTTCCCACAGGGGCTTTATAATTTATCACTTTGTAAGCTATTGTAATGCCATGCTTCTGAATTATTGTGTTATGAAAATGTTTATGATTTATTAAGTGAGGAAGAAATATCTAGTTCAAATTATTAGTAAACTTGAGGCTATGTTGGGAGAATGGGCTTTGATAGACTTCTTCGATACACCAACTTGAAGCCTTTGGAAATTCACCCTTCTCGGAGAAGGTGAAATAAGGGGTACGTTCAAAAGTGAACTCTGTGGCATGCCAGATTTCAAGGAAACTTAGCAGAGCTAAGCACACACACACCCCCCAAAACTTACAACTGAAGGCTATCTTGAGTCCCAAATTGGCCACTTCACCCTAAATCTTGATCTTTGAGTAGCTATGTGATTCACTTACATTTCTTTCTTTCTTCCTTTTTTTAACGTGCAGGCAAAATTGTCTAGAACAAGTGCCTGATAACACATTAGAAAAATAATCCCACTTGGGAAATCAGGTCTGGCTCTATACAGGACCGTGAGGAATTTAGTGGCTAAGGGCAACGCACATGGTTGGTGGGTGCGCTGTCCCCCGCTGTCCCCTGTGTTAGGAGAGAGCTCCCCACCCCCCCCCCCCCCCGAGCTGCTCTTCAGCACTCTTGCTCTACAGGTCTCTCCTAAGAACTTGGAGCGCAGCTGCATGTCCAGTGAAAGCCTCTGGAACGTTCAGGACACGTAGGGAAATCTGTGACATCCCGTGCAATTTTAGAGAGCGGTCCTGTTCCCGAGACAGTGTTCACCTGTGTTCACGGGAGTAACGGTCCAGAAAGTTCTGCATCCTCAAACTGAGTGGATGCCTGCGGCCGTCCCCACGTGCTTTTTTGCTCTCTTGTAGTTTCCTGGCTGTTCATGGGGTTAGCTGGCTGGTTGGTTGTGACAGGGCCCTGCTGTGTAGTCCACACCGCCTTAACTGCAAGGTCCTTCTACCTCCTCCCCTGGGATTAGAAGTGTTGTCACCGTGCTCAGAAAAAGAAGTTCTATTTGAACAACGATAGAAGATGGTTGTTCTTAAGTTCTTCCCACAACTCACCTGTCTGGACAAGCCTAGAAATCAGGAGGCTTGCTTGCATGGAGAGGGGGGACGGGGAGGGGTCCCCAGTCTCCTAGGTTTCACTCTGCTTAGAAAAGCCACTGCTCTGCCCCTGAAAGGCCCTCGTGACTCTCAGCATTTCCTTTTCCTTCTCACTGGCTTGTAAAGAAGACTTACGTTTTATGCTGGGCGCCACAGAGAAGTTTTCATTTCGTCGTGGATCTAAAGGATATTTGGCCTAGAACTAACATTTTGGGGAAAAAGTAAAGCAGGCCTCTGAATAATTAGATGGGAATCAAATGACTTATATCCCCCTTTTAAGGCCTATAGATGCAATTTTTGTTAGTTCAAATTTCCCTCCAAAGGCTGTGGGCAGGATAGTTTCTCATCATTTTGCATATGATAACATCATCATTTCATTGATCGCAGAAAACTGCGAGGGTGGTCTGTAAGTCACATGGGAAAATGATATAGAGTGCTTGTTGGCTAAGGATCAGTTTGAATCTGCAGGGGCACCTGCCATTTCTGGGCCACAGGGTGCCCAGACTCCGGGAGCCTTGCTGACCCCCAGGCATTGTGGGTGCCAAGGGCAGCGGAGGAGGACCACTACCTAAGAGGCCTCATCTGCAGAAGGCAGTCTGGTGATTTCTCTACCCTCGGCTCTCCGACAGCCACATCAATCATGCCATCGTTTTGTCAGATTTCAGTGTCGTTTGCCACTATTGATTTTTTTCAATTTGCTGGGCCTTTGCTGGAGAAAGGAAAAGTGAATTAACAGTTAATTTGTTCTTGTTTTATGCCACTTATAAAAATAATATTTGGCCTAAAACCAAGAGCTCTAAAATACCAAAACAGGAGCCAAGCAATCATACTTCTTCATCATCTTCTTCTCCACCCCATGAGGGGATAGCTGTGACGTTGTGGGCTTTATTGGTCTTTATTTGGTCTTACCAAAGGTCAGATCACGTGTTCTAGAAGTAAATGTAAAGGAAATCATACGTGGGTTCTTCTTCTACTCAACATGACACTTTATTGGTTTAATCGTGTCATATATCATTTCTTTTTTGGACTGATTAATATTTCATTGCCTGTATATACTGCAGTTCATCCTTTATTGTCGGGTTGAATGTTGTGCTTTAAGTGTCTCAGTGCCAATGGCTCTGTTTTCTTGAGTTAATATCTGTCTGGACCGCTGTTGAGCATAAGGCTCACCGGTGTTGAATCTTGGAAGGAACTGCTGAGGGTACACAGCATTTAATCCTACCACCAACTGTGTGTGAGCATGTCTTTCCTTTACCTGCACTCCAGCATTTTGTATTGCATCCCTTTCATTTTACCCATTCCAGTCAGTGTGCAGTGAGTATGTGGCTTTTTAAAATATGTAAATCACTTTAAAAGAGCTGTAGGATTTAACTCAACTATTCTGTGTCATTCCTCTGCATTCGGGGATTTAAAAAAAATTAGATAATAAATGCTCTGCTCCAACTTTACATAGATATTTTTGTTCATTAGTTTCAGTGAAGAAATGTAATGATTGAAGACCATAATGACTATGGATAATGAAGGTTCATTATGTAATTATAACCCCATCTGACATTTAGTGAGGGAACTTTCTAGTAAGTTTGTCATTTATTCATTGATTCAGTGAATATAAACAGTTTTTATTCCAATTCTTTAGCAGCACTGTCCAGTAGAACTTTCTGTGGTAGTAAAAAGATTGTGCTTTGAAATAGGAAATGAACACACACATACACCCCCTCCCACAAAGAGTCCTGTATTGAAGGCTTGTCTCCAGGTGGTGATGCTATGGAGAGGTGATTGTATCTGAACTCATCAGCTGAATGTCAGGCTGTTCAGAGGCGGGGCCTTGTTAGGGGAAGTATGTCACTAGGGGGCGGGCCTTGGGAGAATAGATCTGGTCCCTACACGCTTCCTGACAGGCAGTCTCTGATTTCATGAGGCTGGTAGCCTTCTGCTCCACACCCATTACCATGATGCTCTGCCTTCCTGAAGACCCCAAGGCCCCCAATGGACGGTAATCCACGGTAAATCTTTCCATATATATATATATACATATATATATATATATACACATATATATGTATATATATATACATATATATGTGTATATATATATACATATATATGTATATATATATATATGGATAGTATATATCTAAATGTGTCAGTTATTACCATCCTGCTATTAAACAACAAAAAATAATAATAATGCTGTCTTATTTTATAGGCAAGAGAGCCCAAGCCTGACCATGACCATGGTCATGGCCTTTACTGTCTCACACGTGGAATTTTAAACAAAAAATTTCTAGTATTTGTGATGTGTTGTGTATACTTGGTGTAAGGATTGGATGGTTTTCATGGGTGGCTTCTATTCCCAACATTTATTCTCCAGGTCAGTTGTTTCCATGTATGAAAGGAGTTGAGCGGCCGACTCAGACCTTCCTCCTGTTCATGGCAGAAGAAAGCTTTCTTATAGGTTCCATTAATGTTACATGCATATGTGGATTTTTTTATTGGCCAAGTCATTACTGAGCAGATCGAAATCATAAAGACAGTGAATCATTTAAACAATCCTGTTTTCTTAAGAATGGAGTCGTTTGGTTTCAATGAGTATGTGATTATGAGAGGTATAATGCCTCTGAGTGAAGAAAGAAAACAAATAAAAGAGTCTAATTAGACCGTGTTCTCTTTTATTGCTGAATATAATGGCACAAAACAAGATATTACTCATGTCTGGTTTTTTTTTTTTTCCCCATCTAGAATCTTTTATAGATCTTCAAGAATAAGTGTAAATGCTGCTTTTTTGGGTTAATTCCCAGAAATGTGTCGCTATCTCAAGTGATGCTACAGCACCGATAAGAAAAAAGACAATAAAAAATAGGAATAATTTTTATAGCCTCCTTCAAAATAATCTTTTAAAGTAATGTATGTTGTTAAATAAATACGTGTTTTTATAGTTGACCTAAGGAGTTCGAAAGTCGAATAAACTGTGACCTCTCCATGCCCATACTAGATCTGTGTCATTCTGTATTCGCGACTGCGTTGTCACATTTCCTTTGCTGTCATAGAGCACCTGAAATAAATCAAAGGAGGAAGGGTGTATTTTCACGGGATCTGGTTCCATCAGTCACTTGCTTCTGTTCCTTTTGGGCCTGTGGTGAGGCGGAACATGATGATGGGAGCCCTAACAGGGGTCCATTTCTCTCATGGCAGCCAGGAAGCGTTGAAGCATTCTGTCTTTCAGAGATGCTACATCCATGTATATTTTCCTGCTCCCTGAAACTCTGCTCAGTATCATCTCTGCATCTGTGCCTCTCTTCTATTGGCTGTTTAGGAAGTATGCTTTGCTTGTTTAACAGAGTATATAAAATAAGGAGGTTCTAACAGGTGATCGTTCAGATGCTGTTTTTCTGTCAACATCAACCTGCGGTCCCAGGGCCATGGCTGGTCAGTTGCCTGGGTCCTGGCACGAAAGACAAGGAGTGGAGAAACTTTGTGAGACTATTAAAATCTCTTCCATCCCATCCCTCACTCTCCTTCAGTCCCAGAGAAACCTCAGCCCTGGTTACCACACAGGAAGGACTAGCATGGACTGTCATCTCCATAGATAGAGACTGGGGAGCTGGTAGGGTTTCATGTTAAAGTCTGTTGAATTCCAGCTGTATCATTCCTAGCTAAATGCTGAGTACAATATTAACAGTCTTGTCTTTTTTTGTTTTTTGTTTTTTGGCCAGTCCTGAGCCTTGGACTCAGGGCCTGAGCACTGTCCCTGGCTTCTTCCCGCTCAAGGCTAGCACTCTGCCACTTGAGCCACAGCGCCGCTTCTGGCCGTTTTCTGTATATGTGGTGCTGGGGAATCGAACCTAGGGCCTCGTGTATCCGAGGCAGGCACTCTTGCCACTAGGCTATATCCCCAGCCCCAACAGTCTTGTCTTTTACATCCTTTCTGTAAGATGTGTGGCATATCATAGTGAGGATTGTTAGCAATATTAGCATGCCATTTTATATTTTCCTACTTAAGGTATAAATCAACAACTATGGAATACATACTAATACATACCAGGAAGCATTTCAATTTGAAACCCTTAAAGGTGAATCTATAGCCAGAATAACTTCCTTACTTGCACAGAGTATCAGGATGATTTCTGATTCAAGTTGCAATCTTCTCCATGTATAAATTTTATAGAAAGCTAGGAGGAAAACAGTAAAGACCAAGAGAAAAAATTCAAAAAATTAAAGTAGAAATATAAAGTGAAGCAGAAGGTATTTTGAAGAAAATTAAAGCAACTCTTAAATTAAAAAAACACACTGCTACCACCTCAAAAATATGAAGACACAGAGCTGGGCGCAGGTAGCTTATGACTATAATCCTGCCAACTCAGGAAGCTAAGGTTTGAGGAGCGTGGTTCAAAGAAGCCTAGTCCAGAAAGTCCATATAACTCTTGCATCCAATTAACCAGCAGGAAGCTGAGCGTGGAGGTATGGGTCAGGTGGTAGAGTGCCAGCCTTGAGTCAAAAAGCAAAGCTAAGAGTGTGAAGCCCTGAGTTCAAGCCACACTAATTTCCCCCACCCCCACTCCCCAAATGCATTAATAGAAATAGAACTGTGGAAAAGTGAAGCTAGGAATGGCAATGCCTTTGGAGTGTTTGCTCTTAGTGTTCTAAATATGTTAAGAAAGCAAAGTAACTAAGGATCATTTGTAGCGTAGAGTCAAAAAGAGGGAAACTGAGTCCCTTATCTGTGTATAAATACTGCTGAGACCAAAATGAAAGCTAATGCTGACAGATTGCATTTCATCCACTACTGCTTAGTAACATTCCAACATGATGACATTGACAGGAAATACATAAACCGCCAAGATAGGATCAGTTAAAACTCTGCACTCACAAAAGTTTACAGAGGTTAATATATACGTAGAGGCATATTAAGAAAATAGTAGGGGCTGGGGATATGGCCTAGTGGCAAGAGAGCTTGCCTCGTATACATGAGGCCCTGGGTTCAATTCCCCAGCACCACATATACAGAAAACGGCCAGAAGTGGCGCTGTGGCTCAAGTGGCAGAGTGCTAGCCTTGAGCAAAAAGAAGCCAGGGACAGTGCTCAGGCCCTGAGTTCAAGGCCCAGGACTGGCCAAAAAAAAAAAAGAAAACAGTATGTCAAAAGGCTAAATTTGCCCATCATTTACCCTGGTATAGTAAACCACAAATAAGTGACATAGATGTTTAGTGGTAACTATTTGTGGAATAGTTAAACATTGATTCCTAATCCAGTGACAGATTGGTGATTAGCAAGGAGGAACTGAAATGAAAATGGAAAGAGCCTGTTCGTTGGGTCTCCATGGGTCCTCCTCCCCCCCCCCCGCCCCCCGGGTGCTGTGTCGAGAGCTCAGAATGTGAATGTAGCTGGAATGATGCCTTTAAAGAGGGGCACGAGTTACATGGAAGCCACAAGAGCAGCCTTCTCCAGAATGGTAAGCATGCTCTAACATGAGGAAACTTCGAACACATAGGGGGCTCAGGGAGGGAGGAAAAACATGGAAGCGCCTCCCCCAGGGTAATATCCACTGTAATGTATATCATGTGGTTGATTTTTTTTTTTTTGGTCTAACATTAAGAATGGTTGAGCTGAGCATGGTAGTGCATGCCTGTGGTCCCAGCTACTCAGGAGGTAAGGGCAAGGAGGATCACGGTCTATGGTCTCAGGACAGACTAGACAAAATTACCCCAGGAGCCTATCTGAAAAACTAAAAGCACAAGGACCAGGGCATGACTTAAATGGTAGAACACTTGTCCAGCAAGTGTGAAGCCCTCAGTCCATCCCCCACATCCCCAGTATAAGAGAGAAAGAGAACTGAATGAAACCATTTGTGTGTATGTTTTATATATATATATATATATATGCATATGTATATATAATGTTATTATTATATAACATATATATTATAATATGTATGTATATGTGTGTGTGTGTATGTCAAGGTATGTCACCTAAAGCCAGTTTATACTTCCCCAGAGTTCCTGTAAATAAATAATATTCACAACACACACTTAAGGAACTGTGTGAAGCATTTTATACTAGGACCTTGTTAAATCTAATAGTATGAACTAGAATGAAAACAAAATGGTACCTGATTATTTTATCCCATAGTTTCTCTTTTAATGGTATTCGCCCTAATAGAATTTGAAATTTTTAAGTATAGTAATTTTATAGGAGAACTTTGACAGTTTAAGTTGGCAATCCCAAATCAGCCCACTCATTGTGTTCACGAAAGTGTTCTTCCAAAAATAAATGAGTGGGCTGGCATTGTGTTTTCAACATCAGGCTAATTTTGGTTAATTACATAAATCTAAAAGCCACGGGCAAGGCGGCAATTCAGTCTTGCTAGACCATGATCAGGGAAATTGCAAGGCAGCCCTCTGAGCGCTGCATATCAAGCAAGAACCCCACATGCACGGGGGCCGGGGGGGGCCGGGGCTGGCTGGCAGTGCATCAGTTAGGAAGCTTTCCCGGGCTCTAATGAGGGGCTGTGGAAGCTGGCAAGAGAGGCTACAAAGTTAGAAACAGTAGTAAGAGCTCTGATGAGGATTCACGCACAATAGAAGCAAGAAGAATGGTCACCATGCCCAGCTCATCATTCTCCGCCAGACAATGGTACGCTGGGCTCCTGCAGCATTGTGAAGGGGATTCTTTACTTGCCCCTCCATCTTTACTTTTTGTTCAAATAAAATGAGAGTGTCACATGATGCACAGCTTTCATTTAAAATCATTGAAATTAGTATTCTGCCACTGGCAAACAGGAACTACAGATGCAGCATAAGAATGCAGGGCAGCTCTGGAGAGGACACCAATAGCTCTCCTCTCCCTCCAGGCAGGATTGGAAGGCCCTCAGGGGCCTTTGCTTTTCTTTAATTGGCACATTTATGTTGATGCAGTTGAACTTATTAAAATGCTCCCTTGATTGGACATTGATTTCTTTAACCCTGAGTTCTATCTCCCGTCTGACCACGTGTTTCTATTTTGAAAACATCTGTTTGCTTCCTGGTTGGTCTTCTCTGTGGTTCTTGCTTGGGTTTATAAGGGAAAGAAGTAGATTTCCCACTGTATGCAGATTCCTCTGCAGTGACTACTCAAGCCCCTTTATTGAGTGAAATAGCATCTTTGGTTGAATTTTCTTTTTTAAGGGACCTTATGGTCATTGTGAAGGTTGGTGCAATGACTTGTAGAAAGAAACAAAAAGACAGAAGATATAGGCTTCAACTCTAGCAATCCTACCTTGGGTTTTATATAGTCACCTTTGTTTTGCTATTACTGTAATCAGAAATCTTACAACATCTTAACAATATAACATGTCGCAAGAAAATTGTAGCCCTGTTTCTTGCAGTCTTATATAGAGTTCGAACTGCTGGAGAAATGATGAAAGACAGAATTAATTATGTCACATACCTAGGTTTGTCCTACAATGTCACGAGATAAACATCAACATTTTCTAGATATTTCTATTTAGCTTCCTACTCTCCTAGTCATATGCAAATTATAAGGCATACCATGTGTACAATTTGTCTTAACTGTATTTTGAAAAGACAGTTATGTAAAAAATATTCTTCCGGCTGGGCGCTGGTGGCTCACATCTGTAATGCTAGCTACTCAGGAGGCTGAGGTCTGAGGATCATAGTTCAAAGCCAGCCCAGGCAGGAAAATTAACCATCAGAAAACTAGAAGTGGCGCTATGGCTCAGAGTTGCTAGCCTTGAGCAAAATGGCTCAGGGACGGCACCCAAGCCCTGAGTTCAAGCCCCAAGACTGACAGAACCACACCCCCAAAACAAAACACTCTTTGACTACCACTCTCATGTTAGTTCTACAACTAGAATAAAGTCTATATAAGATTTAGGAATGCTAAGGTATTTCCGGTATTTTAAGATTTAGGTATTTTAGAATGTTTGTCTGAGATGGTCTCAGACCACAACCCTCTTACCTCCCCTTCCACGTAGCTGGGGTTACAAGTGTGCACTACCTACCCCTGGCCTGGTCCCAGTCTTCAGCCTGACTTTTTACATGGGATGAGGTGCCTGATAAAAGGCCAAGGAAGTATCTTGTGAAGTGAGTTTAATTGGCGTGCAAATCGCTGGGAAGTGGCGCAGTAATTGCTCACGAGGGTGGAGAGCCCTGATTATCACCTTCACCCTCAGGTGTCTTGGCTATGACAGGAAAGAGTTCATGACCTTGAGAACTCCTGTCATCGCTGCAGTGAAACATTAAGAAACCGATGGAATGAAATATTAAATTAATGAGCTAAGCTATTTCTTTGTCTGAGCAGCAGTCGTGAATTACCCAGGCACTGAATTATAGGGGCTGGATTGTACTGTATAAATTACATATGTTTTTGTACTTCCCTTACTATCTGCTTCCTTTACTCTGTTGACCTCGTTGAATCCCTAGGAGCTTGTATTCAGAGAACTAGGAAGAACAAAGGTTGGAGGGTCCATGGAAAAGGAAGGGTGTTCTCAAAGATGATGCAGACATCACATGAGACTCAGTTTCTCTCTCCATTCATTGCCTTCCCCAACCAGCCTTTATTCTGTGTCTCAAACCACTCTTAACCATCAAAAATGAGCCAAGAAAGGGGGTATGGGAGTGAGTACACATATTCATGGGGTTTTCTGAGCTTGGCGTGGGTTTACCAGAGAAGAGAAAGATCAACGTGGTGGGGTGGGGTGGATAAGGAGTAGAACCTGTGTGTGAACACTCATTCCAGAACAAGGTTCATTTTATTATTTGACACATAAAGGCAACGTGAATGTCCCATCCCTGGCATTTCTGTGAACACTGGGTTTTTCTTTGCCACAGTTGATATTCTTTGTGGTGAACTTTCCAAGTTCACGCTTCTAGGTGAGCACGTATTATCAGCTGAAAAGCTGCTGAACAAGACAGTTTTATGTCTCGGGGGAAATAGGGTTGCATTAAACTCTGATGATGGTTAGCAAAAAATGCACCTTAGGAAAGTTTTGTGACTTCGTTATGTTTCAGGATTTCTTGGAACCGTTGTTGAAAACTAGATTTTAGTTCTCATCGGAGCCCGCTGGAATCTGGTTAGAAGCCAGGTTTATCTCCTGTTACAAGGTTTACATTTTCCTGAGGTACACAGATTATTTCAGGCTAAGAAGAAGATCTTTTTATCAGTTTGAAGCCAACTAAAATGACTTCTTTATAGAGGGGCTAAGGAATGCCTGCAATCCTTGATTTGAGCAAGTGGCATTTTTAGTTCATTATGTGGCATGAAGAATATGAGATGTATTTTGGATTTATATTCAGATGTATCCATGTACACAGTAATTCCTTTTTCATTCCTGGGGTTTGAACTCAGAGTCTCTTGCTCACGTGGCTTGTTTGCTCAGCTAGCACTTTGCCACTCAAGCCAGGCCTCCGTCCCTACTTTTCCGTGATTATATTGGAGATGGGGGTCGCTCTCTCAAACTTCCCTGCCCAAGCTGACATTGAACTATGATCCTTGAGCTCTCAGTCTTCCACGCAGCTGGGATTCTAGGTGTGGCCACAGATGTCTGGCTTACATTACTTTCTGAAAAGAATCTGAGCTTTTCTAGTTGGTGTTGTGAACTGCAGGACCAGTGTCTTGGCTTTGCTCATTGTTGGCTTTGAAGGCCCAGTCATGAATTTTTAGCATATCTCTTTTCCTCTTTCTGTACGCCTGGCATTGTATGTATGTGTGTGCGTGTGTGCACACGCACGTGCGCGTGCACATTAGGGTTAGAACTGAGGGCTGCACATGAGCAAGCAGGTGCTCTCCCACTAAGCCACCCCCTAGCACTTCTTCGTGAGAGATAACACCTCACTTTTTGCCTGGATGTGCACCTCTCCACTGCAGTCTTCGTATTTCACTTTCTACAACAGCTGGTGGAATGACAGATGGGCAGCACCGTGCCCAGCTATTGGTTGAGAAGAGGAGGTCTTAGAGCTTCACTGGCCAGGCCGGCTTTGAACTGTGATCCTCCTGATGTCAGCCTTCTGAGTAGCTAGGATCACGTGGGCTTTGGGAAGCAGGTATTATGTAAACAAACCTTAGAACCATGTTGCTATGTTTATGTAATCAGTTCGTGTCTCATCTTCCTAAGTTAGACCTGGCTCCTCCCGAAGTTGAGCAAATCTGAATACAAACTGTCTTTACAAATGGGTTGTGGTTTCACACTTCGCTCCTGTAAATCCTTGGAGATCCTAGAAGTGTTTTCTTAAAGGTGTGTTGTATCAAAGCACAAGGTCCCTCTTGGGGTGTTAGGGGTGGCTTTTGTTTCCCCTTGGCTCCTGGAAGGCACGCCCGACAGGAACGGGCGTTCTTGCATGAGGAGGTCCTCTCCTGGGAGCAGCCATGTCCTCGTGCGCCAGAGCTTGGCCAGCCGTCATGGTTGGCCGTGGATGCCGGTGACGTAGCTGTAGCCACAAAGCTAGCCAGGCTTCTGGCACGAGTGCTGGGCTCAGCCTTGCGCGGTGAAGTGTGGATTATTTTAAGTTTTCCCATCCTTTATGAAATTTTCATTTCCTGCCGGTCACTTCGACTCTTGCAGTCCAAACACACAATACACATAATTTTGCTGTAGCCATTTTCCTGGCAATGTGGAGAGCCTAACATTTAAAATGATGTGGCCGTTTATAGGCCCATGAGGACGTCCATAACCATGGAGGGTGGAGGGTGGATTTGTTTTTCTTTTGGGTGGTACTAGAGCTTGAACTCAAGGCCTTATACTTGGTAAGCAGGCAACCTACCACGTGAGCCGCACCCTCTGTCCTTGAGGCTATTTTTACAGATAGGATACTGCTGTTGAACTTGGGGCTGGTCTTGGACCATGGTCCCCTCCATTCTATGCCTTCCACCCAGCTAGGTTACAGGCATGCACCACATCTGCTTACTTGTTGAGATGGGGAAATCTCATGAACCTTTTGTCCAGGCTCACTTCAAACTACGATTCCCCTACCCCAGCCTTCATCTCCTGCATAGCTGAGATGATTAGAATGAGGCATCATGCCCAGCCAATGGAAAATTATTTTCTATTCGGTGATGACTCACATTCTTTTATTAAGTCCTTAGCTGTCATTTCTGGGCACTCATTCTTCTACTATAACAAAGTAACTGACTTGAACTTTCTTTGAGCTGAAACTAAAACTTGTACTTATGAGAATATTCTAATCTTTAGGATTTTATACTAACATTTACCAAAATACTAAGTTGACACTGATCTTCAAGTTGTTGCAAAATACCCCGTTCCTTTAAAATCATTTCTTTTAGAAACTAATACAGAAGATATCGTTTATGAGGATGTTGGTTCCTTGCATTGACTGAAAGTTCTTTTCCAGTGATCAGGTGACATAAATGCCATTTATTTCACATACTAAATTACCTTCAGTCTTCACTTTGCTGGATATAATTCACAAACAGATGGAATCAATTATGTTAACTAGAGCTTTATAAAAGATAGCTGGTAATATTCTTGAAATTGTCTGAGAAAGAAATATGTCACTAGGTTTCAGTATTTATGTTATAAACTAGCAGTCAACGGTCTCATCGCGTTGCAGAAAAACCAGGAAAACTGCTGTCTTCTCTTGTGCCTCCATAACTGATTATCCCACTTTTCTCTAGAACAAACGGGTATGTGAAACCCCCATGAGTGACTGGTATTTGTTTCTGGAGGGCAGAGTTCTGGATGGACCTCTAGTCACGAGGAAAGGAGTTGCCAGCCACCATGTGTTTTTATCCAGCTCCACTGGCTAAGCCATTGTGTAGCATTGTTCTTCACAGTAATCCTTCATCCAAATTTTGGCTAACGTTGGCTGGGACCCTGTCTGTCTTTCGGAGGGGCATATTCCTGCCTCTGGACTACTTTAATATTGTTACATGTTTAATTCTTATACTAGGTATTTTTTTCAACTTTCTGTATAACCCTTTGAGTAATAGGGCTTGACTCCGCTGTCTTTGGTGTTTCTTTGATGTTTTCTGAGTCTACTACAGGAAGTAGGAAGTGCTGGATGTTGGGACCCACAGCTTCAGAGTTGTGGGTTTTTAAGTAGCACAGATTAACACCTTCCAGTTAATCAGAACTTGCCATTGCTGATTCACAAACAGTCTCAGTATTTACCTGTAAACCATCCATACAGTAGCTCCTGGCTCTGCCTGACCCCCAGAATTTTTTTCCCCCGGTCCTGGTGCTTGAACTCGGGGCTTAGGTGCTGTCTCTGAGCCTCTTTGTGCTCAAGGCAAGTGCTCTACCACTTGAGCCACAGCACTACTTCTGGCATTTTCTGAGAAGTGTATTGGCAATAAAATACTCACAGAGTTTCCTGTTGGGGCTGGCTTTGAACTGTGATCCTCAGATCTGAGCCTTCTGAATAGCTAGGATTACAGGCCTGGGCCACTGGCGCCCAGCTTACCATGGACTTTTATGTTAATTAATCATGCACCATGGGCTTATTTCAGTAGACCTTTGTTGAAATACGTGTCTCTATACTGCCCATTCTTAGTATTTAGAAATTGTAACCTGAATTAGAAGTTTGTTCAGTATTGCTTAATGTCTTCTAATTCGTGAAAACTCCAGCCCTTTTTTAAATCTTGATTTGTGAAAATGGCACATATAAATATTAATTATCGTTTACATATTTCCTATTTTCATATAGTTTAAAATGCAAAGTTAGATTTATCTATCTTACAGTAACTTGATTTCCTCATAAACTGACTTAGGACCTTACATTTTGAAAATGACAGCAAATGATACTTTTTTGGCTTAATTTTATATTTCATCAAATTATTATCTTATACTGCCAGTGTACAGTGGAAATTCTTCTCACCCTTTCCCTTTTCTTACACCTTTTAGAAAAGGTCACCAACCTATACGTGTTCTTTTTTTTTTGGCCAGTCCTGGGCCTTGGACTCAGGGCCTGAGCACTGTCCCTGGCTTCTTCCGGCTCAAGGCTAGCACTCTGCCACTTGAGCCACAGCGCCGCTTCTGGCCGTTTTCTGTATATGTGGTGCTGGGGAATCGAACCTAGGGCCTCGTGTATCCGAGGCAGGCACTCTTGCCACTAGGCTATATCCCCAGCCCCCTCTTTTTTTTTGTAATTAATTGATTTATTTGTTGTCAAAGCGATGTACAGAGGGGTTACAGTTTCATACATAGGCAGTGAGTACATTTCTTACCAAACTTGTTACCTCCTCCCCCATCTTTCTCCCACCTTCTCCCCTTCCCAATTCCCCCCACCCCCGAGTTGTACAGTTGATGTATACCATAATGTCTCGTAAGTATTGCTGTTCCATTGGTTCATGTACTCTTTAAGGCCAAACTCTTCACCACCCTGTCACAGGCAAATTTCTAGTGACCTCTCCACCTATTATAACTATAATCCTTTTTTGGTGAATAAGTAATTTCCTCAGCCTAGAAGATAAACAGTAAACTGACACGGAATGGCAGAGAATTACGTGTTTTCTTCTCAAATATAACCCTCTCATTATTTTCCTGGTTCTTCCCTGCTATGTACATACCATCTCAAGGTGAATGTTCTGACTACACCTGGATCTACCCACCTTTCTAAGGCTGATAAAGGAGTAGTGATGTGTGTCTTTGCATGCCATCTGCTCATCGCAGCAGTTCCCAGCAACGCTTACCGCATTTGGAAAGTCGTTGCTTCTTCTGGGCTGTTTTGCTAAAGGGTTTGTCTCGTCCCCCATTTCCCTTCTCAGCTGCAACACCTTCCTCTGCTTTCCACGGTCCATCCGCCTTCTGCTTCTGATTCTGAGCGTGCTGGCCTCTCTTGCTCTGTGTGGTGCAGCCCGAGCTTCGGGGCTACGGCGTGCAGTCGGATCAGGGCTCTGCCCTCCCTTTCCACAGGCTAACCCACCCTCCCCCCCACACACACCTGCGGCCTCTCAGCCCTGCGGCTGCAGGATGGAGGGGGCCCCGGTTTCTGATGGGACGCTGGTTATGCCGGTCCTCACTGGCTCTAGCCCGCTACTTCCTTGGCCGTTTCGCTCGAGGATAGTACTCTACCACTGAAGCCACAGCTCCACTTTGGGCTTGTTTGGGGGAGGGGAAGGGGCTAATTGGAGATAAGCAAAGACCGTATTTCATGATGGTGGTAGGTTATTATTTTTTTTCTCCTTGGAACCAAAGTATATAAGGAGTAGTGAGAGGACGAAGATGAGGAAAGGCGAGTATTTGGAAGATACTTGGTTTTTGTCTTTAGCACGCAAGGTATCTAAAAAAGCCATAGTTGAGGAAATGAGGAAGTATTTTTATTTATTTATGTTTTGCTAGGCGGGGGGTGGATAGAAGTGGGGCTTGAACTCAGGGCCTCGTCCACTAACAAGCTAACCCACCTCCAGCCCTTAAATGCCATATTTTCCGCTACAAATCGGTTGGCTGTGTGGGGGAGCCTTTCAGAAACCTTAGGGTTTCGATATTTTGGGAAGGAAGAAATCAAAGAAACAGCCTTAAGCTTCAAACATGAAGTAAAACAATGGCCCAGAGAAAGCCCTCAGGATTCTTTTATAGCGTTATTCATGCCAAGCCAGGAAATGAATATATACTTCTGTCTGCTAAAAAAAAAAAAAAATCATCCTTAAAAAAACAAACTAGCATTTTCACTTAAAAGTGGAAAGCATGAAATGCATCCAAGTATCAACACACATAAAAATAACGCCGTGAAAATGTGGAAACTAAGAGCGAGATCTGTGGCAGAGGTGGTTGTGGAAGGAGCCTCGCTGTGTGAGAGAGAGGGGAGGGGAGAGGTGATACTGGGGTCCCCCACCCCTTCGGTGTCACCAGTGTGTCACCGTGGCGACCGGCGGCCACTGTGCTCGGGGCCTACACAACAGCCAGTCATCATTGCACGATCTGGAATCGGTGCCCAGACACATGCGGTGCTTGCCACCAAAACCAGACACCAGAAATGTACACATGTGGAACTGGGTAGAAGGGCTGGACTCACACGAGATCCTGAGTTCAAAACACCAGTACCACCAGGAAACATAAAAGAAAAAGAAACTCAGCCGTGATCTTGTTAAAGCACACTTTTTGTATGGACCCACCAATGTGGTGGTGTTCATTGCACGATTCCCTCCAGGGAACTCTGGAAACTTACAGTGTAAACATGAGTGTGTTCACGCACCCCTGTGATCATAGTCTATATTTGGCCATTGTATTAGTAAGCGCTGGTGGGTGTAGACATGCCCCGTGAATGTTTCTGGAGGTGACTTCTTATTAGATCTCTTAAAAGAACTCATGGGTACTCAAGTAAGTGATTCTGCAGAACAAACAACAAAACCCTCTTTGAATATATAAATTTCAGCGAAAAGATGGGGCCTGCTTTTGCTTCCATCTAGCTCCAAGATACTTATGCACATATATATGCAAGAACTGCCATCACCTGTGTCAGTGGTGTCAACAGTGACCACAGCCCCACCACCACCACCTGGAGTCTTGTTGGGGACATTTGATTCCACTGGGCACCTGTCCATCAACAGTGCCCTGCCTTTGATTCCAGGGCCGTACAGTTACCTTGCCTTCTCCTTGGGATTTTTCTTTCTCAGGTCTGAGTCACAAGCTTCATTTTCTGCTTACTCAAAAATGTTGGAGCCAGGTTCTGGTGACTCCTCCCTGTAATCCTTAGCTACTCAGAAGCCAGGTCTGAGGCTCACCCATTCACAATCATCCCCGGCCAGAAAAGTCCCATGAATCTCTCATCTCCCAGTTAACCACCAGGAAGTTGCAGTGCAGCCCAAGTGGTAGAGGAGGAACCCGCAATGGAAAAAGCCAAGCAAGAGTGTGAGGCCCTGAGTTCAAGCTCCAATAATGGCACCCCAAAAAATGTGTCAAAAATAGGAGTTAATCAGTTGATTGCTCGGAGATGACTGGTCATCACTGTGTTGTAATTTTAGTTTCCAAGGTCAGCTTGCCCTTGGAATCTCTCCAGTAGCTTCAGATGATGCTTACTTCACCAAGTGAGGCTGGCCGTACATTCTTCCATGCCTTTCTGTAGTGTGTGACAATTGTGGCTTAGTAGTAAGGGTGTCCCCTTCCACATTAATGACTCACAGGGCAGCAAAGATAAGGGCATGAAAGAAAGAGGGCACCCGGCACTCCCAGACATTCTCCTTAAGTAATGGGGAAACTAGAATGAGCTTGTTGGGGTTCAGTATTGTGATTTTACAATAGAATCCTTTCAAAACAAAAGCAGGTAATCAACGAGGAAGTTGTTGGGGATTTTTTTTTTTAAGGCACAGTTGATGTGTGGGCGAAAATAAGAATTTCAGCAGCAGTTGTTAAAGGTTCATTTATGTTTGTGAAGTGTAGTTTTAAAAAATATTGAGCATTCTCCAAAACCTTATGTTTCCTAGATTCAGGGTTCTTCACTTTATATGAAAGGGTAGATGTTTGCATCTCAGTGATTATTTATTCTAATGATCTAACATAGCTGTCTTTCAAGCTGTGCCAGAGAAGATGGAATTCTTACAAGAAAGTCTTAAATCCCGGTGAGCCCAAAACACTTCCCTGGTGGGGATAAACAAGGTGGCTAGTGTATCACTGCTATTTACAATTTTCTTTTTTTTTTGGCCAGTCGTGGGCCTTGGACTCAGGGCCTGAGCACTGTCCCTGGCTTCTTCCCGCTCAAGGCTAGCACTCTGCCACTTGAGCCACAGTGCCGCTTCTGGCCGTTTTCTGTATATGTGGTGCTGGGGAATCGAACCTAGGGCCTCATGTATCCGAGGCAGGCACTCTTGCCACTAGGCTATATCCCCAGCCCAATTTTCTTTTTTGAATAACCTCTTCTACCACTTGTCAATGTTGTGCCTCCTTAATGCAGCTGAAAACAGTGAAGAGAATATACAGTGTACACCAGCAAAATTACCTGTAATTCAACTACTGTAGCTGCTACCGTGAACATGCTGACCCAACAGGAATGCTAATTCATCCTAACTGGAACTTAAGTAAAGCTAAATACAAGCTGTTGTATGTGGTTTGAATATTCAGAGTAACTTAATCTGCACCAACCCTGTAATGTCAGACCTTTGTCATGACTACCAAACCAATGAGGAGACTGGCAGAGCGTGGTGAAATAGACCTGATACGGATGTCTATCCTTACGTGATTTATACTATAGGAATCTCACCTGGCAGTCCTGGAGACGCCATCCGGTTCTTCGGCTCTTCCTGCCCGTGCTCTTTACTTACAACTTGCTTAGAAGTGGCCCCTTAGCGGTCCCCTGCTTTCTTTTACCCCATTTGAGGCTGTGACATCTCCAGCCTGGTCCAGTCCGTCATTTCCTCCCAAGTGCTGATGGTCGTCCGCAGCAATTCACCTCACTGCAGAAGGAAACTCCACGAGGATGTGGACTCGGTCCTTCTGTGTCCGTAAGTGCCTGGAAGAGTGAGACCCATTCAGAGCATAGCTTAGTTCCTCCCTTCTTCCTCCACACCAGCGTGTGCAGATCCGTGTGTGAGGGTGTTCACTGATGGGTTGTGTAGCCCACAATCCACGCTGTCACTCCCCTCTTCCCACACGAACGTGAGAGTGGATTCCGTGTGGACAGACGCTTTCTACCCCCACCGCCCTCCCAGGACTCTTGATTTCACGATGTCATTTTCTTCCTAAGGAATGAGCTGAAGAAACCACACGGGATTTCTAATCACTCAGAGTGGATCCATCCACTACTGCCTTGTTTCTTAATTGCTGTAAATATGAAAATGACAGTTTTATGTATGGCAATACTTGGGAAACATTTACTGCTGCTTTCTCAGGACTCCACTCTGTGGGGAGAAAGCCCTGGATGGGTTTTGTTGTTGTTTTCTGTTTGTTTTTTTAATGACTGGCACTGTCAGCCCACCCAGTGGTCACCAAAGCCAACAGGAACCTTTGGTTGGTTGTTGTTGTTGTTTTACAGTCTCTCTAGTTGGTCCTTAATCCTAGTAGGTTTGGAACTGAAAATGTTCATAGCCTCCTCTTGTTTTTCTAAGAGAGATTGTCTTCATAAAGGCCAATACCATGTTTGTCAATTCTCCTTTATACTGTTTACTGTTTTAGAATTTGTATAAAACCCCAAGCATCACAAAACTCTGGCTGTCAACAGTGTTTCTTTGATTACCAAGAGCAAAAACCATCAGTGTGAGTAGTTTTGCAGCCCATCAATATTAAAATTGTTCAGGGGAGGGTAAAATGTTTTAGTGCATAAACTTACACAAAAACATTAACCAAAATTAGCGTAGATATGCTATGAGAGCAAGAAAATATTTTAAGTATCATGTAATTAACTGAACCAAGAAGAATCTTTTTTCACATTCTGTCCAGATTTTTTAAAAAATGAGTAATTGCTGTATGTCATAACCACTGTCTTTAATTTGGGAGTGAAACTCGGTTTGGATGAACTTGGTCACCTTGGGCTGTTGTATTTATCTTTGTGTGCCTCTCTGTATCTTAAAAGACAATCTTTCTGGGCACCAGTGGCTCATGCTAATAATCCTAACTACTCAGGAGGTGGAGAGCTGAGGATCCTAACTTAGAGTCAGCCTGGGCAGACAAATCTGAGCGACTCTTATCTCCACTTAATGAGAACAGAAGCCAGAAGTGGAAGTATGATTCAAGTGGTAGAGTCCTAATCTTGAGTGAAAAAGCTAAAACGGACATGAGGCCTTGAGTTCAGCTTCTGTTGACATGCACTGGCATGTATACACACATGCACACACCAAAAGAAAACTGTCTTGGAAAGAGATCATCATTTGCACCTCATTTGGGATCCAAAGAAGTCCGAAGATCCTGCCAAGGTTTCACCAGCCATGGCTGAACTTACATCTCCATACAGAACTTCAGTTTCCCTCTTCAGCCTCTGCCATTTTGGCTTTACAGTTAGGGCCTCAGAGCCTATCTAGAAATTGAGCACATGCTGAGGTTGAATTGTGGTCTGTAAGTCACTGGCTACGCGTCATGCTCCGAGCACACGCTCAGTGTCCATGAAGTGAACACAGCGTCTGAACCGTTGCTTCTTCCCCTTTACCCCTCTTCCCTTGGGAAGGGGTGTACCGATGTGTTCTTCCGACTGAGCACCTATTACCTTCCAGCCACAGTCCTCTTCCAGATTCAAAGGTCTGTAACCAAAGCATCGGTAGAGTCTCGAGTTTTCTGAACCCATTCACCTTTGGTGGCCTTGGTCTTGTCTCCTGTGTTAATAATGCATCTGTTTGTGAGGCAGCCGCCTGAGCTTTGTGAGGAGAGACTGCGCTTTTTCTCTCCCTCTCTCTGTGCAGAGTTAAATGAACCATACAGGAATTGAACCTATAACCTTGGCCTCATTAATTTACCTTCTGTAAAATTGCCTTCTGTAAATTCGTGTTCTACTGTAATGAGATTATGAGTGTGACTTCATTCATTCAGTAAATAGTCCCAACATTGGGCAGTGGCAGAGCACATGCCGCAGATAAGGCTTCTGCCCTCGGGGGCCCTGGGATCTGTGTACAGGTCACTGAAGCAAGGGCAGCACTGGCGTCCACTCAACGAGAGGGGCTCCCAGAAGGCAGAGAGGCTGGGAGAAGGGGAGCACAGCAGGACTCTTTCAGAGTGATGGGAGGGAGGGGACAGTCTTCTCTTATTGGTGGTGTTTACTAATTATACCTGAAGTCTCTGAACACGGGGCTAGTGCCATCAGAACTCTTCAGAAGGACAGGCAGGGCAGAAGAGGAGTGTGATGCATGGGTAGAGACACCAACGGGCAAATCCAGGCTCAGTTGCTGGTCTGCAGTTGAAAGAGATGAGGCGCTGAGGTTCAGTTTCATTTTGCAATATCACACAGTGATTGTTTTCATCTGGATTCCACAGCACGTCTGCTTCATGGTAGACTTTCTCTCTGACATCTGCATTTGAGCCAGCTCTGCAGTCGTCACTCTCTAGACAGTTCGATACAAACCACATTCCTGCAGCAGGGCCTCGGTCCTGAGGCCCGGTGGGTTCCACGGGGAATGTGGTCGCATCTGTTGACTCCTGTGCTCAGGGGTTGACTGGGTGGTGTGTTGGTTCGCCTTCTATCATGGTGGCCAAGACAGGCCACTTAAAAGAAGGAAATGGTGGATTTGGGCTATTGGTGTGAGAGGTTACGGTGAATCCTGGCAAGAGTTGACCTCTTGGTGGCCAGGAAACAGAGAGAGAGAAAGGAAGTGGGAGAGGAGGAGAATGGGTCTCAATATCTCCTTTAAGATCAACCCTCCCCCCCAACCCGGGGACCTGAGGTCCTCCCCAAGGCTCAACCTCCAAAGGCTTTCATCACCTCCCAGTAGAGCTAGCCACCAGCTGGAAATCGAGCCATCAGCCCGTGGACCTTGGTGGGATTCAAGATCCAAAGTAGAGCAGGTGGTGGTGCTGCGCACACAGTGGTGCACCGGGGGCAGACGCATGAGGAGCACAGCTGAACACTGTCTATGAGAAACAATAATCATAGTGAGGAAGATAGACAGTGCGCAGTGATGATCCTTTTTCTGTATCTCGGTAAAGAGCGGTGGAGCGGTCGGTCAGTGATGATGAATTCTCTAATGTGGGATCAGGCCGGGTGTGTTGGAGAGCCAGCAAGGAGCTCAGTGTTGTTCAAGAGGAGGAGACAAGGACAGAGGTTGGGGAAGACCAGAGGCCCAACTGTCAGGGAAAACCCTCGGATGGTTGTGAGCCAAGGAATGAGTGTTGGAGGGTCACTCTGGCTACAGTGGGAAGAGGGGAGATCCGCTAGGAACCGTCTGCAGAGTCCCGTATAAGAGGTGGGGACAGCATTGGAGGAGTGTGGTCCCAGAGGAGGTGGCGAGGGTGACCAGAACCAGACTGCCTGAGGAGGGGGACCATGGACAGACAGCATGGCAGACGGAGTCTGTCCTGGAAGAGAGGAGTCTGGGATGAGTCCTGGGATTTTAGCCTGCGCTTCAAGAAGAGAGTCACTGGATTTGTTGTCTATGCTGCTGCAACAGGGTAGCATACTGAAACTGGCTCAAACTGCAGGAGTTCCTTGCCTCTTAATTTCCAAAGCTGCAAGGCCAAGCTCATGATCAAGGTGCTGGCTGGCTTCGTTACTTCTGAGGTCCAGGCTGGAAAATCCATTTGACACCTCTCTCCTTCCTTCTGCTGATGTCTTGGAAATTTCTGGTGTTCTTTGGCCTCGAGGTGCACCACCCTCCCCCTGCCCGCCCTGCCCCAATCTCTGCCCCATCCAAACATGGTGATCTCCTTACGTGTGTTTGCGGGTTCCGGTTTCCCCTTTAGAAACCGATGCCAGTCATCTACCACACTAGTTTGACCTTGTTGGCCATGCAAAAGGCCCAGTGTCAAGTAAGATCACGTCATAAGGCACGTAGAGGTTAAGATGGCAGCCTCCAAGTTTGGGGGACACAGTTCAATCCCTAGTAGTTACCATTAACCAATGAAGAGGAAAGATCAGCAGCGATTGGGGACAGGATGACTTTTAGATATTAGACATCCAGATAGAGGTATCAGGTAGGGAGGGGTCTGGGGGCTTGGTCTAGAGATAAACATTGAGATGGCCCCAGAGATGGGTGATACTTAAAAACTAGCACTCAGTGAGATTGTCCAGAATGTGAGTCTTGAGTTGGAAAGGGGTTGAGTTCCGATGATTGAAGCTAAGAGGCCTGGGAAGTATTAGGACAAGACCAAGGCCCACAACAACATGCTCACTAAACCCCCGCATGTGCTGGTTGGTGTGGGAGGACCAGGGCATGCAAATGGTGGTTGTACACCGTATTCCAAATGTTTCTCTCTGAAGCCTGGGGCAGGCTTTGCCGGTATGCGGCAGAAGCCACTGGGGCTGAACTGGAATGTTTTGAACGCCATAAAGAAGTCAAAGGACACTCATAAAAGTCATAAAGAGCACTTTTCTCAGGAGGAGAAACCGTTTGCAGAACATTGTTTCAGCTGTGATTGAAGAAGTCAGTTTCTAGGAAGGCAGTCCGTCATGGCACAACGCCCCAAGCCACTCACTAGCTTGGTGAGAGGGGAGCTCAAGCATTTCAACTCGTTTAAAATATTATTAGGTGTTTATGTTACATGTTATATACGTGTGGGCCTGTGTATGTATGTATGTATGTATGTATACATCTATAGGTATGTGGTATTATATGTAAGTAGGATTGTACTGTGTTTTGTACGTGTGTACCTATGTGTAGGTATGCATATGTCTATATATCGATATGATTGCACTGTGGTTCAGCTAAATATGAAAAACACAAACTATGTCTGTGACATCACCGCTTTGGGCCCTTGCTGTGGCTCCCTCGAGTCCTTGTGTTCACCCCAAGGTGGAAGCGTGGATGTGAGAGTGGAGACAGCTCTTCCTGAAGTTTTCTGAACATGATCACCTCACTTTTTTCCCCCCTCTTTCTTCTGCCTTTTATCTACCTGCTGCATTGGAGCAAGTCTTTTCTGTCCCTTGTAGCCCTGCCCTTCCTAGGACGGACACTGAATCGCAGAGTACCTAGCTCCCTGCCACTGTGCACCATAGCGAATTCCCTGAGGCTCTGTGTCCCCGGGAACTTTGACCAAACTTTCCAGTATGCATTCCCTTACTACCTTGTACAGGACCTGTGGGAAGTGGTAGACAAGTGCATCTGGGCTATGACTTGAGCAGGAGCTGCTGCTTTGCCTGCTCTGTATACTGTACACTGAACGGAGCATGGGTCCCTGTTAGCATTACAGCGTTTTATACGGAATGTGTCACTGACACAGCGATGCATCAAATAGAGGGAGGAGATTTCTCTAAAGGAGGATGCAGATAGATGGTTACTTAAAAGAATCCTCGTGTCCCCTCTTCACAAAAATTAGTTTCCCAGAACCCTTTGGTTTCTTTCTTACCTTCGAAGAAACCTGAGGTAGATAGTTACCATAAATGTTCCGTGTCAGTTTTTTATATGGTCCTGTTAAACGAGGAGGTAAGATGAGGTACCTGAGACATACGAAAGATAGAAGGTAGCAGGGAGAAACGGGAGCTTGGAGAAGGGTAAGATTGCTGACTGTCAAGGCAAGAAAGCGTTCTTTTAAGGTATTGGCTTGTTTTGGACGGAGGAGTTAAAAATAAAAATAAAAACAGCTGTGGCACTACTGACATCTCTGGTCTTGAGTGTGAGTGGGGCGTGTTTCATTGCAGTGTACTTCGGAGATGCCCCAGCAGGAGGGCAGAGGGGTGTCACCGTGAGCCGCCCCGTCCCTTCCAGGTGCCCTGGCTGCGTTCTGGTGACGGCCTTACTCTCTGGTTTTGTCCGTTTTCTCCGCAGCCAGCAGAGTGGCTGAGCACCATGCTAGCCATGTGGTCTCCCTGGCCACCGGGCCTCTTCTTGAGAGCACTGGGGCGCGAACCAGCGTGACCCCATCCCCACTGTGGGGTGAGGGACGTTGCAGGGGGCGGAGGGGGAGTCTCTGGGGTTGATCCTGAGCCCAGCTGAACAGCGTATGAAATGTGCGGAACGGTACGGTCATGCGAATCTCCGTTTCTCCCACCAGCTCTACTCTACGAAGCGTCTCCACCGGATCCTCGAGACCTTCCAAAATCTGCCTGGTGTGTGGGGACGAGGCGTCGGGGTGCCACTACGGGGTGGTGACGTGCGGCAGCTGCAAGGTCTTCTTCAAGAGGGCCGTGGAAGGTAAATACTCACGTGGGTGTCGCTTTATTTCCTCCCCCCCCCCCCGCCCCCGGCCTGCACTCGCGCGCACAGCCCACGTGAACACACCGTTGGAAATGTCTCAAAAATGTGATTTGATGTCATCTCTTAGTAATGAATAGCACACATGTTTTATCTGCAAAACAAAACAAAAACTACCTGGATATTTCTCCACTGAGCCATATTCAATGTGAGGCACACAGTTCAGGATGACAGAAGAAAAAGTTTCAGTTGTTTTTCTTGTTTTGTCGCAGCTAACTTTCTTTTTTTCTTTTCAGTGAGACTTAGGCACAAACAACAGTGCCGTTGTAAACTTAATTTGCATGTTCTAAAACAGCAATTTTTTAGTAGACACATACCCAGAACACATCATCTCTGCCTTTTTCGTGTCTCCGTGTCAACCTTTGTGTTGGTGCAAACTAGAGCATTAGTACGGACGGAATTGGAATCCAGTGTGTCATTAAGTTGTGTTTGATCATTTTATCTACCAACTATTCCAGTAAGTTGGTTTCCAAATAAGTACATGCAATGAAAAATTGGAGGTTTACAATGTGTGTCCTTGACCACACTCTTTGCCTTCTCCTACCTCCTTTGCTTGTGAGTAGTTGATTAACATCAGACATAAGCCGGTGGTTTATTGAATGTGGAGAGTTTTCGCTCTTAGTGGAATTATTGTAAGCCAGGTGTGAAGGGACAGGTAGCTCAGGAAAATCCTACCTTCTCTCTCAGTCTTTTCATGCATACTGGGTCATAAAAGTAGAAATAAGTGAAGACTTGAGGGGACACCATTTGACATCCTTAATGTGTGTGTGTGTGCACACACATTGTGTGCCTTGTGTAGCTGTGTGCAGTACGTGTGGGTGTACGTGTCCGTGTATTTAAATTTGCTGAGTTCATTTTTTTGGTCCATTGTGATCTTTAGGCTCCTCCTTAGATTCTAATAGTGAATTCCCAGCGGTGGAGGGTAGAGGTTGCTGAGATGAGGGAAGTTAGTGAACACTGAAAAGAACTCACAATACCAAGCCAAGGAAACATCGCCAGAGAGCCCAGAGGCCCAAGCTGCCTAAAGCATTATTCTCCCAAGCTGGTTGTTCTGAAGTATGCCATACTTGCTCAGTGGTGACTTTTTGGAGACTATATATTTTTTGAAGTATAAATCATATTCTTTCCATTTTGCTTAATGGATGTATAGGTATACTTCCTTTCTTCTTAAACATTTAATATAGAAACACTGAGAACGCTTTTCCAGACTACCTCATTTGCCAGTAATGTCAGTGAACAACCCAATTCTTGAAGTTTGTACATGAGAGTTCATAGTTTTCGTTTCAACCTTGAATTATTTGTTTGCCTTAGAGGTTTCGGGACCTTTTTGTCTTAAAAATATAAGGAATATGTGTATAATATTTTAAATTCAGTTTCTCCCTGGTGGTGGAAGTTGTTCTGGCTTGAGAATCAGAAGACGATTTCTCTCGCTGACAGCACTCACTAGGTGTGAGGTTGAGGTAGGTCACCGAGCTAAGCGGCTACCTCCATTTATTTGTAAAACAAATAAATAAGTACATAAATGCAGTGTTGCCTTTGTTCACAGAGCCGGAGAACGTTACACGGTGGTATAGTGTAGGTGTACCTTCCATAAATTTTAATACGGCATCAGAATATGGGGTCATTGCTCCCCTCTGAGACGTGCTCGAGGTCCCAGATGGCATAAACCACGTACCGCCCCGTGAGCTCCTCAGAGCTCAGTCCTACTACAGTTTTCTTCATCACATCTCCATGTTTCCTGTGACGGGCTAGATTGTCCTTAGACCTGTCCCTAGACCTAGATCTTTCTAGAATTGCACTTCCCAAAGGAACGACAAGCTTCCTCTTCCTTCCGGGACTCGCACGGCCGGCAAGGTACTGAGAGCCACCAGCCAGACTTGTTACTCCTCTGCCACCTCAGCAACGTGGACTTCCTCCTTCAGGATCTCGCAAGACCGCAGATAGTATCACCACCAAATAAATGATGAACCCTGTGGCATACGAACGACAAGGTTAAAAGCACTTCCCCCAGATCAGTACACTATTGATGGAAAACTACCTCGAAGATTTATGCAGGCCTTGTGACATCTAATCTGTAACTTCCCATTCTCGCCTGAGATTGTGCCCACTGGGTCTTGCTCCAACTGTAAAATGCTGTTACTTCATCTCCTGGGTATATTTCATGTGGTGATCTCTCAATGAGCGAGCTGACTTTAGGCTCAGCATAGTATTTTATAACCTAATTTCCTTTTTAGAAACCTGGTGTATGAGAAGTGTCTGGAAGACACAGCTACCACAAATCACCAAATAGTTACAAAGTTGTAAAAGAGGTAGAGAGTTCATTATCATGTAGAGTCAACCGGGTTTCTATTATTGTAAGCAGTCGGTTAGGCGGAAGAGGCCTAACCTCTTGGTAAGGTCAGCTACATCTCATCATGTCCCAGATGTTTTGTGGGAAGCAGGATAATGACAAGTGCAGTTCTTGAAGTGAGGTTGCTGTAAGGATAGCATTGGAAAGCCAGGCATGTTGATACATGTCTAGAATCTCAGCTATGCAAGAGGCAGAGATTGGGAGGATCACAGCCCGAAGCCAACCCAGGGGAAAATGGTGAAACTTCTGTCTGAAATAAGCCAGCTGCCATGCCTCAAGAGTCTCGCTGTCTTGACCCCACGCTGTCCCTGTGTACGAGGTGGGCACCTCTTCAGCAAGAAGGCAGAGCAGGGGAGGCGTGATGGGCAGGGGGTATGGGGCCAGGGATGGGCGAAAGAGAAGGCAGCAGTTCTGTGGAAGTGAGGCAGGTCAGGCTGGAGTTGGTACACTAACTCAGATACAGCTAGCAATATCAAATGAAGTCATCGACAGAGCCAGGAAATGACAAAAATCTGTTATCAGAGGTCTCCGGTGAGTAATGCAAACTCAGGTCTCCAGGGGTCCCGGATTCTGGGTGCCAGGTCTGAAGGTCACCTGGCAGCGCCCACCCTCCCCCGGCAGCAGGGAAGCGGGGACCACCTCACAGTCTTCTCATGAAACACTTGAAAGACTGCCTTGTTGGGGTTTGTCCTTCTCTCAGAGTTAAAAGTCAGGTAACCGCATTCTTTCTAATGATTTACTATAAGAGCTTAAATAAATATCTACCCAGTTGGTCATATCTATGATTTTTTTTTAAAGAACTCTTTTCTTCCTTGAGTAAACATATGGCAAATGTCCGCCTGATTTTTTGATATCCCTTCAATCGGTTGCTATGGAAACACACAGAGTCGTGACATCTAGGCCACTCTGGAAGGTGAAGAGAGCCTTCTGGAAGCATTGACCCGCCCCCCGCCAACTGAATATAGAAGATTTGACTTGGCAATGTGGAGAGGGGGTGAGGACAAGATGTCTCCATGGGGTGAGGTTTCAAAATGTGGGTGGATAAGCGGACTGGGAGCAGGACCTGGATTCCAGGGAACAGCCTGAGCTCACCCTGAGGCAGGACTGACTCCCACCAGGCCTCCCATAGCCGGATGGGGAGATGGACAGACTCCCGCAAGGCCTCCTACGGCCCGGTGGGGAGCTCAGTCCTCCACTGAGGATCTGGCTGGGGCCACATATGTTTCCTGAGATGGGTGAAGCCCAGTGATTGTTCTCTACCCTTCCGGCAAGAGATGACCCTGGTCAGAACCTAACGAGTGCATTGACACTCGCAGCCCAATGTCGGGACAAAGAAGTCAAATGGGGATTATTCCTCAAGAGTGGCTCTGGTGCCCTTTGAAGCCCGAGTGCTGGCATTGCCGGGGACCAGTGGCTCACGCCTGTAACCTAGCTGCTCAGGAGGCTGAGATGGAAGGATCCCAAAGCCAGCCTGGGCGGGGAAGTCCCTGAGATTCTGATCACCACCAAATAACCACCAAAACCCAGAGCTATGGCTCAAGAGATAGAGCACCAAACTTGAGTGTAAATATTAAGGGATAATGCCCAGGTCCTGAGTTTAAACTGCAGTACACACACACACACACACACACACACACACACACACACATACACACACACACACACACACAGATTGTTCCCACAAAGCAGGAACCACTTAGGATCATAGGAGGAAAGAGTCACTCTCCAAAATTCACTTAGTCCCTACTGAATGTCAGACATTATACTAAATAAGCAAATACAGGGCCGGCTCAGGCTAGGAGCAAGTAAACAAAATAGGTACATGAGGTATTTACCAAATACATGAAATATCAACAGCTCCTATAGAACAAAAAAACAACACTGCAAAGATAAAGGGACAGAGTGGCTTTGGTTTAGGATGAGTTTGAGACGTCTGTGGGAATGTTTGTGTGTGTGTCCTACAGGAAGTGGAGTGTGGGATCTGTACCTTGGGGAATAAAGCGAGGTTGAAAGTCAAGATCTGGGATTTGAGCTAGGCACTGGTGGCTCATGCCTGTAATCCTAGCTACTCAGAAGGTTGAGATCTGAGGATTGAGATTCAAGCCTACCCACGCAGGAAAATCTACGAGACTCTTATCTCCAATTGACCACCAGAAAACCAGAAGTGGCACTGTGGCTCAAAGTGATAGTGCAATAGCTTTGAGCGGAAAATGCTCAGGGATAGTGCCCAGGCCCTGAGTTCAAGCCCCACAGCCAACCAAAGAAACATATCTGGGACTTACCATCTGTGAATGAAGAGGTAATTGCTCCAGGCATACATACTTAGAGACTCAGTGAGTGAGCCAAGGACAGGACCTCAGACAGCATGAACAAAGGATAGAGAGTATGTGTGGTGTCACAGTCATGTGGGTCATTTCCCTCTCATTCATCCTCCGAGTTATAACAAAAAAGGTTTGGTTATTTGGTATCTGATGACTCAGATCTTTACCAAATTTCAACCATGATGGAACCTTGGAAATTTTTGGTCTATGTTTTTGTTTCTTTATTCATCATTGTGCTTTGGTTGTTAACCAGGTCCAGATTCCCAACCCAAGTATGCTATTGGAGGGGTTTTGATTTGCAGAACAGTCTAGAGGCAATCCCCAGCCTGTCCCGGCCACTCTGGCAGGATTGGTCGGGTGCTTGAGAGCTGACCTGTAGGGCTCACCCTGGTTCCTGACTCTGTGCCATTTATTGGTTTCTCTGTAGCAGAAAATACTTCAGAGCCATCTATTAGAGAATGACTTGATATAGGGATGTGAGAGCCAGAGTAAATTAGTGTTATTCAAAGAGCACTTCTTCTAGTTTACAAGTTTTAAATCAAGGTGCACTTCATGTGGTAAATTTGAAAAGTAGAAATCCAGGAGCATGGAAAGTAATTTTCAAAGTTATTCCCCATGGTTATGTGTTGGTTTACGACCCATCGTGTATTAGAATAACATCCAAGCAGCTCCCGGATTTCCCTAAGTTCAAATGAAATTTCAAGTAATGAAACAACAAGAATAAGAGGAGCAGAGACAAAGGAGAAGACAGAAAAACGTACAGCCAGAAATGGGGGGGGGGGGGGGGCGGGGTGAGAAAGAGAATGTTTGCCCTGAGGTCTTGGTAAAGGCTAGCTCAGAACTTTCTAAAAGCTAACCCCAAAACAATGGTGTCATCTGACCCACTGTGTTCTCAAAAATGTGATCATTCTGTGGAATACCAGCTCATGTACCCTGCTGGAGTTCACCACAGCACCAAGATGCATTCTGGCAATGACTCTCGCATAGGTTTCCCAGTTGCCGGACCTGAGCAGAAGTCAAAGATCCGAAGATTCGGTCACGTTCGGCTTCGTTCCGGGAAGGCCGTTCTCCTGACCGTGTGCTGAGCTTGATAGGCTACATCATCTCGTTTTTTATCACACATAGGAAATGAAATACAGGAAGCTAAAAATTTTAAATAAAGCTTTAGATGAATATCAAGACAGTAAAGAGGTACTTCCGGATAGTCGGGGTAATTTTTTTCTTTAAATAGGAAGTTCATTTCTGAAGGAAAAATAGAGATTACCCTTTTTTTTCCCATTAAGCAACAGAAATTCAAATTAGAGTTTCAACTTGGAATGGCTTGGAATTAATTATTTAGAGGGTATGGCAAGATAACTATTAAATTATAATGTGCTCTTCCTAAGTATTCTACAGCCAAGAGGTGTTCCTTTCCTTTTTTGATGGGCAAAAATAGTTGGTCTGTGATGTAATTCTGAGAGGCAGGCTAGCTTATGTGTTAGGTACATACAGAATATCTGGGTTTTATGGGGTTCAAATCCCATCTCTGCCACTTCCTCCCCACTGGGTAGACAGCCTACTGATTGATGTCTCCTCTACCTCAGTCTACCTGTTTCATAGGTGGATAATTCCTCGGCAGGAGTGAGAAATTAACCTTATCTCTCCGGATAAAGACCTTTAGTCTCACACCTCTAACAAGTCTTTAAATCATTGAAATTTGACCCTTACAACTCTTTGTGATATATGGAATTTACTCATTGGTTAGTAAAAGCAAGAAATAATGCAAAAGGTGGAACACTATAAATTTAGAAGGGCATCCTCACATATCAACAAGAATTCCAGTCAGTTAGAGGTTGGGAGTGATGGCACATCCCTATAATTCCCGCAGCTAGGGAGATGAAGGACCATGGGATTTGAAGCCAGCCCAAGTGGTCCGTGAGATCCTGGTGCCAGAAACAAAAATCAAAGGGGCTAGGGGAGTGTCCTAAGTGCAGAGTGCTTACGTAATACACATAGGGTCTTGGGGTTCAGTGCCCAGTTTGAGGGGGAGGGCACATGAGGAAAGCACTAAGAGCAAGTAGAAGTAGAAGATAGGGTGAGGATGTTAGGTTTTCCTTCGATACAAATTCATTCTGTGGACTACACTGTCAATATAGTGGAGGTGCACTCAAGTATTGGTTGTTTCAATGGATTCCAAACTATAGACTTTGTAGGATGGGGGGAGTCCTTCCTCCAGATGCCTTCCTGTGATCCATCTCCTTCAGTTCAGAGGGAAGGACTGAAGGTTGTTGAGCTTGATGATCCCTACCACCCACTTGGACTGGTCATTCACAGTCTGCACGTTCCCGATGTTCCCCGGCGATTCGAACCTTTCCTCTCGATACCTGTCCTGTGAGATGCCATAGACTAAAGACCTCACCATCATAAAGAAATATACGGAATGACACAACCCACTCCAAGACTGAGCAAATAATTGTATGTCTGCTGCTTCTTCTGTAAGCAAAAGGAAACCCGTCTTGGGCCCTGCCCCACTCAGAGTTACAAAGTTAAAAATTAGTACTCCTATGTTGAAGCCATTTTGGAAACAACAGAAGTTAGCTTTATGGATCGCCCATGTAAAGACATTTTTCCCTTCTCCAGAATTTAGTCTGTTTTCAGTAAAATACGGACTATTTACACCGTAGCTGCTTAATGTACAATGCTAACTATTTGTTGTGAAGGAGGACAAGAATTGTTTTAAATTTATTCTTATTGGGAGGGTGATATACAAAAGGGTCACAGTTACATACGTCTAGTAATGAGTACATTTCTTTTATTCACCTCTTCCCTAATTTTCTCCCGGTTCCCCCCCCCCCCGCCCCAGCCACCCACCTCCCCCACAAGTTGTGCAGTTCATTGTCAGCATAGTGTCTAGTGAGTGTCACTGCTGCACTTGGTCACCCTTTGGCCCACCCTTTCTGTGCCCCCCTTACCCTCCCCCAAACAGATAACCTCACATACCCGACAAAAAGTATAGAAATTAAAAACATTGACAAAGAAGGGGGAGGAAGCAAAAACAAAAGCAAGCAAAAAAAAAAATCCTTATTTCACTTTCTTGGCATTCATTTCGATAAACATCATCTTATAGGATCATTTTTTAAAATTATAAGTAAAGCATAGTTTTTACGCTCTCTTATAGATCTTAATTTAGAAGATCCCAACTATATCCTACTTCCCTCTGTTTTATCTTTCACCATACAGGATTTCTTAAATGCACTGCATTTCGCCCTTGTCCCCAAGTCTTGCCGAATGGCTTCAGTGGGAAACCAGGTCGATTGCTTTTCCGTCGCTTTCCTTGTGGCCCCTTAGCTCCGCGGTCTATCCCAGCTCACCCGGTCTACACAGGCCACTCCATGCAGAACTGCATTAGTACTGACACTAGCGTTGCTTGTTTTTCACCCTACAGTGTGAGCTGAAGTGACGCCCACAAAAGGATAGGGAGAGGAGAGCATGGGTAGACACGTCTCTCCATCTGGAATGAAAATCCCTAATAGATGCAGTTCTTAGAGAAATGTCATTAAGTGACAGGAGACTTTTTATTTTGAACTCCTATTTTGTTGGGGATTTTTTTTTGAGTTTAGTGTCATTTGTGGCATGTCTGATTCAGATTTTTTTTTTTAATTTGAGTTACTGCCATTGGCAGCATTTAAAATTCAGTATATTTTTGTGGCATCTTGAAAATACTGAAAGAGCGAGCCGACTTTATCTAATTTAACCAGCGTATCAAGGAAGAGCGCTGTGTGCGTGGCTCAGGTCTAGTCTTAACCTTCTATCAAAGCGGGGTCCTGAGCATGGAGGATGAAGCCAGAAGGCACTGCTGAGACTGTAAAGCGAGAAGGAAGGTATCGCCCTGGTACCACTGGAGATAAAGTAGTCACTGGAGATGGGAGTTGCCCTGAGCACAGGGTGCATCCCAGAAGAGAGGAGGAGCCATCCTAGCAGGCTTGCGGTAAGCGCCGGAGTGCGTTCCCATGAACTAAAAGGTGCAGGGATCTCAGGTGCCACACTTGGCTTTATTTTGAGCAGCGTGGGTATTCGTTTAATCGTCTCCTGTATTGGGACAATTATCTATAAACCGGTATACTTCTACGGAGCCTTCGGAATGAATGCTACTACTTCCCTTCATCAAGGAAGTACAATTCATGTTGAAATCACATTGGCCCGGGGAAGATTTTTTTTTTTCTTTCCACACAATTTCTCACTACTGAATGCAGTTCACTAGGCAGAAAATTGGGGTGTTCAGAGGCTGGTAACTATTTTCTTTATCAGACTGAATTGTAATTTATAGCAGGGACCCCACGGGGAAGAGATGTGAACAAAAAAGAAATTCTTTTAATAGGAAAAATTAACTTCTATTGAGTTGTGAACACATTCTCTGTAAAACAAACTAGCAAATGATTGCATTTGAAAATTTACTGGAAAAACTGAGTGTATTTTATTTCCCATACAGAAAAACCCATCAGAAATGTAACATGATTATGTTTCTTCATTTATGTAGGGGGAAAAAAAAGAGTAGAACTTACTTTCTCTTTACTGAAAGATATTGTATAAGTATGAATGATGCCTTTTTTCTTCTTTGTTATATCTATCCAGTTTGATTGGAATTATATTTAAAAGGGATTCTAATAAAAAAAGAGTATTAATAGACACTAACACAACCGTGGTTTTTAAAAGAAAAGTAGATTAAGAGATGCAGAAATAGCATTATTAAGTGCTTTTTTGCATTTCTGCAAATTACCTTTTTAAATCTTTTTCAATTAAAAAAAAAACTCATCCAAGTAGGAGTTCTTTGAAGATTCCCAGTTGCTCAGTGGATTCAAGAAGAATGTGATTTCAGATACCTGCGGATGTAGTATTTTCACCAAATTATATATTTTTAAATACTTAACTCTCTTTGGATAATCTTTTGTAGTCACAAGTATATTTACAAGTTAAGCTGAAACACTGGTTAGCACTTGTAGTACTTTTTTCCTTTAGCGATTGATTACATCCCTTTAGATGGCTCGGATTTTGTTGTTGTTGCTGTTGTGGCTTTAGGGAAAACAATAGTAAAGGCAACAGCACAGAGAGAAATGTGTATTCAAGGAGCAGTCATGCTGAGACTGGTGTTGATTTTGTTTCTTTTGTTGGTACTGAGCTTTGTAGGCCAGGCCTTGCATTTGTTCAGCTTTTTTTGTTTGACTGGATCTCTACCACCCGAGCCATGCCTCCAGTTCTACATTTTTTTTTGCTAGTTATTATGGCGATGAGGTCTCCCAGATCTCAGCCTTGTGAGGTTCCAGGACTGGGGTATGAACCACCAGTACTCAGCCACCCTTAGTTTCGAAGGGATAGGAACTGCCTACTGTTTTAAAACCTCAGTACTGCATTCCCTGTTCTTTCTTCCAAAAGTGTTGGTTTTTGTTTTTTGTTTTTTTAATAAAAGACATTCTCATCTTAGGACTGCACAAGTAGAATTTTGGTAAAATTTTGTTTCAAGTTAGAATTGAAATTACTCTTTTTAGAAAAATTACAGTTGAGGACTTTTGAACTGTGCCCACATCTAGCCTCCTGCAGTGACTCTTGTCTACAAAATAATATCACAGCTTTTAATGTCATTCATCACCCTATTTGATAATAAAACAGCCATTTGAACAATAGGAAAGCTGCTTGCGCTAGGCCTACATACAATTTCATTTCTTTTCCCTCGCCAGGGTTCAAAGCTGCCCCTTACTGGTTTCAAATACACATTTTTATATTTAGTGTGGGGGGGAAGGGGCCGGGTGGAGATGGAGTCTGTCACACAAAATCATTGTTCTTTAGACATTCTATATACCATTCCATCAAGGAAACGCCTAGAGCACTTTATACATTCTAGGCTGCATGTCCAGTCTGACAAATGCTAAGAACACTGAGAGTAGTCGTCATTTCCTTAATGGCCACGATGTGGAAGGACCCAGGCATGACGATGAGCTCCATCTCACCTGATCTTAATTGTACAGTTGGAGTCAGGGGAGAGGATCAAAGGCCCCGTGACATGTGAATGAAATAAGACAAAGAGAGTTTGGACACAAACGCTTAACCACTAAAAAACTGGCGATGGAAGTACAGAGCAAGTGGAGGAGTGCCCAGCCCTGAAGCAAGAACCAGAAAATCCTGAGTTCTAGCTCCAGTATGGGTACACACACAAAACAAAAGCAGACCCTACAGACATCCTGGCAGGCTGAGCTCAGGCCTGATGGGCTTGAACGTGGGACAAACCACACAGCATACTCCCATAGGCTGATGTAGTGTGTGTGTGTGTGTGTGTGTGTGTGTGTGTGTGTGTTTACACTTGCCAATACTTGCAGTTAAGTGACTGGAGTGAGACTGGATACGTAGAAACTGATGAAAATCTGACTCCAATGTCCTCTTTTTTAAGGAAACATATTCCCTAAATGTACATAAATGCCTGTCATGTCAGAGCTACTTATTTTACTTAAATGGTAAAAGTCTAGAAGTATGGAAGAAACCTGTCATCCAATGCATTAACCTTCTTACAAGGTTTGGGGATGGTGTCTTAAGAGCATTTCTTCCCCAGCTGGATTCAAACTGTGGTCTGCCAGATCTCAGCCTTTTTTTTTTTTTTTTGGCCAGTCCTGGGCCTTGGACTCAGGGCCTGAGCACTGTCCCTGGCTTCTTCCCGCTCAAGGCTAGCACTCTGCCACTTGAGCCACAGCGCCACTTCTGGCCATTTTCTATATATGTGGTGCTGGGGAATTGAACCTATGGCTTCATGTATACGAGACAAGCACTCTTGCCACTAGGCCATATTCCCAGCCCCCAGACATGATTTTTGACTTGACATTTTGTCAAGTTACTTAATGTGGAAATCTAAATATCTGAACTTTATCACACTAGCACTTCACTCACAAACCTCAGCTTCTTGTACCTGAGAACTGTTTTTCTTTACTTTATAATTGACTTTTAAACTTCCCACAATAAAAGACAGATGATTTGGTGATAAACCTGAGGTGGGTAGGCAGTTGTTTTTTGTTTTTTTAATAAGTAGTCCATTTCCTAGCTTGTACAAGAAAATGTTTTCTCTAAAGCTTTAGAAACACAGAATGAGGAAGTCAAAACAATGCCTCCCTTTAGGCAATGTGGAGAATTACATGAGAGTCAGTTTGTGTTATGAGGTTCACTGTTCTTGTCCAGGAAATTCAAGGCCCATAGGAGTGATGTAAATATATGTGTGGCAGATTGCTCCTCTGGGGCACGTACTCTAGTGGGCAGATGGTGGTTCTCAGAGGACACTGGGCATCTACCTGCACATGTCCTTAAGAGTGTTCCCCTACCAAGGTGTCTGGAGCCAATGAGGAATTCAACTTTAACAAGGAAGCTAGATTGCTTTCCAAAGGTGGCAATGATTCACATTACCACCAGTAGCATATTTGAAGACCTTTGCTCCAACCCCACCCCCCAGCAGGCAACACTTTATCTTATGCTGTTTGGTAACCGTATATCACAGTTGCTTTTTGTTTTTTAATGGTAGATAGATAACACATAGAGTAGAATTTACCATTCAGTGGCATTAAGTTCAGTCACCAGGCTTCTCCTTCCCAAGTGCAAAGGAGAATCTATTTGTTGCATGTGTATCTCCACCACCTAGATGAGAGACAACTGGTCAACCTGAAGGAAAATAAAGGAGTGGTGGATTGACTGAGTTCCTCACAAGTGGGTAACAGAGCAGAAAGTCTGCTTTACACAGCCTCCTGGCAGCCAAGACAGGCAGATATAAGACTTTATTCCCAGACTTTAGTCCTACATTATTGGAGTGAATAGAAAAGTGTGTTGAAAAGCCAAACTCCTAGGTCCAGAGCAGGAAGGGCTGAGGGCTGCCCCTCCCTCCTTTCCAGCACAGCCTGTGTCACTTGTAGGGTCTTCCAGAGGAAGCCCGCCTCTCCCAGAAGTTGGAGCCATTCCAACTTATCCCCATCCCTGCTGTTTGATTCCTGTGTGGCCTTCCTTCATCCTGGCCCATCATCCTGAAGTATCTGTCCCTGGTCATTGAAGAGGTGGCAGTTTCTGGGAAGATCGTTGGACTCTTGTATTCCTGGTACTTGAACTTGGCCCCTGGCAAGTTTTACCACAATCTATCACCTTTGCCTGTGTACTTCTTCCCGCTGGACCTGTGTGGAAAGCAGCAAGCGAGTCTGCCTTTCCTTCCTCCAAGGAACCCAGAACCTAGTCATTGCAGGAGAATGGATACTGAATGAGCCTTAAGCTCAGATACCTGATCTCTTCAGAAATCATGTGTAAATGCCAGGCAGTTGTTAAATAGCTGTCTCGTATCCAACCTTAGAGAATGCAATATTTTAAAATTGAACAATGGGAGAAAGCGGAAACTTCTTATCTTTTGAATTGAATCCCTGTGGTGCCTTGTAATTCAACATCTAATGATAGTCTTTTGATACAATTTATATCTATTACTATTTTTAAGTCACTCTCCCAGTTTCTGATATCTTACTCCAGTCTCATTTCTTTGTGAGGCAAAATGACATTTTTTTTGTTGCAGTTGTGACCCATGTTAGTCAGTTTGTCCAGTTCTTTTGCATTCCTACAGATGGCATTGAAAAGCTCAAGTCATTTTCTACTTATAGGATCAGTCCAATTGTACATTTCAGCTGAGGAAAAACACTGTTTTGGCTTTGGAAAACAAACAGCAAAGATTAACTCAAGTGTCATTTCCATCTGTGATTTCACAGAATTTCCTGTTTTGTTTTTTTTAAGGATGGATACATTTGAAAGTAGAATTTCTAATTGTGCATAATAAAAATATGAAATAATATTAATCATCTCAGAAGTGGCAAGTCAGGTAAAAGGATGATTTTTGATGGTTTGCTCAAACACTTTGCTCTAAGTAGTAGAAATGATGCTGCAAGTTTTGGATTTAGTCCCCAGTAGTTTCTGAATTTCTCCTGGTGATCTTTTCTATCAATGAAGTAAATTGTCAGAACCAGTATTTAGCTTGGTATCATCTTGATATTAGATTATTTAAATACATGATGTTAATAGTTTGGGGATTCCATTCAGAAATAGTTTAACTTGTTTCTTGAGAAAGAAATTCACAAGGCTATCTACCATCCACCTATTGCCGTTTGTTTTATGCCACGTACTTTAATGTGTAATTTATTTTTAGATGTAAATCATTCTGGCTTCCCTGTAAAAAATTAAAAAAGCAATAAAAAAATCCCCATTTTGTTTTTGGGCAGTACTCCAAACTTATAAAATTATTGGAGCGCTGCAGAATGTAAATTCATTTAGTTGGACTAATAAGTTCATAAAATTGTGCCATACTTTGTGATAATCTTCTTCCCAAAGTAGAAAATCCTTCTGCTTTATGAATTCCAGCTGTTTTTAATTTTTGAGTTAGAGTTGGGCTTTAGCCTTCATGGACTGAAGTGCTGCTGAGAAATTTAATTATATCTATAGTATAAGGAGACCTTAAAGGAAATGGAAATCTTTAAGTTCTGAGTATCTGAGTGATGTGAGTTATTTTGAGAAACACTTTCAGACCCCCTGCTTTTCTCTTCAGGAGAATGCACACTGTTTTTGGGTTTTGTAGTGATGATGGTTTTGGAAGGAAGTGTTTCCTCGTCTTCTTTGGAGTAGAATGTTTCCCCCAAAATTTGGGTTTGGTGTTGTCCTAACTGTCATATTCTCATAAACATAATTCTCATATATATAACATGATATTCATATGAGATATATTACATAATATATGTGATAAGTGATATACATATTATGTAATGTACATTTTATAGTACATATACACTAATAATTATATGCAATGATACAGTAATATATAGCATATGTTATAAATACTATATAATATTACACAGATAATATACTATAATAGTACAAATTGCGTAATATGTACAATATTATATGTACAAATATTATATACTGTGCAAGATTATATACTATACTACTTTATATTATATATGATATATAATACAATCATATTAATATTTAATATATACCATATGATATCACATAATATATGTACTACATGGTATTATATATTATATGCTATGTAATATATGTATTCATCACACCAATATTATTTTAGTATAGTTCATTATCATTCATAGTTGAGTGACACTTATTCTAAATGAACGTAAGTTTGTCAAGGACACGAAGGTAAAATGATCTCAGCTCATGGATGAGATTATAAAGGAGATTCATGTTAGCTTTCTTAGCAGAAAGTAGATACAGATAGTCAAAAAAGTTTCATGAGTTACTCAACACTTGATTATAAAAAGGTGATTTTTGCCCCATGAAGGCCAGTGTAAGTGCTCTGAGCACACTAAAGGGAGACTAGGCTGCGCTGTGTTCACTTTGTTAGGGGCATTTCAGACTTAAAATATATCCAACTTTCAATGAGTCTGCTAGGATACAACCCTGTCGTCAATCATGAAACCATCTGCAAAATGGAGTACTATTCTGTAATGAACAAGAGTGAACTACTGATACATACAACAAGAGGGTGAATTTTAAAACTTTGTTGAGTGAAAAAGGTCAGACTTCCTGAAATACTTCCTGTAGGTGTTCCTTTATGGGAACTTCTGGCAAAACAAAAAACTATAGTGCTTAAAACAAGAACAGAGGTGCCTAATGGAAGATTTTGCAGTAATGAAAATACTCTTTTTTTTTTAACTTGGTGGATTTACATGTTTACCCAGACTTGCTGAATTTTCTAGTAAGTCCTATCTCAGTAAAACAACAGACCTAGGCATGGAGTATATTGCTTGGTATTAAATAAGCTCTGAATTGAAGTTCAGAGAGTTAAACGCTGGTCTATGTTGGGTAGATGCCCGAAGGTATTTTATTGTGTAGTCATATCTATTGAAATATGTCTCTGAAAACACATAAAGGCTTATATTTCTCTAACTTCGTTGTTCTCTGTGTAGGGCTTGACTCAGTACCTGGGCTCTGTCCCTGAGCCTCTTTGTGCTCAAGGCTAGTGCTTTACTTCTTGAGCCACAGCACCACTTCCTTCTCTAAATTTTTACTAATATATATTCTGTTATGGGTCATAGACATCTAAAAATGTCTACTGGTGAGTAATTTCTCTGTAAAGCTAAGACACATATTAATAACCAATAAAATCCTTGTCAAAGGATGAACATGACCCGGCAAGTCATACAGCAAAAAGCCTATGCAGGCGTTTAGCTCCTTAAAGGAGTGCATTTGTTACGATAAAGCTTATTTCCTCTTTTCTTTTATTCTTCAGAGACATTTTTTTCTTGCAATTGAGTAGATTTGTTTCCAGTATGGAAGAGATATTGAAATTTTTTCTTTTCAAAAGAGCTCTAATTACTTCGAAATTAGTCCCATTTTAATATTCACCAATTCTGTGTAGTTCATTAGGAGATGACGGGAATTAATATTTCCTAAATGAATATTTGCACCAATTTCAGCAGAGAGAAATTAAGCTACAGAATTCATAACATTGCTATGTAAACAAAATCCAAGCGATGAGGCCATTTATGTTTTTCTGTCTTTTGAGGCATGCTTTCATCAGATGAATCATAGTGGCAAATATGAATTCATGTTTCCTGATGTGTTGATGGGTAGCTTTTTGTTTTTATAAACTCACACAGCATTTGATAGGCTACCATTCATCGGAAAGACCCTGTCAAATGATCAAACTCAACCTGCTTGCCATACTTCACCGAGAACCACATAGATTTGGTGTTGGGATTCTCTAGAATTTTCTGTCATCTGGTGTTTCCTGTAGGACGGAGAAGTTGAATTCTGGTCCGATGAAGAGGCCTCTGAGAGGAGACTAGAAACACAGGATGGCTCATCAGCTCTGTCTCCATAGCTTCTAGGCCTCCTGGGGAAGATTCTAGTTCCATGTTATCCTAATATCTTTGCTGAAGACCTGATTCCTCAAGATTGAGGCCAGGGACGGAGGCCCTCTTTTTTTCATGAGTTGTACCTTGGGTCAGTAGAAAGCAGGAGGAGGCATGGCGCAGTGGTAGGGTACTTGCTTGGCAAATGCAAAGTCTTGAATCCAAACCCCAGTATCATCTCCTCCCCAAAAGAAAATATAAAAAGCAAAGCTACTTGAATGAACTGCAAAAAAAAAAAAAAAAAAGTTTCTGGCATTCCAACTCTAGAACTTTCTTCTGAATATAACTCTCCTGAACCATGCTAATTTACTCCATTTAGTCAGACCGTGACCTCTTTTGCTCTCATGAGAATCATGTGAATTATCATTATTTCATATATATATATAATTTGCAGTGTAGAGCTCGAACTCAGGGTGAGACAGTTATGCTCTCTAACTGAGCTAAAATCTTGGCCCAAATACCATGTTTAGTGTGTGCCCCAACTGGGGCTTGAACTCAGGCCTTTGAACTCTTGCTTTGCTTATTTAGCCTTTCTCCTTTGGGCTCAGAACTAGTACTCTACCACATGAGCCTTGCCTCCAGTCCAGGTTTTTTGCTCATTAACTGAAGATAAGAGTCTCATAGATGTAACCTCTCTGTACGTCAGTTTGATAATAAAAATTTGAGAAAAAAAAACAATAAAAAAAAATTAAAAAAAAAAAAAAGAGTCTCATAGATGGGTTGTGCTGCCTGGGCTGGCTTTGAACCATGATCCTCAGATCTTAGCCTCCTGAGTAACTCGGATTATAGGAATGAGCCCCCAGTGTCCAGCTTTAGTTTTTAAATTCATAGGTTCATTTGCCTATGGAATCTTTCTGTGCCTATATGTGTTTTTCAGGAGCCTATGACATAAAAAGATGGAAAGTGAACTTCCTAGGTAGGCTTCCTTCGATTTGAAGTTTTTCTCAGTGTCTGCACTACTCTTAATAATACCACCATATTTCAGGCACTCACTCGGGTTTATAACCTTCCTGTCATTTGTGATTCATCTCTCACCTCCATTCTCTATGTAAGAGCAGTCTCCGGGTCTTAATTAGTTCTTCCTTCAATAGATCTGCCGCCTCCTCCTCATTTTCCAGGATCTCTTCAGTATTTATTCTTTGTACCTTAGCAGACTTTTTCCATCTTTAGCCATACAGCCACCAACCCCATCTCTCTAGTATCTCTCTAATGCTATCTTCCTTGTGCCTCCTTTAATAAGAGCTTATCATAGCTCAATGAAACCTGACTTTGCTCTTAAATTCAGCTTCCACCTTAGTCATCTGCCAAATGTGCTGTGAGGAATGCATGGATGCACGTGCAACACAGTGTGTGCACGCCTGTCCGTGGTCTTAGTGGAGAACTGGTCGTGCTTAATGAGGCTCAAGCAGATGGCGCCTGGCAGGTCTGCAGGCTGTGGGCTACAGGCAGAGAAGCAGAGAATGAGCAGAGACGTGAAGGGGGAACCTGGCCTATTCCCAGCTGGCCACATGGCTCTGTTGACGAAGGGGAGTGTTGATGGGGTCAGAGCTGAGGATCAAGTTGAAAACTTGGGCTTAAAACAATACTCTTTCTCTCCCTATTCAATTTCTGTTCCCTTTTCAATGTGGTTCCTATAGTACTTCTTGAGAGTCCAGGTCACAGTATGTATCCTGGATGCTTGATTGTGTATTCTCCCTTTCCTCACCATCTTGCTCTTCTGGCCAGCCTCACCCTTCTGTGTATGGAGGGCTGGTCGCATTCAGTCTTCTCCACAAGCTTCCGAGAGCAGACGTGATCGGAAATGTTTTGGTAATCTTGCTGCATCTGAGAAGTTGGCAGGTGCACAGTACGTGATCAATAAGTAGTGGATTGATCTGCAGAAGAACAAATAGCGAGTGCTCACATTCTGTTTCTTCCTTGTAAAGGTTTCTTCAAGTGGCGAGCTCTAAGGGGATCAGAATTAAATAGAAATTTCAATCCAGCAGAATGTATGGTCTGTGGTTTGAGTTGTATTGCTTTTATGTTTTGTTAATTTCCTAACTGTTGCCATTTGTGAATGCAAAACAAAGCATGCTGAGATTTCCCTGATGTTCTATCTTTAATAAATCACGGTATGTATTTATTACCAGGTGCATTGCTTCATCTTTGGAAGATTTCAGGAATTGCTGCCTCTTTGGCAAGAGCATAAAGTTGCGGTTGATGAAAGTATTAGTGTCCTACCATCATTCTAGCACCACTAGATAACCAAGGTGCCCTTTCAGGCGCTCTTGAGCTTCAAGCTCATTCCTTAAAAATCAACAAGCTTTCTAGTGCGTAGCTCACGACCCCATCATTAATAAGGAATGATGGGGAATTTTAGTTATTTGCATTCTCCCCCCCCAATTCCCATGATTGCAAAAGCAGGAGAAAATGTCATTTTGTGTGCTGTTTTCTGACTATGCAAGCTAATGTTCTAATTCCAGAGAGGTTTCACTTAATTTTGATGTAATATAATGATAGTGCTTTACAGATGAAAGAAACAAACAAAATCTTATAGGCTATCAGTGGCTTTTTCCTTCTCTATCAATGCCAGTCAAAACAATAACATTTCACTCTTACTACTTATTAACTCTGTGCCAGACATCAGTCTTTTTTGTGAACTCATCACACAAACATATGCACATATGCACACATGCATATACTCACATACACATGCACGAACATACACATCTATGCACACATATACCAGTGCACGCACACTCATGTGGACCCCCACGTCAATCTGCCTATGAGGTTACTGTAATTATTCCATATTAGAGGACTGTGGCATGTTTTCAAAGCCAGGTTTTGCTAGACAACCCAGGCTCTCTTGGGACTCACAACTCTCCTTCCGTTATCTCTCAAGTGCTGGGATTATAGGCATGTACCATCCTGTCCAGCAAAGTTTGTCTAATACATATGTTCCATCACTTCTTCTTTCACTTTTTATCATGAGTATCCTTTCCCATTTATAGTACTTCATGACACAATTAGTCCTCTTGTACCTGAGAATCAAGTACAGTAACTCACACACACACAAAAAGTTCTTTAATAAGGTAGACATCTTCTTCATATAATCGATAGTGCTATCACTTTAGAAATCTTGTTTGGGATTTTTTTTGTTTTGTTTTGGTCTGGCATGGGTCTTGAACTCAGGACCTGGGCTCTGTCCTTGAGATTTTTGCTCAAGACCAGCACTCTACCACTTTGAGCCAAAGCTCTACTTTCTATTTTCTGGTTGGAGGTAAGAGTCTTGCCTGCCCTGGCTGGCTTTGAACTTCCCCTCCTCAGATCTCAGCCTCTTGAGTAGCTAGGGTTATAGGCGTGAGCCACCGGTGCCTGTTGGGGATGTAACCAGGATAAGTGGACTGTTCGTAGGCTCCCATGATGCTGAAGGCTTCCAGCGTGCCTCTCACATCGTTCAGCCTCTGTTGCCTGGCAGCAGTGTCCAGGTGAGAGAGGAAGAAGCTGACACTGTGTGGCTGTGTGGGAAGCACCATTGGGTGCAGAGGTTGTTTGTTCTGCGGTACCAACTTTCAGAGTTTCAGCAGTGGTTCTGCCACTTGGCCTCCACCCCATTCCTCCCCCCCTTCCCCAGGCATTCACAGATACAGTCTCCTTGCTACCTTCTTCTTTCTAGGACTAATCAGAGTCCACCCACCCACTCTTTTTCATCACCTTGTTCACACACACACACACACACACACACACACACACACACCATGGTACTGAGAAGGAGCAGACTCCGCCCTCCCCAGCCTGAGCCTCTAACCTCCACTGCTGCTCCCAGGCGTGTGGTCCTCCCGCTCCTGGCTCCTCACTGGGTTCCTGGGGAAGGGAGGTTGTCCCGATGGCCTCCTTCCCTCCCTCGGGGGCACACCACACCGGTGGTCGCAGGATTCCTTCACACTTGCAGTAATGACCTACCTTCCCCGAGAGCTTGTGTTAGGCGAGTTATAGCTATCAATATTTTTCACGCTAAAAATTCGAATAGGTACCAGGTCCTGGTGGCTCACCCCTAAAATCCTAGCTTCTCAGGAGTCTGAAATCTGAGGATCGTGGTTCAAAGCCGGCCTAGGTAGGAAAGTCTGCGAGACTCTTTATTTCCAGAGAAGGCTGGAAGTGGAGCTGGTGTGGCTCAAGTGTTGGGGCACTAGCCTTGAGCCAACGAAGCTTAAGAATGGTGCCTAGGCCCTGAGTTCAAGCCCCAGGACTGGCAAAAAAAAAAAAAATCTAATGCCGATTAGCTAGTGAATTTTTTTTTTAAAAAAAGCAATATGTCACATCCACATGTTGGAGTATTACACAGCAATAAAAATAAACCAACTGCCAGTCCATGCTGTAACATAGATGGACCGACCCACAAGTGTTGTGTTGAGTGGACAACACCAGTGGACAGCACCAAAGCAAAACACTCCAGACTATGATGCCCTTTATATGAGATGTCTGGAAAAGCCAAACACAAAAGACCAAAGACACATTGGAGGTTGAGTGGTCATTGTGGCGGGTGGGAGCAAGCATTTATCTCCCAGAGGCACCAGGGCTCACGTTGAGACAATGGAAATATTGATGAATTGAATAGTGGCCATGGTTGCACAACCCTGGAAACTGACGAATGAATTTGATACTTCAAATGACCGAAGTAACACATAACTTCTGTGTTTACAGAAAACGTATCATTGTTAGCTATTAACGAAATGAAAAATAGGAAATACTTGAAAAATACTTTCAGGTATTTGAAAAATGAAACAGAGGAAGCACATTAAAATGTCGATGAAACAAATGCAGAATGATGATACCACCAGATGAATACTAAGTTCTTGTTATTGATGACAGAATTTGTGGTGAAGTCCTGTAATCTCTCATTTCTCTTGGAATGGTTGTATCTCCTATGATTCTGTATTTCTTTATTGTAATGAGTAATCTGTTCTTATGTAACTTTCCTCCTTGGATCACAGTCTCAAAGTGCTGTTTTGCTTTTACCACTGCTTTTGTTTGTTTATTTTGGTACTGCAAGGTTACATTCTCACTAAAAATCTTATTTCCCTTTCCTCTTATTGATGCAAAAAGTCCTCAGTGTTGCTGTGATATTTTCTCCTTGGTTCTGTACTTACAGAAAATTGGCAACCTTGCTACTTATTGTTTGGAGATTGTAATGTCTTTAAAAAGTTGAAGTTTGGTGTTGGTCATTCTTTCTTTCATGCCACCTGGTTGAAGTTACGTAGTACCCTTTAGAAAATTAAAACAAGGCAATGCAACTATTGCTTTGTTTGTGCAAACTCCCCAGGAAATAAAGACATGTACCTGTCGTAGATTTCCCTGGATTTATGAGATTTTGATTACCCTTATGTTCAAAGGTGCCAATGTAAAAGATTCTTGCTAGTGGCTATAGATGTTTGTTACAAGAGCCACAATACATTACACGCAGATGCTGTCTCAGTATAGATATATAACTCTTTTCCATGTCCTTTCTGTGTTTGCTCTGGGCTTCTGAGTATTAATTGGCAACAAGCACTCAAAGCAAGGCAGAGGGTGGAAAACTTTAAACTGTGCCAGGTCCCACGCTCTGCATCGACATCCACCTTCGGCGTCAAGAAACACACCAGTGCTCAGAAAGAAGAAAGGCTCAGCTCATGTCAACAGATATGGCTGCACTCAAGCATACTACTGGGGGCGGGGGAGGGGGGCCACCACAAAGGAAAGGTGGAGACAGGCGCCAGTGGCTCCTTCCTGTCATCCTAGCTACTCAGGAGGCTGAGATCTGAGGATCACGATTTTGAATCCAGCTTGGGCAGGAAAGTCTGTGAGATTCATCTCCAATAAACTACCAAATAAAAAAGCTAGGAATGGAGCTGTGGCTCAAGTGGTTAGGGCTTGAGCTTTGAGCAAAAGAAGAGCTCTATCCTTGAGAAAAGAAGCTTAGGGACAGCACCCAGGTCCTTGGTTTAAGCCTCAGGTCCAGCACAAAAACAAACAGCAGTGTTCTGTGGGGGTGTGACACAAGGAAAGGTGGAAGGATGCGGCCACTCCCACTGGTAAGCTCACTGGAGCACAATGGTGTGTTCTGGAAAGACTGAACTGGAGATCATCATTCCCATCAAGTGAGTTCCAGTAATGCCGCAGAAATGAGCTGGAAGACGGGGTGGTATAGAAGGACAGGGCAGTGTCTGTCCCCAGATTGAAAAATCCTCTCAAGTGTAAAGCATCAGGAGGGGCTCAGAGCTTTTCTTTTCCATACATAGTCTAGAAATTTCCAGTATGTGAGCTCAGCTATGAAAGCCGTATTATCTGAGACGTCTGTCTCCCACTGAGGGGGCTGCCGGGTTGCATCTGGGAAAGGTGATCCTGAGAGCACTTTTTTGGTCCAGTGGCGTCTTCACCGCTACAGGGAGGAACTCTGACCCTTCAGTCAAGCAAATAAATGTTGTGCCACAAAGCAGGTTGGTTTATCAGTGTGCGATTGGTTTCAGATGTACTGTTGATAACTTTATGTGACTCCAATTGCCTTTCCTAGCCCTCTTGCCACGTTTTGCTCTTCATAGAATGTATGCATCCAGTTTTCGTTTAACTTTGGCTCATTCCCAACTCTGTGGCGGTGGTTTTCAGCCGTCTGGGATTTAACTTCATGTGGGCTTGGTCTGTAACTTGGGGCCTTGAAAATTCCCTATGATTACCAACTGGGTAATAGGTCACACTAGCAGGATGATTTGCACTCAAGGTAAGGTTGTTTTGTTTTGGTTTTGCTTTTTCCTATCAGTAAGACTGTGTCTGAGGTTTGTGGGCCTGTCTTAAATCTCAGACCTTCTCTGGGAACACTTGGAAGAAACTTCTGCACATTTTCTGTGTCACTATCTCTGGAAGCTGTAGCCAGTGGTTTTTTTCCATTAAGCCGATTAGGGGACCGAGGGGCTTGCAGAAGTCTCAGGAAGGTGCTAATCTCCTGGTGGCTTTCGTTCAGAGCCTTGGGATGGGGCGTGACCGTGAACCGGGCTACCTGGATTCAGGTGCTAGCTCCTCTCTGTCAACTGCGTTCACTTGGGCAGGTTCCTCGACTGTTCCGCGCATCAGTGTTCTCCCAGGAAAACACAGAGATAAAAGATTCCAGGGTTGTTGTCATAGTTAAATGATCTCCCTGAGAGCTTAGTGCAACCTTGATTTGGAAATCCAGGAGATGCTATTTCTTCTTCTTTGACCATGACCGTCCATCAGGGGTCTGTCAGGTCTAGCCCTCTGATGCTTTTCACATAATCCGCAAACTGTGGGGTGAAGGAAATAATGAAAACAGATATTTTGTGACATGTTAAAATAGGAGAGGAGGGAGGGGTTATATTGGGAGGGAGGGGAGAGAATGAGGAAAGGGGCTGACATCAGTCAAGAAGCATTATACTAAAAGTCTGACTTGTTGGACAGTAATCCCTTTGTAGAACTACTTAAAGATAATGAAAATACGGTTTGAAAAAGATAAAAAGGGGAAAAAAATAAAGGAAGAATTGAGAGAGAGAGAGAGAGAGAGAGAGAGAGAAAAGAAAATTCCAGGTAATGGTTCAAAAGCCATTTCCTGTAAATAAGTCTACCACAAAGGGGAAGGAAAATGAGATCCATATTCCATTGTCCCTAAAGTGAGGTTATATTGGAGCAGAACCATGGTCAGATATTAACATGTCATGTCTGGGCTGCGTTCACAGAATTATCACAGAAACCCCACCCCATCCTGCAAAGTCTAAAGTATTTACAATGTGGACCCTGTGCAGAAACTTCTGGGCTGTGACTCTAGATCCTTACCTAGGTGAATCGGGCTTCTTATAGGTGCAGCTTGTGAACGGGTGGGGTGGGGGGAATGGTCTCAGGTACTTGTTGCTGTGTTGCTTTCGGGGGGCCGCGAAAGAAAGTGGAAAGTCGGTCACTGTATCTGTCCATCCTCCTGTTACCAGTGCAGAGCTTGGTCTGGTGCAGCCTTGGCCAGAGGCAGGTAAATAAATCACCTCTGCCTGCTCCATGCTGTTTGGCCACGGCATTGGCTTCCTTATCGGCCAGCTTCCCCCACAGTGGCCACCAGCGTGCAGCAGCCCTGCATGGATAAATTCCTCAAGGGCATTGAATAACATTGGCAGTTTAGTGAACTGGAATGGCTTTCCAGAGAACTGAATGCCGATTCCCCACCAGGGGCAAACAGCCACGAGACCCAAGGTTATCACCACTCCACCACATTCAGTGTTCTAGATGCCCCGTCTTCGTGAGCCCTGAGCAAGCTTCCTGTTATCTAGCTGAGCGCTACTTTCCAAAGCTGTTGTGAGTTCTGAGGCACGGAAAGTCAGGATCTCAACGCGGGAGGAACTCGAGGGCCGGGCTCCTGCAGGGTTGGTGCTTGCGTGATGAATGTGTTCCTAGCTCCAGCCCCCAGCCCGTGCCCGACACCTGCAGCCCGTCCTGAGTACCCTTGCACCTTCGTGACTCTTCATCCGATTGCTCTGGTTGAAACCTGGCCTACTGAGGTGTCTTGTTTGCCCTGCTCTTTCTTTTTTATTTTGTTTTACTCTTTTTAAATTAGTTGCCCATATTTAAAAGCCCAGAGATGTCAGATAAAACCTGGTCAGCCTGCCTCTCCTGACGCAGTGGTGGCTGCCATTGCAGAGGCTGCCTTCCCCAGGCCGGGGGCTGGGGCCCCGCTGCTCTGTCTCCCTGAGCTTGCTGGCCCTACACTCCCTCTGGTGGCTCAGATAGCTGCTCAGAACCATGTGTTCTCTCTCCTGGTCTCCTGTTCCTAGGTCCTTTACTATGGTCCATCTGAAAAGCTAGGCGGCCACGGAGCCCAATTCAGTCACTGCGGCCTGACCCATAATTTGAAAAATCTCCTGGTAATTGTCTTAGTTTATTTTTGACTAAACAACCCAGTCTGGAGGTGCTTGCTGCTCAGTGGTTACAGCCTTGGAGCCTAGGTTCAATCCCCAATGCTGCAAAATAAATAAGCCCTCAACAAACAACCCAAACTGTAGACAGTGAGTTCATGGTTGTTATATTTATTGCTCCAGTTCTGTGTGTTTCTTTTTACACACACACACACACACACACACACTTCTCACAAACACAAGACAAAATACTGACCACCTAGATAAATGTGAAAGGCTAACAGTTAGGAGATCTGGCTTATTAAGTCAAAGCTCAAGTTTATAATTAATATGAGTAGCTAAACTCTTTGGGTACCATTCTGCTAGCTACTGTGCTTTGTCCCTTCACAATAATGTAGCATGAAGATTGTACTTTGCAGTTGTACAGATGAGGAAACTGATCTGGAGGAAGTGAAGAATGACCACCACAGCAAGTACGTGAATGAGTTGGGCTCTCAACCAGGTCTCTAGCTTCATAAAGTCCAGCATTTCCCCATTATCTCTGTGACCAGGATAAACCCTGAGTTAGAATTGACTGGTTCCCTCCAGCTCTAAATTTTTCTAAAATTCCAAATAAGCAGGAAAAAAAAAAAACTTCCTTTTTTTTCCAATAAAAATAACAAAACCTTCAGTTCAATAATTCAATCTAGTAGATAGTAGACAACACTTCAAACATTTGTGCCCACTGCCTTTACTGAGTCCAGGAATGAGGAGGCTCGGTCAGCTGAAATTACTTTGAATAACTTTGTCTAGTTACTTAACTGGGCAAAACAGAATCAGGTGACAAAGACCTCATTTGCATGCCAATGGGGGAAATTTTTATTTTATTTTATTTTTCTTTTCTTTTTTCCAGTCCTGGGCCTTGAACTCAGGGCCTGAGCACTGTCCCTGGCTTCTTTTTGCTCAAGGCTGGCACTCTACCACTTGAGCCACAGCGCCACTTCTGGCTTTTTCTATATATGTGGTGCCAAGGAATCGAACCCAGGGGGCTTCATGAATACAAGGCAAGTACTCTATGACTAGCATCAAAATTCTATTTAAAGGGCTGGGGATATAGCCTAGTGGCAAGAGTGCCTGCCTCGGATACACGAGGCCCTAGGTTCGATTCCCCAGCACCACATATACGGAAAACGGCCAGAAGCGGCGCTGTGGTTCAAGTGGCAGAGTGCTAGCCTTGAGCGGGAAGAAGCCAGGGACAGTGCTCAGGCCCCTGAGTCCAAGGCCCAGGACTGGCCAAAAAAAAAAAAAATTCTATTTAAACAAGTAGAGTATTGTAAGGTAGAAGGACTGTCTCAAAGGTAATGTCTTCTTAAATGACGAGATTGTACTGACTTAAAGGCTAGGCTGGAGCTGTCCCATAATAATGCTCGGCTGTAACTTAATATAAATATTAAAGTGGAGAGCTGTTCTTGACAAAGTTACCCCAAGATAGGTATGGATTCCATTGTTCCTGGAGGTCAGTTTCTCGCCCTTGACATTGCTGGGGTTTTCACACTGTCATAATTCCTGCTTTTCCTAGGGTTGCGTCCTGTGGTGGCATTTACTTTGTGGTTTTTAAGCCTATTTTTGTCCCAAAGCTCGTAAAACGGATCCCATGCCTTCATTGAGTTTTGCGGCATGCTCAGATTGCTCAGATCCCGCGTGCTGTGGCCCCCGGGGCCTGTGGCCCTGTGCAGAAACCACCGTGGCTTCCCACAAGGAGCCGTGGCCTTGAACAGGGGAGCAGGGGCCACCTTCCTCCACCTTTGCTGCTCTTGAGGGCCAGGAGGAAGCCCACCTCTTGATAACACTTCCCCCTTGTCCAGGGTCTGTCTGCCTCTCCTTCCCTCCTTCATTCCCTCCCTGCTTCCCGTGCCCTCAGAACCGCTGTGCACATCTTGCCATAGACAGTGGGCCCCTGGCAGACGGCGGTCTTTTCCAGTGTGGCTTCGTGTGCTCAGCAAACCTGCATGCTATGTAGGGGTGTATTCCTAGAGGACCGAGAGGAAGCCAAGCAACTGGAAACATTCCTTCCTTCTCTTTACACACAGTACCAAGAGACTCAGCTGATTAAGTGAGAAGCTATTTTCCTCCAATTGGAGTCTACTAAAAAGAGTCAAAATGTACCTCATTATTTTTCTTTTCATTCCAATGAACCTCTGTTCACTTTCAGGTCTGTTCTTGCTCTCTCTTCTTGGCTAGATGGAGATTCAATGGCTGACAACTTTCTTTTTTTTTTTTTTTTTCTGGGCAAGCATTTAACGGTAGCACCCACTACTCTACTAGACGTGGTGTTTGAGAGGTTTGGGAGCAAACGCCAGGCTCTCCGCCCGGGTTTGGTGCTGTAGGCACTAGCCTGGGCTAGCTCTGCCTGGACTTGGAGCGGAGGTAGAGCTGCAGGGCCTTGAACGTGACAGGCGCCAGGGGCTCTGCAGCTGTGTAGACACGCTGCACTCCGCACCTGAAGGCGTTCTGACGTTCCTAAGAACAGACACGCAAACACTAGGCTTTCACTTGAGGAGCAAAGCCATCATTTCTGGTTAGGACCACAAGAGCAATAAGAGCAATGTGAAATGAGAATAATAGTGTATACCGTGAATAGTGTATAACGGTCTGGTACAGCTTCCTGGAGATGCTACCGGACCCACCTCACGGTGGGGCGCAGGGCTGTCTCTGGGTCCCTGAGCTTTTAATAAAATGAAGAGATAGTTCTGTCTCGGGTCAGGAAAGGATTTAAGGGAAGTTGAGTCCGGGTTTTCTGCTTGTATAGAGACCAGTTTAGTTTCCACAAGGGAAGGGAATGGGTTGGTGATATTATCCAAAGCCTCCATCACACAAACATTTATGCAAGCTGTATGAACTGATGGCTGATTGTTTTTGTGAATGATAAAATTAAGTCTATCAGAAAATAATTGGATCGATCCAGCTATGAACGCAAAGCCTCGCCAGTATCTGCTGAATGCCATCCACCTTGTTTTGACAGATGGAATGCAGGGCTGGGAAAAGGAGGCTATTTTTGGCCTTCAAGCTGTATTTTGTTTATCTCCATTCTGCTTCCTAAGGCACATTATTTCACGTAACTTGATCTGAGGTGTTAAGAGTCCTTATTTCTTTAATGTTCTTCCAGGGAAGTTACAGCTTATCAAGATGTAACCATCTCCTCTAATTTTCCTTTGACTTAAATATGGCACTTCTAAATAGTTGTCTCATGTACTTTTTCAGTTTCATGATTGTAATGTAAACATCAATTTATAAACAAATGCCCTTCTTAAAATCTTTTAGGGATGTAGTGAAAGGGGAGTAAATTTCCTGTCTCTTCATTGTATTCCATTTTGGGATGCTTAATGAAAAGTTTGCATTTTGTGTGTGTGTGTGTGTGTGTATACACTAGCCCTGGCACTTGAGCTCAGGGGACCTAGGTACTTTCCCTTAAGCTTCTTTTTCCTTGAGGGTAACACTCTACAACTGGAACCACAGCTCCACTTCAGCTTTTTTTCCAGTGGTTAATTGGAGACAGCGACTCCTGAGCTATCCTGCCCAGGCTGGTTTTGAACCGTGATCCTCAGATCTCAGCCTCTTGAGTAGCTAGGATCACAGGCGTGAGCCACCAGTGCCAAGCTTTTACATCGTTTGTTTTAAAGACATTCCATTCCATTTCATCGTTCTAAACCCTCTATGAGATAAGACACTAACTTTATAGATGAAAAAATACAAGTTAAATAGTTTCCTCAGCCTTGTGTGGCCAGAAATGACAAGGTCTGAGTGTCTGTAGGCAAAGCCCATTACTGAATTCCCAACTATATTAGGCATCTCTCCTGTCCTGGGTGTTAACAGTTAACAAGAATGCAACTATTTCCTAGCTAGGATTTTTTTTTTAATCAAATGATTGGGGGGGGGGGGCTGGGAATATGGCCTAGTGGCAAGAGTGCTTGCCTCCTATACATGAAGCCCTGGGTTCAATTCCCCAGCACCACATATACAGAAAATGGCCAGAAGTGGCGCTGTGGCTCAAGTGGTAGAGTGCTAGCCTTGAGCAAAAAAGAAGCCAGGGACAGTGCTCAGGCCCTGAGTTCAAGCCCAGGACTAGCCAAAAGAAAAAAAGAGAGAGAGAGAGATTGTGTGTGTAATGGTGAAGTGCGGATGCTGAGCCCGAGCTCTGTCGCCGTGTGCGTGAACGTTCCATTGTTGCCTCAGAGCGACTTGCCCGGTAGCTTGCTCCGGCTTTTGTCAGGCCTGGATCTGAATCCTGACATCACCGCGGGCCGGCTGAAGCACCACGGACAGCTACTGATGGCTTTGTATTGCCACATCTCAGCCGGACGATCATTAACACTACATACAATAAGCAGGTCGCTTGAGCCTGGAATATAGTTTATGTCCCACCCGCGTGAATCATCTTCCAGCTCATGCTGTCTGTCTTCTTGCCCATGGCTGCTCCCAACCTCTACCTCAGCAGAGAGCTTGCCTTCCTCCAAGGGAAGAAGTGAGGTCATCAGGGATGTGACCCCGGGGGGGAGGGGGGATCTTGGTACCCCATCCCATTCCTCCCTCTCTTTTCTTCTGGCATCCATGATGTGAACAGGCCTCTTCTACCACGTGCTCCTCCCATGATGCACTGTGTGGCCACAGATCCAAACAACAAAGCGACCACAGACGGAGTCCTCCGAACCTGCGAGGCAAACAAGTAAACCTTAATGACCTTCTCAGTTGATGAGCTCCAGGACTTTGTTAAAACAGCGGGAGTCTACCACACGTGCAGATCTACTTTTTCTACCATCTTTTTCCTCATGTGCATGGGAATCGGTTGTGCAAACAAATCAAGTTAGACGTACCCCTGTGTTGGAAATAACTGGATAAATAAGGCGGGGAGGGCCAGCAAGAAAGGATGCAACACGGCCTCCACTTTCCTCACTGGGACAAAGATTGGGCGTCGAGGCAGTTAAGACACGGGAAGTTGGGTTTGGGGCTTGATAATCACGTGGATAAGGAGGTTTATTGGAAATGATCTGTCCTGTGCACCTGCTGTGGAAAGAGGGGTCTGGGTTCGGAGTCTAACCAGTTCCTTGGCCTCTGTTCCGGAAACTCGGCCGCTGAGCTATCAAGGAGAACTTCTGGCGCACAAATTAGACACGGGCCTGCAGTGGCCTTCCCCCATGAATCAGTCCTCAGGTACAGACTGTGGATCTGAGCGTGGCAAGTCCCAGAGGCCTCCGCCCTCCCTCCTTCCCTCCCCACACCGCCTGCACTCCACACGCACCGGGCGCCCCATCCTCTATGTGTAGGGTGCTTTTTGGCTCTTTCAGTAGGGTGCGTTTCTGGTTTAGCAAACTCCTCTGTCTCTCCTTCCATCCAGCATTCGGCAAGGCACAGGTCTCGTGTTGCTTCGTGTCTGCAGCCTTTCCTCGCCTCTGTGCTAGAGACCGTTCCTTCCCCTTCAGAGCGCTTGTTCATGGGCTGTTGCCCCGGTTTTCATTTGCTGGGGAGCCTCTCCCCACACTGGGTCACGAGTCCCTCAGGACCCCCAGGAGTCTCATCCTGTTTGCCTCTCTGTCCAGCGCTGATCACACTAACAAGCATAGAATGGCCACCCAATCATTCATCTGTTGCGTTAACAAAAGAGCAAGCAGACATATTGAATTAATAACGTCTAACTTCACAACCAGGGCGTATTTACTGTGGTTTAACATTTTAAACCATGTATCCTTGAAAACCCTCTGGAAGGCTCAAAAGAAATTGATAGCCCTTCCTGCCTGGAGGGAGGGCTTAGGGGAGGGGGGCGGTTGGAGAGAAGGGTAGGGGAGAGGGGCCGGCTCCCTTTGGCCCCATGAGGCCTCTTGAATCATCTCCCATTTAGATGAATCTAATGTATGTGCAATCGCATATTCGCTGATTTCAGAATCTGTTTTCTAGGGAAAGTTTAGATTGTGGGCATGAGTTGTCTTTTTTTTTAAGCTCTCTCAGAGCTCAGCTAGGGTTCATCTTGGTCTAACTCTATTCTAGACTGTGTTGAAGAGGGCAAACGAGGACCCCCCCCCCCCAACTAATAAAACTTTCAACCTCAACAAGTCGGCTGAAGCCAGAGTGGTGGAACAGAGCTCCTCCTCTCTTCCCTGCCCTCATTTCTACCTTTGAAGCCTTGGGAGGGCAAAAATGAATGGAACCCAATCACCAAGAACCCAGTACACAGGATTTTTCCATTCTTGCGGGGCTGTGCACGTGTCTGCGTCGAAGTCTGGGCTTTCGAGGAAGTTTGGAACAGGTAAAAAGTGGCACGCTAGTCAGTGTGGAAGTCAGGAATCCTTGCCATGTCACTGGAATTGTCGGGATCCTGGGCTCACTGTATTTCTTTTCCCAGGGGGCTAGTGATGTTGTGGCCTTTGATGGTCCTGAAGAAGGTAGCCTAGGACATGCAGTTCACGTCATAGATTCTGTTGCTCTGCCAACTTTCCCTATCCTGAAGACAGGATTATTTCTATGAATGGACCAATAGAAAGAGTATGCTCCGTAAGAGACCTTCTAGTCGAAACCCCAGCTCAACCAGCCCCGTGATTCAACCCTCTGAGTATGTCTGCCTTGACGAAATGGGGAGATGTCCAATCTCATAAGGTCTCCCATAGCATTTTAAAATAAGTATTAAATTAATTATTAAAGCACCTGCCACGTACGAGGATTGTAACAAATGTTATTTTGCTGCCTACTGCTGTGAATAACTGACTAGTTTATCTAGATAACAGATTTCTTTTTCCATAGTCAAGGACAACTGTGTGAAATTCCTAGTACTGAATGTGTGTGAGATGTAACTTGTTCCTTTGAGGGGAAAAGTGCCTCGTTCTTGCCTCTGACTTACTTGTCTTTTCTTACAACATGCCTTAGTAAGTCCTTTTTTTAAACTTCTAAATAGTTGTACAAAGGGATTTCCATTGAGTGTATCAGCCTGTGAGTATAATACATGTTGATCAACATCACCTACTCCCATCATTCCGATTCTTCCCTCCCAACCTCTCCCATCCATCCCCTCAAGTTATCTGATTCCATTTTCACATTTGTACATTGGATATTACAACTGCATTTGCCTGTGCTTACTCTCTCTTCATTCACCTGTCCTTACTCCCTGACATCCCCCCCCCCAAAAAAAACCATGTTCAGCTTAGTGTCTACATTTTGTTAAACTGTAATTTGTTCAGAGGAGTGACACCATTGGAATGGCCCCCAGCATAACCATTCTTTCGTCTGTTCGTGTACATGTGCATATACTGTAGCCCTATATATCTTTTGATACATGTTTGTATTTAGATTTAACTACCACATGAGAGAAAACATGGCCCTTTCTCCCTTTGAGCCTGACTTAATATATTTTTTTCCAGAAAGTGTTTCCATAGATGAACAAAGTCCAAAGCTTGGATTTTTCATATCTTTCTTTTGATTATGTTTTATGGGAAAATAATTTCAAACTTAAGTCACAATAATTAGCTCTTGCATCCTTTAATGAAAAATTAACACTTTTCCCATGAAGAAGGAGGTTTATCCTGGAATTTTGTGCTCACCCACATGTGAAAAAAAAAAAAAACTTCCCCAAACACTACAGGAGAAGATAAATGCAAATCTGACTTTTAAGGTCAACATCTCAGAATCCTGAAAGCATAACTTGGCTTCAGGTGACGAAGGCCTCCTTCCTTCCTTCCCATCCCCAAGCATTCAGTCCAGGCTTACCCAGAAAGCCCAGCAGCAAGGGAGCATTGTTTGGTGGCTTATTATGGGCAGAGTGGACTGGTTGGAACTGAGTGGAGGAAGTTAATTATCAAATGTTGTATTTGGCCCTGACAATGAATAACCAGTTCTTGTTGGAGCCATCTCGCGCGCCAGGCAGCCCTTGCTAAAAGGCCCATCCAAGTCTGCAATGCGGGAATTTGCAGGGCCGGCCCTAATCTATTTCCCAGGTTGTTTGAACCAGTTCAAGAGCAGTTAAACAAGGTTATGTAAGTGACATGTGATGTAGCCCAAAATAGTGACTGCAAACACAGGCTGCTGTTGCTGCGCCGTTGTCAACTGCTTTAGAGAGAGAGAAAAAAAAATCCTCCTGCAGGACAACAAATGGACTTTTAAACATGAAAATGAGAGTGAAGCAAAAAGTTCATGTTCAGAAGGACTTGGTGAGATTTTGCCTCTCTGATGTTGCCAGTGAGTGGCTTTTTGAAGCAGAGAAGCGTGGAGGGGTGCTTATTCCAGAGTGCCCATCTGGAGTTCAGGGAGCAGGATTTCATCACAAGTGTGCTTGGTGCCTGGCCGCAATGGCTGCTTCTCATGTTTGAATAAAGAGCATCACCAGGGAGCCCTCAGATTTACTGATTTCGGGTACAGAAGCAATTATGAAGCGATAGACCATTCCACTGGTCATACATATTAAACTTTTTTCATAAATTACTGTCTCTTAGTTAATCTTGCATGTAGCTACAAGGTGTGAAGCTTCTTTTCACCTAACATGGCGAGCATAAACATTCGCTGGTGAGAGTTCTTTGATAGTTGTGTGGTTTTTAAAGGAAAACCAAAACAACTGCAGCAAAACCATTTACAGTATGCTCGACTGTCATCAAGAGCTTTGTACCCCAACATTTGCCTTCCCATAGTGGGCCAACATTCTTCATGTTCTCTGTTTTTGAGTTCTACATCTGCGAACTTAGTCAGCAGGGAGCAAGACCGAAGGGGACTTGGGCTGAGGAGGAGCCTTGGGACTTTTGTGGCAGGATTCAGGCTCAGTATCTCCTGCCTGCATCCCAGTTGTTGAGATGTGAATCAAACGACTCTGCCCTTGATCACGGATAGACCTGTTCAATGGTCCTGCTAGGTTCTGACCAAACTGAAAAACAAAAAGAGGCAGAGTAGATGCTGAGACAAGCCAACTGTATTCTTTCTCCAGTCTACTCATGAACATAGTAAGTAAACAGGTTCGAGAAAGGCCTGAGTGTGACCCGGAGCTTTCTCCTCTGGAGGGTGGAGCACACATGTGTCCCCTCAGTTCAAGGAAGGGCCTCCGAGCTGCTGCTTCTCTGGGGCGATGAGAAAGGGTCACTACTGAATTCAGTGTGCTCTCACATCCTGCAGTCAGGCCTGAGTACTTTTGGTGCGGCACGCAGTGCACCAAGGTTTTCATGCAGGGCATTTGCAGCCCTCTGTCCAGCCTGGAAATGCGTTCATCCCTTGTTCGGCTGAGTGACTGCTTGTCAGGTCGAGCGGGTTCAAGGATCGACTTTTCTTGTGAATCCTTAATGATACCAAAGGGTGCTTGTAAGTGTGTGCCCTACATAGGTTTAGGGCTCCTAGAGTCTGGCACTCCTCACGTCCGATTCTGACAGACGGAAGGGTACCTTGCTACTCTGCCTCTGCGCTGTGCTTCTTGAAGATAGAGTGTTTTTCCAGGTGGAGCAAGAGGAGCAGAGCACTGATGAGATGGAGGACGGGGTGTGTCCCCGGAGGTGTTGTGGATGCATGAATACGATACAGCTGTTACATCATAGGAACTAGAACCTAAGAAGAGGTAATGGGGAAGATGTGTCACCAGCGTGGCCTGAAGTTGGGCTGAAAGTAGCCAAGATCAGACGGCAGGGGGTTGCGGGCTGCACCCGGCCCCGCTCCTCTGTCGTTTTGGGGGTGTTTGTAAGTTAGGGTGTTCCCGAGTCAGTACTAACTATACATCTGCGCCTGTCATTAGCGATACAGATATAAAAAAGGCCGGCCACCTGTTTTCACTTTGTGAAAGTAAGCATACTGACAGCGACACCAGAACTAAAAGCACCAGTCGTCGCCTTGATCCAAGTGGCAGTTATTCCCGGAGCAGCCGTAGGGTCTCCTCGCACTGAGCTCTGCCCCGCCTGCCTCTTCCATTGAGCTCCCTGCAGCATGGGGCATGGGTGGAGACCTCCGACGTGAGAGCCCCGAATGGCCTGTCAGCACAGTGATGCCAGATAGACGTGAGGTTCAGACAATCTCTGTGTAGGACGGCCCTAGCCAAGACAGTTGCACCTTGGTGGAAGATCACAGGGGCCCTGCGCGTTTGTCCCAAGGCGACCCCCCCCCCTTGCTTCCATTGGAGCACGTAGAGGGCCGCAGGGAAGTCCCTTCTGTGATTCCAACTAGAGGAACTCTTCTTTTTGTTTCTGGAAGGTCTGTGGGAGAATAGGTGATTTTTAAAAGTGACTGGAAGGTCACAAATCTTTTGACTAGTAACTGGGGGACACAGCTCAAGGGGCCGAACACCTGCCCTGTGAGACCCTGGGTTCAAACCCCAGTTGTGACAAAGAGTAGTGATGATTTGCTGTCCAAATGGTAAGTGGTAGAAGCAGGTCAGCTCATTGGAAGCCCATTGAAGCAATCCTGGTAATGTGTAGTACTCTGTGATGATGATGATGATGATGATGATGATGATGATGATGATAGCCATCGTACAATGATAACAGTGACTGCTGTCACTGTCATGGAACCCTCTCTGTGTGCCCTCTACTGTTTGAGGCATTAGATATGGTCTAGTGGGCCTTACCATAACTCCTGAGGGAGGCGCCTTTATAGTTCCAATCTAAAACTCGGGAAACGGAGGCTCAAAAACATAAGGGAAAGTTGCCTAACATCATGCAGGCAGAGCAAGGTTCCGAAGTTCACAATTTATTTATTTTTTATTTTTTTTTTTGGCCAGTCCTGGGCCTTGGACTCAGGGCCTGAGCACTGTCCCTGGCTTCTTCCCGCTCAAGGCTAGCACTCTGCCATTTGAGCCACAGCGCCGCTTCTGGCCGTTTTCTGTATATGTGGTGCTGGGGAACTGAACCTAGGGCCTCATGTATCCGAGGCAGGCACTCTTGCCACTAGGCTATATCCCCAGCCCCCCGAAGTTCACAATTTATATGTTTACCCAAGGAAGCCTGAAGAGAGGCAAGAAAGTACTGATGGACATAGGTGTGATTCCAGAGAAACTCAGGAGAAAGAACCATCAGAATATTGAAAAGCCAGAATGACCCCTACCACACAACTGGATGTAGTATTCAAACTGAGACCCTAGGAGTCTTGAAAGGGGGTTGTCCGTGGAGTTAGGGACATGTTGATCGGCTTGTGAACATTGGAGAGATATTCAGGTTAGAAATATTCATTGAGCAGGGGTTTCTGTAGGTCCGAAACCAGAAGACACCGTATTAGTTTTCCATCACATTGACAAATTACCTTAAATAATCTAAGCTAAAGGAGGAAGGACTTTCTTTAGCTCAGGATCTCAGAGATTGCAGTCCTCAGTGGCTTGACCTTGTGGCCTTGGGCCTAGGGTAAGGCATTAGTTATGTCAGGAGTATGTCTGCTCAACTCAGGGCAGCAGGAAGGTAGCGGGGAAGGGAGGGTGAGAGTTGGGGGTCTCAATATGTCCTTCAAGGACATGTCCCTCCCTTCTCCTAGGTTCCACCTCTTAAAGGTTTGACCACTCCCTAATAAAACCACTGGGCTCCAAACCCTGGGAGATTGGTAATACTCCAGGTCCTATGCAGAGAGGAAAGGACTTTGTCCACGACCATTGGCAACCCCTGGAATCCTCCAGTGACCTCGTCCTACAGATGGCTGCCCCGCCCCTGCCTGCTTGAGCCTAACCAGCCAGAGTAGTTCCTCTCTACCCGTGTAACTGTGTCTCCCTGGCTTGAGTTCAGGGCATTCTTGGCCTTTTTCCTCCATCCCACTCAGATAAATCATTTCCTTCTTGATGTCCTGCAGTATCGAAATCACACAATGCCTCTTAGTCCTTCTGGGGTACTCATTCTGCTCCCTAGAGGGCAACGTCTTGGAGGCAATGGATTCCAGGTGGACCCCTTGTGCCCTGCCATGCCTTCCATTTTTTTAGGATGTAATATGGCTCAGTAGTAGGACACTTTGCTCAGTATGAGTGAGGCCCTGGGTTCAACCCCCAGCCCTGCCCCAATGCAGAAGAAAATAAAACAAAAGCAGCTCTGTGGAATGGAGTGGAATCATTGTCTGGAAATGTATTTTAAATTCCCAAACCTCAGTTTCTTCTTCCCCAAGGCCCTGGTTCTCAACCTGCTCTACTCACTATCTTCTGTCCCCCAACTTGTTTGTGCCCGTTGGGTGGTTTCCTTCAAGGGATTCAGTCTCCTGAGCTTGTACATCTCCTTACTTGTAAACAATATTACGTAATCCTGGAAAACAGACAGGGGATACTACAAGCAACAATATAAGGAAGTGATAATTTTCCATTAGAGTCGTACATTATTCTTACAGTCTTGGGCCCTGGTCTACAATGCTAAGCAGAGCTTCAAACAGATTGGAGAGTCTCAGCTTTGGGGCCTGTGTTTACTCTAAGGATATAATTCAACACTCTCACATCCTTGTGAGCTTTCAGAAAAATGTAAGGGTTGAAGATGGGATAAAAAGCTCATCGTATTTGTCTTGTCTCAAGTGGGCCCTTTTTATCTCAAGGAGGCCTCCCTAACCGTGTGGTATTCTGTGCCTGCAGGAAGTTCTTTACTCATCTTAAATGAGAATTGACTCTTTTTAAAAATTTCTCACCCTACCTTTTTCTTTTTCCAAAGAGGTGATGGGTGATAGTGTCACTAATATTATACTTCATGTTTTGAGTCTTTACTTAAAGCTAGTAGGCTTTGCACTTCTATTGTTTAATGTGATAGTCCACCGATGCTTATTTTCTTCACCAAGAAGTAGCTTCTTATTCACTTTTTTTTATTGTAGCTTATTTATATAAGTATCTCTCAACTTTGGCTCATTAAAATGTGTCTAAGAAAATAGAAGTCATTTCTGAAAGGAACTTCTGTTATGGAGGCAGAGTTTTATGGTCTGACCTCCACCATGACTGAACTAATAATGAGCCTCAGGGAGGGGGTCCCTGGGTAGCTTCTGTTCTTCCTCCTCTCTGCAGAAGGTGATTCCAGCTCCTGGCCCCCTGGTGGTTGGGTGGAATCATTGCTCTGGATCTGAGCAGGTGAATGAGCTCACCCTTCTTGTCAGTCATTGGATTCAGGGTGAGATGAACATGACCCAGTATGGCGGCCACTCTGTCATCCTGGGGTGACTTGAGAAAACAGAATGCACAGATCATTGCAGTTTCCTGATTTATTCATCTTTACCAAGAACAACTTATTCTGGTTTTCCTCTATCCAGTGTCTTTTTTTTTCTTTGTCATTGATTTCTACTCTTTAATGTTTTATAAATTAGTTCCTTGGAGATTCTGAGTTCCAAGTTCTAAAGTACAATCTTAAGTCATAAATTTTAAATATTTCTTCTTTTCTAATATAATCGTCTAAAGCTGCCCCACTATAGTACTACTTTCACTGCATCCAGAATATTTAATATGTTGAGTTTTTACTTTCATTTAATTTGAAATATTCAGTCACTTCTCTTATTATTTTTTCTCTTAACCCATAAATTGTTTATAGATATGTTGTTTAATTTTCAAATATGTGGGTCTCTTAATATCTTTTATATGCTTTTATAATTTAATTCCTTTGTGGTCATAAAACACCATCGTGTGTGATTTCCGTCATTTCCCTTTTGAGGCTTGCTTCCAAGAGTCGGGTTCCACTCTCTCACGTGAATATTCCACATGGACTTAAAAAATACATTGGTTGTACAGTTGTCGTTGTGTGACCTAAATGCAAATAAAGTGAACTGTCAGGGGGATTGGTTAGATCCTTTTATATTATTTTTCATTTTCCAGCCAGGGTGTGGTATATATCTGTTATCTTTCCGTTTTTGTCAGTTTCTGCCTGGTTTATTTGGAAACTCTATTACATGCCTACATTTTTAGAATTGTTACATCTCAATTTGACCAGAATGAAATGACTTTCTTTAAACTTGCAGTATTCTTTCTCTTACAATTTTCTTTGTCTGATGTAAAAATAACCACATCCGTTTTCTGTATACTTACTGGTTGCATTGCTTGCATTTTTTTTCATCCTTTAACTGACAACCTGTCTAGTTTTTATTTAAAAATGCATCTTAGTGCATACTTAAGTGTGGCTTTGTGAATCTAGTCTACATGTTTGACTTTCAAGTGTTTAGATCATTTATATTTAATGTAATTATTGTTATTCTTGGATTTATACCTTTGACCTTTACTTTTTGTTATTTGCTCACTTACCTTTTTATGTCTTTTTGACATATTCTCTTTTACACCATTATTATCTCTTACTATTACTTTTCTAACAGTTGTTACAAAGCAGTATTTCTCAAACTTTAAATCATATTTATGGTTCTACTAACACAGATTCTGAATGTTGAAAGGGGAAACATTGATCAAGATGCATTTTATTCAAAAACTGCTTTGTTGAATGGTACCTCCTTTGTACAACTACTTAATAAAAATATTTTTATTATAAACATGATGACAGAGGGGTTACAGTTTCCTAAGTCAAGTAATGGGTACATTTGTTTTTGAACAGTGTCAAACCCTCCATGTTCTCCCAGTTTTTCCCTTCCACATGCCTGGACCCCTCCAGGTTTATTGCCAAGGTAGTATCTAGTGAGTACCACTGCTGAATTAGTTCACCCTTTGTCCCACCATTTCTGTGCTTCCACTTCCCCTCCCCAAATCAGATAAACTTATATATGCAAGACAGAGGGCACAGAAATTTAAAAAAAAAAAAGAGACAAAAAGGAAATAAAAACAAACACCCCACAGATCCCTAGGCCCTGTCTCAAGGTGTTTGAGTTAGCGTGTTTGAAGAGAAGACTATACATTGAAATTTCTGGCAATTTCTAAGGTGATTCTGATATAACTCATGCAGGAGTCATACATTGAGAACTACTGTATTGTTCTAGAGGAAACAAGATATTTTCTTGTCATAATCTTCCTTGAATTTGTTCATATAGTTCCATACACAATGTAGAAAACTCAGCAGAATAGGAAAATTATACTTGCATCTCATCCTGTTCTTAGTGCATGAAGAAAAATAGTTTGTATCTACCAGCAGTTGTGTGGTATATTTGTGTTTCATGTCTCTTTGGGCAATCCTGGTGCTAGAACTCAAGGCTTTGAGCTTGCTGGGCAGAAACTCCATCACCATGTCTGTAGTCTTTGTTGCTTTGTTGTTTTGGAGATAGGGTTTGGTGTTTTTTTCCTTAAGCTGGCTTGATTTGTGATTTTTCCTCCTTATACTATCTACCTGAGAGGACAGCTGCATGCCACCCACCTAGCTTTTTATTGATTGAGATGGGCTCTCTTGAAATGTTTCTGCCATGGTTGGCCTACGATCATAATTCTCTTATTCTCTTCCTCCCTCCCAAGTAGCTAGGACTGGAAATGTGAGTCTATATGTATACATTTTACCAGCCTCACATGCTTTTATAATTTTGGTGTGAAATATTTGTTTGGTGTTTAACTGATTCAAGGGACAAACTTTCTTTAAAGATTCCCATTTATTTACTGTGTTCAATTTTCATCTATTCTGTAAAGTTTCTTTTTGGCATCAGTGTGTTTAAGCATAGGTAACTTTCTATTTTATCTCTTATAATAAACTCTGCTAGCAATGAATTATCTTATTTATCCAAAAATGTCTTTATTTCACTTTTATTTTAAGAAATGGAGTTTCTTAAAATTGTATTAGATATAGAACTGCAGGTTGACGGTCTTTGAAGATATTACACTGTCTTTCTGGTCTCGGTTGTTTGGAAAAAAATGTTTTGATAAAAACTTATCCTTGATGAAAATTATCCTTAGATAAAATTTATCCTTGATTCCCCTCCTTTAATATACTTCTTCCCATTGTGCATAAATCTAAGAATTGTTTCCTTTTGTTTATTGTTTAACAACTATACCTTAGTAGTCTTTGTATCTATAGTTTGGCGTTTTCCAAAAAAACAAAGTTTGGAAGCTTTCCTATATTATTCTGACCTCCCGCTTCTGCTAGCTTTAAGCCATTTCTGATATTTTCAGATCTTTCACCCTACTCAAAGATGTGATGACAGGTCTTAGCAATTCACAGAAATGGAGAGAACTCCACATCACACCTGCCCCTTCTACAAATGTTTCATGGTATTGTGCACCTAAGAGGCGTCCCCATAAATACTTGGTGACCTGAAACGAGTAAAACAAAGATTAAACCTACTGATTTCTGTGGAGTATAAAGTGTACTCTGTGCCTGGGTAGTCATAGAAGATACTGGAATTTTGGTATTCCATCTCACACCATACAAAAGGCACATAATGCCAACTGCTGGTGGCACTTCTGCCTGAGACAGTTCCATCCTTTGTAAACTGAAGCTGCAGCTACATTAAGCTGACCGTCGCTGCCCATACTATTATGAATCATGTTTGTCTTTGTTTTCAAGAAGAATTTTAAGGCTAGGAAGAGGTAGCTTCGTAATTCTGATTATATGTAGTAATATTTCATAGTAGAGGGAAAGTCACTGTTTTAACAGGTGTTTTTTTTTTATTACTAAATCAGGGCAACACAACTATTTATGTGCCGGGAGAAACGACTGCATCATTGATAAGATTCGGAGAAAGAACTGCCCTGCCTGCAGACTTCAGAAATGCCTTCAAGCTGGTATGAACTTAGGAGGTAAGCTTTGTGGTATTACTTGGCTAAAAATTGTTAACGTGCAGTACCATAACTCTAGACTCTGTTTACTCCCCAAACTTGAAGATGAATGAGTCTAGCATGGAACAAGGTTTCTAAATATCCAGTAAGATGTATTCGTGCCAAAACATATGAGGGGGCTGGAGGCATAGCTAAGCAGTAGAGTATCTGCCTAGCAAGCACAAGGCCCTGAGTTTAAACCCCAGCACGAAATAATACATACATACATACATACATACATACATACATACATACATACATACATATACACAGACAGGAGTCCTTAGCTAGGTTTAAAAGGAGGTATGTTGTACATTTGTAACCCTAAGTTTCAAGCCTGAGTTGTAAGTTTCAGGAATTGGTCTTTTTTAATCTAAAATCAAGCAAAAATGATCATTTTTTCCCGTGAAACCCTAGCGAACACTTTTTCTACATCTGTTTAGAAATAAGGTGATATATGTGACAGCATTGACACGTGTCGATATATTCCTAATTCAAAGAGAGTGACCAAAAAGTCTTTAAAATAATATAGAAGCTCACAAAAAGAAGTTGCAAGGGTAGAAAACTAGAACCTAATGCAAAAAGCTACAGTGTTCATGGATAGAAAGAATTAACCTCCTAAAGATGTAAGTTTATCCCAAGTTAACTCGTAAGTGTAGCATAATCATAAGGGAAATAACAATTGATGACTTGGAGCTCCTAAAGGACATCAAGAAAAGTCTAGCGAAGATAGTTTGGAGAATTAGTCCTACTTGGTAGTAAAACATATTACATCCCTATTATAGTTAAAAATAGTTTGTAGCATATGCTTCTTGATTATCAGACAGATCAACTGAATGTCCAGAAATAAACATATAATAAAGTTTGGCACTTCAGATCAGAGGAGCAAAGATAAGTTTTTCAGTAAAAAGTTTATGACAGCTGTACACCATCTGGATAAGAATGCTGAGTCTAAACTCTAGTTACTGTACACCAAAATATGTTCTGGTGCTTAAGAGATTTAAACTTTGAAGAATAACCACAGAAGCACTAAAAGAAAACAGGGAATTTTTAAAATACTCTCCTAGATACAAAATATACCCAAAGATATAAAGGCAAAAAAAGATTAAGAAAATCAGCACTATTAAAACAAATCAAAATTGCTACAATGACAAGCATGAATAACTTTGGAAAGAATACTTAAAACTCATAAATCAAGAGGTCTGACAATTCCATAAGGAAGGAAACCAACTCAGTAGAAAAAAAAATGGGTAGTTAGAACACTCACGAAATAAAAGCAGTATACCCAGTTTCTGAAACCCATGAAAAGATCCTAATTCTAATCATACTAAGAAAAATTTATAATATAATGAGACTTTTTTTACAGATTGGCAAAATAAAACATTTTTATGGCATTATTTTATGAGCAGATAGAAATAAAGTCAAACTCAGTGGTGAGCTCATGCATTTTAGCTGGAAACATAAATTGGTATAACTCCTATGGAGAGTAATTTAGCTATTTCAATAAAATGTTAAAAGGCTCCTACCCTTTGACTCAACAGTTCCACTTTTAGGAATTTATCCAAGTGTATTTTTGCAGTGTAAGAAATGATGTGTGCATAAAATATTCATTGTAGCATGACTGAATATAAGAAATACATTAAATATTCATCTGTTCAAAACTGATTAAATAAATTACAGAGTAGTCTTCCAATTTAATGAAAACAAAGGGAGGTCTATATGTGCTAGGATGAACCTATTCCAAAATATTGTTTGGCAAAAGCAATTAGATTTCAGAATAGTACATTTTGTATTGGTAACTTGTATATCAATTTAATTTATTTTTGTTTTTTTACATTTATGTTTTACTTTAATGTTTAGTATTAACTTTAAACAATTATACAAGGAGGTCTCAATTTATCATGTCTGCTTGTAAGTACAAAACATCAGAAGTGGTGCCATGGCTCAAAGTGATGGAGTGCTAGCCTTGAGTGAAAAAGCTCAGGGACAGTGCCCAGGCCCTGAGTTTAAGCCCCAGGACCGACAATAAATAGATAAATTCAAAGCACTGTGCTCTGTGTGTGTGTGTGTGTGTGTGTGTGTGTGTGTGTGTGTGTGTGTGCACGCGCGCGAGCTTAAACTCAGGGCCTGGGCATTATACCTGAGCTATTTGGCTAAAGGCTGGTGCTCTACTTCTTAAGCCACACCTCTACTTCTAGCTTTCTTGCTGATTAAGTGGAAATAGGAGTCTCACACATTTTCCTCCCCTGGCTGACTTTCGAACCACGATCCTCAGATCTCAGCTTCCCAAGTGGCTAGGATTAGAGGCGTGAGCCACTGGCATGCAACTAGTACAGTGCCTCTTAATCCATGCCACTTGTATATATCTATTTTACAAAAAAAAGAAGCCTGTTGACTAGAACATAGAAAGGATGGAGACCGTTAGGACTTGGGGAGTAAAGAAGACTGCCTACAGAACAGAACAACTCTCAGGAGTGAAGAGGAGGGAGGGTCCGGCTTGGCCAAGGAAGACTGTGAATTTACAGCATGCCCCAGGTCCCTTAGACAACAGCTCCAAAACAAGAGCTGTTCTTTAGGCAGGTGGGGGAGCTGTTGAGAAGCCCTCCGTGTACACTTTGAGGGGCAAAAGAGGGGTAAGACCTGGGGCGTGGGAGGAGGTCAGAGACACGGAAACACATTGGGATATCATTTTCTTGTCCGGCTGTGTGAGTGTGTGTGTGCGTGTGTGTGTGCGTCCGTGCACGCTGTCCTTCCATTGAAGCCTCACAGCTCCACAATTAATATATCCACTTGATATGTGACAAGCACAACGAAGCTAACCGAGCTGGTCAAAGGCCACTGTGTTTCTGGCACCTGAGCCGTGCCCGGCAGCCCGGTGCTGTTCAGACAAGGGCCACTCTAAGTGCATTGGCTCCAGCGCCTTCCTTGAATCTATAGCACACAGACATTTTACCCGTGTCTGGAACTGCTTGTAAGGAAGGTGTGCCACGGCACACGGTGCACACCTCATTTCACTTGTTGATGGTTTCTGTACACACAGGGTTTTGTGGGTTTGGGTTAAAAAAAGATTAGTAATAAACATAACTTGCTAAGAGACAGTTTACTTTGAGATTTGAGGTCGTTGCAAGTAGCCAGTCAGTAATGAAAAGACTGGAAATTGAGGTTGTCCTTAAGTTCAGGGTACAGCATACGCACTTCCGGTTCATGAATTCACCAAGTGGAATTGCCCATTGTGGTCATATATACCTTTTTTTTTTCCCCCCTTTTCCAATTTCTTTTGGAGCCCTGTTTTTAGTTTCAGTTTGGGAAAAGAAACCCAAGCAGTGTTACTGTGTTGTTGTTTTTTAATAGTGTGGTTCTTAACCTTTAATGTGAGACAATTTCTAAAACTAAAATTGTGAATTGAATTAAATTAAAACCTTTTCAGATGTTTTCCAGTGTCACAGCAAAGCAGGGCATCTCCAACCCGTGTAACCCCTCTCCTCTTCACTCTTTTGGGAAATAAGGGTGATGTTAAAATAGCATAATAACATTTAATGATTATGACTCTGAAAACAAAAGCCAAAACATTTTGGAGTAAACTCTTTCCTGTCCTATCAGTTGATCTGCATGCTGTCCTAACCTGTCCCCAACTCACATCGATTTTAAAAAGAGGAAGGTAAGGGCTGGGAATGTGGCTTCGTGGTAGAGTGCTTGCCTAGCATACACGAAGTCCTGGGTTTGATTCGTCAGCACCACATACACAGAAAAAGCCAGAAGTGGCGCTGTGGCTCAAGTGGTAGAGTGCTAGCCTTGAGCAACAGCAGCTCAGAGACAGTGCTCAGGCCCTGAGTTCAAGCCCCAGGACTAGCAAAAAAGAAAGAAAGAAAGAGAAAGAAAGAAAGAAAGAAAGAAAGAAAGAAAGAAAGAAAGAAAGAAAGAAAGAAAGAAAGAAAGAAAGAAAGAAAGAAAGAAAGAAAGGAAGGAAGAAAGGAAGGAAGGAAGGAAGGAAGAGAGAGAGAGAGAGAAAGAAAGAAAGAAAGAAAAAGAAAGAAAGAGAGAAAAGAGAAAGAAAGAAAGGAACGAGAAAAAGAGGAAGGTAGGAAAGAAAGGAGGGAGGGAGAAAAGTAGAGAGGAAGGAGGAAGGAAGGAAGCAAGGGAGGGGAGTGATGAGTTTCTCAGAAACCACAGCTATGAAACAGCCATTCTCCTTTTCTCTAGACCCACTCCTTCCTTCCTGTCCCCGTACTGTTGCTTTTCTCTGAAATCCTGCTGGGCTTTTAGTACGCGTGCAAAGGAAAGGACAGCAGAAGACGTGAGAAATTGCAAGGAAAAGCGCAGCTGTTCTGAGCCCAGGCTCAGCTGAGCCTGACCCTCCGCGATGGCCCTGTTAGCAGGTACTAGAAGCGAGGAGTCGATCCACATTTTCCTGCCCAGGCCTGAGAAGAGCGGGCTGTCCGTGTCTTTTTCTTTCCCTGAAAGTACGTAGGGCACCACACTAGAGCCTGAGACAGCCCTGGAACCAAGAAGGAGGCCGTCCCTGGGGGTGTCTCTGACTGCTCTGGGGCCCAGGATCACAGACAGGTTCTGAGCGCTCCCACCCAGCCTGGGAGGAAGCTGGAGTTCAAGGTGGTATTATTAGAGACAGAAAAATGCAACACAGGGCTCCCAACCCAGCATTCTCTACCCCTTCCTCGCTGCTTCCTGCCGTATCCCCGATTCCACCCCATGTGCTAGGAGGCGGTGACCGGGGCCCATGGTCCAGGAGCTTTTGTGCCAGAGCCTGAGAATCGCTTGTGAGCTAAAGGCTGGGACTAGGCATAAGCTTTCCAGTGTCCTTTTAGCTTCACCCTCTGGTTCTTCCGTGGTCTCCATTCAACTCATTCCATTACTGTTAGTACACAGAAAGAAGGTCAGAAATGACCTTCAGCAACTGCCAGAGAACTGAGAGTTAAAATTCTAATAAACAATTTAACACATATATATACATAGATATACGTATCGATGCATATATAAATATAACCTTGAAGAGTTCTTTCAACACAAAATTTTCTTACTCTAGTAATCTTCAAACCAAAGCCACAGTTACACTAACTCACAAGTAGAAATCGTTCCGTCCTTATTTGCTATTTACATAGGAAGACAAAATACGCCACAATGGGAAAATAAACAGAAAAATAAGAGTTAATGAGACATATCATGCTAATTGGGAACGTTTGCATATGCTTATGGGCTCATTGCATATGCATGTGTGTTTAAGCAAAAAATATTTAACAGTAGTAGTATAAAGAACACTTTCCCATTCTATATATACTCAGATTTTTAGACGAAGTTGAGTCAAATTAGAAATTTTAAGCCAAATGCAGAAGGATTATATGGAGAAATAGCAGGAATCCCAGGAAAGCTCTGGAAGGAAGCCACGCTGTTGGGTGATTCTCAGTTCTCAGTGCATCTGAGAATCATCTGTGAAATCTTTATTTTAAACATGGTTGCTTGTGCCTGGCTCGTGGAGATTATTCTGCAATAAATTTGATTGAATCACAGGCATCCTAACTTTCCTTAATTTTTTTTCTTCACATTAGCTACTTCACTCAGGCTGAGAACTACTCTTTCAGGGGTTGCCACATTGGCTCTATTTTTCCTAAGAGAAGAATGACTTTTAGTTGACTTTCTCCAGCCCTTTAGCTTCCATTTTTCCCCCCCTCTATTGCTGTTTTAAATTTTTTTAATGTTTTTAATTTTGATAAATGTTTCTTTCCTTGGGAAGACTTCTTGAAAACAATATTTTAAATCCATGTGTTTGCACAACCCTCACAAGAGCCTTGCAAAAGGACAGGTTAGGTTTTAGTCCTCTGACCTTACCGGTTTTAGGTCTCACTGAACCATCACCACTCTGGCATTGGTCTCTGACAACACCTGCTTTGTCTCCATGGCTGGAGATCCATGGATTCTGTCCAGGTGTTACCTGGGCATTCCTTCGCCTGGTAGCCATGTCTGAATGGACAGAGATCGGCTGGTGCAGGCCTGCCACTCGAGGGACTGGCCACTTTGAAATATGTTCAATAGACTATAGCCCTAGAGGTGTGGGCCTTGTTATCTGCAGGGGGTTCCAGCGAGAAGTTGCCCCCGGGAGCCGGGCAGCCACACAGCTGGCTGGTACAGTCCTGTGGGAGGCTCCCATGCCATCCTGAGACATGCGTTCCCGCTCGTGGATGGCCAGTAAGGAAGCCAACGGTACGGAGTCTGGCTTATGACTCATGAGATTGATACACCACATGCTAATTGCTACATGGAACTATTGCAAGGATGTGACATATGAATTACTTGTCCACGGTGGCTTCAACTCATGGCAGCTGCTACATCTGTCATAAATAGAGTGGCTTTTTAAATTTATTTTTTTATCGTTACTATAAAGGTGACGTCCAGAGGGGTTACAGTTCTAGAAATCAGGCAATGAATATTTCTTTTTGGACAAGGTCACCCTTTCCTTTACTGTCTCCCAGTTTTTCACTCCCATCTCCACCCAGAAGTGGTACAGTTCATTTTCAATAGAGTGTCTAGTGAGCACCAGTGCTGCACTTGTTTGCCCTTTGTCCCTCCATTTCTGTGCCTTCCGTATCCCTCCAAAGATGGACAAAGAATCAAACAAGAGAAAAAGAAAAGACTTTAATTCAGAGGATTTGAGGTCAGATCTACAGACAATATCTTCTTGAAATGCAGTCAAAACTCGTAGACCAGTTCTAAGTATAAAAGTCCAGAAAGCAAACAAATGAAGATAGAAAGCCTTGCTATGTTGGACGTGGTCTCGTGATATTTATCCTCCAACAGCATATATCTGTAAATGGAGCTGATCTGAATCTACAAGAGAATTTCTGACTCCAGCTGTAGGATCAAAAGAAAATGCCATTAAAGGACAGAACTTCTCCACAGGGAAAGTTATAGGCTTGTATCGTCCCCATTCAAATACAGGGGTTCAAAATTAGAATCCAGTTTCAAAGTGAGAATAGGGGACTAAGCATCGTGTTTCCTGTGGTAGGTGACTTAAAACCACACCATCCATTTGGAAAACAGTGGGTACGAAATTGACCTTTGTCCCTGTCCGCATGGAAGAACCGGCTCTGGGTCACAGTGAAGAGACCTGGTATTGGTGCTGGGCTGGCCTGTCCCCCTCCATTCCTTCGGATTCATATGCCAGTGTCCCAAGCCCACAGCCAGTGAAGGCCTAGATAGCTACCTTTGGAACCCAAGCAGGATAGTGAAAAGGAAATGAATGGCAAGCCTTGGAGAGAAGAGACACATCTAGTTTTGTATCATTTGCTTCTTGTAAGGAGATAGAACTTTTGAGAACGTGAATCGTGAGCTCTCTAGGAAGGACCTGCAGGAAAGACCCCGGTTCCTTCGTACCTCAGTGAACCTCCTCAGAGAACCTCAGGGAGCCACAGGGCAGCCTGGATGGGAGACTTGGGCTCCTTCTCATCTAAGTGCGTGGCCTAATCTCATCAGGAAAAGAAAAAGCATACAGATTACCAGCCATCACCACGAGTAACCTGTTCTTTCATGCTAAACTGTTCCTAAAAGTTCATGTAATGAGTTAGCATCCTGTTTATGAGGAACTGGTTCTCTTAGACTCTTGGTGTGTTTTGTTTTTTTTATAGTTCAATGATGTAAACGTGAAGAATCCTTCTGAAAGTTAAATGGAAAGCGTATTCTTTTCAGGAGCTCTAGCCCGCTCTACTGTGCTGGATTGGGTTCTAAGAGAGCCTCACAGTACTGGAGTTTCTACTGTGCCAGAGAGCCAGAGGGAAGGAAGAATAGAAGGGAGTCTGTCCACAGGTGGGCAGGGCAGGCCTGGGACCCTCCCCCAAGTCACCCCACCCACACTGGGTGTGGCCCTGCACCCCATCTAAGGCCGGCCAGCACCTGACATCCTCCGCCTCAGGATGAGAAAGCTGGATGGAAGTCTGAGAAGCCAGAAGAGCCGTGGTGTTTGGTTCCGCTCCATTTGCGAGTTTCCAGACCAATTCAGCCTGCATCCTGAAGAGAACCCCTGCCTAGAAAAATACCTTTTCTTTTTCAAGTACACCCGTCATGGGCCTACTATAATTCTTAATTTAGACCCGTTCTGATCATGTCAGCGGGATACAATGTGGAGTGATATTTATTTAAGATGCATAAGAGTCATAAAACAGTAACATTCGTTTTCTTGTCTTTCCAATTTGAGGGGCATCTTGGTCTCAGGACTTTCGCTCATCCTTTTTTTATAGTAATGTTAGCTTTATTTGTTTCCTTGTGCCAGCACTGAAGCTTGAATTCAGGGCCTGAGCATTAGCCCTTCATTTCTTTGCGCTCCAAGCTAGTGCACCAGCAATTGAGGTACAGCTCTACTTCCAGCTTTATGGAGGTTAATTAGCGATAAGAATCTCATGGACTTTTCTGCCAGGGCGTCAAGATCTCAGCCCCCTGAGTAGCTAGAATTCCAGATATGAGCCACTGGATCCTGACAGGTATTAGCTTCTTTTGTGAAGATTTCGAGAATTCTACCTTTTTTTTGTCTTAGATTTGTATAAGCCCTTAATGTAGGTAGTACTAAGAAATACACACATTTTTCTATGCTGCACCAATTGTGAAAAGAATTTTATATCAAACCATGACTGTTGCTTCCTGTTCATTATCTAGCCTCGCTTCCTCTTTTCTTACAAAGTGATCTTACTACTTTTTTAATCATCCTGTAATAATCTCTAGCTCAGTGGAACAGTTTACTTTTATATAAATAATGTAAAAGGTGACTTGTGATCTGGTTCGTGTTGAGTTGATTTTTTAATATGTAAAATATGCTTCTTAAATAGTAGCTCTTAGAAAAATAACTAGAATTATAATGATGTAATTTTTGAGTATTTTTCTATGAGTAATTTTTACATGAAGAATATTGAATTAAGAGGGAAGAATTATTTTTTGAGAATATTGGTATTATCAAACTAGAATGGTCATCTGGCCTGTATATATGCCGTCTTCATTCCTCAAAAGGACTGTTTATTTCTTAAGTATATACTTAAGTGCTACAAATCATTGTTTATAATTCTAAAATTGATTTAATCCAGGCAACCCCTTTTTGTCTCACAATTATTGGGTTCATCCAACTTATAAGGGCCCAGCGAAAACATCAATGGACCAAGATGTAGGAACCATTAAAATAGAAACAGATGCTCAATGAAGAGCAAAAAGAGGTACTGAGAACATGATTTTTTTTTGGTCATATATATATATATATATATATATATATTTTTTTTTTTTTCCCCCCAGAGCTGAGGACCAAACTCGGGGCCTTGCGCTCAGCAGGCAGGTGCTCTTCCGCTGAGCTATAAATCCCCAGCCCCAAGAACATGATTTTAAAATGATCCTAACTACTCAGGAGGCTTAGGCATGGATGACTGTGACTTGAAACCACAAAACCAACCAAAGGAAAACTGAGCTGGAGATATGATTCAAGTGGTAGAGCACCAGACTTGAAAAAGAATATTCAAATTCTAGAATTGCTGCGTGCGTGCGCACGCACACACACACACACACACACACACACACACACACACACCCTGTGCATTCTATTTTAAATGTTCTTTGAACACTTAGTTAAGGCATCACCTGCATATAATTTCTTTAAAATAATATTATTAGTAGTGTTATTATTGCTTACCTTCTCCTCATACATTCATTTGATGAGCTTTATTTTTGTTTTGGTGCTAAGGACTTGCATGCACACTAACCAGCTCACAACCACTTTAGTCCTTTTTCTCATCATATTGGCTTAACTTAGATGCCTGTGAGTTGACTTCTACATGGGGGTAGTCTGCTGAGGCCATCCTGTGATTTTCTGTCCAGCATGGATTTTCATATTCCTTCACAAATTGTGTCCATGAACTTGGAGGGCAAAGCTAATTAAACACAGTGCTGGAGTCTTTCCAGGTCAAAGCCACCTCCGTGGTTCTCATACCTTGTTCACCTCTGTGACCTTGTAACAACAGTAATGTTTCCTCATAAACTATCCCGTAATGAGTCTATTTACCTTGCATACCAATGAGATGTTGCTTCATGCAATAAATCCTCCACTCAAACATGTACCAAGAAGGCTACCCTGGTAGCTTTGAAACAGAAGGAGCTGCCTTTAGCCAACTTATCACAATGCTGATTTCAAGTGGTCAGTATTATAAAAGTTCTCAGAATTTTTGAGTCTGCGCATATCAATCTTCAGCACAATTATTCCCAGGGAATAGAATTTATGAGGGAAATAAAGATTAAATAAATAATTCTAAAGAATGCCAGTTTGATATAAATGAATGTATATATATGAATATATATGGGTATATATATATATATGAATATATATTCAAAGAAAAACGTAACCATTTCAATGTAGCTTAGGAGCTTTATTGTTAGTAAGAAATAATAAAGATTCCCCCATAAAAATTTTTTGAATGTCTTGTTTTATAGTTCAGTCTGGCCTTAATTATAATCTCCTACCTCAGCCTCCACGTGTTGGATTATAGGTGTGTGCCGCTATGCCTGACTTCAGTTCTACATCTTACATCGACTGATGGGTTTGACTTCTGTCTTTTTAGATTAAGATTTGCAAAAGCAAAAAGCTGGCATTGCCTTTCAGAGCAGCAGCCCCCTAAGTATGCAGAAGTTGGCTGTGCTAGGCAAGTTAGAAGACAGCTTTTCGTGCGTCGATTGCTTGGTTTAGGTTGTCTAGGCTACCAGTTTAAAAAAAAAAAATACAGTCTTTGCCAATAGGGGCCACTCAGCAGTAGCTCTGTAGATGGTTGAGAAAGTCAGTTGGGCTCCAATTCTTCCCCTGACCTCTTGTTTAGAGGTGCGCTGCAAATGGAATGGGCTTTCTCTGCTGTCATTTTCTGTATATATCGGGTCCTCTAACAGCTATGGTAACTGGAAGGGCAGCCCTCATGGTTCTACAAATCTCTCTACCCCTCTCTCTGTACGGTGGTCACAGGATAACCCTCACCTGCATCATAGCTAGAAGATGCTTTGTCCGTGTCTGGCGTAGAGATCCTCAATTAATAATCGCCTCCTGTCTCTCCACTAGCAAAACTATGTAGGGGAAATGAGGGGGGAGTCAACGGTCTTGACCTTACCTGGATGAAACAAAGGACTTCTGAAAACGGGCGGGGCCCGGGGCTGGGTTGGGGGAGGGAGCACAGAGGACTGTAGGTGGTGTTGATGTTTTTCAGAGCAATGGATAGTCTTTCAAGGTCTGAGATCATTTTAATCCTGCGTGTTTCGGAAAATATTTCTAAAATGCTCTCCTGCTGCAATGTAAGGATTAGGGATTCCAGACCTCTGTGCAGCAGGGCGCTCCTCTGAGCCTAGGATGAGTTGGAGCTGTACCGGAGGCTCCTCCTCCTGGCAGGGCTGTGGGGTGGGGGTCTCATTAACTCACTCCGCTGCTCTAGGCCAGAGCTGCACTTGGGCCGCAGTCCCCAGCTGCCTAGACCGCAGAGGTTGTGGAAGAGCGTGTGGCATGCTCTAGCTGGTAGCACATTCCAGGTTCTCCCCATAGCTCGCTCCAGGTGCTCGTAGATTTTTACACCCGATATCTCCTTTTAAGTCTGCGCATTAAAGGCTTTATGTCTTACCTGGCTAGATGAATACAGAATAGGTGCTCACGTGATTTTGGAATTGTCCCTTTTCAACCCCTTCAGCTTCTACTGGGGAATAAGTTGAACCTTTCCAGTCTCCCCTCCCCCCCCATCACTCATCCATTCATTCATTTGTGCAGTCGTGGGATGGAACCGTGGAACTGGTGCTCTGCTTCTGAGCTCTACACCCCCCCCCCCCGTGGTTCCCCTCCTCCCTGCTCCCTTCCATGTTTTCGTTGAGCTCTGTGGATAAACTGTCTGTGGACAGATCATACTGTTGCTCCCTCTGAAGTCTCCCACAACCATGGCAGACCTCGTGCCACGGAATGGAGAGTGGACAGTGTCCACTCTCGTATTGCTCCCTCGCCGCTCTGCCACACTTTCTTGGCCAAAACAGCAGAAGGAGCTATAGAATCCCCGGCCATTGCACTAAACGTGATATCCAGAGTGTGGGAGCCGCCAGAGAAATGAATGGCTCATGAGGGGAGGAAGGTGGAAATGGTGCTATTCTTGTCCTGTGGACTGTGACTATGCTTTCATATAATTCCTAACATCTACTTCCTACTGATCCCTAATATTTACTGGAACCACCTTAAATTGCAAGACACCACAGAAAGAGGTTACACAATGCCCTTTTTTTTTTTTACACTCTCTTCTTTTCTAATAAAACCAGGTAATTTAAAAAGGTTTCAGCCAGCCTCCTGCCTGTAATCCTAGCTATTCAGGAGGCTGAAATCTGAGGATCAAAGTTCAAAGCCAGCCCAGTCAGGAAAGTCTATGAGACTCTTATCTACCCCTCCAAAAAAAAAAAAAAATCCAAAAGGGACACTGTGGCTCAAGTGGTAGAGCACTATCCTGAAGCACTTAAGTACTGCTTCTGGGTGGAGAACTCATGGACAATTGATGGAGTTCTGTGTTCTAGCAGTGCCCCGGCGGGGGGCGGGGGGGGGGAGGGAATGATTGCCAGGATGCTGCCAATAATTCAGGAATTTGCGTGAGGGTAGCCACAAGGTTGAACAATTGCGACTCCGGTTGCAAGTGAGTTTAAGTGGAAGTGGGGGACATTTATAGTATGCCCTCCAGAGAGAAAGAGGAAGAGAGACAGAGCTGAGTTGCTGGCATTTGAGAGATAAAACGTAGGGCTCTAGCACCTGGGGCCATGAGAGCTCCAAATCCAGTAGCCAGTAATAACATATTAACTTAGGTGCTAAATAGCAGTGACCTCCCAGAACTGATGTTCACCCAGTCTTTGGATGAGAAAGCATGCTTATTAAGGATCTTTCGCCAAAAATGTTCCCATGTAATTAGCAAACACCTTAATTGTGCATTTGGATTTAAGGCTTGTGCTAATCTTAAAGTCGAAAAATAATAGATAAAGAGGAAAGCATTAGGAGAAAGAATACGTGGCATAGAAGTTAAGACTGGCAACTCTGAGTCATGGCTGCGTTCACATTCCCTCCCTGGTATTTACAAGCTCTGCAGCCCTGAAAACATGTGCTTCACCCATCTGCGCCTAAGTGTGTTCACTTGAGAAATGGACAGGAAAACAGCCATGTCTAGTGAGCAGTCCCAGGGAGCATCAGAGTGCCCCAAATGCAGAAAAAGCATGCTGAACTATGGTCAGACCTAAATACTCAGTAAGTTGAGCTCCATGTTTATGACGGTTCAAGAGCACTAACTCAACCAATGGATCGTTACACAGCAGAAATTTGGAAAAGGAATAATAATTAGCAACTCAGAAATTTTATCTTAAACAATCTCAGAAGCCGGCTGCCATTTCCCCATGAGAAAGTCAAGTAGTACTTCATACAAGATGTTGCTTGTTATGTTTATTAACATTTGAAAATAAAAAATAAATGCACTCAGTAAACATTTGTCAAAAGGCACATGGTATGAGGCTTTAGGAACACCTAAGTCATCCACAACTTTGAAGAGCTTGTAGCACCATGAGAACAGCATAAAAAATTCACACACTTATATTAATTATGTAAATACTCTTGTCTGAGAGAGATGCATTCTGAGATCATGACTGCTCTTGAACTATTTAAGTGAATATAAATTACCACTCAAATCCAAGTATCCCACATAGAGTCACAAAAACACAGAATAAAGTTCAGTATAACTCAGATAATAATCTGCTATACAGGTTCAAATACAGACCATAGCCTGCTGTCTACAAACTAGAGAAAACGTTCAATATTCCTCTTTGTATTTCATACCCATAACCTGAAGTCAGCCTTAAGAATAAACACAGCAAGACAGACCAAAGGCCTAAAACAGATAGGAAATTCACCATTAATTTGTAAGCAAATACTACTGCTTTAAATAACACTTGACAATAACACCCTCACCTGTTTCTAGTCAGTCGAATAATGATTAGCATCAAATGTAATCCTGTAGAGAAAAGATGGGAATTATTTGTTGAACTAGGATATTTTTAATGTTTACCAAATGATGGGAAAATGTAAGAAATGACCTGGAAATACGATTTCAGGTATCAGCAGTCATTACCAGCATGTTTGCCACAGTCATTCCCTCTGCAAAACAAGAGGGGCCCATTGTTCAGAGCGTTTTCCTGAGGCTCAGAGAAGCACTTAATGGGATTCGGGCAGTTCCAGGAACCCAGGGCCCCAAATGAGCAGGGAATGTGCTTGAGCTTTTCTTCAGCTCCTAGAATCAGTAATGGTGGGCATTCAGGGTTAGTTAGGTATAGGCTGCTCCTCTGCTTTTAGTTTCAAAGGCACTTGGCTGATGTTTTCCATTTGTTTTCATTGATGCCTTCATTTGTCAGAATCATCCCCTTAGGTCAGGCCTGTCTTTGCAGAAAGTGCTTGGGGGGCGTGTCTCCAATGCTAGCAAGCGCCAGGCACTGAGTTCAAATGCTAGTGCTGAGAAAGAGGAGAAGGAGGGAAGGAAAAGAAAGAGGAGGAAGAAGGAGGAGGAGAAAGGGAGAAAAGGGAAGGGAAAGAGGAAAAAGAAAGGAAAAGGAAGACGCTCACCACCACCACTGCCTTCTCTTCCCCCTTCTCCCCCTCCTCTTCCTCCTGCTTTTCTTCCTTGATGGAATTATGACTTGTTTCTTCTGTTAAGCTGAATTCTGTCTTTTAGGCCGGTATAGTAAATATAATGGATTTTTTTGGTTGGGTGATGACATGTCTTTTATCTGAGTTGTAGGTTTTCTGTGATTAATGTGGTACATATTGATGGTCAACATGAGTTGTCTTCTTTTGTTCTGTTTGTGCCTGAGCTAGGGCTTGAATTCACGGCCTCATGCTCTCATTGGGTTTTTGTGCTCAAGGCCACTACTTTGTGCTATCACTTGAGCCACACCTTCACTTCTGGTTGTCTGCTGGTTAATTGGAGATAAGACTCACCAACTTTTCTGCCTAGGCTGGCTTTAAACTGCATTCCTCAGATCTCAGCCTCCTGAGCAGTTAGGATTATAGGCACAGGTATGAATGGTTATTTTTAAGTTAAGGTAATTGGTTCAACATTCTTTGTTCAGTTTCTAAATTTGGGGTGTATTGGAGGAATAGGAGTGTCAGTTTCTTCAAGAATATTTAAATAAGTTGAAAACATGGCAATTGAAAAGTAAGTGATAGTTACAGCTGTAGGCTTTCATTTAGCCATTCATTTCCAACTATCTATTCATCTGTACATCCACCTCTCATATTTACATAAAAACTTGTTTATCCTTCTTTTAGACTCTAGTTTGCATAAGCTAGCTTTGTTTTAGTGCTGTACCAGGGTTTGAACTCAAGTTCTGGCCACTGTCCCTTAGGTTTTCCATTCAAAGCTGGTGCTCTACCACTTGAGCCATAGCTCTACTTCTGTCTTTTAGGTGACTAATTGGAGATAAAGACTCTCGTGGACTTTTCTGCCCAGGCTAGCTTTTAACTACCATCCTCAGATCTCAGCTTTCCTAGGCAGCTAGGATTACATGTGTGAATCACTGATGCCTGATGCCTAGCTTGGACAGATTTTTTTTTTTAACCTCTCTAGTCTCTGTCCTATTCTAAAATGGGAATCGTAAGAGTACCTACTCAGACAAATAATCACATCAGTTGTTTTATCTGAGGCATCTAGAGCATTCCCTGATAATAGAATGGGTTTGATCAATGTTGCTCTCTTTTCTCTTTGTCATGCGGCCCGTTTCTTAGCCACACGGGGCTCCTTACACATCAGGAATGATGGGCAAAGAGCAGGGAGTGAATGAACGAAGCCAGGCTTCATGACCAAAGGAGCAACAACCCAACTTTGCAGTACTTAAAAGACCAAGCTCTTTCGGAAGGACCGTGCCTTGCTACGTGCTGTGCATTGCAACATGCCTCCTTGCCCTGTATTCCAGTGACCGTGTCGGTTTTTCCCTTCCCCTGTCTACTGCTTTGCTTTCCACAGCCCGCAAGTCCAAGAAGTTGGGGAAGTTAAAAGGGATTCAGGAGGAGCAGTCCCAGCAGCCGCCACCGCCACCGCAGAGCCCCGAGGAGGGGACCACGTACATCGCCCCGGCCAAGGAACCCTCTGTGAACACGGCGCTGGTACCCCAGCTCTCCTCCATCTCCCGGGCGCTCACCCCGTCCCCAGTCATGATCCTGGAGAGCATCGAGCCAGAAATCGTGTACGCAGGCTACGACGGCTCCAAGCCCGACACCGCCGAGAACTTGCTTTCCACGCTCAACCGCCTGGCCGGCAAACAGATGATTCAGGTGGTGAAATGGGCGAAGGTACTTCCAGGTAGGACTCGGGACCGTCCTTGTGGCAGTCCACAGCCCAGCGGCCATACGGGGGGGGGGGGGGGGGGGGGGAGCTTGGTGACAGCCGTCCATGTGGCTTTCTGTGACCCTGGGAAAGCCCTGGGTCGTGAGTTCACGGCTGAGAATGCAGTGTTCAGGCATCTGTGGTTCACGTGCACATCATCGCGGTGATTGGAGATAAGGAAAGCCACAGCCTGCAAGTAATCATAAGATAAAATCCACTGGGTTGGTTAGATGCACTGAGATCGTTCTTGACTGCTCAGAAGCTGGGGTCATCTGAGCACCGGCCATCGAGAGCTAATAAGGCCTGGCATCCAAGTGGTAAAGGACCCTGAGCACCTGAGCATGGTGCCTCTGGGAACAGAGAGGGTGAAGGAAGAAGGAAAATGGGCTGAGGTCCCTCCTAGACGAGCCAAGGAGGCCTGTGACACTACAAGCTTGAGCCCAGGCTAGGGGCTGTCATGGGGCTTGAACTTGGGGCCTGGCACTGTCCCTGAGCTCTTTTTGCTCAAGGCTGGTGCTCTACCACTTTGAGCCACAGTGCCACTTCTGGTTTTTCTGGTGGTTCATTGAAAATAAGAGTCACATGGATGTTCCCACCCAGGCTGGCTTTGAACCACACAACCCTCAGATTTCAGCCTCCTGAGTAGTGAGTACCTAAGATTACAGGTGTGAGCTACCCGTGCCCAGCTGGCCAAGTATTTCTCAGGGACCACAAAGTCAGTGAAAACTGAACTCTTGTGGCGTTCTTACAGAGCTGCAGGTACCGGTGGTTATCCAGTTGCCTTTGAATGTGGGGCTGTTAGTCGGGGGTGGGGCTAAAGCAAGTCTTTACCTGTAGACAATAGCTGTGTCTGTGCGGCCAGAGTTCACCAAACCTCTTTACTACTCCGCAGATTGAGCTTGTGCCAGCGGCGCTCCATGACTGAGAGTGAATCTAAAATAAATAAAGCATTGAGCGGGTGCCCCACAGAGGCCCATAGAGCCTGCACAAGTGACGCATGCCTATAGTCCTAGCTACTCGGGAGTCTGGAATCGGAGGATCACAGTTTGAAGCACACGTAGGCAGGAGAGCCCTAGAGAGTCTTACCTCCAACGAACCACCAAAAAGCCAGGAGTTGGAGCTATAGGTCAAATGGTAGAGCACCAGCCTTCAGCAAAAAAGCTGAAGGACGGCTCCCGTGCCCTGAGTTCAAGCCCCAGTGCCAGCATAAATGAATGACTGAATGAGTGAGTGAATGAATGATGTTGAGTAATGGCAGGCACGAAGCACACAGTGGGTAGCCCATAAAGGCCTGTAGAGTTGATTTGAGTCTGTTTGGAAAAGCTGGCTGTGAGATGCTCACTGAAGACGCCGCCTTCTGGAATGTACTTATATGCTAAGTGTATTTCTGTGATTAATTGTTCTGTTCTTCAGGATTTAAAAACTTGCCTCTTGAGGACCAAATCACCCTAATCCAGTATTCTTGGATGTGTCTGTCATCATTTGCTTTGAGCTGGAGATCCTACAAACATACCAACAGCCAATATCTTTATTTTGCACCAGACCTCGTCTTTAATGAGTAAGTACCTATTAATTACCTCTCATGAAACAAACCACGGTTATTCATTATGCGCTTCCCTCCCGTCATTTCTGAACAGATGTACCTGGGCGAAGGAATCTATCGAGAGTCAAAAAATCGGCCTATTTTTGACAATTTAAAGATTACTTATGACAGCATTAGAATGTATAGGCTTCCGCACACATAAATCAGGGTATGAAAATCCTCCTAAGTGGGAACTATCCCAAACGGAAGACGATCCAATTGGCACTGGAAACTCAGCTGGTACAAAGCCATGGTTAATAGAAAACAGTCTCTTCTGGTGTCTCCTCCATATGGGAGAACCATCTGATTTCTAGGAATGTGAATATATACAGGGTCAGACTTTCGTGAGCATCATACAGTGATTGTGTTGTTAACCATATACAGCTGTCCGGTATGTTTTCATGACAACCATAATTACCCTTCTTTTCAGTCATAAAAGAAGACAAGATGGTACTCTGGAGTGCACTTTTTTTTTCCGGTTTTACAATGCATTTTAAAAGAGTGGAAGAATTTTAATAGATTTTTTTCATTGGCTATGAATTCCTCCCTATTTTAGGTTTACGTTTTAGTACTGTTTGCATTCCATTGCACATTTAGTTCACGTTGAGGGTCGGCAGTGCTTTCTTAGGATTGTTGGGTCATGAAACATTACGGGACTTAGGACTGTAGCCACGGCAGTATTCTATGAACTAGCTGTCTCTAGAGACGTGAAAATAGGGACTTGGAAAAGAAGAGCCGTGTGCTGGGATACCTCAGTAACTCCACTCGAGGGACCACCCCACCCCAAAATGGCTCACCAGGAAGAAGACCTTGTCCCAAAGAAAAAATCAGCAGTCTTGGTTGGCTGTTGAGCTATTTGGGCAACTGCAGAAGTGTTCGTTCTAGAGCCACATACATTTTCACCAACAGCATGAAGTAAAGCCCGACCACTGACATGCACATTTAATTTTCTTGTTTTCCTCCACAGTTGTAGGTATTATTAAATAGCAAACTGTTTTTAAATGTGTTTCATAAACCAAAAGAAAAAAAAGAGTGCGGTGAAGAACCACAACGCCAAGCATGGTGACTCAACACCTGTCATCCTAGCTACTTGGTTGCTAGAGATCAGGGGCTCCAGTTCAAGGCCAGTCGGGACATAAAAGCTTGTGAGAGTTCATCTCAACAAGTAGCTGAACATCACCTGGCATCCTCGCTGTGGGAGAAACACAAGGCCTGGGCACAGGGGAACATACCTGTCAGTCCCGGGGTTGTAAGGAAGTACAGGAGGGTCAAACGGGCCTGGCCCCAAAGCAAGACCCTACCTGGAAAAGAACCAATACCAGAAAGAGGCTGGAGGGACCGCCCAAGTGGTAGAGTGCCCGTGTCGTAAGTGTGAGACTACAGGTTCACTTCTGAGTACCACCTCATCCACAGAAGATTTGGGATATACCGGCTTGTGGTTCTCATCCACAGAAGCATTGCTGTATTAGAGCAGAGAAACAAAACTCACTAGGTGTTTGCTTGTGTTGGCCTTCTACTTTGACACGAAGGTGAAAATGTCTGCCGGTCTTACCCTGCAGCTCAGGACGAAGGCAGGAAAGGTAATACATCCCGCTTTTCATTAAACAGGGAGATGAAAATAGGACCTAATACTTTACTGCAGAACTTTTCTTATTATAAGCTCACAACTTTTCAGATATGTATTAAATGATTCACTATTCAATTTCACCTTGAAACAACCAACTGTATATTGCTGCAGATCGCGGCGACTCTCCCCATTTCTTATCAACTCAACACCCATATTAAAACTCCCACTTAAGCCTGTAATGAAATGAAGATTTAGTATGGTGTTCTTATTTATGCTCTCATTTAAGCCTTGCCTAACATTTTTTCAATGGAAAGTCTATTAAAGGCCTATGTATACTGGCTTAAGGGGCAGCCCTATAAAAATGTGTTCCGGGTGATGGTTCTTGTTCAGACAGCTCTGTTATCAGTTGTTTCACGTTCTCCTGTTGTGTGCTGGGTCCCCTTGGTGTTGTCACTTGCTGGGTCGGAATGCTGTCCCGGGCCAGCCCTCCTCAGGGAGGACTTGCTGGGCCACCGTGTGCTTGGGAGCCCCATTGAACCCAGTGCTGTCCAGCTCCAGGCCTGGCTGAGAGAAGGGCTCTGTGCTCCACCGCAGCCTCTGCTGTGTAGGCCCAGGCAGAGCATCTCCACGGAGGCCCTGGGCGACCAGAGGGGTCCTGTGGTACCCGCTCGCCTGAAGGAGCAGCGTCAGCAGGTGTGACGGCGTGGATGGGCGGAGCCTGGAGGCGGTGGGAATCAGGCAGCTTCCTCCTGGCTGAGTCCTGTGTCTTCTCTCCTTTGTCTTCAGTCCATTTTCCTTTCAAATTAGAACACACCCACCCCCCACACACACCCACAGTCTTTTCCTTCTATCACTGAAAAGAAAAAAGACCTAGCTTTGTGAAATTCCCATGTTTTTAATCTTCCAGATTAAATATAAGGAAATAATCTTCGAAGCCAAGAAGTAGATCTTTTCCCGTGCCCTATCTTTTTATGGTACCCTATGAGAACCTAGCAGCTGGGGGCCAGAACCGACAGCATGTGGCGGTGGGGTGTCCACAGTGGCCCCTCGGGTGTGCGGTGTGGCCTCCCCCGCCTCCTCCCCTGCCCCCCATCGAGGCATAGTCACGCCTACCTGATTCTCAGTGACCGTTGACCGAGAATCCTGAAGAAGAGAACAAGTTCCTGCGTGGAAAAGCTCCCCCAGGAAGCATGGATGGAAACGTGGCAGCAGAACCATTCGTTCCGGATGGGAGCCACGTGTGGGCTGACATTTCCAGCTGCCCTGATCCTCACCAAACCCTCCTATGCCGTGGACCCTGCTCACCAGGAAGAAGGGCAGAGATGGCTCCTCCATGCATTCCTCACATCCGTATTGAGCAACAGAAACCTGGAAGATCAGTGGGCAAAACAAAATCGTCTTCCTTCCTGGAGCTTACGCTCTAGTGACTGGTGACAAGACGCTGGCTCTAAGAGCCAAAAAAGCCGGGGAAGCAAGTGGAAGAAACGCCCCCTGCAGGTCACCGGAGATCATGGCTCCCGGGGTGAGCCGCCATCTTGTGTGCAGCAGCAGAAATGGTGGTGTTCAGAACAGGAGATGTCGTCTAGGGAATTCCCTCCGAGGCCTCGGTTACCTCAACCAGCCACGCTGAAGCCCATGGCCCTTCTGGACAGAGTCTTTTATACAAGACCGTCATGTTCTCCACTTCGAATCTCAGTTCCGAATATTCAAGAATGCTCAGAGAGAGAGAGAGAGAGACCATTTTCCAATCCGTGGAGTGGACTCCTTTACCATTTTATTCCATTCTGATTTTCTTTGTAGTTGGTTTTACGCTCCCCACTACCACCGCCATCTTGGTCCCGTAGAGGGCAGGAGCCCGGCCTCCCTCTGGTCTGACCTTCCTGTGCCAGCACCTCGAATTAGTGAGTGCATGCTGAACTAATGATTCAGTCAGGAGTCTGCTCTCAGCATCCCGTCCTGCCGCCTATCTGTGTATGCTCCGCTCTAGCCAAACTGCTCTTTCCCTCCCTTTGTCCTGTCTCCACCTGCATTGCTTACTCTGGTTCCGGATGTTCTCCTGTCTGCCCTGCAAGCCAGCCCCAAAGATGCCCCCTCCTCTCTGATGATTTCCCTCGCTCTCCCTTAGTGGTGGTGGACGGGGGTTAGGTTGACTGTTGGTGGTTGTTCTGGGGATGGAAGAATGTCCTCCACCAGTGAGCTGGACCAGCCTTCTCTGGAGTCCCAGGACGAACACTGCTTACGTGCCGGGCCTTAACCTCAAGTGCTTCTAATCCCAGCGGATGGTTTGCCACGAGAGAGAAACTGCATGACGAGGACATGTCAGCAACCTTAACAACTTTATAATGACCGTGCAGGGGTGGGGGTGGGGTTGTCGGTTGTCCTGCGGTGCTGTGGGGACGTGCCCGGCTGTTGGAGTGACGTGTATTTCACCCAGTCATGAATGATGCAGGTGTTCATCATGTCCTGAACAAAATCTGCTTTGTGACAGATGTTTGGAATCTGTAATAAGAAAGGACACGTGATTAATTGAGCTCAGGATTCTTTTCTCTCTCTCTCTTTTTTTTTTGTCTATGTAGGCAGACAGTATATCTTCTCTTGGGGTGATCCCTTTCATCCAGCTCTGTGGTACCCCAAGAATGTTTCCTTGGGTCCATTCTGTGTCATGGGCATAGTAGAGTCTGTGCTGCCAAAGTCTCTGGAACTTAGGGTGTTTTTCTTCCTGTACAGGAGAGCTTTGCAAACTCAGTTGCTTTCCACCTCCCACACCTCCATCCCTCCACTGCACGAGGGCTCTGCAGGTGTGGGCCGCTGGTCCGTGGCTGTGGACACGGCCGTCCGCCCCGGTTTCATCAGAGCCAATGCCGTTGTGCTGTGGGGGTCTGGGATGCTAGCATGCTGCAGCTTCTCCACGAAGACCATTGCTCCTTGATGTCCGGCTCGCACACGCATCCTCCGTAGCGGGAAAACGGCTCACTGCCATCTTTTACCCAGCCGTAGTCTAGATCATCTCCAACTCGACAATTAACTCTGTTCACATTCTGCAGCTTTCGTAGTCATCAGAAAAGCATCCCACCTTTTTATCCCCTTGCCCTCTTTTTGTTGTTGTTGTATTTTTGCACATAAACTATGACCACTTATTGAAATTAAGCAATGTGTTTACGTTTCAACACAACACATCCCAGCATGCAGCAATAATAACTCACTGGAAGTTTTCTGTCTTCCGTTTAGCCATGGATGAGGTCTGCAAATCATTACAGTTCAAGAAATTTAATATTGAAATCTAAAGTCTGCAAATGAGACTCAGTAATGAAAACAACCTTTCACTGGAAAAAATTGCATTCCTTTATTTCATCCCTCTGTGTCAAGTCATCCTGGGTATCCAGGGTGTCGGGTTCGAGGATGCCCACCGTGGGTGCCATAATCAAAGGATGCTTGACTCTTCCAAACAACAACATGGTGTTTGCATATAAGCTACCCACATCCTCCCTGACATTGTAAATCACGTGTGGATTACTTATAATGCCTAAATAAGACAAGAAATGCATACGCAGTTATTTTATGTATTACTCGGGGAATCGTGACAAGAAAAATAAATCCATCTATATATTCACTTCTGATGCAATACTTTCCAAGCCTTTTTGACCTCTCATTGGTTGAGTTGCGTGAGTGTTGGAGCCGCCGGCTTGGAGGGCAGCGCGACACCGGTCTTAATGAACGAGGTGAGCTGTTAGTAAATGCCCATGAGGGGCCAGACTTCGGTGTTGAAGAATGGGGCTCTGAGGCCAGCCCACCTCCATCCGGGTCCTAGAGTACTGTTGTCACTGCGGTTTGATTCTCTTTCCAAAAAAAATAATTTCGTGGAATAAGTAAATCACTGTAGTCTAGTCAAGAACTACAGCCAGGACATACATAGACTTCCTTACCAATGCCAAGAATGAAAAATAAAATCCGTTTGCTAAATCTTTAGCCATCCAATTAATTCCTAATAGAAGCGGTGTCCCCGTAGGGTAGGAATTGAGGGCCATCCCTGATCGTGTGGGTATGGATGGGAGACAGTGAGCTGGGTGGATTTGGTTTGCTATGCCTCTCCTCCCGTGTGTGGGGGTCCTCTCTTATGATGGAGTGCCTCACATGGCTCAGTAGGTAGCCTCTAGAAAGTGGCCTTAAAACTACTTTTTAAGAATGAGTTGTGCTGGGCACCAGTGGCTCACGCCTATAATCTCAGCTACTCAGGAGGCTGAGATCTGAGGATCTCGGTTTGAAGCCAGCCCTGGCAGGAAAGCCCATGAGATTCTTATTTCCAATGAACCACCAGAAAACCTTGAAGTAACTAACACTGTGGCTCAAAGTGGTAGAGCAAGTAGCCTTGAGCAAAAGAGCTCAGGGATAGCACCCAGACCCTGAGTTCAAGCCTACAACCAACAACAACAGCAACCAAAAAGAATACCTTGCCACTGGCCCCCAAAAGTCGCAGTTGAAGGAGTATGAATGCTAAAACTGTGGTTAAGTCTAGTCATTTTGTACTACAATTTATCACAGATACTGCTAGTTTAATCAACCTTTTCTAAAAACCTGCATGTCCTAGGAGAGTTAACTGCTGTGTTCTCACTTTCTCCTACCAAAAACACATGTCCCTGTACCCCCATGCAGCTTCTGATTGTGTTTAAGAAGCTAAAGTACAAGGGCTGGGGATATGGCCTAGTGGCAAGAGTGCTTACCTTATATACATGAAGCCCTGGGTTCGATTCCCCAGCACCACAGATATAGAAAATGGCCAGAAGTGGCGCTGTAGCTCAAGTGGCAGAGTGCTAGCCTTGAGCAAAAAGAAGCCAGGGACAGTGCTCAGGCCCTGAGTTCAAGCCCAAGACTGGCAAAAAAAAAATTAAGCTGGGGATTTAGCTCAGCGGAAGAGCACCTGCCTGGTGAGCACAAGGCCCCGAGTTCGGTCCTCAGCTCTAGGAAAAAAAATTAAAAAAGAGGCTAAGGTACAGAAGCAGTGTTTTAGAAAATACGATGGATAAAACTTGTGGTAAGAACATGTCCCCCCTCCCCCACACACACTCTAAGTCTGACAGATGGAAGTCATGTGACTGGCCTCTTCTAGAATTCTAGACCTCCGTGCATCATTTTCAGCATCCATTCACATGAGTGGAAATTCTGATGCTGTGTACTACGGAAACACATTCTTTCTGGAACGTCAGTTATGGTGACAAACAAGACCCTGGATGGGCTTTTAGCTCTTGCTAGTATTGACTGTGTGCAATTGGTAGAGAATAGATGAATGTCATTGAGACCGATGAGACACACAATGGGCTCTCGAAGGCGATTGTGCGGTGATTTCCACACTGGGCGGCTGAGTTCCATCCAAGCTGTAAATCAGTTGCACCTACATGATAAAAACGAGCAGATGTTAGAGGCACAACTAGCAAAATGGTCCTCCTGCAATTGATTCTGTTGGTCAGTTAAGGAAACATCTCAAAAGACCATGGAAAAAGTCAGACAGTAAACTGGAATAATCTGAATATCCAAATTGAGGTCATCTTTATTCTAATTATCGTTTGAAAAGGGGAGAGATACTGTTTGTGCATTCTGGGGTTTGTGTGTGTGTGTGTTTTTTTAGAAGAATAACAAGCCTGAGACAGGGACCATCTGTTACACTGACCACGTAACAAATGTGAGATTTATTCAGACATAGTGATGTGGTGTGTGCTATCAGATCTGAGGGCTGGCCTTTCAGCTCTGCTACGAACTCAAACTTATTTAACTCTCTGCTGAAAGACTGGCAATAATGCCGCCCACATTGGCCATGAAGTACATCCTTCCTAGAGCCGATTTCAAGGAGTAATGGCAAACAGTCTTGCTGACAGGATTCCTGGCGGCTCCTCTTAGGAAGAGTTCAAACCTGATTAACCCTTTCTCTGTTTTGTTTACATCTACAAAGAACTCAGCTCAAAGGCTGTGGAATCCATTGTTTAGCCTTTCTTGGGGGCTGCTGGCTTACTTTATGTACCACTCCCATTATTGTGGACCTAGACGCCACATAAAAATCAACCACCGAAAGATCCACGCCTCTCGAGGAAGAAGAGGGAAACGGTGGTGCGTGTCAGCGCTAATGTGCAGTACTTCAAGGGTCCCTTCCTGTGGCTCCTTCTTAAATGAAATGATGGCGGTGCTTAGGTGCTGGGGTGACGAGGTGCAGGGTAGCACAGTTGCGAAAGTCTCTGGTGAGAAATGTCATGTTCCTTTTAGGTTTCTATAGGTGGAGAGATGAGGGAATCCTCGTGCTTTAACATATATAAAATCGGCTCACATGATGGTGTCACAGTTATGAAATGTGAATTTGTGGGAAGGGAAAGGAGTGATAAAGGAAGTTCTGTTTCCTTTTCTGATAAGGCGGCAGCACCACAACAAACAGGCCTTTGAGGAATTGTTTCTGAGTGGCCTTTTGAAATGGTGGCTTATTAAAGAACTTTTTCCCCGCCTGTTTCTTAAAAGTAGTGAGTGTAGCTTGCAATAAAAGCACAAAGTAAGTGTGAAAACCCACTGAGACACAGAAAGACAAAAAAAAGAGCTGTAAAAATAACGAATACGTATTTCGTAGATTAGAAGAAAGAATAAAGTGCCTGGTTCCTAAGAGGCATGACATAACAAGTCACAAATACCAGCTCCTTGATTTCTGTTTAACTATAGTGAGTATAATCAATAGTTGTAGAGACTCTTTGTTTTCTGATTTTCGAAATTTTTAAAAATAGTAAATCTAAGTTCTTCCATCTTGATCTGCTTAATTTTACAGTAGTGGCATATATATATGTATATACATATCTATAATTTGTTGCTGATACCTTATCCTTACAATTTTAATGGGAGTTTTTCTAATCCCTGCTATGATTGTGTGAACAAACTTCATTTCTAGCTCCAAATTCTTTCAAAGCAGGGGAAAAAAATACTCTCTAACCCAGAATGGTAATTTTTTGTTTCATTTGGAATTTGGCTTGGATGATTTATATTATTTTAATTTGATATTTCAGGACTATTTACAAATGGTCCTGTGATTTTGCTTTATTAAAATGGATGTTCTGAAAGACCAGATGAACTTGTAACTGAATAAAACTGATTTTTTTACTCTGAGAAAAATCTACTAAGCTGGTGGATATTTTAAAAAATCTTTTCAAGTGCTTGTGTGCCGTGGCTCACTCCTATAATCCTACCTTTCAGGAGGCTTAGGCAAGAGAATTGCAAGTCTACGACAGTCTGGCAAATAGCGATTTCTTCTCCCTCTTCCCCTCTCCCCCTCTCTCTTCCTCTCCCTCTTCTCTCTTCCTTGTTGTTGCTTTTGCCAGTATTTTAACCTATCCTATTTAAAAGTGAAACTGGACTTCTATGTCGACTTTGGTTGTTGTATTTATTTATTAACTGATTTATTACTCCAATTTATCTATTACTCCAATTTATTTATCACACAGATGTGATGTTCACCTAATACAGGGATTTTTTCCTGCTTCCATAGTCTCTCCCACTTTCATTCAATCTACTGTTCAAGGATGACTTCAGGAATGCATTTACTTTTGGTTTTTTAGAGCCATTATATACACACACCTCACATTCCTATGGCAGTCAAGCCTATGTTTACATTATTCTATTCAAAATGCCATAGAATTATAAGATGAGTAAGGCATGGAGCAGATTATTTCTGCAAAGTAATGTCCCATTCATACCAGTGTTATGTCGCAAAGGCTGTCATTGCTTTCACCGCATTAGATGTACATTTCTATGCATTTAATCTAATTGTGCCCAAATGATGTGCAGTTCAGTGTCTTTTCGAGATGGCTTGCTTGCATGGAATTTCAAGTGATGTTGAGTACACTGCATCTCTCTTTCATAATTGGGATGTTGGCAACAACAGCTGAAAACTGTGCTGTCTTAGGCTGGCATCCTAGCAAGGAAAAAGGCCTGGGTTTTGCAGAAGACCTGTGTTTAGAACCTGGATTCCTTGTGTGGATAGTTCCTCGTCATGAATGTGAAGACAGCTCTGCGACTTTCTGACAGCAAGAAGAAATGCAGCTCTCTGGTAGGCTGAGGCAAGCCAGGGATGTCAGCCACAAAGTTGGGTCGTGACTGGCTTCACCGAAGTGTTAAAAGATACGCTGTTCATAGCAACGTGCAAAAAAAAAACACACACACACACACACACAAAAAAAAACTGCCTTTGTTAGGTGTGTTATCACACATGAACCATCTAGTCTGTTTTCAGGTAGAATCTTCGTCTCGCTGTAACCTTTACTCTGCGTGTGGATGTTGTGTTCACACCTCTTGATAGCAGAAACACGTTGGCGCCGCGGAGTTGGGTGTTGGTGTTCGATGCCAGACAACTCACTTCCAGCTCGTGAGCATCTGCCTTCTCCAGGCTTTCTCCCTTGCTTTACCATCCTAGGTAGAGGAATTATAACCAGAAATGCTATTTCCTCATTCCAGGAATGTGATGCTTCGTAGGTTTGTCTCAGCCACAGTGAGCGTTGGTCTCTCTGGAGGCGTTTTATTCTCTCTATTATTTATTTGGAAAAAGTACCAACAGGGGAAGTGTGGCTCAAGTGGTTACATACCAGTCATGCCTGGAAAAGCCAAGTGAGACAGCCAGGCCCTGAGTTCAAGCCCCAGTGCCTGCGTATGTACACACATGTGCACGTGCGCGCGCACACACACACACACACACACACACACACACACCTGTTTAATCTTAAAGCCGAAAGGAAGACACAGACAGGCTGTCTTGTTAACCCGTCTCGGGCCTCTGGCCTGGGCTCCTCGGTTCTCACCTTTGCCGCTGGTCTCGGCAGGGAGAAGATGCACCAGTCTGCCATGTACGAGCTGTGCCAGGGGATGCACCAGATCAGCCTTCAGTTCGTGCGGCTGCAGCTCACCTTCGAGGAGTACACCGTCATGAAGGTCCTGCTGCTACTGAGCACAGGTAGGCCCGGGGCCAGCCACCCCAGCGCCTGTGCGTGGTCAGGCCCGCCTGCCCGCGGAGGCTCACCTGCCCGTAGAGCGCTGGGAAGAAAAAGAGTAAAAGACTGAGGAGAGGGGAGGAGGGCTGTGGCCATGGATGAGCTCAGTTACCTGGTGCAAATGAAAAAGCACAACCCGTCATCCCTTCACCCACCCGGCCACTGGGTATGCACTCGAGGGCTGTCTGTCCTGTGTGTGGTACAGTCGGGCAATGCCAGCAACACGCCACCGTCGTGGAGCTTGTACTGTGAGACAAGGCAAAGACTTTATAGCACACGCGGGCCGTGATAATCCGTTGTCATGGAAGAAGGCCTGTCGCGGTGGGTCAGAGAGGGTAAAACATGCAGATCTGGGATGAAGAGAGCACAGCGGGGGACAGTGCTGTGGGGGGGGGGGGGGCACTGGGTCACTGCTGGCTCCACAAGGCCTTTGGAAGGGCTACAGATCAGATGGGAGCACAGGAAGTGTCCCTGGTGGGACTGCATGAGGAGTTGCGTGCGTGCACGTGTGTGCAAGAGGGGGCAGGAGAGAAGCGGAGTCAGTGGGCCGTGTGTCCGCAGGAACCCTTGGGCAGGGCCTCGTTCCACCTGTTGGTTTCCGGTTCTTCTGTATGCGTCTCGTTGTCAAGGGGCTCTGCGTGACGTGGGTTGGGCAGCGGAGAGGAATGGGGGCGCCGTGTGGATCGGGCCCCGTGTTCTGCGTCCACTGAGCAAACCCCACCGGTGGTGACACAGGAGGCTCGGGGCAGGTGGCGGGACCGAGTTGTGTGTCACCCTTCGGGAACAGCGTGGGGTAGACTGAGGCAGCAAGAGAGACTGGGGAGAGCTGGGCCGACGCGGAGGACCTGGCGGGGCTGTCGGGACAGCCGCCGGGGTATTCGGAAACCCCGGACAAGAGTTGGCTTTGGGAGCTGAGGGGAAGGGGAAGTCAAAGCAGGGCCTGGCTGGGTGCTGGTGGCTGGCCTCCCAGGCGGCTGCGGTCTGAGGACAGGTGACTCCTCCATGCCAGTGGTTTCTCCTGATGGACATAGTTGGAAGATGGGGGTAATTGAAGAGTAGAATCGAGAAAATACCATTGAAATTAAAAAAAAAGAAATTGGGGTTTAAGCTCAGTGGTTGGTGGGCTCTTGTGGCATAAAGAAGAGGAAAAAGCCAGTTAATTAAGCCTTGTTGAAGGTGACAGCAGAGCTGCAGGGACAGGCGGGCTGTCAGAGAGGGCGGGACAGTGCGCTTCGGGAGAAGCCCGGGAAGCCTCTTTCGGCTTCCGTGGCCAAGTGTAAGTCAAGTCGATGGTGCGAGGCACCCGAGGAGACGAGGGAGGATAGAACTAGCCCTGGCTGGAATGAACTGGCCGTGGCTGGGGTGCTGGACACAAGGATGGGGAAGCAGGGCGAGTTCGTAGAGTCCACTGGAGGGAAAGGGTTCTAGGAGCCGAAGAGTCAGGGTGAAACAGGTGGAACCGGTGTTTTATTTCCAGCAAGAAGTGATGGGCTCTGAGGACCGAGCCTGCGCCACACACGGTAATGAGAGCCGGAGGTGGGCATGGCCGCCTCACGTGGAGTCCCCCATTTCCAGTGCCGACCAAGTAGTACCTCATCTAATGCTTGCGGCCACCTTGGGAGATGGACAGCCCAGTGCTGACGTGGAGTGAACAGTGAGGTTGAACGGGGACCCAGGGCTTGGGCCTCCCATCCAGAGTTGTCCTCAGCCTCCCGGGAGATGCCGGTGGCAGGGACGGGCTGGGGTAGGTTGAGTTGTCAGGCACCGAGGGGCAGAGCCGAGGCCCTGGCCCGGGAGGGCCTGGCAGTTCGCAGCTGTGTTTCGTTTGGCCAGCAGCGCTGGGTGGGGGGTGGGGGCTTGCTTCCGGCCTCCTGTTGTCTTCCTTATGCACAGTGTGACGTCCGACCCTCCTCCCAAACCCCGCTCTCCTCCCGTCCAGCTTCCCCTCTCTGGATCACGACTCTGGAAAAGTCATCCTTACACGTGCCGAAAGTAATTTTATTCTCCTTCCCAGGCTATCTTACTCACTACTCCTGGTTAGAAAAAAATATTTTTTTCAAAAGAATTACCAGATAGGGCCGGGAATATGGCCTAGTGGCAAGAGTGCTTGCCTCCTACACATGAAGCCCTGGGTTCGATTCCCCAGCACCACATATATGGAAAACGGCCAGAAGGGGCGCTGTGGCTCAGGTGGCAGAGTGCTAGCCTTGAGCGGGAAGAATTACCAGATAGATGACAAAATGAACGTGAATCGTTCTAAAAGTGCCCATGATACTAAATCTTTATCGATTTTGATTGCTCAGTTTGATTGCTCGATTCGTGGTTGGCCCTTTTGTGTCCGTGACTCTTAAACCTCTAGTAGATTCTGATGTCATTTTGTTTCTGAAATTGGTTTATCAGCTTCCAGGCAGCTCAGTGCATCGTGTGTGTCTGTGTGTGTGTCTGTGTGTGTCTGTGTGTATGTGTGTATCTGTGTGCTGGTGCTGGGGCTTGAACTCAGAATGTGGACACCATGCCTTAGCTTTTTCACTCAAGGCTGATGCTCGACCACTTGAGCCACAGCTACCCTGCTGGCTTTTTGCTGGTTAGTCTCATGGACTTTTCTGCATGAGCCAGCTTTTAACCACAGTCCTCAGATCTCAGCCTGCTGAGCAGCCGGGGTCCTAGGCTCCAGCACCCAGCTTCAGTTACGACCTTCTTTAACAACAAGGAAAAAGCAAAATTAAACAGCGAGAGAACACAAGAAAAGAACTTCATGAATCACAGACAACTCAGACTCTAATAGACCTCTTCTGCCCATCTGTGCTCGCATGCATAAAAACTGTTCATATTTAGGGATGTGAACTTGCTTACCTGGTGTCTAGCACATCGAGCTGTTTAGTGACATCAAAAGAGTCTCACATTCTTGATGCTTGCAGAGAAAAGCAGACCAAGCCCTACCTCTGTTGTCTCTGCAGTTTTCCAGCCCAGAGATGTTGGATATCTTCCAGCAGCTCCACTGTACTTAATAAGCGAATTCAGAGACTCTGGGCAGACTTCCAAAACTTGAGGTTTTGCTTAAGTTCCCTTTATTTATTAGTTTGTTTCAACTTGTAAAAAAAAAAAATCTGGCTGGGAAGTTGGTACAGTATAGTTCAGTTGTGGAAAGAAAAATATAAGTAAATAAGATTTGAGTCTTTTTTGATAAAACAGCTCATCAGAATCTGATAGTCTTTGGTCAGACATAGTTGTACCAAACAATATTGAAATAAGGTAGTGAAATTTACTCTGTTTTCATGATAGGTAATTTTTCTAATATAAACAATGATATCTATACAAGTATCAATATTAGAAAATGAAAGCTTAATTTCAAATATATTGGTCTGTAGATTGCCATTGTAGGCTATGATTTGCAAACTTTCAGTTTCTTGTAGAAAGTTTTAAGTAGATGTGAAAATTTTTGTAGATAGTGGATCTACAAAAAACCATGATTAATCTGGTTTTTACCATTCTGCTATATGTTTTGTAAATATTTTTAAGACGAACTTTAAATTTTTAACCACAACCAACAAAAAATATTCTATTCATTGTAGCATCGATGACATTTAACTCTTAATGTAAAAGTCAGATATTTAAAACCATAACTAACATTTGACAACTTGGAGACTTTGTACAATTGCGGTTAGGATTTTTTTCCCCCCTCGTTCAACATAGATTTAAGTGAACCACAAGTCAAAAGTCTCAGTTAAACTCAAGATTATCAGCATGATAGAAGAAGTTAATTCACAAGAAAATTCGCATCTGCAGAGTAACCAAGTTGATTAGCAGCCAGTATGCCTGGCTTCTAGGCACTTATACAATACTCAGAAACCATTCTTGGCCACTCTACTGTGGCCGAATATATATAAAACCTAGCTACTACACAAAAGGAAAGAAGATATCATAACCCTCCATTTTCCTACAGCACCACCACTCGAAGTGAGCACGGCTTGTTCTCCTCCAAAAGCCTTCCCTTTGGCTGCATGTGCAGTCACAGTTGTGTGACTGTGCACCCCTCCAGGTCGTCCTAGGAGATCACATGACACCTCCACAGTCAGGTGATCCTGGAACAAAGATACACACGCTTCCCTGGGTAGCTGTCCACTTCCCACAGTGCGTAATGGCTGGACTTGAACTCTCTCTTGCTAGCATCCAGCTTAGACTGTGTTTCTTCTAGTTGTCCCACAAAAAAAAAAAAATCCCAATCTACCTTTCTACCTCTGAGACATGGCCATGTCAATCAGTCTCAGGAGGAAGGCTGTGAAGTCAGAAGACTCCGTGTCCACTCCTCCTGCTCTGCCATTCATTGTCTAGGCGTGTGGACACAATAATGAACAGTCTGGTTTCCTTGTCTGTAAAATGAGAATCAGATAATGGGCTCTTTACCTAATGTTGATGACAGCATGAAAGCGGCCTAATCTATGCGAAATAATAATGCACAGCTGGTGCATAGTGGTTATTGTTCCTTGATGTATGTCTCTGAGCTTATTTATTCATAACTGTAACTAACTGTGATTGGACCATCCAGCCTCATCCTGAGTTTACGAGCTTCAGGTCTCTGCGGCCATTTAACTAGTCAGATGCTAACGGTGCTTTGACCCCTCATGGTTTCTGTGTCTGTGTTCCTCAACACAGTTCCTAAAGATGGCCTCAAAAGCCAAGCTGCATTTGAAGAAATGAGGACGAATTACATCAAAGAACTGAGGAAGATGGTGACCAAGTGCCCCAACAACTCTGGGCAGAGCTGGCAAAGGTTCTACCAACTGACCAAGCTTCTGGACTCCATGCATGACGTAAGTAGAACCCCGTGGCTCAGCCAGGCATCGCCGTGACCATCGGGACCGGGCCGTGTCCTTTGGGAGGAACTGAGTTTCCTTATCTAGTGGGAGCCGCAAGGGTTACAACATGCTTGGGTGGATTTCTCTACATCCCCAACGGAGCACACATCTTTTCCACAAAGGGTGGCCCTGTGCCCACACCAAGGAAAGGCCTTCAGATTTGCTACAGGTGTCAGATAGAGTTTCACATTTTTGCTGGCCATTTAGGAAGTGTTTGGTTAAATACAAATGTTTGCCTTCACGTTACATAAATAGTGTCCATCTTCTACAACTGTTAATCTAATAACTCGATCTTTCGAAAACATTATTGGTGGTTCGGGGCCAGTTTGGATCACTTCATTCTTTGCCAAGTTTTGAATCCTATATAGTCATTATTCTTCATGGGAGTCTTCTTTGTTATTCTTCATGTCCTGTGCAAATACAGAAAGTAAATTCTGCTCTTGTTTCTAACAAAATCAAAGATGTAGTTGCGGAGTTAGCAGTTTCAACAAAATATTGATTCAGATATCTTCCTTTCTGTGCCATTTAAAATCTGCTTCTTGCTGGGTACCTGTGGCTCCCACCTGTAATCCTAACTAATTATGAGGCTGAAATTTGAGGCTCATTATTCATAGCCATGCTGAGCAGAAAAGTCTGTGAGACTCTTCTATTTCCAAGTAATTACCAAAAAGCCAGAAGTGGATCCGTGGCTCAAGTCGTAGAGCACTAGTCTCACGTAAAAATGTTCAAGGACAGCACCCAGCTCTTCAGCTCAAGCCCCAGTATGAACACAAAAAATAAATCTGCTTCTCCTTTCACATAGCAAACAGGTTTTTCTAATTCTTGCTCAAAGAACATTGTAGACAGTCATGCTTAGTCAGTTCTTCATATTTGGGATGTTTCCAAAGTTTCTTTCAGAGATTTTCCTTTTCAGAATTTTGGCCTGGGTGATTTGACAGGCTTGGTGAGCGATGTTATAATACCATTCCAGTTGAAATGAAGTTGGCTCATGTAGTTGAACATCGGCTTTCGGTGACTCTTGTATGTTCCAATCCAGTGTTTCATGCATGGAGACCCTCGCCTATCTCTGACCTTGGCTTTCTCTAAATTTCTCCCATGACGACAGTCAAATTTGTTACAAGGTGAACTCTGTGACCAGTAACTTTGCTGATGATCAGGAATTTAAATGGTGTGGCCTAGTGGAAATCAGAGATGTTGGTAGGGCAAACTCCATGATCCACACCAGAGGAAATACAGTAGCTAGGGCAGCAGTGGGTGCGTGGCCATCCATTCTACACACATACACACATAGTCTCTCTCTCTATACACACACACACACACACACACACACACACACACACACAATGTTGATACTGTGCATCTCCTACATGAGGACGCAGCACATTAACTTTCTCCACTGATGTGACTGAAGGGTCTGCTTCAAAGGGTCTTCTTTCTAGAGGTTAGAATGGAGAGAATAGAGATGTGTAGTTCTTTGTTAATAAATCATTTTATTTGTATAAGCATCAAAATCAGTTGCAGACTCTATGGCGTTATGTGCTTGTAGTCCCGGGGCAAACTTAGCCCCTGTCAATCTGTGCTGAAGTGATGTGTAGTTCTTTATGTGAATGATGCTTTCTCTTTCTCCATGGGAATACCAAGCAAATGTTAATTCTGGAGTGATATTTTCCTTTTGTAAAGGAAACACCAAAATGTTTTCCAAAGTAGGTATAGGGTCTATATCCCCATAAGAATGAAAGTTAGTTCTGATCGCTCTACATCCTAGCTAACACTTAGCATGGTTGTTCATTGCTGTTACTGTGCTTGAACTTGGGGCCTGAGCTCTGCCCCTGAGCTTTTGCACTCAAGGCTAGTGCTCTGCCACTTAAGCCACACCTCCACTCCTGGTTTTTTGGTGGTTAATTGGAGATGAGAGTCTCATGGTCTCTCCTGCCCTGGCTGGCTTTGAACTGAGATCCTTAGTTCTCAGCCTCTCACTAAGTAGCTAGGGTTACAGGTGTGAGAAATTAACACCTAGCTTATGTTTGGTTTGGGGCCATCCTATAGTGTATGGTGTATGAACTTTTTAATTTGTATTTCCTAATGATTGATGAGGTAGAGTATCTGTCATTTGCTCATTTATTGTTTTAGGTCTTTTTTTGGTGAAGATGCTTGTCAATTATTTTGCTTTGAAGTGTCCATCTTTTTTTTTTTTAATGGTCTCTGACTGTTGTTTTGAGAGCTGTCAAGATACAAATCCTTGATCAGGAATATAATTTGCCAGCACTTCCTCCCAGTCTGTGTCTCCTCTTTCCATTCTCATAAAGATGTGTCGTGAAGAACAGGAGTTTTAGACTTCAGTGACTAGGTTAGCGTCCCATCACTGTACCAAAACTCTGAGAGAATCGGCTTGTAAGGGGAAGGTTTATTTTGGCTCAGTTTGCGAGGTTTCAGTCCGTGGTCAGTTGTGTTGTAGCTTTGGGCCAGCGAGACATCTCCTCTCAGTGGGCAGAACCATTCATTTCATGGGGAACCAGGGAACAGAGAGAGACCAGGGACCCACAATCCCACTTGAGATCATATCCCATGAGCGGAGGGTATACCCTAAGTTAGTAAATTGAATGCATACCCCACGGCCCGAGTGTGTACCCCATGAGCTGAGTATATACCCCAGTGAGCTGAGTGTGTACCCTGTAATCTGAGTGTTCACCGTTATCTGAGCGTGCACCTGTGAGCTGAGTGTATGTGCTGTGACCTGAGTATACACCAGTGAGCTGAGTGTGTAACTCAGGAGCTGAGGGTACACTCCAGTGAGCTGGAGGTGTCCTCTGGGCCCAACCTCCCAAGCTCTCCACTGCCTCCCAGTCCATAGCAAGGGCTGAGGAGCACTTCTCCGTCATGCGGGCTGTTGGGGGACATTTACAATCCCCACTATACCAGTGGAATCCGGGTGATTACTATTTTATTCTGAGTCGTGTTTTTCCGCCTCTCTGTAAGCAGTCGTGTGGAAGCCAAAGCCACAAATCTTTCTTCCTGTTTACTTCTAATAGCCTTGTGCTTCATTGCTATTCAGGGACTTAGACATCATTTTTTTTCTTTTTTCTTTTTTTTTTTCCTCTCTTTTCCTGAGCACTTTTGGTTGTTTGAAAAGAGGACGAAATTTAATTCTTCTTTTTCCACCTTGATGAAAGGAGACCAGTCTGGGGAATCATTTGAATTCCTAAGCCCTTATGTAAAGGTGTCAAATGTGCTTGATGGTAAACTGAGCCTGTAGCCTTGGTGGTCGTGAGGGCTGAGCTGGGAGAATCAAGAGTTTCAAGCCAGCCCGGGTTGCAACGCAAACCCTTTGTCAAACACAGGAAAGGAAAGTGGAATCGCTTTGAGTGCTCTATTTCCATTCCTGTTCCGGAACATTGCAGTATGGATGGTTAAGTCTAGAGAGGCTTCGCTAACACTCGGGCTTACACGGCCTACAGCTTTTCCATGTAGCGTGAATTCACGTATCAGCCGTTGTAGGCTTCTCTTCGCGGCAACCAAGAGCTTTAGTGGGCCGCTTCTGTTCTTAGGGCCCTTGCTCTGCTCACCCCCAGGACTGAGCGCACCTATGACCACGGGCACCCAAGTAAGAGCTGCTCCATGGCTGTCGATTGCAGTGCTTGCTCTCCTTGCACACGCTGCACATACGTGTTCTCGAGGCCCTGCCAAGTTGGGGGAAAGGAACAGTCTGTCAAGACAGGTGGACAGCTGATCCTCAGCTTTCATGAACCATGAGCCCTGTGAACATCAAACTCCTCCTTCCCCCCCCCCCCAAAAAAAGTACTTCATAGAGAGAAGCAGCTGGGGAAGCGCCTGCCAGCGGGCGTGCTTGCGCCCTGCCGCTTGGGCGTCAGGTATGACGTACGTAGCTTCTGTGTCTCACGGGGTGGCCTCGGCAGTCTTCATTCTTACCTGTCGGTAAGAGCAGCCATCCATTCCCCATGGGTCTCAGAAGAAGAGCATGTGTAATGAATTGAGTACTGCCTTTGTTTTCCTAGGTCAAGGGCTATTTATAGGGTCAGTGTACAGATGTAAACTGTAAAGATGATTTAGTCGTAGCCCTCGAGGCAAAGCCCCCCCCACCCGCTCTTTTCTATTAAGTAGCGTATGACTATTTTGGTTTCGCTGCCCATGCTTGTGGAAACATACTCACATCACCCACCCAGTGGTATGAAAAACCAACGAACAAAGGGGAGATCACCGGCTCCGCCTTCCATCAGCTCAGACCCTGTGGGGGCCATGGGAGCCTCCGTCACCCAGCCCCAGCCCCAGCCATCGACAACCCCTCCAGGCCTGACGGCCAGGCTTCTTCTCTGCACAGCCGGGGGTGGGGAGGACAGAAATGCAGGGGGCGGGCAACCAATACCACGCAGGCACACAGTGGAGGTACCTGTCGTTCTTTAGGTGGGGAAAAAGCACTAAGTCCCAGTGACACCACTAAACCCACAGAAGAAGTGCCATCGACAAGACGAGGAAGGCATTATTTCCAGATTCTCATTGCTCATTTAATTAGCTGGTGCATCCGAGCTATGGGACTAGTAATTTCCATCAGGATTCCTTCCACCCTTGGTGGGTTTGAGACGCACAGATCCTATTTTAAGCCCTTCTTACAGAACGCTGAAGCACGCAGCGCGTATGTTTGGCTCTCTCCACCACCGGTCTGTTCACTTCCTCCCCGGGTCTTTCCTGGTAGGTTCACCTTAGGAAAAGTTTCTGAAGGCAAAATGGGAGTCTGCAGGAGAGTGTGAACTGTGCGGCTGGAGGCTCACAGCTCTCTGGTGGTGTCTTCTCAGTGAGCGTGGACTCACGCTCTCTTCCCCGTGCAATGGGCGACTGCAGAGACATCCACCGTGTAGAGTCGAGAGGCGCTGCTCCTCTCTCCGCGACCACGGGAGGAGCTGGGTGCTGTGTTTCTGGGAAAGGGCTCACCGGCCATCCCACACCCACACCCGTGTGTGTAGGAGGGCGAGAGCAAGGCGCCAGGCCGCATTCTCTCCCTGTGAGCGAAGCCACTGCCGAATGCCATTGTTAGCAGCGTTCTCTCCTGCCTCCTCGGACGAGACCGTGACTAAGAAAGATTCTAAATAAAGGGAAAGTTGTTTATTCCAGTCAGCCGAGTGAGCAAGCCTCATCTCCCCAGACGCCAGAGAGAGAGGAGCTCAGATCCCACCAACCACCACCCTTTGGCAAGCAAATCTTCACAGGAACACGTTACAGTAATGGACAGGACCGACCTTAGGCTTTGGAGAAACCAACAGACTAATTACTAGCAGTTCGTGATGTCACTTTTTTAAGCCTCTAGTAGATAAGGGCTACCATTTGTGCCTACAGAATTCTGATTTTTCCCCCTCCCTCCCGCCCTCCTTTCCTCCCGAGGTATGAGTATTTGAACTCGGAGCCTCACACTTACTGGAGACAGTCTTTACAACTTGGCTTGCTCTGAAACTTGGAAGGGATCTGACACCAGGCCAGTAAAGCTTTTGAGGGGTATTAGCCACATTTGGGAAACATTCTACGGCTGCTGTGTCCAGCTCAGCCACGGCGCCCCGGTGCACATCGGGGCGGATTCCTCGGGCCCCACTGGCGATACTCGGAAGCCAGCTGTGGCTACTTGGGTCCACAGCGGAGAGTGCTATTCTGAGAGTCCGTCAGGAGGGACAAGAGGTGGAACAGAAGGGCCACCGTTGTGCAGGGGGGGCAGGGGAAGAGCCACGGCGTGGGGGGTGGGGACGGATGGAAGCACAGAGACACACGAGACAGCGAGGAGGCCTTGCCCCCCACGATCGGAAGTAGTTCCTGCCCCCGTGGGAGCCCACAAGGGAGGTGCCCCACACAGCCGTCACCCAGGCCCGCTGTGATAGACTGCCCCAGGGGAACCTAGGGACAGAGGACAAGCCGGAAACGGAACTCAGAGGGAAAACTGACCCAACGCCGGGGACCCCTGCCGCCTTCCTAGGCAGACACACAGAATCATCAGGGTGAAGCTGGAGAAAGGGCCGTGCCCGGGTCAGCTGCAAAGTTGTCTGGTAGCCATAGCAACGAGACAGGGTCGCGGAGAATGGCCGAGGGAGCTGCTGGCCAGCCCCGGGGTTTCCAGGAACCTTCTGGAAGGCCACAAAGCCTGCAGCCACCACGGTTCATTTGAGGGAATAACCGATCCCGTGTAAAGCATCTTAATAGTTAAAAAGTGACGGGTCTCCTCCTCCCTGTGGAGGGACAGATGTAAACGAGCATTTTTGAACGTGTTGGCCGACGTAATCCAAAATCGACGTTCTTAAGTCTTCGGAAAAGGTTGAAGTAGTTTGGCGTTTTCAGCAGCTAGGTCTTCGACTTAAGACGTCGCCTGCCAACAGTCCGCCCACAGCCAGCAACCTCCGCAGATGTGCTGTCCTGGGCTGCAGGTGGAAGGGACCACAGGGGTCACGCTTCCAGAAGAGCAGGTCCAGACCCACACTGCCCCCCACTCCCCGACTCTCCCGTCAATCTGAGATCGCCCCAGGGGAGATTTATAGAATCTCTCTCATTGTTTAACACCTGTGCTCATAAATCCCCCCATCTTAGGCAGCCTAAATCCCTCTCCATACACTAGAATAATAACGCTGTAATGCCTGGCTTTACCTTCTAACTCTCCTCACAAAACCCTTCTAATGTCTCCAGGAGGTGAGGAGGAGTAAATAGTACTATTTAAGCTTAGTCATCCCCTGCCTTCCTTCCCTACTGTATAAAAAGAGACTGATGGGGATATTTGCCTAAGGTTTCTCCCTCCCCTCCCCCGCCCCACCTCTCAGAGAGAGAGGAATGAAGACAGGGAGATTAAGTACATTTCCCGGGTTCCTACGTGAGACAGAAGCAGCGGGTGGGGTGTGGAGGGGGAACTGCCCACCACCTGGTTAGTTCCGGCTTCCAGAGGACTCTACATCAAGTAGATACCGGTAGCGGGTGTGTGTGTGTGTGTGTGTGTGTGTGTGTGTGTGTGTGTGTGTGTGTGTGTGTGTGTGTCAGTCTTACTGTAACGTGTGGCTGTTGTCTTCTTGCAGTTGGTAGTAGGCTTTGAGCAAGGGGCCCTCTGCTCTGATCTGGCAGGGGCCCCAGGAGTTACGCATCTGTCATGGGCACGAGTAGCTCTGTCTACGGCGGTGATGGCCAGAGGGGTGAGAATTTACCAGGCCAGCTGTGTGTCCTTGCTGATGACAGGGACAGCATTAATCGGCGGACGTAGAAATGGCCAGGAAGATGCCTGCCACGGGGCCGGTTAAGCTGATGCTCCTAGTTAACAGGACCAGAAAGCATCGGTGGTACGGCAGCATAATCCTCATCTTCCTCAGAGTCTGGTTTCCCTAGGCACTTAGCCGTTCACCTCCCGCTAAAAGCAGAGCAGCAAAAACACGTGACAAGGTGGCAGCCATCTTGCTGAGCTCTCATGCTGTCCTTTCCGGGGTCTAAGGCTGAGGTTTCAGTGTTAAGGCCCCCGCTGGTGAGTTGGGGGGGTGGGGAAGTGTGAGCTACCCCACTGTAGGCCGTGAATTCAGTGTCAGTGAATGACTGATGCAAGAATTTTCCCACAGCGTTTCCTAAAGGCCGGAAACATCTGCATAATCATCAGAAAGCTACATCTTAATCCAGGCACCTTTTCTCCCTCTCTGGATATTTCTGAACCCTAGTCATCTTATACTTGACATGTATTTTCACAAATACAACCTCTTCTACCAAAGGATTGTAACACTGTGGAGAAACTGCCTTCAGTCTGGGGGTGCTTTGGGTCTGGGGGTCGGCCGTTGTTCCTACAGTGTGTCGTAGATAGTTTAGCCTTTGTGGGCCAGGTGACAGTTCTTGGAACTACTTGGCTTTACCACTGTGTATAGATGCAATAATGGACAGAAAGCACCGTGGCCGTGTTCCAGTGATAGTTCGTAGAATTTTAATAGGTTATCATAAATATTTTTTCTGACCTTTTAAGAATATAATAAAAAAGAAAACATACAAAAAAAAAATCCCAACTTACAAAGCAAGTTTGCTTCAGGCTGGTCCTACCGGTCGAGGCCCGCCCAACACTGCCTCCAGAGACAAAATCCCGAATTGAACCGGCTAGTCTAGATTTCACCTCACGTTCACACTGGTAGCCTAGGAACAGAAGCTGGCTTAGCTTTTCTCGTTTTCTTGGTATAGTGTACATTTGCAGGGAAGATCTAGGAAATATTGAAAACAAAATTAGGCAAAGTTCATACTTCTATATACAGTAACATGCCAATGCACTTCAAACCCAAGCCCTTCATTAGACCCCTTTGTTCGGCAATGTTCTAATTATCCCTTTTTCTTTAAGCTCTGCATTCCTCTTTCCTGTGGTGTCATTTTTCTTTGTATTTTTCACATGTACAATAGACCTTATTCACAAGAAGGCGGAGCCGCGGTCCAGAACGAGGCTTGTAATGCAAGGAAACTTCAACAGGGTGGAAATTAAATAAATTTAAGTACAAAAAAAAAATTAGGAGGAAAACGAACCCATCGTGCTTAGAACAGCGTCCCCCGACAATGAACTCTGAAGATGGTAATATTCATCACTGACCAGACATCAGTGCTTGGTGTGGAATTCATGATTAAAAATGAGGATGGAGAATACAGTCAAACAGAACCTCCTAGACCAGACAGATGTGCATGGCTGCAGAGTGGGTGGGTAGAGAGCTGGGGAGATGTCCTGGGGTTTCAGGAGACACTAGGGGGCGCCCAGTTTCCACCCCACTACTAGGATGGCCCAGACCAGACCAGCCTCTCTCCCTCCACTCAGGAGCTGGGCCTCAGCCTCCTGAGTAGCTAGGATCACGTGCAGTGCTATACAAGTGGCATTGCTATTCTTGCACTCCCATTCTTGCATTCACATTCTTGAGTAATCATCACCGACCCAGTCACTCCGGATACAAACTGCGCCATGACACATGGACTCTCGCTCTCTTTTCTTTCCACCCCCACCCCCACCCCCAGTGCCGTGGGAGTCCTCCGCCACGCGTCCTTTGTGTCTGGCTACCTTAGCATGTTCCGGGGGCTCCTTCACGCTGTCCCATGTAGCCTGGTCCCCTCCTTTCGTGGTGTATGCATGCCACATTTTGTTGAGCTCCTCGTTTCCACTTGGCCTTGTGGCGTCGCCAGCTCTTGCCTAGCGCCGTGCCCCGCCTCTGGTGCGCTCCACCGGGCACGGGCGGACGCAGTGGTGCGGTTGTCCCGACCTGTGACTCTAGTGACCTTGACCCTCGCACCACCACCGGGCCTGGCCACCAGCAGCTCCTCCACGTGCACGCTCTCATTGTTTTATTTGGGATACTGGGATTCAAGCTCGAAGCTTTGCACTTGCCGGGCAGGTGCTCTACTTCTTTCCAGCCCTTTCTGCTTTCACTACTCTTTTTAATTGTCTTCGGTTGGACAACAGTATCTTGGTTCGACGTGTCACTTTATGAGTACACCATCTGCAGATTATTTTTCAGATGGGATATTATGGGTTCTTTTGCCTGGATTCGGATAGGTGGGGTTACAAGTGCAAGCTGCTAGACTGGACTTGGTCTTGAGTTGGGTTCTCGTGAAGGTTTTGCCCAGGCATGTTTTGAGCCGTGATCGTCTCGATCTCTGGCTCACGAGTGGCAGCACCGCCACGCCTACTGAGATCAGAGGAGAGAAATTCAAGATAGGATTTCACTTTTTTTTTAATTTGCTGAGATTAGACTGGGGGGGGCGGCACATTACATGGTATGTTCTAGAGGTTGGTCCAAGCACGGATGAACAGAACCTGTATTCCTCAGGTGCTGGATGGAATACTCTATAAAGATTCTTTCAAGTCCATTTGATCTGTAGTGTACTTAACTCTGATTTTCTGCTCATTGTTGTGTTTGGGTGAATCGTGTATTGATGAGAACGGGGTGTTGAAATCCACTGCGACTGGATCTTCTGTCTCCCTCCAGGCCTGTTTGTTTGCCCCAAGGGGGTGCTCCCACATTAGGTGCAGATAGATTTCTGACCATTCTGTCTCCTTACCGAAGGTCAGCCAGGGGGCTCCCATGGCCTTAGGTTAGGGGTGGCCTGGAGATGGGGCACAGGGGCCGCTTCCCCCGGAGCTCGCACCTGAGTTAGGGCAGGGAGGCGTGCAGGGAGAAGGTGGGAGCAAGGCCTCACGTCAGTCACATGGCTTCCGTGTCTGTGCCTTGCAGCTGGTGAGCGACCTGCTGGAGTTCTGCTTCTACACCTTCCGAGAGTCGCAGGCGCTGAGGGTGGAGTTCCCCGCCATGCTGGTGGAGATCATCAGCGACCAGCTGCCCAAGGTGGAGTCCGGGAACGCCAGGGCGCTCTACTTCCACCGGAAGTGATGAAGACGTCTTACCAGAAGAGCTTTGCCTTAAGTCTCCCCGTGTTGTTCCACACCCATGAAGGACCCGAGAAATCTTTTGTGTGTGTGTCTGTGTGTGCCGGTACTGGGACTTGAACTCAGGGCCTGTGTGCTCTCCCTGAGCTCATCTGCTCAAGTCTAGCACTCTACCACTTGAGCCACAGCTCCACTTCCGGCATTTGGGTGGTTCACGGAAGATAAACAGAGTCTCAAAGACTTTTCCTACCCAGGCTGGCTTTGAACCGCAATCCTCAGATCTCAGCCTCCTGAGTAGCTAGGATTATAGATGTGACCCACCGGCACCTGGCCAAGAAATCATGTTTTGTTGTTGTTTTTTTTAACATGATGATGGATTCAGCCTTGTTATCAGATTCTCAAGTTTCAAGTCACGTCAAGGGGTTGTGTGGTGGATGGGGCAAGAGCTGAGAGGTCTCAAGAGTTCTTTCCTCTCCACACCCCCCCCCCAGATGCTTAGAAACACGTTCTTGTTCCTCTGGATGAAAAGCCATATCTAGTCAATAACTCTCTGATTTTGATATTTTAACAGATGGGAAGTTTTAACTATGCCATGTAGTTTCTGATATCGTTCCGCTTGTTTTAAAAGGGTTCAAGGACTAATGGACTTTTTCAAAGCTTACCCTTGGTTTGCACATTAAAAAAAAAAAACAAAACATGTAGTCAATAAGGGGCATTACTATGCTTTTGTTATTTAAAAAAAACACACACACAAAAAGGAAAAAAAAATATCTACAGATTCCTGATGCGTGACAACAGAACGCGTGGGCGGCGTGGGCGTGCCCCGGGCTCTTCCGCCCTGTGCGCTCCGGTGCGCGTCCACTTATTATTTAATTAGAACGGATAAGATGTTAATGACAAATGCCTTGGTCTCAGTTTCTAGTATCGATTGTGTTGGCTTTACGAATAGGTTTTTTTTTTTTTTTCCGCCGTCTTTTGCTGTGCTGTACATTACTGTATGTATAAAATCGTGAAAAGACCTGAAATTAGGTGTAAGGAACTTTTGTAAATGAGACACATACAAAAAACAAAAACAAATCTTTAATGGTTAATAGGATGAATGGGAAAGTATTTTTGAAAGAATTCTATTTTGCTGGAGACTATTTAAGTACCTATCTTTGTCTAAACAAGGTAAAACTTTTTTTTGTAAAGTGAAATGTTCTGCATGCATAATGAGCTGTTTACAGTGTATTTAAGAAAGGGAAAGCTGTGCCTTTTTTAGCTTCATATCTAACTTACCATTTTACAGTCTCTGTTGTAAATAACCACACTTAAACCTCTTTGGTTGTCTCTAAGCCTTTCTACTTCTTTTCCGTACTCCTTTTTGTTCTCGGCCTCCTACTTGGGGTGCACCGAGGCCCTCTCAGTGCGCCAGCTCCTGCTTCACCCCATTTCCACGGGGGGGGGGGTGTACCAGCCAGCACCCCACGGTGTGGCTCTTCACAGCGCCCTGGACCGGAAGGTCCCGGCAGTGCCGCAGCTTTCCAGAAGCTTCTCTTGTCCCTCTTGCCCTTTCCACCAGGAGCAGCACCTGCTCTCCCAGGGAGGAAGCAGGAAGCCGGGCCCCCCGGGCACGCCTCTCTCCTTCCATTTCAGAAAGCCCAGCGCTCTGCTCTGGGCAGGACAGCCAAGGCCACGCACGGCGTGGTCGGTCTGTGGACGCCACTGGTCTCCCCAGGGTGGTGGTGGGGGGCGCCGGCTGGAGGCCCGGAGGATGAAGGGCGTTGACCCGGGTTGGCCAGGGTGGGGTGGAGACCAGATCGTGAGTGGGTTTTTAGACTTTTTTTTTTTTTTTTTTAGGGTAGGTTTTACAAAAGGAAATTTTATACGGAAACTGTTTTGGAGGAAAAAAGAAAAACCACAAAAACACTACGGATGATAGAAGCAAGACAGTGGCCCTAGATTGTTTTTAATTCACGAATCTGTTCGGCACTGATGTAATTTACGACTTCCCCCCTCCCCCTCCCCCCCCCCTCCCCCTCCCTCCCACCCCCCACCCCCCCGTTTCCCCGAATCACAATGCTGTGGATGTTCGGGGAAACTCAACAGTGATTGCACTAAGCAAACTACTTTGAATCAAGGCCAAATTAACCTTTTTTTTTTTTTTAAGTGGTGACAATAATCGTCAGATACTCAGTGAAATCACGTTCTTTTCCAGTACCTACAAGCTGCCGCTCAAGCTGAGGGGCGGGCCCCGGTGGATGGAACCCTTTCTCGGGGTTCACCCTGCCGCAGCCCGGCCTTGCCTCTCACCTGTGAAGGGCCCGCACCGAGAGGGAGGAGCTTTTCTTACATAATTTGCAGCCTTTCCGATTTTGATTTCTAGGCAGATCTTTCAATAGAGTCCACTTCCGTGCGCAGCTACTGGAAACGCACGTTTTGGGAGGCCACCTGTGCGTAGACTGCAGACCGAGAGGCGCCCGAAGACGAAGCAGCCGGCCAGCGCCGCTTCGAGTTCAGACACAGGGCGGAATCGAGGGCTCGGAGTCCCCGGGGTGGAGGTCTGCGTCCGTGCTTGGTATTAAGGGAGTGACTGATTCTTCTGTGTGTGTCTCAGCAACTTTGCTCGATGAAACAGCAAAGCCATATTTGAAATTCACTGTTCGATGCCTGTCCCCATCCAAACCTGTCTGTCTGCTCTTATTTTTGTACCATATTGCTCTTACAAAGGAAAAAAGAAATATATACCTTGGTTTGGTACAATTCATAATTCACCAAAACTTCTTCATATAATTAAAACAGAAACACTAAACTAGTTTAAAATGAAGCAATTTATATCTTTATGCAAAAACATGTCTGTCTTTGCAAAGGACTGTAAGCAGATTACAATAAATCCTTTACTTTCATCGCCTGTTGTTTTGGAGACAGTTCACTTGCAGGTGGGCAAGTCCGGGAGCCCTCGCTGCCCTTCCGAGTTACCCTTACAATGCTGCTTCTGCCCGCGGCCGGGAAGGGGCGGCAGGCTTGGCGTGCCAGGAGCCACGTGCTTGCGGCCCGCTTAGGCCTCCTGGCTTGTGAATACTCTGAGAGTCACGAGTGGGTCCCCAGTGCCCATCTGACCGTGTGTTCTCAGCCCTGATAAGTGCTGCACTCCGGAAGCCTCTCCCCTTGACTCCACTCAGGACCGGGAACATGGAGGAATAGTACGCAATCACCAGCAATTCGTGGTGGTGGTGGTGGTGGTGGTGTGTGTGTGTGTGTGTGTGTGCACGCGTGCGTGCGTGCGTGCCAGGGCAGCTGGTGCTTTCTTTCACTTGGCTTTTTCCGCTCAAGGGCTGGCATTCAGGTTCGTTTCTAACCTCTTGCTGGTTAACTGGAGTCTCCGTAGACTTTCTTGCGGGAGCTGGCTTTGAATAACGATCCCCAGATCTCAGCCTCCTGAGTAGCTAGGATTACAGCGTGAGTCACTAGTGCCCAGCGATCAGCTCACTTAAAAATACAACGCATGTCTTTCCCACTACATCCATTCGAATACATGTGTCATTTCTTCACCAGGGAGCCGTGAAACTACTTGCTTTCAGGAAAATTATTCGATGGACACATTCAACTCTTCCTTAACACAGCAGATGTAACTCTAGAACTCGGCAGAGCCACGGACACAGTGCAGGAAAAGACTTGTATCCATCCCCCTCCCGCTTTTTTCTTGTCAGACATTTGTAAGTGAGGGCACCTTTATAGCTACAGAATTTATGGAACTTGACCTGGTAGGGAAGATGGTTTTTCTCACAGAAAGCCGCTCACTTCACACAGAAGGAGTCCTAGCTCGGAGCCTGTGGGCAGACACCTTGGAAAGCAGGTGATCTTTCTTGGGTCAGCTGTGCTGTCTCTTCCTGCTAAGAATTTCTCTATGTGCTCCCAGCCCAAAGAATCCGCATTTAGGAACCGTGTGCGTTGCTCTGCCAGCTAATTACACCGCAGCCCTAAAACCAAGCCTCGCATTCCGTGAACGAGGCTCTCGTTCCCTTTTGCGTGTTCACTACCGCTCAAGCAAACAGAAGGTGCTGTCCCTTTATGCAGACATCGGTGCAAATTTTCTTTTAAAAACAAAAACAAAAAAGCTGTTCAAGGACACACAGACTTTAATGACTTGATTCAAAGCATCTCTGGCCCTCGCTCAGCCATGAAACAGTGGCTTCCCAAATGATGTTTGGTCAGAGTCCTACCGCATGATCTTCGCATTCACCAAGACTGCCCAAAGCATACGTCATTAACTCCTCTGTGTAACAAACAAGCCTGCCACCTGATTGGTTAGAGCCACCATTGGGCGTTATCTCCTGAGTCAGTGAGTTGGCTCAGAGCAGCTTTCTGAGCCTGGCCAGGCTTTGACAGAGCCGGACTTGTTCATGTATCTTTGGTCAGCCAGTCGAGTCTCCTGGAAAGCCCTGCTCCATGTAGACTCTCACCGTCTGGCAAGCTAGCCTGGCCACAGGCAGGGTCCTCAGAAAGACTGGGAGTCCAGCACCTCCCATACCTCTGGCTGGTCACATGCATTCAGAGAGGGCTCGTCATAAAAGAGCATGATCTATGGTGGGGTGAAAGCTTGGAGTCGCCGATCCACCTACCCTACCAGTCATTCCCATCTTTTTCTGGACAGTATATGTTGCTAAGAGCACGACTTGCAGGTGTCCTCCTTGATCTGATAATCCACTTGTCTAGACCGAGGGGCTCTCCATGTCCTGGCCGGGTTTCCTCACTTGATTCTGACCCAGCTGCTCCTGCTCTGCCCTAAGTACTCCCACAGATGCCATCCATCAAGCCCGCAGTGGCAGGGAGCTGCTTTTGCAGATGGTGGCTTCTCCGGCCCAAGGCTACAGGAGGAGCTACGCTCGGTGACTTCATGCGCTCACGGCTGTAAAGCACACTGGGACTGGACACCTCGCTGTGAACACCGTCTTGGCATCTTGAATGCCCCCCTGGGGCATACAAGCCAGGCATTCGGCCAGGGACCCCATCCGTGCTGAGCCCACGACACTGGCCCCTGGGGTGCTTCTTCCTGCATAGGACTTTGTACAAGCAGACGTGGCTGGAACCTCTTCTCAGCAGCCAGGCCACACTTCTGCCCTCCTCAGGCAGCCAAGCGGGACAGGAAATGACAGCCCAGAACACAGAGCGCTGCCCAATCTCTGAGGACACGCTGCTCATGTTCGGGTCTCAGGGCTGGGCTTTGGGAAGGCACCACGACAGGGACCTGTGGCAGAGGGAACTCTCGTGGTCAAGACTGAGAGAAGGGGAGAGAACAAGGTCCCAGGATCTCTTGACATAACCTTCTAGGTGCCACCCCTCAACGTTCCAGATACCTCCAGATAGCATCACAGGCAACCAGCCCAAACCTTTTGTACCTGAGTCTTTGGGGGGACACCAAAGGTAAAACTCCAGAATCGGCACCCCAATGCAGACCATATGAGATAAGTTGTCACATGAGATGACATCAAAGCTGTTAACCACCTAACACCTTTCTTTTGATTCTTAAAAAAAAAGTGGAAACCAGGGCTGGAACTCATTGCTTGGTTTTTTCACTCATGGCTGGCACTTTACCATTTTAGTTAAATACAGACAGGTCTTGAACTTGTCTGCTGTTGTTGGTTTCGAACCTCAAGTCCTCCTATCTCGGCCTCTCGAGTAGGTAGGATTCTGGGCATGAGCTACTGTCAGTTGGGCCTTGGTGAACAGGTTCCGGATACGTTGTGTCACCCTCTGCTCGGGCTTCAGAATGGTGAGGCCTACAACACTGAGCAGGCTCTGTCCCCTGAGAGGCTGGCTCAGCCTCAGTTGAAGTCAGAGGAGAGCTGCCCCCTGAGGATGCATGGGGCGTGTGGGGGGGAGAGGTCTGGGGTCCTGATCCTCTAGGCCTCTGCCCTTCCTAAAGCTAAGCCTCATCCACAGGAAGCAGGGGGGCCAGGCTGGGTGGTGTGGGGGAGAGCTGCCCAAACAAGCTGACCCCAGGGAACCTGGCCCTGCACAAAAGCAGCTCATGTCCTAATCACCCCAGCTCTGGTCCTGCTCATGCTTGGGGCAGGGGAAGGCCAGGGGAAGGCAGCAAAAAGCCTCCCCAGATTTCACCCCCAGACATGGCCAATACCACTGCTGCCGCCCCCCCCCCCCCCCCCCCCCCCCCCCCCCCGTGACAATGCCAGGGCGCCACAGTTGTCCATCCAGGGGCTGCCTTGTCACCAAACACGATAGATTTGCGAGTTCCAGCGTCTCCCCTCCTCATCAGGCGAGACCAGCCAAGTAGTAAATGATGTTTTATTTCATGTACAGAGGGCTAACAGCACACAGGAGGGGAGCACCAAGGAGAAGCTGCTATAAATAGGCGTGTGGTGCCCAGGAGGCTGGCCAGGGTGGGTGGGGGAGGGCAGGCTGGACCCCTGCAGTCTGCTCGGTCCCCATGCGGGGCTGGGAGGGGAGGGGTCCTCCAGGGTCTGGAGAATGGTGGCGGAGGAGTACCTGGTCCGGGGCACCGGGTGGCTGGCCGTCCAGCCTGGATAATTCACGATCTCCAGTCCACACGTGACAAGTCCGCTCTGCGGGGCCCGAGGCCCGGCTCCAAGCAGCTGCCCGGCCCTGGGGCAGCGGTGATCCCCGAGCTCCCTGGCGTGGACGCGGTGTGCAGGTGCGGCTCCGGGCGGGGCGGGGGGGTGCCCAGGTCGGCGGGGGGCAGGTGCTACAGCAGCTTGACGTAGTTCTGTGGAATGAGCCCCCTCTTGCCGTTCAGCGTCCCTTCCAGCCAGCCGGGCTCCCGGGAGCTTTGCACTGCAAAGGAGCACAAACTGCTTGGACCAGCGAGCCCTGGGCGGGGCCTGAGGGCCAGGGGGCGTGGCCCGTGGAGATGAGCCTGGGGGCGTGGCCGGGAATGGGCGTGGCCGGGAATGGGCGTGGCCAGCGGAGATGAGGCCAGGTGGACGTGGCCTGAGGGAAAGGGCCAGGGGGCGTGGCTAGTGGGGGTGGGGGCCTGGGCGTGGTGGGCGTGGCTTTCTGGGGGCGTGGCGAGCTGATGGGCACGGCTGGTGGGCGTGGCCATCCGAGAGCATGACATCTGCATCTTTCCGAGTTACCTAGCGTCACAGTGAGCGCACGGGAGCCGTGTGGCCTCCGAGATCTCTAAGATCGCACACGCACATGCACGCGCTCACACGCACTTGCACACGCACGCACGCACGTGTCAGGAATATATCTCAGAATAAACAAACAGGGCCGAGCGAACGTTAGTTGGGGGAATTGTGCGAATGTGAGGAGCCCTCGGCTCATGCCTGCCCCCACTTTGACCGGGGAACCTCACGTCCCAAGTGCAGCTAGCGCGGAGCCTCGACGGCAGCCGTACTGCTGACGGCGGGCTGCCCGGTGCGACCGCACCCCGCACCCACCACCCACCCGTACACAACCCGGCACCCAGCACCCACCACCCACCCGTACACAACCCGGCACCCACCACCCACCCGTACACAACCCGGACCTACCACCCAGCACCCACCCATACACAACCCACACCCACCACCCACCCATACACAACCCAGGACCCACCATCCACTGTACACAACCCGGCACCCAACACCCACCCATACACAACTCGGACCCAGCACCCACCCCTACACAACCTGCACCCAGCACCCACCCACCCGTACACAACCCGGCACCTACTGCCCCTTTGGTAAACAACCACTGCCCCCTTGGCTGGAGGGTCTGTCAGCGGCTCGGCCCCCTGTAAAATGAGCTTCTAGGGTCCCCAGGCGCAGGGAAAGAGGCCTCCGGCAGGGACACAGACCACACACACACACACACACACGCACACACGCCCTCCCGCTGGAGGACGAGGGAGTTCATCTCCCAGAACCACAGCAACAAACAGCCCTGCGGCCAGAAGCTGACGGGGCGGAGCCGGGCGCTCGGGGAGGGCCTGGGCCTGGGGTGGGGCCCCGGCGGCCTCCTGCCCGTCCTTCCTCGCTCTGGTCTAGGGCTTCCCCGCGGTGCACATCCCAAACCACACAACGACCCCCGGTGACCCGGCCCGGCCTCCCCCACGGGCCCCCCAGTGTCACTCGCGGGTGTCCTTGCTCGCACCGTGGGGTCACGTGGCACCCCGGAAGCTTCCGGATGGGGGAGTGGCCGCAGGCCAAGTGCTCTGGGTGCTTTAGGGACGCGGCTCGCTGGTCTCGGGAGAGGGCGTGCTCCTGGCGCCACGCCCGCGGGCTGAGCTGTAAATGGAGGCCTCCTGGAGCCCTGCCCGGCTCCCCGGGAGTGAGGAGGGAAGGACCCCGCCACACACACACACACACACACACACACACGCAGCCGTCCCAGGGCGGGCATGTTCTGAGCAGGTGCGTGCTTCGGGGCTGGCTGAGATCACGCGTGCACGAGGATGAAGCGCTCACACGCGTGGGGTCGGGAGAGCTAGCAGCTCGCCAGCACGGCCTTTGTGACCGGCAGGGCCCCGAGGGAGGGGCTGAGAGGCGTCGTCCCCCCCCCACCCCACGGGCCACCGCGGCACGGCCGCCAGCCACGGGTCCCCCGCGGCTCAGAGCCCAGGGCCCCCCCGCCGTCCCTCACGCCTGGCACGGCCCCCATCCCGCGGACATCCCCGCAACCTGGAACGGAGGACCCGGCGCACAGAGAACCCCAGGTGCCCCAGAAAGGGAGGAGCCGAGGTCTGACCTCGGTGTCGGTGAGGATCGCCACCTGGCTTGCTCTTGCAGAACCACACGGAGACCCGGCCAAGTGTGACACACGTGTGTACGCATGCCTCGCACCCACGCACACGTGTGTGCACGCTACGTCTCCTAGGAGGTCATCGGGGACCTGAGAGCTAGGGAAGCCGAGCCCCTGGGAGCGGCCGCCTCGCACACGCCCACCTTCTTCCCTGCACACTCACGGGGTAGGCCGAGAGCTCGCGCCTCCGGCTACGGGACCCGGATGTGGTGCTCACGGGTCTCACGGACCTCGGAAGCTTCGAGCGAGCGTCCGATCCGGCCCTGACGGCCGATGAACTCAGACCCGAGCCCCGGTGCTAGAAGCTTCCTCCTTGCTGCAGGAGACGGGCACCAGAGGGCGACGCCCGCCTCTGCCGGACTTGCGCGCGGCCTGGCCGGGGGGGGGGGGGGGGGGGGGGCCCCCATCTCTCCCCGGATGTTGGGAGACATCAGCCCCGGGGCGCCTCCTTTCAACGGCTCATGGCGCCAGCCAAGCCGAGGCGAGCGAGCCCGATGAATCCATCTCTGCGACTGGCAGCCCGAGGCGCCCTTTATGCTCTGCGTCCACCCGGGTAATGACCTCACGGATACCCCAAGGGCACGCGGGATTGCAGGGGCCCACACGACCGCAGCGGGGAGGGAACCACCCCCCTCTCCCGAGCAGGACCGCCGCGGCCCTCCCTCCTGCCCTGCGCCGCGCTGACTGGCGGCGAACCCGGGGGGCAGAGCAGCCATCCTGACGACGCTCCCGGAGCAACATGCCTCTCCCGGGTGCCACCGCGCCGCAGGCCCCGCGCCGCTGTGGCTGGCGTTCTGTCGCTGGCGGCCGCCCGGCCTTGCTGTATGCCAGGGCCGATCCGCCCTCCCATCCCCCGCTTCCCCCAGAACGCGCGCGGGGGGCTCCGCCCACACGCCGCATCACGGTTGCCACAGCAACCGCGGAATTTCATAATGAGCAGGTCCGGGGAGGGAAGGAATGGAGGAGGAGGCGGGGGACACCGCCACTCAGCCGTGGGGGGGACGCGTGGGACGCCGAACCCGCCAGAGGCCCCCAAGGGCCCCCCGCGTGGATCACGCCACGTTTGCACACACAGTCAAGGGTGCACACCCAGACAGCCACACCCCGCCTTCCGGTCCCGGGAGAGGACGTGAAGGAAGTGTGCAAGGCCAGGCTCCTCGGTGGGAAGGAAGCCTGAGCGTGCAAGGGTGCACCCTTTCCGGAGAACCTTCCCGAAAGAAGACTCACGCGGGTGGACCGAGCTGGACGGACCTGGCGCCCCAGGCGCTGACACGGCACCCCATCCCCCCGGGGGTTCTCGGGGACGCTGGGATCCCCCCGGTGTGACCGCACTCACCGTCCTCGAAGATGGCGCCTATCTCGAAGGACAGCTCCGAGCTGTGCTCCGCCTCGCAGGGGTACACGGCGCGGGCCTTCCGGCTGAGGACGCTGCGGGGCGAACGGGAAGAGAGGCTGCAAGACCCCGGGATGGGGGGGGGGCACCCCACTCCTCACCCCGACGGCCCCAGCAGGGCGCGCACACACTCCAAGGGCACCCCCGGGTGAGGGCAGAGAGCACCCCGCTCGCGGGACGGGGGAGCCCACCCGCGCCCACACCCCCCGCCCCCCACGATCGCGGTCGGCGCGGGGATCCGCGGGCTCCACCTTCACGGGTTCGAGCGAGAGCAGGGCGGAGCTGTCCAGCTCCACACGCGCGCCGCCGCCACAAGCCACGCACCTCTCGGTTAGCTTGTCCGCGGCCGACGGCGTCGCCCCGGGAGACGGCGGGGTGACGGCGGGGTTGGAGCCCGGCGTGCCGGGACGCTGCGGGTTCAGCCACTCCACCATGGGCGTCCGGGTCTGGCTCAGCCTGCGGAGGAAGGGCGAAGGGCGGCGTGAGTCGCCGCGCCAAGGTCGCAGGGGGCAGCGCAGTCTCCTCCCAACCCCCCCAAAATGAGTCAGCACCCCACACTGGACACAGAACTCCCCCAGCTTGGTGACGAGTCCAATCGTATCCACGCGAGTACCGTGACAGTTCAAACACCGCGAGGCACAGGCGCTCTCGGACTCTCGACGGCAGTGACAGTCGATAAACCCACGGCTAAGTGGAAACTACCGTGAATTCGATGGCGCCGAGCGGGCCCGCCTGCCCGAGTTTCCTAGCTTAGCAACACCCCGCAGCACCCCCTCATCCATTTCTCCCGTCTGTAAGAGAAGTGCTAAGAATCCGGACTCCAACGCACAGCCCGTAGACGTCAACGATCCACACGCAGTATGGAGTGTGGAAATGCACAGAGGCGGGGAGGGGGGAGGAGGGGAAGTGTCGTGCCCGTGCTGCTCACGTGCTCCGGGGTGGGAGGGCGACTCGATGGACCCTGCCGCCCCAGGAGCAGGTGCTCCTCCAGCCCCCCTCCCTTACCCCCACCCCCACCCCCGGCATCACGATTCGCTCTTGTTCCAGGCAGCCATTGCTCAGAAGGCTCGGGAGGCCCGGGATCCCGGGAGGCCAGCCACACCAACCACGGGAGGGGCAGGCTACGATCCGCTCGTCCCCGAGGGGACCGACGATTGCTCTCGGCGGCGAGATAAGGTCTTGAATCCTTTTTATATATATACTTCACGAAGCTACATGGAGGGGCAACCAAACCTTCACCCCCCCGAAGTTGTGCAACCAGTTTCACATGCGTAAATCAGGCACAGGGAGTTCTCCATTACTGAACTGGTTTCCTACCTCATCATCAGAAGTAGGGGCGGGGGTGGGGATTACAAAATACTGTTCTCTGAAGAACGTATTTACAACTCCCCTCCGTAGCCATTCATTTGGAAGGCACGGAACCTCGTCCACCCTGGGGCAAGAGGCCTATAAATCTAGAAGCAATCTGAATCACCAGCTACCCAAGTGACTCTTTCGCCGAAAATGAACCTGTGATGGTGCCTGAGGAATCCAAGAGGGAGAGGAGAGGAAGGGTCGGTGAAGCCCTGACAGGGAATTTAAGGGCACAGTTAGCCACACAATCGCCGTGTAACCTCCCGCAATGATTCAAGGTGCTCAGAGGGGGGTGGTGGTACCACACCCCCAATTCAGCCTGCCTGGTCATAAACAGCCAAGAGATGACATGATGACCATACATCTGCATGGAGGGAGGACAGGTTCAGGGTGAAGACAAACAATGCGACTCTGTGCATAAGGCCTTAAAAATAAAGATCATCAATCATACGGCTATTAGAGACAATCTTCCATTTTTCTTTTTAAAAAAAAAAAAGATGTGGGCTGGGGATATGGCCTAGTGGCAAGAGTGCTTGCCTCGTATACATGAGGCCCTAGGTTCGATTCCCCAGCACCACATATACAGAAAATGGCCAGAAGTGGCGCTGTGGCTCAAGTGGCAGAGTGCTAGCCTTGAGCAAGAAGAAGCCAGGGACAGTGCTCAGGCCCTGAGTCTAAGCCCCAGGACTGGCCAAAAAAAAAAAAAAAGATGTGTTTTTCTTTTTGCTTGATGAAGGGATGAAAATGTTCCTTGTTCTTGGAAATTAAGTCACTGAAACAGCAAATGCCGAAGGGCAGAGCCTATCACTTGGTGCAGTTTCTTTTCATCTCGTCCTAAGTTCAACACGAGCGATTTCTGACTCAAGGTCAAATTCTCACCGTTTGCCTTTTTTCCCCTCCCGTGTCCTTTCTGTAGTTGTTCAACACGTATGTGTTACACAGTCTTGCACATACCGGTTCACGGAGAAAACCTTCCCAATACAACGTTTAGATTTACACCGTTGTGTCTGTGTCCGTTCCTGGGGTTTCCAATGATGTCACTAGATACTCGTGGGCACCAACTTTGTGAGTTGTAATATTCACAAGAGGCAGCAAAACGCAAGTCTCGAAACAGTGTCTATGGAGGTAAGGCATAAAACTCAGGAGAAAGGGAAGCTCTGAGAAAGAGGTGACTGCTGACGAGCCAGGTTTAGGAGACGGAGTTTTCTTCTTGTCTCACCTCTAGGAAAGAGTGTGGGTAAGGCAGGAAATGGGTGAATGAATATACTTACAACTGGGTTCATGTCTCCGGCAGGAGAGGTGAGAAGTTGGTACTGTTCACCACTAGCTCACTGAGGCAAACTGTCCAATGTTGGGGCTTTCTTGTGTGTTGGACTTGGGAGCTTGAACTCAGGGCCCGGGCACTGTCATTGAGCTTTATTGCTCAGGGAAGAACACTCTAGCATTTGAGCCACAGTGGAACCACTGCTTCACTTCCAAAAACCGAAGAGTCTTATGGGGTTTCCTGGCTGGCCTGGCTTCGAACCGTGATCCTCAAATCTTAGCTTTCTGAGTAGCTAGGAATGACAGGCACGAGCCACTGGCTGTCCAATATTGTTGAAAGCAAACGAATGTAGACATGTGCTTTATTATAAAATATCTCCTCTTGCTTTCCAGGTTACTTTTTTCCCCTCTTTTTCTAGGTTACTATTTTCGCAAAGGATCAAAATTTATTTTAGAAATTTAATTATTTTATTAAACACCGTGCCAACATTTTGTCAAAATTCCATGAGAGGAAAATATTCGCATATATATGTTATGTAATCTTGTACAAACTGCTTCCTTGAGATAACTTTTCTGAGAATTTCTGATATTTTATTTCCCATTTTTAATTTAAAATATTTTTGAAGTCAGGCACTAGCAGCTCCCACCTATAAATCCTAACTACTCAGGAAAGTGAGATCTGAGGACCTTGGTTCAAAGCTAGCCTGGGCAGATAAATCCAAGAAACTTATTAACCAGCAAATTAGCTGAAAAGGGAGGTGTGGCTCAAGTGATAAAGTAGTGCCGGCTCTGAGCAAAGGATTTGAGCTCAATCCTCAGTACTGGCACCAAAGTGAGAGAGAGCGAGAGACAGAGACAGAAAGAGACAGAGTCAGAAACAGAGAGACAGACAGAGAGATTGTTTTTAAGGGAATAGCAGGACTTCTGGAATAGCAATTTTTCTCAACTTGGGTTTCAGGAAAACCTGGCCTAAGGCATCTGTATGCCTAATGAATTAACCATCTCCCCTTACCTGTCTAGACCATTTTTGTGGTACAGGTGTAAGGAAGCAATCCTCTCTGAGTTCTTCATTTTCTCTCAGGTCTATTGAGACTGTGTTCTGGACTCTTTTGGAGACTATTTGTAGGGTAAATGGCTTTGGGAGGCAGGGATTACATGTTTCTGCTAATAGCTTTTTTAAGTTTTTATTTTTAAGTAATTGTACCAAGAGGTTACAGTTCCCTAAGTCAGGTTATGAGTAGAATGTATCTTATCCCTTCCATTGTCCCCCTCCCCTTCAAGTTACATAGTTCAATCTTTACACAGTGTTTGTGCATTATAATGACTATATTTGCTCACCCTTCCTCCTTCCATTGATGAATATCACTTCCTGGTATTCATTTTGTTAAACAGTTGGTTAGTTGTTCAAAGGAGGTCCTACCCCTTGGCAATCCGCCCATAAGTATGCCATCCTTTGGTAAGTTTGTGTACATATGCATAAAACCCTGCACATGCTACCATGGATGTTTGTATTTTAGACCTAGCTTCTACATATGGGAGAAAATGCACCCCCATTTGTTTCTCTGGGTCTGACTTACTTCACTTCTCGTGATTCTTTCCAGACCCATTCATTTCCCTGAAAAGGACGTAATATTATTATTTCTGACAGAGGAGTGAAATTCCATTTAACGTATATACCACACTTACTTGAGCCACTCATGCTCTGTCACTTGGCTACTGTGGGGGGATGGGGGTGGGGAGGGGGAAGTGCAGCAATGAACATGGGTGTGCAAGTATCTTCACCTAATCCTGACTGGCAAGAGTCTGGATAGGTGCCGGCGAATGGGAGACAGAGATGATTTTGACTTATGAGTCTAGAGTTGGGTTTTACAAGGTTTGGGCTTCTGTCCTGTGATACTTCACACAGGGCTGCTACCTGCTTGTGCTTCAACACCTTGTGGGGAAGGAGGTGAGAGAGAGCTGGGGCCTGAAAACACCGAGCACGTGAGGACTCGTGCTGGTGTGGTTGCAGAGCAGTGCTTTGACTCTGGCTGGGAATCCCCTGTTTTCTTCAAGCACCCCCAAACCCCTAGGGGAAGGGGGGAGCAGCCACTGAAAGTCAGGCAGGGCGCAATTTGATTTCCTTCCCCATTCTTGACAGAACCTTCTTTGGGAGACCCAAGAAAACAGTTCCTTTGGGTCATTTTTGCGTGTTCTGTGGTTCAAAGGAGAATCCACCTGAAAGACATTGGGGTTGAACAGCATGAAAAGCGTGGTGTGTTCGACAGAGCATAGTCAAATATTTCTCTACCACTTCTCAAGTTTAAATTAAAAAAAAAAAAAGAAAACAATTTTGTACTTCCCACAGCCCCTTTAACTAAGGATTTGGGGCTGGTGCCGTTGGTGAGAGTAGCAAGTACTAATCCTATTTAATAACGAGCTACTGACTGGCTACAAAATGTACCTAAGTGCCCGCAAGTTTCATGAAAGCAAAGATGTGGTTTATAAAAATGGAGAAGAAAAAAAAAAAGGCAGTCCTTCCTAAAAAGCTCAGAAACCACATTCACCATAATGGGAATAAATTAAAGAGAACTACTGAAATCTGTCTTGTTATCTTCCCAATTTAACACACTCAAGGAAAAGAGTCTTCAATAGCAGGACTCGCTCATTTCCAGTGCAAAGAGCCAACATCACGCCATCTTACCCTGAGGAGAACGGTGCCCTTTCCAGAAGAGGAAAACGGAAACACATGTGTGTTTCACTAGAAACACATGTAGATTTCAAAGTGCTAACCCAGAAACACGATCCTGCAAATACACAGGGCGAGGGTCTATGCTGCTATTTTCAGGGCATGCAGTTCCCATGAGTCCCTGGGGCACTGTGGGGGTGAGTCTGAAGCCAGTGAGGGCGGAGGACACGCATGAGCGTAAGGGGTGAGGACACTGGGCTAGCGAGAGAATCAACACTCTTGCTTGCACTTCAGAGGAAGAGCCTATAGATTCACTAGTGGTGAAAATTAAAATTTAAACAACAGCACTGGCCGCACGGCCGTACTTGTTTATTTTTACAGGATAGCAGATCGGCAGTCCAGGCTACTTCTGACTCAAGCCGCGATCCACACTCGGTGCTCCCTGCGTGTTCAGAGCTCTGGCTTCAGCAGGGGACGGGCACTGGGGAAAGCCAGGCGGGAGCTGGCAACCTGGATGCTGAGAATCCACTCGGGCTGCAACGATCCCCCGGAGAACTCCCGCGTGGAACACGCATTTCCTGTGTGGCACCGAAGGGTGAGCTCCGGGCAGAGCCTAACTCCAGGCGCCAAGCGTAACTTAAAACTCAAAATGGTAAAGCGGGAGAAAGAGCGCCAAGAAGCGCCCACTTGGCTAGAGTGAATAATCCCCCAGCTGCCAAGGTATCTGTCTCTGTTCTGCTACTAGAATCAAAGCCGACACGTGCACTGGAATGAAGGGCTTTACAGGTTCATCCCGCAAGGCCTCCGAGCAGGGACGGGAGCCTCAGTGACAGCGTCCTTCCTGCCACACTGGGGAACACACGGGGTAAGTCTACAGCAGCCGTCCTGTCAAGGTGTCTGGCAATGTTAAAGACAGAAGGAAATGGTGTGGGTCTGTGTATTACGTGGACATTTCTGCTCAAATACACGCCAGTGGCTCCCCAGGAAGCACACGAAGGGGGCAGCAGTGGTGGAGGGAAGCAAGGGAGCCCCCCAATCCACAGGCTGGTTCACACTCCTCACGTACGGTCAGAAAACCAGAAATGGCGCTGTGGCTCAAGCTGGTAGAGTGCTGGCCTTGAGCAAAAGAGCTCAGAGACGGCGTACAGGCTGTGAGTTCAAGTCTCACGACCACCACCACCAACATAAAGTTTCTAGGAGAGGTAGGTCAGTGGAGAGTCTAAAGAAACTCTGTACTGTCTTTATAAATGCACTCTAAATCTGACATGACGCTGTAAATATTTTTATTGCCAGTACTGGGCTTGAACTCAGGGCCTCATACTTTCTTTAGGATGTTTTGCTCAGGGTTGGTACTCTACCTCTTGACCCATGCCTCCAGTCCACCATTTTGTCTGTTAACTGGAGATGAAGTCTTACAGACGTTTCTGCCCAGGCTGGCTCTGCACCTGACCCTCCAGGTCTCAGCCTTCTGAGTAGCGAGGGTGACAGGCGTGAGCCACCCATCCCCGCTAAATCTGGAATTATTTCAGGATTGACATACATATTAAGCACTAACTTAAAAATGACAAAACCCCAAATAAATGCTAGAGGTCTTCTGGAATTATGAGTGGACACCTAACAGCATCTCAAATCTGTAAGGACAACTTTTGGACTGGCAAGAGAAGATGCACAAAGATCCACTTAGCTATCGCCTGCGGTACCTAGTAAACAACGCTCAGTGGTTAACTGCCGTCTGTCGCGCTCCTCAAACTGGGTGCTAAGAAAGGTGGGCTTTGCCAAGCAAAGTCCGGACTATGGGTTAGACGGGAGTCCACATACAGTTCTGACATTCAGCTCTGCGAAGCCAGGCCCCAAAGTCTCTAGAAACTACAGCTCTAGCATCATTCTAGGGTACAAGCAGCCATGGACAAAGCCTACAGGGCTGAGTGGGACTATTCACCAATACATATTTACAGAGACAGGCAGGTGTGGGCCACAGTTGTTCATCCTGGAATTACAGGAGGGTCCATTCAGTAGGGGTGGAAGAGATTGTAAAAAAAAACCAACAACATCCACAGGCCTGAGGAGGTCCTGGTCCCCCTCCTCCCTCCGCCCTGGCTCGGCGGGACAAGGGCCCCAGGCCCGTGGCTGGAGCTAGCCCGCACACACCCAGCGCTCTGCGGCATCCAAAGCCTCCTGCAGGAGGGGGCAGCCCTGTCCATCAAGCTGCACGCAGCAGCAGCAGCTCGCTCGCTCCTGATGAAAGAATAGGATTTGCAGGATGTGCGTGGGTAGAGAGAGGATGCCAGGCTCCGAAGACGGCCCGGGAGCTTGGAGGAGGCTTACAGCCACGTGCACACTGAGGTCTCCAACCCGGGACGATGCCTGCGTGCGTTTCCTCGGAGAAGAGAGCTGACCTGGAACCGGCTGGCTGAGCAGACAGGCAGCTCCGGCTTCCTTTCAGAACACGATGGCGCTCTAGAGGCCAGAGGCCGTGGCTCTGCAGGGTCACCGGCAGGACCTGGCTTCTCGTGTAAAAATCAATTACACAGGCGTGGCGCTAGCCACAGCTCATAGGGGCACAAAACTGCTCTGCTAGGGAAACCCCCGCGGTGACATAGACAGGTAAGCTCCGGTCCTGCTCAGAATGATTTACAGCTTGGCTGGGTCCCCGGGAGTTCCCCATGCCTCCTGGTGGGGGGGAGGGGGGAAATACCCCAGGTCCTGTTCAGTGATTCCTTCTGGGAGAGGGTAAACTGAGGCCTCTAGTGCCTAGCAGAAACAGCACATATGCAGAAACAGCACATGCCCCGGGCTGTCCACCTCCCCCAGCGATGTAGTAAGTAGATTATGAAAGGGATGAACCAGGAAGTTGGGGTCAAGTTAAACTAAGATCAAATTAGCTTCGGGTGGGGGGGGCGGGGGGGGGGAGGGGATGGAAAATCCCAGCAGGTGGCTGCCTAGAACTCCCAGGGAACCCGCGACTGGGCATCTGGAAGGGTGGATGTTGGTTTTCCTCTTTTGTATGGATAATCTTTGCTAAACCTCAGTTTGCTTAAATCACTTACATAAGGTCTCTTAAGATTTTAAGAAGCAGAATGAGGGCGCATAAGCCAGGCCTGTTTGACTACAAAAACCAATGCTTTGCCTGGCTACACTGTCTCCCACCACCCAGAGAGAAACGGGGCTCACGAGGCCCTGCCTGGTTGAGATTTTGGATGTTCAGTTCACACACAGGAAACAATAAATTCCAACAAGGGCACTAAGTAAGAAAATCGTGACCAACCAAAACCAATGAAGAGGAAACGCAAAACGAAAGCAAGACTCGTACAAGATTTAGTTAACTGCCAAGTCTTAAGCAGTTCAAACGAAAAGCTACAACATTTGAACGTGGGTCTTTCTTTTAAGAAAGTCGAAGTTTTCATCAAGTCAATTTTATGTCAGTTCCAAGCAACACATACACAGCAAGCCAACATGAAGTCTAGGTAGACACCAATTTCAACCGCACCACACCAATCAGGGCGATGGTTGGGAGAGGAGCCTTGGGAATATTTGTAATTTGTTACTTTGTCGTTGTTGATGGCAGTCCTGGGGCTTGAGCTAAGTCCCTGTGCTTGGTCTCCTGAGCCATACCTCCTCCAGCCCTTTGTACTTTGTTTCTCAAAGAGGGGTCCTATGCTTTTTCCTGAGGCCCATCTCGGGCCCTCCTATATCTCTGCGCTCCGAGTAGCTGAGATTACAGGCATGTGCCACCAGGCCCAGCTTTGGGGACATCTTAATATTCACAATCAACGAAGTCTCAGAGGGTGGGAGGGAGACGTCTATTGCTCTGGGATGTGCTGGGGTTCAGAGTAAGAGGAGACCACCTTGGGATACTGACATCTGTGACTAGCAAGACCTCTCCGGGGACACTTCCCCTTCCTGAGAGTGGCAGAAAAGGAGCTTGTGCCAGTTCATTTGAAATCTGTAGCGGAAGCAGAGGAGCAAAGTCTGCTATTTCTTCAAAAGAGATTTTCTTCTGTGGCAGGGAACCTAAAAGAATTATTTGCCAAGGACCTGGCTCCATCCGTTGTAATTGAAGCAAACCTGTTTAGAGAAAACTACTTTACCAAGGGGTGGGGGGGTGACTTTGGGACATTTGACATACCTTGACCTATGACGTATTGCCCCCCGACGGAGCCCCGCGCCGGGGAATCCTTCCCCGGGCAACCAAGTCACCCACCGCCTTACTGAGGGCACAGGCTCCAGATGGATTGACTGCAAGGAACAAGGCCCACAACGTCACAGACGTCAGCAGAAGCCCAAGAAATCCAATTTCTGCTGCGTGGTTTCCCACCCGCCAGAGGCCGCAGCTGTATTTACACACGGTCCCCACCAGAATCCCATCCGCCCTAGGCTTCCCCCTGCAAATCGGCTTTCCAGTGGCCGGGGTTACGGCGTTTCTGAACCACACAGAGGGACGAAGGTCCTCGGTAACCCACGTAGGGACCCCCAGGGCCTGGGATAAGGTGAGTGTTAGATCCGGGACAAGGAGCCAACATCTAGCCGGAAAGCAGGCAGCTCGGGCAAGCGCCTCGCTCCGCCAGCCCGGTCTTAGCAACTCCAGAGCATCTCTGCATGAGCAGGAACGTCACCAGCGTTTACGAAGGGCCTGCTGCGGTCCGTGCTATACGTGTGGTGTGCAGAGGTAGAGAACAAAGGCCAGGCACGCGCACACACAATGAAAACTCAACCTTGAGGGGCAAAGGAAGCAAAGGAGAAAAATCTGTAAAGAGAGAAAAAGCTCACACCAATCCCGGAGAATTCCTGGAAGAAGAGTTTTTGGTCTTCCTTTACAAGGAGGAATCAAGATGCATCAGATGTCCAACGTGACAGCCGAAGAGACAGGCAATGAAATGCAGAAAAAAAAAAATAGGAGCTTTCCCAAAGCAAGCCTCTTATAAATATCGTAATAATTAATGTAAGGCGTTTAACATTTGCTTAATAATTGTCAATATCACAAAACAGTACAAAGAATGTAATATCTAACTCCAACTATTAAAAAATTCATGATCTAACTTGGGGTCAGGGAAAGATTAGACGTGTAGGCAGATACACACACACCATATAAAGATCAACTATTATTAAAAGGCAAACATTAATCCTCCACAGCAATGTTGTGTTAATGCCCAATCATAAGTACCAGCAGAGAAGGGAATTATTTAGAGGGTCCTTACTAGAGTACAAAGGAAGACTTACTAGAGGGGCAGATTAAATTAGACCCTTAAGAGAGGCCAGACTGGCTTGAATAAACTGCCAGTGAGATTTCTGAAGCAGAGGTAGAAACACAGCAGGCTACTGAGAGACAGGCAACACCCAGACAAGCATTTGTTTAATGCACACACAGGCATATGGGAAGCTAAAAAGACTGATCTCGTGAAGCCTAGAGTAAAATAGAGGCTGGGGGGAAAGGGAAGAGGGGAGGGAGGATAGACACAGTGTGAACAGGTGTAGGGGTGCAGGTATATTATTTTTTAATAGAGTTTGCACTTGAGGTCTTACTGCTTGAGCCATGCCTCTAACCCTTTTTGTTCTTAGGTTATTTTTTTTCCCACAGGTTCTCTCCTTTTGCCTGAGCAGGCCTCGGACACTAATCCTCCCAAGAAGCAAGAATCACAGGTGCCAGAAGTGGAAAGCTGGCTTCTACTGCTGTAGAACGCAGCAGGACAACTGGAGAAATGGCCAAGGACTGGCTGTGTATTTCAGAACAGGGAGCAGAGACCATTGGGGCTGTTCCCCCTTCTAGAAAGGATCAATGTTTGAGGTGACGCATACGCTAATAGCTCTGATCTGATCATCACACGGAAAGATACGCATTATACCCTGTATACAAACAGTGACTGTGTGTCAATTAAAAACGTATTAACGGGGCCGGGAATATGGCCTAGTGGCAAGAGTGCTTGCCTCCTACACATGAAGCTCTCAGTTGGATTCCCCAGCACCACATATATGGAAAACAGCCAGAAGGGGCGCTGTGGCTCAGGTGGCAGAGTGCTAGCCTTGAGCGGGAAGAGGCCAGGGACAGTGCTCAGGCCCTGAGTCCAAGGCTCAGGACTGGCCAAAACAAAACAAACAAAAAAAAACACGTATTAACAAACCAGGAAGAAAGACTTCTTACCCTAACTTACCCAGAGGCAGCACTGTGTGTGACCCACACAGGCTGGAAGCATGGGGGGGTGGGGGGGACCTTTTCCTTCAAGTCAGACACCTAGTCACAACCCAGGAACTTGTCACAAAGGCAAGCTTTGGGGCTGCTTCCTGACCCCCTGAAACATCAGCCCTGGAGGAGGACCCAAGGGTAGGGGGTTGTTTGGTTCTGAAACGGCGCCCAGCGCTTCAGGCATGGTAAGGGTGAGCTGTGCCCCAAGCGCACAGTTGTAGGTTTTCACAATTCCTGCAGGCAACTGTGATGGCTACTTAGGTTTGAGGAGAACTCATCTATACAATGAAGACAAACCTGGCCCACTCGAGGCTCACAAGCAAACGCTTTCAAACAGACCCCAGAGGCACTCTACTACTTAAGAGAAAGAGGGGGGAAAAATATCAAGTTCTTAAAATAGGAGCAAGTTTCCATTATAACAAAAATCTTTCTACTCCCTCCCCCCGTCCCTCCTCCATTTGGGCTCTCAAGGTTGGAGTGTTTTTCATGACATTTTCAAATGTGTATGAATAGGAAACTGGGGAATTCACATCTCATTTGATTTATGACCGAAAATATCAAGCTCTTCTTGTTGCGGGGCTGGACGTGTTGGGAATTGAGCTAGCCATGGCTCATAATGTCACTTTTCTGCTGAGGCACCGCGGAAGAAAGATGAGTAACCGAACCGTTCTCCACTGATGGAGATACACACTTACTGAAAGAGATAATTAGGGCTCTGAGCTTTGCTGAAACACACACACACACACACACACACACACACACACACACACACACACACACCACACCAAATTCCACCTCAAGTGCAGCCAGGATAACAGATTGGGCTGGAAACCTAGGTAAGTGGAAGTTCTTCTAGCTTGCAGTACCGAAGTACGAAAGACTTTCTACACTCAATAACGAGTACAGTTGACAAGCACCTCTGAATAATACAATTTAAATCCACAGTAGACAGTCTTCAGCATGCAAAGTAAATAAAAACCAGCAAATGTAGGAAAAAAACAAGCTCATTTGGAGAATGGGTTTTACTTGGATTTTTAAGTTAGCCTTTCTATGGATGGCATCAGGTCACCCCCAAATTTTCAGCCGGCCAAATCTCTCCCGGCCTCTCTTAATAGTTAATAAGTTCATAATGATTTCATATGACTCCAGCTGTAGCTATAAAAAGCTAAGTAATGTGAGGACCACTTCCCAATCCATTTAAAGTCCCCAGAATGCCTGGCTAGACTCAGATGACATCATTATCATCTATTTTCAGCAAGTTCGGTTTAAAAAATTTTTTTAATGCTCTGTAGGTGAATTAAAAATATATCTCCGAATGCAATTGGATTTGGCTCATCAAGTAAAGTCATCTAATTATTTGGGAAGTTATCTACCTTCAAAAGCTTGTTTGTATCAGACGACCGTTGAAGTCCCACATGGTACCCACGCTGCACGATTCCACAGCGCAAGGAAAACCCTCCTCCGTGACTCGAACAGGCTGGAGGAATTGTGTGTGTGCTCATTTTACCTGTCCTAATATGCCTGTGCTGATCTGCACAGGCCTGGCAGCTACCCAGACAGAGGAGACAGAATCGGGTATCGTACGTCACGTCTCCATGGGGCAGGGCGTAAAGCCATCAGAAGTGCACAGAACTCACGGAGGGGCCTAGGAGGAGCGCAGACCATCTCTCGTCCATGTGCGGACGGCACGGTGAAAGCCAGACAACAGTCGGAACAGGAAGGGAGGAGAGGAGGCGGGAAGGGGGTGAGGGTGTCCAGGTGAGCGTGCGTGGAAGCATTCCAAGGAAACCCCTCCTGTCACACAAGCACGCTCGATAGAAACAGAAAGGAAAGGAAGGCAAAGAACAGTTCAACAGATTCCCCATCGGCGTGTGGATTCTCATCTTTCACCATGTTCACACAACAGTGAGAAAACATCCGAGGAGGGCAGCAACACACTTCCACGGAGCATCGCAGGCCCGCCGCCAACCTGACCCCATAAGCCTTGAAGGACCAGGCTTTCCACCCCAGGAACACACACACACACACACGCACAGTTCCCCAGAACGGTTTCCAGGTCCAGCCCCTCTCCTGGCAGCCCCATTGTTCACCAAATGATGACCTCAGAGGCCCGTGAAGCATGGCGGCCACGGTCCCGGCCTCCTTCCCAAACCAACGTGGCAACTTACGAGGTGGAGGCCCAGTCCCCAGAGCTCCCTCCATCCGCTAGCAGGTGATTTCTCTCTGGCCCAGGAAGTCCCTGGGCGGCCGCCGTCGTGGGTGAGGGGGAGGAGAGCGAGTCTTGGCTGCTGGTGGGGGTATCTTCTCTGGGAGGATTGGGACTGTCGCCTAAGAGGGAAAAGAACATGGAACGTCAAACCCCCCAAAATTAATCACAACAATAGCTCCCCTACTAATGACATGGCATTAATTCACTCATCAATCAAATGATAGCTGAAATTACATTTACAACTCAGCCTGCGAGTACCTGGGTATTCTGTCCTTGAAGCTTTGTCTCGGAGCATTGGGTTTTGGAAAGCAAAGATTCTCAATATGAATCCCAGACCGCTTGGATCGTGGGGGGACTGGACTGTCCCCTTAGGCCCGCAGGCTAAAGGCTCAGCCTCCAGCCTGCGGCACCACTGAGAAGCGGTGGGAACTTTACGCAGAGGAGGACCCTGGTGGGAGGCTTGCTGGCCATTGCAGCTGTGTCCAATGACAAGAGGGGGGATTCCTGAGAGCCTTCCCTTCCTTCACCTCTCTGCTTGCTCCCAGCCAATAGGCCAACACTCCCTGTGCCCTGTCTCATGCTTCCTGATGTGCTATCTCCCTACAGGCCCCGAAGCACAGGGGCTGGTGGGTAATGAACTGAGGAAACCCATGAGCTGAAGTAACAAACCTTTTCTTCTCTATGAGTGTGTTTTGACTCAGGTATTTGTTACAGTCACAGAAAGCTAACTAGCACAAAGATGGCACCCAATGAAGAGTAAAGAAAAGTCATCAAAGTCAGGACAAATGGAAGACAAAAGCCTAATGGCAGACACGATGACTACCTGCCCTAAAAGGAGCCCAGGCATGGGTCAATACCAACATTAAGGATAGCCCAGAGCAGCACACCGCCCCCAGGGTCCCATCCTTGGCGCCCCGCCCCCCACCCCCACCCCCGTCACCTGCTGGTTCTACAAGCCTTTCTTGGAAGGAAAAGCGTGTGGAGAGAGTCGGGGAGACACCTAGGTGACCCCTAGAGGGGACCCTGTGCAAGGTCCTGCTAAGGAAGAGTAGTCTGCTGAGCTCTTTCTGTGATAAACGTGTTACAGAGAGGGCGGGACTAGAGATGAACTCTCTCAGTGGGCAGATCTCGCGGGGTTTGGGCATCTCTGGAAAGTTTTGCTCAGCCCCTTCCTTCACTTACACACAGTCCAGAACACCGGCTGATTGCTCTCAGCAACGTCGCTTTTTCCACAGACCTTCATCGTAAACATATTTAACAGCAGCTGGGAAATGCAGCGCCAACAGAAGAAGCCAAATTTGAGGCAAATGAACCAAAACCCACCAGAAGACCACAGAGGGTCCGATTCCTTCTGATTAATTTTGTTTGTGGGATAGAGTCCACTTTGGCCTAGAGATGGCTTCTTTCCTTTGCTTGGAGAGCTTCACTCCATCCAATTATTTCCTGTTAAGGAGCCCAAGGGGCTGGGGGCTCCTAGCCAGCACGCGTAACCACTCCCTACCACATTAAGAGCGTCTCAAATGGACAATCCGCAGCACTGACCTGCATGCTACCTGTGGATTCAGGGCCAGAACAGCGGGGTTACGGCCCCTCAAAAGTGAGTTGGGATGCAGCAGTGGCTACCCTGTCATTCTAGCTACTCAACCAGAGGGGTCTGGGTTTAAAAAAAGAAGTTCAGTGAACTCCATCACCAAAAATGTCAGCAAAATGTAGGTAAAGCAAGGGGTGGAGGTAGGGCTCAAGAGGCAGATGAGTGCCACCAACCAAACAAGACAAAACAAGCCAATACCAGGATGCAAAAGTGCCCCTTACCCTGCCGGGGGGAGCCATTCCCCACCCCCGCCCCAACTGTGGGCAAGGCAATACATAGCTCCAAGCCCATTCCCATCCAGAGAAGGCTGCCAATGAGAAGCAAGCTCAAGGAGCTAGCCACGAAGGGGCTAATGTTACTAAGAAAGATGCCCAAGGCATTTCTGCCGCCAGCCAGGGCAGATCATTTGCATCTCCTCTCATCTTTTCTTCTTTTTTTTTCCCAAAGCAGTCTGACACGGCACAAATTATCATTCAACCAACGCAATCACATCGTATTAAGAGAATCTTCTCCTTCCCTTCCGAACAGTGGCTGACAAGAGGAGCCCTGAACCTTACGCTGGCAGAAGTGGTTAGGTTTATACGACGGGTCCAATGACGAGCTAGCTTGCACTCCTCTTCCAGGACACAAAACCTCTCTCTCTGTCACCATTCATTCCTGAACGAATCTAACGGACCAGAACTGCGATTGGGAGAAGAAATAGCGCAAGCATCCTCTGAAACTTTGGTCCACGAAAAGCCCAAGTGTCACTTTTTCATGAGTATAACCATAATAATAATCTAAAAAAAGAAAAAGAAACCAGACGACATAGTGAAAGCGCACCAGCTGTCTTGCAGGGTGTGTTCCCTTGAATGCTTTTCTAAGTTTTATGGAAACTTGAGAGTCATCTCAAGTTTTCCTCGCCCCTCTCCTGTCTCCCCTGTGTTCTAGTGACTGTAATACCTAACTTGCATGTGAATCCCTTGTGGTGCTAGGAAGTGAACCCTGGGCCTCAAGCATACTTACTGGGCAATGCCCTCCCGCTGAGCTACAGCTTGAAGTTGGTTTCTTTATGAATCTCAGTGTGCGAACAAGTGCTTTATTTTCATCATCGACTGAAACAATCCTCAGAGCTTGGCAAAAAGAATTACATCAATACCATCTTTACTTATTGAAGGGGTGTTTACGACCATCATCTTAGTATTTTCATGAACGTACACTAGTGCGACGCTTACGTTCTGATGGTGTAAATGATGACGTCATTCATCTTCAGGGCAACAGAATGTTTTCTGGCATGGCTCGAAGGAACAGAGCCTTGGTTTCCCCTTTCATTTCTCTGTGTCTATTTCTCACGTACGTTGAGAATTCCTTGAGTCCCTCCCTGTTCCTGGGATTGTGCCTAACGATGCAGGCATGAGGTAAACCCACAGAAGGCTTCTGCTCTTCCTCAACAAGGTTAGGAATGGATGGCTCCGCCGCAGAGCAGCTCCTCCATGTTCCTCGATCTCGTTTCGGCAGTACTGGGCTTTGAACTCGGGGCCTTCGCTTGTCAGGCCGGTGCTCTACTACCTGAGCCATGCCTCTAGCCCCTGTGTTCCTCATTCTGAAATACCTAGCGTGCGTATCAACAGAAATAAGGAAGCAAAGGAGACAAGATAGAAAAGGGGGGGAGCAGGAAAGCATGAAGAAATCGATGCCTTCGCTGAATTGGTTTAGGCAGCTCCCAGGCGTCCATCCGGCTGGCTGGAGGGTAGCAACGGGCTGCCACTGCAGGTTCCAGGCCAGAACAATCTCAGACACTTCTAATTACCCAAGAGTTAAGCACGAGGATCAGGGAAATCGCCACGCATACAACAACACGGTAGCTGTCTCCTGACGCAGCCCGGGGAAGAACTCTCCATCCAAGATGGCAATGAACTTTCAAGAAGAAGCCCAACCTTGCGCCCACACAGGTCCAGCAACATTCGGAAGATAAAACAACATGTATATAATATATCACAATATATATATACCTATAGCACTGAAATATTGTTCCATATCTTCATGGAACAGAAAGGAAAAACAACTCAGGTCAGGAGAAGTATAAACCAAAGGTTAATGGTTCTAAGCTTAAGGAGAAGCAATGCAACAGCAATATTTACAAAACTATGTGCTGTAAACCAACTGTACAACTCGGGGTGGGGGGGGTGGGGATTGGAGCAGGGGAAGGTGGGAGAAAAATGAGGGAAGACGTAACAAGTTTGATAACTGTAACCACTCTGTACATCACTTTGACAATAAATCCATTAAAAAGAAGAAAAAAAAAGATGAACCAGAAGCAGCAGAAGCAGCCAGAAGGCAGGATTTTGTGGTGCTCGGTATCTGGGTATGACAAGGAGAAGCTTCTACACTAGACAAAGGCAGAGTTCCAGGACCAAGTTCCCCACTTGCCTTGGATCTGACAGGTCTAGGCCTCTGGTTCCCAGCATGACAGTTATATATAGCAAGTAGGACCTGGATCGGAACCAAGCACCCAGGGAAACGGGTGTAAATAAGCCAGAGAAGGAGAAAGAAAGGAGGAAGGGCACCTGCACACCCGTGCACACAGACAGACACACACACACACACACACACACACACCCCTTCACAATGGTCCTGTTAAGCAGAACTTCTATGAACAAAAAGAAAAGTGCCAGAGTAAACAAGAAAAGCCCGAGATGTTAAGATGTATAATATAGAAATGGCATTGCCTAGCCAGGAGCCAGTGGCTTATACCTGTCATCGTAGCTACTAAGGAGGCTAAGAGCTGAGGGTTGTGTTCAAAGCCAGCACTGGCAGCAAAGTCCATGAGACTCTTACCTCCAATTCATCAGCAAAAAGCCAAAGTTGAGGTATGGCTCAAGTAGGAGAGATGGAGTGCCAGCTTTGAGCAAAAAGACAACTGAGAGCGCAAGACCTTGAGTTCAAGCCCCAGTACCAAACACACACACACACGCGCGCGCGCGCACACACACACAATCTATCATCTATCGTCCATCCATCCATCCATCCGTACATCTATCTTCCAAAAGAAGAAACAAACTGAGAAGAAATGTTTAAGCAAATAATGACTAATTTCTCAACATAAAAAAAAAAAATGTCAAAAGACTTCAATCTAAAGGGCCCACAGTGTCAAGTAGGAGAATAAAGAAAATTCTGTACACAGACATTACTATGAAATTTAAGAGAATCAAATACAAAGAAAACACCCAAAATGCATGCAGATAGAAAGAGAGCAGATCATATTTTTAAAAAATAAAGAAAAGAAAAGAAAGAACCAGACTGACAGACTTCACAACAGCAACAGGGAGTGTGGAACGAAATTGAAGTAATTTTGTAAAGTACTAAAGAAGAACTTTGAGCACAGAAGCTATATACTCAAACTGTCAAACTGCCATTCAAACACAAGGGCATAATAAAAATATCAGACATTAAAAAAAAATCATCAAAGGTCTGCCATCCAAACAACTACACTGGTAATAATCTTAGAGAAATTCTCAAGATGTAACCCCCCCCAAAAAAGCAATACAAATAAATGACTAACCTGATAATGTTTAAACAAGACAAAAACAATGTAGCTATATGCCTAACTTGGTAAATGTTTATTTTGTCATAAAGGAAATGAAGACCAAAAACAGAAGGAAAAATAGAACCACAGAACCATAATTCTAGCAAACCTGAACACGGCAGGTAAGCACAGACCAGAGGTGCAGGGCCCCGGAAGCTATCGGCCTCACTGAGTATGGAAGGCTCCACATAGGAAGTTAAGTGCCATGGCAAGTACCTGTAATCCCAGCTATTTAAGAGACTGAGATAGGAACAATCCGATTGATCACAATTTGAAGCCAGCCCAGGCAGAAAAGTCCATGAGACTCCGTCTCCAAAATACGCTTAAGAAGAAAAAAGGCTGGGGGTATAGCTCAAGTGGTAGATTGATAGCCAAGCAAGAAAGTTAAATACTTGCTTTCTTGACAAACAGAAAGCAGGAAAGAATTTTTAAAAATGTATCAAAACACATTAAATGAAAATTTTTAAGTGACAGAAACAGAAACATAGTATAAGATAAAAATGAAATGCACCAGTGACATTTATTTCTTAATGCAACAACAATGCTAACTATAAAAGCACGCTTAAAGCAAAGAGATAAAGAAGGAAGGTTGAGAAATCAAAGAATACAGGATGGATAGAAAGAAAGGTGAACATCTTAATAAAATACATGAGCATCATTTCCATAAGGATAAAAAAAAGAAAATAAGCAAGATAAGCAACTAGAACACAATCACAACAGCAAATGACAGATCTATAAGAAAAAAAACAACCATAATAGCTGAAGATTTTAGATATTCCTCTAAAACATTAATATGAAGCAAGAAAAATAAACAGGTATGTAGAACCAACAATGCAAAGATGATCTGTTTTATATCTACATACACAACTCAAGATAAACAGAAGATAAGAAGTGTTCTTTTCAACATTGCTAAGGCTACTTCTGAAGGAATGCTGGACAGTCTTAGACCTGAATTGGAGAATAATGAACACTTTAATAAACAAATAGATATATTTTACAATTTCCCTATTTGGGTTAGAAAGTAAATAATAATAAAAATTAAATTCATAAAACAGTGATAATAAAAATGTTTTACAATGAAATTTGTAACCCACAAAAAAAAACCCACCAAGGAGAACTCCAAAATAGTAGGAAATAAAGATTTACAATTTTTTTTTTTATTTCTTTGCCAGTCCTGAGGCTGGAACTCTAGGGCCTGGGCGCTGTCCACTGAGCTCCTTTGGCTCAAGGCTAGCCCTCTGCCACTTGAGCCACAGCACCACTTCCAGCTATTTCTGAGTAGTTTATTGGAGATAGGAGTTTCAAAACCTCTCCTGCCCAGACTGGCTTGGAACCAGGGTCTGCAGAGCTCAGCCTCCCTGAGTAGCTTAACAATTACAAGCATGAGTCACCAGCACCCAGCTCACAACAGTTTCATGTCATATTTAGGCAGACAGTCTTCTAAATACTGACAATCAAAGAACAGTCATCATGTCTATTTAAATATTCAAATTAAATTCAGTCAACGTGAACCCTCAATGAAACTAGAATTCTCTGAAATGTACTTCATGTCTTTTTTACTTGTGTATTCATTCAACAGGGATTACTTTTACACTGTAATTAATACAGATGAGCTACTCCATAAAGTTTAAAGCTAATACTCTTAAATTTTATTTTTTCAATTGATTTTTTTATTATCTTCAAGAAACTATATAATGAGGTTTCAATTCAACTCAGTTTATGAGTACTATATGTCTTGATCAGTGTTACTACCCCCTCCATCATTATCCTCCCATTATTTTTATTATTTATTAGCATTTAAAACTTGCTGTAAAAAAAACTCTCAAAAATCACTGTGGAGATTGATGAGAAATTGTCACCTGACTTATGAACATTCCAAATATAAAATATAGAGAGATCTCAAAATGATTCATCATCTATTTTATATATGAACGTGGCTTCAAGTTACATTAGGTGGACTCCTCCACCTGCTGCCCTGAATTCCCTATTGGTCCCATTGTCGTCCAATAATCACCCACAACTTCTCGCTTATTAGCTCCTTTGCTGCACTGATGGCTTTGTTCTAATAACACCATGCTCTAGGAAGATTAAAGCAGCAAAAGTAGTAGCTCACACCTGTAATCCCAGATACTCAGAAGACTGAGATCTGAAGGAAATAGTACCAAGAAAGCGGGGGTAGGGACTGATAAAAAACCAGAAGTAGAGGTGTGTCTCAAATATTAGAGCATCAAGCTTAAGTGAAAATGCTAAGCAAGAGCATGAGACACTGAGTTCCAGTATACACACACACACACACACACACACACACACACACACACACACACACCAATCAAATCTGTCCCTACCATGCAAAAGAAATTCTGTACTGACTGTGAAGTAGCACAGAAGATTGATAGAAAACAGTGCAGATTCATTGATCAGAAAGGCCCCCTCAGGTCTTCCAGGAGAGAAGAGGGAGGACATTTAGAAATTAGCCTTGTCAACTGCCGGATAACTATGCTCCCCAGCCAGGCTGGGGGTCACCCCATGATAGAAGTGACAGCAGCTACGTGAAAGGAAGCTCCTTTCAAGTCCTCCCAACTGCAGTCCTCAGCTATCTACAAGTTGAATGTGGACCCAGGTGAGGGGCAGAACATCCCCACTCCACTGATTTCATTTTGAGCTCAAGAGCTCGGACAAATCAAAACGGAGAACCCCATGAAACTATGGAACGTCAGCAGCTAGACCGGAATGATACGAGTTCGTCATGTGAAATCACATCTAGGAAAAGGAAACTGCGGTCAAAGGAAACAGGACCTCCTGCTTTCCGATTCCCAAGGCACAAAAACAAACGACACGCAGACCTATACACACATCTACATTGCCCCTCCCTGACTAAAAAAGAACTACATCCCAGAAAAGGTACTTCCTAAGTGATAAATACAGTGTTGTAGTAAGGCCTGAAAAAGATGGAAAGACATTTCCCTAAGCTAATGAGGTATTTTCTACTGTCCAGTGATATATATATATATTTTTTAAGTATAATGCATGCCTTCAGAAGCCATTGGACGGCTAAAATATGCCTGCAGGGTACACCGGGAAAAGCTGGCAAAGGAATCAGCTGTCATAATCAGCCATGTGATGAAAACACAGGCCCCCCCCCTAAGAAAGCCACTTGAACAGGCAGCAGGCATTGGACCACGGCTCAAGGACGGGCTCCATCATCTCCCAAGGCCCATGGACGCCAGCCGCAATTCAGTTACAAGGCATGATCACGGCCGTTACTTCACGGCTTGGATCAAGACAGATGATTATCTTATAATAAGACAAAATGTGTTTTAAGAGGCTAAAAACAAGTCATTGTTACACTTACAAAAGAGCAGGTTGACATACTGCTTGAAATGCACAAGACATCTCTGAAAGTGCTCAAGAGAAAACCAGGCATGTGTTAATGCTGAGGGAACTGGTGTCTGACGCGTCAGCACGGTAAGGAATCTAGAGTTTGGGGTTCTGTGAATTACCTAAGCTTCATAAATACTGCTAAGAATGGTATTAGGCACATGTAACGACATTCTCTCTGAATTTTATGTCATGTTGTCCCATGATCTATTAAAATTTTTTAAAAAGAACCAATGTAAGAGTCTGAAATAACTACTCTTTCGATTGTGATCCAGAGAGACAAATAAAATCATGACCATAATTACAGCTCCAACTCGAAAAACCATTCTGCTGATAATTTTAAAGAATATTAGCAGATCCAAAATACCAGCCAAGAATTCCTTTACACAGGTTTGTAGACCTCGGTTTCATCCAAAGATGACATTGTAATCCTTCTACAAATAGGCACATGGAGGCCGGGATTCAAATCCACAAAGATGCTATTCCGAGGTAAGCAAAGCCGAGCAGAGTCAAGTCATGATAAACACAAGTGGGCATATTCTCTACAGTTGAGTTCATCTTGCCCGCCACCCACCCCTCCATCTTTTCTTAGTCAGCTGGTAGAGACCGAGTAAATAAAAAGGACCGACCCAAGAGCTTGTTTTTCTATGCTAATTGCAGAACACACCCTTGCATCCACACCGTTTTTTTTATCAAAGTCCTGAAGAAGTTTAATGAATCATCCCAGCCTCAGAACCGGCCACCTCCTCTGCAAAGATTTCTGCTCTTCTCCCTCGGCTACCAAAGAAAGCACTTCACATATCAGTCACTCTTGACAGCCTTAAAAATTCTATTTCATTCAGGATAAACAATACTTTTGGTGGGTTTGAAAAGATGGTTTCTTAGACAGCTCAGCTACCTCCTACGCGACAAGAGTTTCCAAGAAGGCTTGAAAGAGAGTGACAGCTGCTGGAATTCACAACTGGAAATTAAAATAAAAGCTATTAGAAGGGAAGAAAGAACTCACTCCACAGGGAGACCAGCTTTAAAGAATTTTTTTTTCCTCTCTTCTATAAATCTGAGTTACCTACCATGAACTTATTTTCGCCACAGAGCAGCTCTGTATGTTTTGTTTTTTTTTTTTCCAAGGCATTAAAATGAGCTTTCTCTCTCCTCCGGAGAATGGGGAGCCCGTGCGGTCCCCACACAGAGGCAGAGTTCAAGGTCAGATGGAAGTGCAAGACATTGGCTTTTGCTTTGTCAATAGCGGTGGGGGGTGGGGGGGATAGCTGGGGAGCCTGCGTGGTTTACAGGCACCCCACCCTTCTATTACGGCCTGGAAACTTCTGACCGCCTGCTCTCACCCACGGATCTCCTGAAGGTAAGAAGCGAGTTGAGCAATCACCCGTCTGCACAGACGGCCACAGCCTCCAGCGTGCTCCTTTCGGGACGCAGTGATTCCGAGTGCAGGAGTCGCGCCCCGCTCCGCGGAGGTAGGAAGGCGCCTCCGTGTGCACCCCGTGATTTCCCGCAGCCCCCCTCGTGGGAGGTCGGGCAAGCACGGAGCGCCGGAAGGTCTCCAGGCTCCTTGTCACCAGGGGTGACGACAGCTGGGCGTCCGGCTGATCGCGTGCACGATGGCAGCCAAGCGCCGGTATGGGCGGGACGCCAGGACGGGCGAGACTCGGCGTGTGGGCTTTCTCCCTCCTCCGGCTGCTCTGCGGCACTCGGGCCAGGGTGTCTTCCCGTGCCGGCGGCTGGGGAGGCTATGGGTTAAAGCGGACGTGGCTAACCAGGAAAGAAAATGACCTCTGTCTCATGTGGGATCCCCTAAGGAGATGTAACCACGCCGTGACTCCATGCTCTCCAATGAACTTCCCTAGGCACTACTTATGCCAGTGCTCCCCACACCGTGCTTAATAAACTTATTTTCCAAGGTGGACGGAACGCACTAACAAAATGGGACGTTCTCTTCCTTTTGATGGAACCCATCTCCAACGAACTAGCAAAAAGTAGTACTGGGGCTGGGAAGGTGGCTTCGTGGTAGAGTGCTTGCCTAGCATGCATGAAGACCTGGGTTCGATTTCCTCAGTACCACGTATACACAGAAAAATCAGGAAGGGGCGCTGTGGCTCAAGTGGCAGAGTGTGGCCTTGAGCAAAAAAGCTCAGGGACAGTGCCTAGGCCGTGGGTTCAAACCCAGGATTGGCCAAAAAAAAAGATGTACTGCTGTACTTCTGACATGAATTCCAGGAAATGGAAACAAGCGTGTGTTATTTTTCCTTTTTTGCTGTTTTTGTTTTCCTTTATGTCTTTGTTGTTCATTCATCCGTTTGGGGGAGGGTGACCAAATGCGCGCAGCAGTGGTCCTCACTGGACATTGTGCTGAAAATGGACCGTACAACTTGTGGGTGGGAAGGGGAGTGAAAAACAAGGAGGGAAGGAAAGGGGGAGGGAGGGAAGGAGGGAGGGAGGGACACTGTCCAAAAAAAAAAATGCACTCTTTATCAGATTTATGTGACTGTAACCCCTTTGTACATCACCTTTATAATAACAATTAGCAATTAAATATTTAAATTTTTAAATGTAGGAATATATATATGTATATGTATGTATGTATATGTATAGGCTACCCCAAATAAAGTCCCCACTCTTTTCCTGCTCAGTTGCTTTGGAAATAACTGTCATGTTCTCCTTCTTTGCTGCCAGTCATAAATGTTTCTATACTCTTTTAACAAAGTGGCACTGGAGCTGTGACTCAAGTAGTAACAGCAGGCAACTAAGTATAAGGCTCTGACTTAAAACTCCAGTACCTCCCCTCCCTTAACCTGTGGACTTGAACGGTGGGTAACGGCATTGTTCTCATTCTCTATCTTCATTTCCCCATCTACCCCAACAACTGGCTTTAGCTTGGCTTTCCATTTTATTTCCCCTTCCTAGTGCTAACCCAAGCCACACCAAACCAAGGCTAAATTAACGGAGCAACTTTCTAGCATGGTTCTCCTGATTCCCGCAAGGCAGATCAAGTCTCCTGAAATGTCCCCTTCTCCCATGCTACAGCTAATCGGGCAGAGACTCAGGGAGTGCTTCCCGACACCTTTGCAACCATACCCCCTCCTTACTCCAAGGTGCTCTGGCTCTAAGAAAAAATACTTTCTAGCAATCTTGTTCTAGCCAAGGGTGGAGAGCTCATTTCTGTGCTAAACACATTAGCCACCTCACCTCCTCGGGCCATCCTCAGAGGTAGGCGCTTTTATTACCCCGACTTCGCAGTTAATAAAACAGATTTAGAGAGGTTGTGCGGCGTGCCCCGCGAGGGGGGGGGAGGAGTCACACGTAGGCCAAAGCCCACGGCTGTTCATTCAGAAAGTCAACACGGGCCACCTCTGCAGGCCCGGCCACAGCGCATCAGATCCGCTGTGGCTGAGGGGGGTGTCGATCCTGTCCCGTGGGGGAGGCCGGCCTCCTCTCTCAGCCAGGGCTCCCGTCTCACGAGTCCCCTCGCCTCAAGCCCTTTCCCCAACACGACTGCCAGAAGGGCCAAGCTCGAGGACACCCTGAACCCTTCTGTCTGGGACGCAGCCTCCAGGGTCCCTTTTATCACCACCCCGTGCCAAGTCCTGTCACGGTTCCCCATGCGGTGAAACCGACACAATGAGAATGAAAAGGAACTCGTTACAAGCACGGACCGTATGGAGCCCGACGGGGGGACGTAGAGAAACTCCTCAAGACATGGCTGCACAGTGTGGGTTTGGGTGAGCACTCCTGTAACGCCCGCGAATACAGCAGAACTCCACATCTCAAACGGCATTGCAGGGCTTGCACCCAAAAGCACCGGAGGCTGGGGAGTGCTGACCTCGCAGACTCAAAGCTCTGTGTTGGATCCCCAGTAATAAACAACACACACTACACACACACACACACACACACACACACACACACACACACACCCCTCTACATTTGTAAGACTAAGGCAGTAACCTGCTTTCTAGTTTTCTGTTCTGTGGCTCACAACTGAGCCAGATTCTTCCAACCTACCTCACGAAGCTAATTTCTATCCTTAGCATTGGCTCTCACTGGCAGGACACTTGAGCGGAAAGTGATTATTCAAAGTTCTAATCTGGCATTTTTCCGGGCTGAAAGGCATTCTATATATTAATTTTTTTTTTCTGGCTTTGATTTTGAAGACTACTCTGGGTCAGGATATGTTGCTAATGAGGGAAGGACGGGGTGGATTGTGTTTCAGCATTTAACCATCTCTCCCTCATCGGCTGTGAATGTTTCTGTTTTTTCACTTATAAGTCTCTGTATCCTGCTCATGATATCTACTATTCTGTTGGGCTACAATAACACATGTTCAACAAAATGTGCCGCAGTTAGCACATTCGTGATCTAAATGTTAAAAGTGCCAACCCAACGAGTCTCAACCAATTGGCTTGCAAGATGATTTGATTTTCCACCCACATTAAATCACATTTTTAAACTTGCCTAAATAAGTAAATTGCTATATCCTGTACAAAAAGAATTACAGAATATCCTATTATATACAAGAAGATACATATAAAAACCAGTCCTATAAATGTCTAATTCGGTTTAAAATTAGACCTTGTATAAAGGAAGAAAGGAGTATAAATTCAGATGGCAATCCTACCCCCTCCTTCCTCAAATTAGCATTTAATTTTTTTTCCCTGCCTTGGAAGAAAAATAACAAACATGGCTTTCATCTCGTAGAGCTACATGTTCTTCCCTTCATTTTTTTGGAGGAACTACAACAAACGAGGCAGCAGCCCCCCCCCCTTGACATAAGAGCTAGTGAGGGCATCGCTTGGGGAAGGGCAGAAGAAAACAAACACACAGTACACACTCGATGCTTTTAGAGTTATTTTGCTGTGCTACGAAACTAAAAACACAGAGGGATAACTGGAGGCTAATATGAAAGCAAACCATTCATTCTTAATCTTCTTTCTAGCACTGACCAGCCTGCTTCCTATTTTGCTGCTTCACAACTGACTTAGCGGAGTCTACTTAGGTATGATAGCCATAACATTCCTAAATGCTATAGGAAAAAGAAACCATATGGGGTCTTCAAAATAATAAGAATCTTAGTATAGATTTAATAAAGAAAACTAGATATTATTTCCACGACAGTTCATATGAATCAACGATAAAAACCCTTAAGCAAATAACGGTCATTTCAAAGTATTTTACAAACAGGTTCACTAAGATTTAATCACACATGACAAAGAAAAACAAGAAGTATATATATAATACAACTAAGTGTGCCAGTATCCATTTAAGCTTTATAGAAATACTGTGCTTCTAGGACTAAACCTGTCATCTCTCAATTGATGACAGAGCTCAATCACACAGTCAAAATCACCGGATGCCAGTGGCTCACACCTTTAATCCTAGCTACTCAGGAGGCTGAGATCTGAGAATCTCTGTTCAAAGACAGCCTAGGCAGATAATCCTAGAGAGACCCTTCCCTCCAATTAGCCAGCAGAAAGAAAGAAGATCTGGCCCAAGTGGTTAAATACCCTTGAGTCAAGTGAAAGTGTGAGACTCAGAGTTCAAGCCCTAGTACTGGTACCCACACGCGCACACACACACTATTATATATACACACATACATATATACATACGATAGATAACATATTATAATGTCTATAATATGCTATGTATTATTATATATAATAAATCATTCACATGCAGCGGAGCTCTGTGTCGAGGGACTGAGATTCTCTGCCTTCAGTAGGCAACTTACTGGCTTTCCACAAATGACTTTTTGAGCTTCGTGAATGTTAAAGTGAAACCAACCGAGTGTTTCTCAAGTTAGCTATTCGGCACAGCATATAGGATCTCCATAAATTTGATTCCATTCTTTTTTTTCCCCCCCTTTGGTAGGTTGTGGGGCTTGAATTCTGGACCCTGGCGCTGTCCCTAACCTCTTCCGCTCAAGGCTAGCAATCTACCACTCGAGCCACAGTGCCACTTGCGGTTTTCTGGTGGTTAACTGGAGATAAAGAGTTTCATGGACTTCCCTGCCTGGTCTGGCTTGAACCTCGATCCTCAGATCTCAGCCTCCTGAGTAGCTCGGATAACAGGCGTGAGCCATCAGCTCCCAGTGATGATTCCATTCTTAAGAATATCAAAAAAGGGGCTGGGGATATGGCCTAGTGGCAAGAGAGCTTGCCTCGTATACATGAGGCCCTGGGTTTGATTCCCCAGCACCACATATACAGGAAACGGCCAGAAGTGGCGCTGTGGCTCAAGTGGCAGAGTGCTAGCCTTGAGCGGGAAGAAGCCAGGGACAGTGCTCAGGCCCTGAGTCCAAGCCCCAGGACTGGCCAAAAAAAAAAAAAAGGTAGATGTGAGGGGGCTGAGAATGTGGCTTAGTGGTAGAGTGTTTGCCTTGCACGCGTGAAGCCCTGGGTTCTATTCCTCAGCACCACATAAGCAGAAAAAGTCAGAAGTGGCGCTGTGGCTCAAGTGGAAGAGAGCTAGCTTGCGGGGGGTAGGGGGGAGGGGGGTAGGTAGATGTGATTTTTAGGCAAATGGGAGTCTCTGGGTCCTTCTTTATGAAGTAACAGTCTATTCTCAGTCTATTCTGGTTTTCTCAGGACCAATAAACTAATTCAGCCATTATCTTATGCCAGCCTCCCAGGTTCCAAGTTTCCTGTTTCACTATTTATTAACACTTCTACCAGGGGACAGATGTGATATAAGAGAAGGTGCAATTCAAACCAGCCAGTTTTTCTCCTTATTAGCAGCTCTGTTAAGAAAGAGTGAACGTGAGAAAGAGAGAGAGAGAAAAGGTTAGCTGGGATCACAAGTGGAAGGTACTAACGTCTAAAGGGGAAGTGGTGAGATTTTTAAACTGATTTAAACGATTCGTGTTCTTCCTTGGGAAACTAAGAACCTGACGATGAAACGTCCAATAGTCGTCTCATATGTGCATGTCCTAGGCGGCCTAAAAGAGCAGCAGGAGAGCTCCATGTGATTACAGGGGGTGTCTTCCTACAATGTCTCCAATCACTTGGGGACAGCTGTCACTTCCTCACACGGACCCTTGCATCCTAAGGTTTGAACATGGAGCTGCTTAGGATAATGGCATGGGATTTGTTTCCAGTCTCCTCCTCTTCTTCCCTTTGACAATCACCTCACACTTTCCTAACCAATGTAAAACCTCAGAAGTTCAAAGGGATCCTAAACCATTGAAAAGTATCTTAAGGCGGGGAGAGAAGGGAGAAAATGAGGACCGATTTCACACTCAGGAAATGTCTTCGATGTGGGAGAAGCACACGCGTGCATGACCAAGAGGGACAGTTTGAGACATGCCTGTGAAAACACAGGCTGGATGTCACACCATGACCATCTGGTTCTCCACATCAAAACCACACCACCACCCCAAGTCGCCAAGGGACCAGGAATTGGCCCCTACATGATTCTCAATCTTCATCTGAATGGATGCATGCCGAAAATTCAGCTTCCCAGGCTCTCTCTATAAACTGGACTGGCTGGCAAAACTGAGACAGTGTAGCCACAGAGCAACAACTAGCTGGAACAGGGCAGCTTGGTTGAAACCTGAGAACCACCATTTGCTAACGTCCCGTTGCATCCCAGTTAACTCCGCCTGGCTCCAAGGGCAGGCCACACAAGGGGAAATGTTCTGCCTTAGGAGAAATAAAAGTCAGACAACCAGAGCGAGTCCACAGCAGAAACTAGAAAGCCCCATGCAATGGTGACCTGTGCCTTTAATCGAAAGGGTTCCTGTTAGATCCTACCAGCTCCTCACAGAAAAGATCTGCTTTAATTTTAGATCCCTTCCATTCGTCTCGGGGTTATGTAACCTCACAGGAGGCCACACACGCCTCCCAGGAAAGAAATGTAAGCTATCTTTTAAAAAATAAAAAAAGAACCGTGCATAATAAAGACAAACACCACACCGAAACTTGCATTTTTCTTCCCTGACAAGAACGCTGCACCCTCCCTGTTCATCTCAAAAACTATCATCCTAAGGGAAAGAAGAAATGAAAGCCCAGAAGGCAGAAACCCGTGGCCTGCCTCGATGACAGAGGAGAGGTTGATTCTCAACGTTCCTTCAAGCAGGGAAAACAAAATGAACATGGTCTTACCATCTTCCAGCTCAAGGCAAAGGTTGTAGACGGCCACAGGTCTCTTCGTCCTCTGGCCTTGTCTCTTTGACTGCCTGGGCGGAGCATTTGGGGGTGACGGAGACAGGCTGCTGGGCTCAGGGAATGTGGTATCGGGCGAGGTCCGAAAAATCTGCCATCAATACAGAAAGGACATCACCAACGCTTTCTTATTTATTTCAACAGAAGATTTTCACCTACGATCTTTCTCAGAAGTTAAGTGAAAACACCAAATCATGACACTACAGATATTCTCCCCCCCCCCCAAACTACATACGTGTAATTATCTTTACCAGAAATAGACAGCACCATAGCTCTTTATCACCAAAAGCAGCAGCTGCGAGGATATGGTATTAAAATCAAGTATCCCATTAAATTCTCACAGAGTTATGTTTAGGCCAAAAACGCCGGTCTCAGATTATTTCTCAAACTACATAAGCAGAAACATCCAGCTGAAAACATTTTCTTAACATGTTTAAAAATTCCCTGTGCTTACGAAATCACCTTTCTTGATTCTTACGGTCATTCTCCACCAATTCATTTAATGCCTCCCAATTCCTCTTAATGTATTCCCCTTCCATTAATGAAATCTAGAGCATTCTTCGCACTTTGATTTATCTTACACTGTCATTCAGTAATCCTATTATTGAGTGCTACTTCTTTGCTTAGTCATTTTCTCCCTCTATGGAGAAAAGTAATGGGCAGTGTACTGAAAAATCCACCATGCCAGGATGATTTATAGCAGACCTGTGCCTGCCAAGACCGAGATCAGAGGTTTCCATCCCACCAACACCAGAGACCCTGAGTCTTTAACAGTCACAAAACACAGTAGAGACATCAGCCTGACAAACACACATCTCCAAAGAGTTTATGCACCTCAGAAGCACACAGCAGGCCAGCTAGCACTGAGCCATGCAAATAAAATGCACAACAAAGACCTCTGCATATTTACTCGTGTAAAGAAAATCAGACATGTGACCTGTGATGGGAATGAAAATACCACTTAAACGCGTGTTCTATGCTTAAAAACTAACAGTAAAGGTCTTAACTGCACGGCCTGAGGAGTCTCACCTAAAAACTATTACAGACCCATAAAAACAAGCAACTTCAACAGAGCATTTGCTTTACAGTACCATACTGCCCTCTTATGTATAAATGGAATAAAAAGTGATTTAAATGACTGTGGACAAATATTTGCTAGCGAAAATTTAATTTACTGCTCCAACTGGAAAGCCTGCTGACACCGTGTTTTCATAGGCTCCGGATTCCAACAGGACACTCTGGCAAAGAGTAAACTGCTTATCTGCCTTAAAAACCTTCTGCTGCCTAGAATACCGTGCACAGCTGGACTGGCTGCTCTCTGTCTGCTCCACCTACAGGCCACGTAGAGCAGCGGAAACCGTACAGCAGTCAGGTTGGGGAAGAGGATGAGAACAGTGAAGGAGAGAGGAAACAGGATCCCACTGGCATAAACATGTCAGGTCTGACTCAGGGCTTTGCTTTTTACCAAGATGGCAGGTGCTTCTGGGATGTTACCAGAAAGGGCGCAGTACACAGAGACAGGACCTCCAAGAATACGCCATGCACAAGGCCAGAGCCTAGCCGGCACTTGCAACTGGGAGAAACAACGACCTCCTAAACACGTACTGCAAGAGCAGCGTGGCGTGCACCGCTTCATCTGTCTCAGAAAGACCGTGGGGAACGAGGCATGGAGAAAGTCCCCGTGTGCACAGCCCGGTCCCCACACAGCACGGCCTGCGGGACCACGACTAATGCTCTCAGACTGCTCCCAACTCCTCCCGGAGCCGGCCCGAGGCCAGATCCCGAGCGGGAACCTACAACTGTTGCCAGCAGACTGCAGGCCTTGTTCCCAGCTTGCACTGGAATATCTGGGAATGGAGACCAGGCTTTGGGTTGTTTGGTTTTCTTTGGTTTGTATTTTCAAGTTCCCCGGTCATTCTTGTGTGACGCCAAGGCAAAGAAATCCTGTTTCCACCCGTCATCCCACAGTTGTCTTGGATGGATAAGAGTCAAAGTAAGAACAGCAGGAAATTATTTCCAAAAAAAAAAAAAAAACTGGCTAGACTTACACAATCAATCCCCTGGGCCATCTCACATCCTGGACAGATACGGAATGGTTCAGAGATGCTAACTAGCAAGTGCTGCCCTCCCTAAGCTCTACGTGGAAGCTGCAACCAGATGAGCGTAGGCACCAAATCACAGCGGGTGACTGCAGACAGGATGGTCCGGGCTTAACGTCTTACCAAGCTGTGGAAGAGGGGGTGCTCTTCTTCACACAGTGTGCCTTATTTCCTCAGGTGTACAACAAGGGTCATCACAACCACATCTCAAGTGAGGATAGGGATTACATGAGACAATGCACAAAGTACATTTGCACTTGGTACTCAGTAATCAGTGAATTCAGACACCATTCACCTCAACCACCGTTTCCAGAGCCCACCACTCATTTCTTAAAGTCTTGACTATTCCTCAAACCCAGTGCTCTGAGCTGAGTTATTCTAACGTGTTCTGGAAAGGGACATCAAGAATAGGCTAAAGAAGGAGCCCAAGGAACCCTAGAACCAAACTTTGTTTTTTGTCTTTAGTTCTGTGTTTCAGTCCTAAGGTTTTAGATTTAAACTGTTTCCTGCTGCACTTAATAGCGTTAACATTTAATAAATGCCCGTTAGGTAGAAGGCTTTCTCAGAAGCACGCGAACGTTCTCAACAGCCTTCTGGCATTTGTTGCCCGAGCCTTACAAATAAATGTTCAAACCCAGATGAGCGCAAAACCTTACGGTTTAAAAATGGTAAAGTTGGCATCGGAACTCTCGAGTCTGATTCCAAAACCCCTGCTGCCAAATGATAAAAATAGTATGGTTTATTTTTTTGTTTTAAATGCAGTTCCAAGGGGGGAAAAAATCATCAGCTAATACTGTCATGGACTTCCTTAGAAAAATAACGGGGGGGAAATTAAAAACCAACAGGGGAATGAGACAGGAGTCCTCCACCGCTGTGCTAGGCTTACTTTGTCTCCAAGTGAACTATTCTTCAAGTCTTTTTTATTTTAAGGCTTCAAAGCTATACTGATATGAGTCTCACCAAAACCCTAGGAATGGCTACAAAGGGCTCTTTAACATGTTCAGCTGGTTTCTGGCAGTGTGATGCTATGCTCCAGGGCAGAGGCTCTTCTTCCCGCCAACGGGCCTTTGGACACTCGTGACAGCATTCGTGAGCCATACCCAACGATCAATCTGGGTGGATGGGTGGAGGGCAGCTGACAGGAAGCCCACGAATGAGAAGCCCTGCGGGCTGGATGTCAGCCACCGGTACAGACGGTCATGTTCGCCTTCTATCGTTGTCTGAGGACAGGGGGCATCCTCTCTAGACACAACGCTGATTCTGCAGTTCTAGAACCACTGCACAAATGCGGAACGCCTCGAGTGGGCCAGCTCTGCTCCCTTTGCCCCGAACTCAGCATCCTCCGTCCCCTGATGGAGACACCCTGAACCACGGAGACACCCTGAACCACGGAGACACCCTGAACCATGACAGAGACAGAGACACCCTGAACCATGATGGAGACACCCTGAACCACGGAGACACCCTGAACCACGATGGAGACACCCTGAACCACGAAGACACTCTGAACCACGGAGACACCCTGAACCACGACAGAGACACCCTGAAACACGGAGACATCCTGAACCACCCTGGGAAGCAAGTTGACTTCCTCTCCTCTTGAGTGAACGCTTCTTTACACCCCTATCTATTTACAGAGGAAGAAAAACACAAGCCGAACAATCCAAAGCAAACCCCAACCACACACGGAGGCGTGTCAGGTAGGGAAGTGTTTGCCTCCTCAAGTCTCCTGGCAGTGCCAGCTCAAACACAAGTCTGGCACGGAGCTCACACGCAGGGAACGCGCCAGGGCGGCGGAGCTCCGCTCACACCGCCGCGTGACACCGCCGTGCAGCTTCCACTGACCGCAGGCAGTGAGCGTGGCCTCTGGGCTCGTGGGCAGGCCTCGCCGCTCCCTCTGCTGCACTGACTCAACTGAACGAACTGTGTGGGGAAAGGACGGGGCTGTTCACACTCACACGAGCGGGGCAGGCGGTGCTGAAAACCTGGTCCCAGGGTGTGTCCTGGAGCCAGCGCTGCCCCACGCCCAACATGGGTCCACGCGAGCCCATCGGAGAAGCGATCGAGGGCCGGTTGGGCTCAGCCCCGAGGTGGGAACTACGCGAAGGCTTCTCGTGGGTGCTGCTCCGTTACGACTCGGAACCTCGGCGGTGCAAAGCGTCCTCGTGACCTCTCGGCTCTTCGTTCCGCGCCGGGCAGACCGAGGCCCCCGTGGTTAAGGAGATGCTCACAGATGCGCCCGTTCACACTGCTAGTCAGGGCCAGGCCCCTGCACCAGCTGCTACGTCCCGTCCTGCTGGCTCCGACTCGTTCTCTGGTCCTCAGCATTGGCGGTGGGCTCCAAAAACAAAACCACCCACTCTGAGCAGAGCACTGGAGGCTCACACCTGTAATCCCAGTTACTCAGAAGACGGAGATCTGAGCAATGGTGGTTCAAAGCCAGCCTGGGCCGGGAAGGCCCATGTAAGTTGTAGTATCTCCGACTAAATACCCAAAAAGCCACACGCAGACGGATGGCTCCAATGGTAGAGTACTAGCCTTGAGCACAAAAGCTCAGGGACGGTGCCCAGGTAGGCCCTGCGTTCAAGCCCCAAGACCATCACAAACAAAATAAAATAAAATAAAAACCACTTGGGACTCAGCACCTTTGGCAATCAGACTTCATAAAGGAGAACCTACAATACGGCCAGGACTCCACATCAGGTTCGGTGGCACCGACACAGGTTTAAGAAGGAGCTGTAGGGCTGGGGATATAGCCTAGTGGCAAGAGTGCCTGCCTCGGATACATGAGGCCCTAGGTTCGATTCCCCAGCACCACATATACAGAAAACGGCCAGAAGCGGCGCTGTGGCTCAAGTGGCAGAGTGCTAGCCTTGAGCGGGAAGAAGCCAGGGACAGTGCTCAGGCCCTGAGTCCAAGGCCCAGGACTGGCAAAAAAAAAAAAAAAAAAAGAAGGAGCTGTAGTAACCACTCTGATAAGGACACGAGCACTGGTAAGGGCTGTGTGTCCCCAATAACTTTCTCCCAGTCTGCATAAAGGGAGCCCTCCAGACGTAGTCCATGCTGTTCCACTCTGCCGCTCATGGTGTAGACATACGTTCCCCCTTTATGTTCCCCCAAATGTGTTGTTTTTTTCCTGGTTTGCAAACCTTTAAAAAAAACTCCAGGTGTAATTCCATCCGCATGCACCTGCAAGCATTTGGAAAACACGGTAGAGATTTGCACAGTCAGAAGACGGCGCTTTCCCAAACACAGCTGCACACCTTTGGATCTCACGCCCCAAATGTCATGGGGTTCTCCGTGCTGCTGAGAACATGCGCCTGGCTAGGGCTTCTCTTCAGCAAACCCCTGCTCCCGTGCAAAAATCAACTTTACATCTCAGCCACCAGGAACTGCCCGCAACAGCATCAGCGAAACAGGTTCTACGTGGACCACAAGCTGAATCCACTGCCCCTTTGCTGCTCTTCTTCTTCCTTCCTGTGTGAGCCACCAGTGCCAGGCTTGTGTGTGTAATTTTACATTGTATTCTTAACACACAAGGGATCGTAACAGAGAGACGCCTACCTCTTGAATTAGCTACTCAAATGTTAACGGATGCCTAATGGTGCAAATGAGTAATTAAGTCCAGAGGTCTTGCATGTGTGTCCCAAAGAGCCAAGAGCACCTGCCAGTGAAATATAAACGACAATGTAGGTGGCAAGTTGGATCTGCAAGTAGCATGAGATTTTTTTTTTAATTCAATTCAGAGTCAGACGGGACGCCTGCGTCTTGGAGATCACACGGTTTGGGCGTGTTAACTTTTCTACGGCTATGTAACAAGTTAGGATAGACTTGGTGGCTGAGGGCAGCCGTATTGACTGTATTTTCTGCTTCACGCTGCAGGTAAGGTTGCTAAGAGTCATCGAAGGATCTAGAGGTGAGGGGTGCGGGCACAGCTTGGTTAGGGCCCCCAGCTCGGAGGCTCGGCTCGCGGGGCCGGGGTTCAGGGTCAGCCAGCTGCACGCAGGAGGCTGCTCTCCTCCCGGGTGGGAGCTGATTCCCCACCCACTCGGGTTGCTGGCAGAACTCTCTGCCCTGCTCTGCAGTGCGGGTCTCAGAGTGCAGACTTGTTCCTCGCCACGGCCGGAGGCTGCCCGTGGTCCACCACAATCCCCACGCCCTGGCCGGCTAGAGAACGAACGTCTCTGCCAAGGCGGAGTCTTATACGTCAGAGCGTCATCATCTCCGCCACATTCTGCTGGTTAGAGGGCGTTACAAACCCCACCCACCTACCAGGGCCCACGGGATTGGCACGTCCACCGCCCCTTTCTAATGGGCTACCTGGTGTGGTGTTTGCTCTCATCGTCACAGCATCATTTGTTTAACCCTTCCACGTCACTAAAAGGTGTTCTGATGTTTGCATTACGAGGCAATACATGTGCTACGTATCTCTGTAAAACCTTGGGAGACTATAAAGTGCCATGTGGCAGAGTACAGTGAATGCCATTCAGGGCAGAAGTACATTGTTTTGACCGGCAATTGTATCTATTAATGGGGAGCCATGTAATGTTTTATTCCTTGTATACCTCGGGTAATAATCAAATCAGGGGCTCCACCCGTCTGTCCTCAAACATGTACCATTGTTTGTGGTGAGACAATGCACTACTTTATTAACAGCAGTTACTCTGCCGTAGAAGGTACAGAGCTCACTCTTGCTACCTAGTTTGGTACATGGGCATCAATCTTCCCGTTACCTTGCCTTGACACTGTGCCCAGCCTGTGATAGCTCTCGATGCTACAGTGCCAAACCATCTCAGAAAAGATGCTCTCATTAACACTCTCCCCAACAAGCCTTTGCTGATTTAAGTTTCACACTCAAGTAACTCATTGTTCAGGAAGACTCTGTTATCAGGATCCATTTCCCTACCATGTCTTATTTGTATACACCCTCCTTTTTGTCGCCCCTTTTTGATCTAGTATGTCTAAAGTAAGTTACTGAGTCAGGTTTTTGGTTTTTTACCAGTTTAGAGATTTCTACAATTAAAAATAGTACTCTAGGGGCTGGGGATATGGCCTAGTGGCAAGAGTGCTTGCCTCGTATACATGAGGCCCTGGGTTCAATTCCCCAGCACCACATATACAGAAAACGGCCAGAAGTGGCGCTGTGGCTCAAGTGGCAGAGTGCTAGCCTTGAGCAACAAAAAGAAGCCAGGGACAGTGCTCAGGCCCTGAGTCCAAGCCCCAGGACTGGCAAAAAAAAAAAAAAAATAGTACTCTAGATTAAACTATTTTTAAATAGTTTTGAAAGCAGTCACAACTTGTTTCATGGAAGTATTATGCTAGAGATCCGTGTACTAGGAATGCGTTTATGAATCAGCTGAAACACATTCGCATTTGACTTAAGATATGGTGACTTAATATATTTCCTAAGACGCAGCTTCAGTTGGGATGAGCCCAACTTAAATTGAAATATTCAACTGCTAAGTCACTGCTGGTATTTACTGACATGTCGTTTAATATCCTGGCATTATAGTCCTAAGAAAATAGATCTATAACTTTATCTTCTGCACGCACTGGCATTTGTGTCCTGCTATAATCACAAAAAGAAACTCAAGTATCCTCTTGAGAATGGGAAGCACAAGTCAGGAGAACGCAGTGAAAACATTCTCTTAGGGAACACGGAATTGGGACGAAAGCCCACAGCAGACTTCCAGAAAACGCCAGGCTGTGGAAGTGTCCGGGGCCCTTGAAACGCTGTCCAGCCGGAACCACAAAGCCAAACGATTACACACAAGGAACGATTCTCTCGCTTGAGGACCTTTCCACATCGATCCATCAAAAATGCACCAATTACTTGGGCTTATGAACACATTAAGCCCATATGACCTGATTCCTTCATTACGTTTTGAAAATGATGATTAATCCTCTTAGTGGTTATTTCCCCCTAAACAGAAATGGCATCCCAGAGAGATCAAGTGCTTAAAGCTGTGTTTAGGAGAGGGCCTCAACTTTTTACTTACCGCTGAGGTAGGGAAAGACAAGCCCTCATTGTTTGCAATACGCTAATAAAGCAGAGCTACCCGGCCACAAACGAGAACAGGAGGGGGACGGATGCGAGAATCACTGGGGATTATCACCCAGACGCTGTGTGTTTCTGGGGTGTGCTGTTCCTTTAGATGAACACAGACAGACTTGCTCTCGTTTACAAAGGATTATACATCCGCCTCATCACCTATTAATCCAACCACTTTGGAGACTTGGGTTGACACGATCTGCAATCTGCAAGCCCACGTGTGCTTTCCGTAATTAAGAGTGCGTTGTAACGACGGCAAACGGCACACAGCTGTGATGAAGAAGTTTCTCGTGTGCACCAGCAGGCACTGTCAAAGGGTGGCCGGGGCAACTCAACAAAGCTGCTCAGGACTTAGGGAATTAGACGCAGGCACTTCCTTCCGGACTCCCACACACATCCACAGAAGCGTACGCATGGACTTGTGTGCCACTTAAACCTGGACGCGCCCACGTGGGAAGACTGACTCAAACACGATGCATCATTTAAGTTTAAAAAAGAAGAAAAAAATGCAGCTATGTTTATCTTGGGACAATAGAAGACCTTCTAACCGTGTGGCTTAACTACCTAAAACTCCCTTTTGGAACAAGGCAGGGTAATAGTGAATAAAGCATGCTCTGTGGCCCTGGGTAAATTCATTTCAACTCCCTGAGCTTCGGTTTCTTGCATTTACCAATCAACTACAGACAGACGGCGAGTACCTACCCTTCCAGCGTCTGTAGGAACTAGAGCTCTCCAAGTGCTCCTTGAGTCATCACCGTCAAACCTCCTCCCCGAGCAGACTAGAATATTATGAGAAGGAATCTTGTATTTGAGTGTTTCTGTTCTCTCCCCTGCAGGCCACGATCAGTGCTGTGAGTTCAAGACACAAACGTCTCCCAAGGAAACCAAGGCGCTGGCTCACAAAGAGATGCCCAGTACAGTAAGCTTTCAAAGGGTGCAAACAGTCTTGCCCTGATGCTGGACAACGAAAACAATGGCTTCTTATAGACTCAGGAGTTCTCTCTCTCTCTCTCTCTCTCTCTCTCTTCTCCCTCTTTTCCTCCCTCCCTCTCTCTCTCTCCCCCCCCATGTTAGACCTTATAGTCACTGTTATCTTTCTCACTAAATACTAGAATATTTCTAATATGCTTATTTTTAATCTGTTGCAGCTATTCACATAGGAAAAATCGCCACAGAGGAAGCACCTTAATAAATGCACCCTGGGTGAACTAATAATTGTATGAAAGAAAAGAAGCTAGCCACAAGTGTGAGATCCTATCACTATTACCACGGATCATTTCAGGCCTATAGACAAGTAAAAAGAGTCACCTAAGCCAGGTGCCGTGGCTCTGCCGGGAATCGTAGCCACCTGGGAAGCTGAGACTTGGGAGGAATGGAGTTTGGGATGCCTTCTCCGTGGAGAGCTAGATCTAAGGCTGGTCGTCACAGCCGGGATGGGAAGCTTCACGTGAGAGGACGGAAGTCCAGGTGTGTGCCCAGACAAGAAAGTTAAACCATAGCTAAAAAATAACCAGCAGGAAAAATCAGGCTAGGGGTGTAGCGCTGTGGTAGCAGAGCCTGCCTAGCCAGCCCAAAACAAGAAGAAAGAAGAAGGACAAAGACAATGACGATGACAAACCTTTACAATCGTGTCACCACCAACCTCAGTTCACTCCCCAATCCCGGTCCTTTGTTCCAGTGATTAGGGGCAACTGTCCTTGAGCATCTCGACAGGCACTGTGTCCCTGCAGGATGGATTGATCACTGGGTGTCCTCAGCGAGGAGGAGTTCACACACGTTGTCCCACCTTACAAACACATTTTCTAGTTTGCAAGTGAAGAAAGACTTTAGCAATTTGGGGGGGGGGGGCCAAGAATACTCCTTTTACAACAACAACTTAATGTATCATGTGGAAATGAAGCCAAGACATACGGGGCTGTTTCCTATCAAGTACCGTACACATGGATTTCATCTATTTTTTAATAATAATAATAATCAGCAAAAAAGACTGGGAGAAACTGTGAACTCCAAAAGTGGCCTTTTTGTAACAAGAGAGCTCTAGCTTGTTGGTTACAAGAGCTCCCCTCTTTGCTTTAGTTACTTTCCTAAGTAAATCAGTCACCTTCCTAGGAGGGGGGGGGGAAACAAAAACAAACCACTGATGGAGGACAAGCCAACCCCTCTCTCTCTCTCTCTTACCCTTTCTGATCCCATCCCATTTTCCTTTCCTCTCCTCCTGAGACTTCCACATTCCCTATCCCAATTACTCAGAAGTCCTCTACCCACCCCTTCCTCACCGACCTGGAGTCCAACGCAGGCCCCTTAGCCCCTTGGGTGCGTCTTTGGGTTCACGGTCAAGATATCGTACACAGCTGCCGTGGGTACGTATGGGGGTCTATGTGAAGATGGTCTGCACAAACATCCATGTGGGGGTCTATGTGAAGATGGTCTGCACAAACATCCATGTCAGCAGAACATTCTTCCTCAAGGCAAGAACAAAAAGCTGGCAGTGCAAGCACACAAGGGAGGGGAGAGAGATTGAGAGAGAGAGAGAGAGAGAGAGAGAGGATGCTGAGATGAAGCACTGTCAAGGAATGCAAGCTGACAAGACTCCCTCCAGCTCCTGTGGCGCAGTGGAGGAGACGGAGCTCGGTATCCACCCGCTCCTCTCTCCGACGGGTACCTTCACTCTCTAATGCCCCCTGAGCACTCTCGACCCCGTCTAGCCAGGAGAAGGAAGGGAGAGAAGGAACGCAGAACCCTGCGCCCGGCTTCATGAAGCGCCCTCTCCGAAAGCAGGGCCACCTGCCGTGACAGTGAGAACGGCTCACCGGCTCAACAAGGTGCACGCGGCGCTCTAAGTCCAAGCGGAAAAGCACGCGCTCCCCCCCTTCCTAGCTTCAAGTGGGAGGGAGGGGGCAAAACCTGATCCCAACGCAGAACTTTCCTTATCCAAGAGCAAGACCTAAAGGGCTTTGTCTTCACAAATCTGTCGCACCTAGGTCCCCTAAGGAGGATTTAATCAAATGACGGTTGAACTACGCTAACAGTTTCGAGCCTTGTCGTCTAATGATTTCTTGTGCTAACGATGGATAGCAGCCATTTCCCCAGGAGCTGTCTGGATGGCTCAGTGTCCACTAACGAGATTCAATGGCGGTGTGAGAAGACCACAAAGGGTGGCGTAAATTCCCTGCCACTGGCTACCAAACACTCAGTCCTGCCGACACATTTTTCCGAGGAGCTACAGACAATTCAGTCCACCACTGAGGAAAACGTAAGAGCAATCTGGGAATGGAATCACAAGGTAACCATATCAAACAGTGTTGGTTTCTACTGCATAGAATGTTGCACGACACACAACAGCTACTACATGATCATATATAGTAGCTATACACGCAATGGAACAACCCGCTGTATAAAGAATGAGATTCTGTCATTTGAGGCAACATCAAGAGAAGTGGAGATCATTATAGGAATCAGCCAGAGTCACAAAGACAAGTACTGTATGATCTTACTCCGTTCCCCTCCCTCTCCCCTCCTTCTCTCTCCCCCTCCTTCCTGGCCACCATGAAGCAGAAAGGTCTTTCGCCACCCGCTCTACCATGACATATAGTGTCAGCACAGGGCCAGGGCGGCAGCCCAAAGCACGACGCATTGAATCCTCTGAAGCCATAAGCCAGACGCAAGCCTGTCCCCCTTACAGGCTGTCTGTGTCACTAGGCACTTCGTCACAGTGACCGAAAGCTGACCAGCACGGTCCTCTGCATCTAACACACTTCCTCTCAACTTCACTGGCCTTCCCTCTTTTGTCCTAAGCTGCAGAACCCCCCCAACTTGACCGGCTTTAACTAGGACACGCAAGCCAAGTAAGAAATCCACAGACAGGAATAAGTGCAAAAGAAACGACACAAACATTCATCCTGCAGATATTCAACCTCAGGAAAATGTCTCCCCACCAAACCAGTGAGATGAGAGAAGGCCAGGTAAGGTTCATCACAGGGGTTTGTTTGTTTGTTTTGGGGGGAGGAGGGGAAGGAGGGAGGAGAAGGAACGGGAAAGGGGGAGAGAACAGTTGTATTGTGACAAGCCCCAATCAGAACTCCCCAAGGGAAGAGAAAGTCCCGTTTACCTTCTCGTGATTTTCGATTAAGATCTCCACGACGATGTTCTGAAACTTCAAGTCCATGATGGCCGCGACCGTCTCCTCCTGGGGCCTCATCAGCGTGGGTCCGAACACCACGCCCAGGTTTGCCACCGTCATGAGATTTTGCTTGGCGTGATTTGAAACGCTAGCGTTCGAGAGGGGGAGGGGGAGGGGAGGTCTGTTTGGGGGAAGGGCATCTCCGCAGGGCGTACCCTGTCCCCCAGGTCCCCCTGGTGAGATGTACACTGTCCCCACAGTTCCGAAACATCCAGACCCGACGGCCTTCCTGCGCCTCATGCTCTCTGCTAGCTGCACCGGTTTCCTTAACCACCCCATGCTTATGACCTCCAGAAACAGAGAAGGCCCCCCCATCTTTTGCCTCGTCATTACAGAGCCTTGCTACAGGCCGAGGTCGCACGGCTTCTCCTTGGGAAGATCTAGCTTCCATGAGGAACATCCTCAAAGCACCCCACCTCCCTCCTGGGTGCCAGTGCAGGGTGAACAACACCCACAACGCTTCTCCACAACGGGGCTGTTCAAGGCAGGGCCCAGTCCAGAGACTCCCTTCCCCCCCCGCCCCATCAGGGTCTCACAGTGCAGAGATAGTCAGTGTGGTTACTCTACTCTCCACGCCTCTTATCACGGGTGTCTTTCCCAATTGTCATCTCGAATTGCTTTGTGTCTTGAACATGATCTGTCTATCTTGTCTCTATTAGAAAGGAAGCGTCCCGATTGCATGACTTGATCGTATTCAACTGTACCCCACTGGGATTCCTTCAAAAGGCATTCAGTGCATACTTGCGGATCAAATCAATGAAGGGTTATTACACCAATAGGAGAAACTCCAGCACAACACAATGTCTACTGACTTTCTGTTTATTTGTGTGAACTAAAGGAGCTGAAATACCAGGCACCGATGGCTCCCGCCTCTAAGCCTAGCTACTCAGGAGGCTGAGGTCTACGGACTGCAGTTCAAAGCCAGCCCAGGCAGGAAAGTCGGTGAGACTCTTATCTCCAATTAACCACCAGCAAAGCAAAAGTGCCATGGTGGCTCAAAGTGGTAGAGCACGGGCCCTGAGTTTAAGCCCCCATGACCAACAAAAAACAGTGCTGAAATAGTATTTCTCGTGTCTCTCTCTCTAAAATTTTACAGCTTGATTGATTTAAGGGTTAGCTATACTTGAGAAAAGGGGCAGGTTTTTCCACTGAGTTATTAGATTTTACTTGCTTTTGAAAGATGGATGGGAAAGAATAGAGCCTAAGAAATGCCTGCTCCCATTACTGGACGTGGCAAACGTAAAGAGCATGTTCAAACCCAGCTAGGGAGGTGTGAAACCAAGCTAAATTTGCTAACGGACGACAATCCCGTTTCCAGAATCTGTGTATGGGGCCATATATAATATTCTCCTTTTCTACATCAAATCAAACCCTGAGTTTCTGGCAGCGGGTGTTAAGCAAATAATTATACAACTTTAGGAAAGCATCCTATTTCACCACTCTGGTCCAAGACACACAGAGTGAGTCAGACGTGTGGCCCGCCCTGCCCGGTGTGGTCCCTGGCACCGCAATCACAGGCCCCGAACCCCCCGCACACCAGATTGCTCCCACAGCACAGCGGAGAGAGAGGAGAGGAGGGAGGAAAGGCTTACTTGGTCAAGTGTTTCACCAAAATATCCAACATCTCTTTATTCTTCTCCGGCAGCTTGTGTACCAAGAAATGGATGGCATTCACTCGAGATTCCGGGCTGCCACTTTCTTTTCAAGAAAAAAGAAGAGAGGTGAAGATAGTTAATAAGGGATACATCTCTCCCCCAAACCAACCACTACAACAGCTCAGCTGCCGGGGAACTAAGAAGATCCGAAGCGTGTAACCATACTGTCACCGCTAACAGGAAAAAGAATTATGATCTCGTGCTCAGCATGACGAAACGTGCAATGCGGAGCTGCAGTCCTGCCTTCCCCCTTGCTCGTGGTGAGAATCGGGGGACTATGGCAGCCTCTCCTGGGGGCACGTACCCCGGAAGTTGGCACGCAGTTCACTGGCTGAAGCGTAGCCCCCAACAACTGCCCCACAGCAACAACAGACTGTGGTGTTAGGAGATGAACTACATCTGCCAGGAAGAGCATTTTATATTTATATGTGTGTGTATGTTTTTGTATATTATTTCTTGATTGCTTTGTACTAAAATGCTTGTTTTAACTCACATCCTGGTGCAATGCAAGTCTAGTTTCAATATTTTCAGACTTATTACTTACCGAGAAGCACAAGCTAGAGAAATAGTTTGCCACCCGCTAGAGATAGACTTCATTTCTCAAAATGGTGTTTTCGGCTTCGAAAAAAAGAAAAACAAAGCCAACACCTCCCCCTCTCCCACTAGCCCAACCCAACTCTTTGACATCACACCTATTTTGTTTCCAAGTTTCTTTTTGCTTTCTTCAAGAACAAAGAAAAGAAAAAATAAATCAGTAAGACTTTTTAAAGGAAAAATGATTCTCTTCTCAATTTTCTTTTATTCTGACATTCAGCTGAGCTTCCAATAATCACCAGGCCTTCCCAAATGGCTACAAATACTGCTGTAAGTCCTCTGAAAATGTTTCCTAAAGTAAGTGGTCATCAGTTGCTTATGTCTATGTACTTTCTATTTTAATTGACACTGGTTGAAAAAGAAACAAAAAGCCAAAGTTAAAAAAAAAAATCTATAGCCAGGGGCTCAAGCCTGTAATCCTAGCTACTCAGGAGGCTGGGATCTGAGGATCATGGTTCAACGCCAGCCCGGGCAGGTAAAAGTCCGTGAGACTCTTACCTCCAATTAACCACCAGAAAACCAGAAGTGGTGTTGTGGCTCAAAGTGGTAGAGTGCTTGCCTTGAGGTTGAAGAGCTCAGGGATGGTGCCCAGGCCCAGAGTTTAAGCCCCACGACAGGCCAAAGGTTAAAGTTCACACCATGTGGTCTCTTGGGTGGATGTCTGCCAGCCTTCTACAGGCGAACCTACCCTTTTGCTACATAAACCAAGTAAGCATTTCTATCTCAAAAGCCCAGAACAGTCTCTCACAAGATGGATGGATGGGTGGATAGTAAAATTTAACTCAAGCATAGCAGAGAAATTTCCATTAACTCTTGAATTCATGGAAGAAAACTCTGGTTGATGCTTCCAATGCATCAACCACAAACAGTAATTCCATAAGTTGATTTTTTTTTTCCCTAAAGTAAGGAACAAAATATTTTGCTTCATGTGATGACAACAAAGAAATGAGATTTGTAAATTTTTTTTTATCATGAACTTGCATGAATTCAGAAGTCCTCCATGGAAAGATACAGAAAATAAACTGGTAAGAGAAAACAGAGGGTGAGAACAACCTCACTCTCACAGAACAGCTGCGAACTACAGCATGAACGTGAAGAATCAACTCCTCATTCTGTCGTAGTGGGAGTGGATTCGATAAAGTTGGGCAATGCTTGTTGGGTTTAGCAGTCAGCTCAGCTAGCAGACATTTTAGGTAAGCTGGGCCCATGGTTAGTGGAAAATAACTGCTTAACCACAATCCCAATTCTCCAGTGGTATTCCAACCAGGAAACTAATTTTGGCCAACCAACTTCTGGAACTGCTTTGCTCAATTCTTACAAGTATGTATGCGAAATATTAGTAGATCTGCTCCTGTACTCTTTCCCAAGAGACAATCAGTACGGGGGGGGAAGGGGGTCGCAAGAGATGAATATAATAAAAGCCTCAGCTCTGCCCTGGAAACTCTGGGCCCCAAAATAAACTCATTTAGCACATGGACTTTTTCTCATTAAATAAGATTACTACAAGTCCTGTTCCAACCACAACAACGATCGCCAAATCCAGGCCAATAATTTCAGTAGCTGCATTATTCCTTCAGTATGGTCTTTGCCGTACACATCACCCTTAAGACGGCTTCAGCATCCCTACCAGGCCAGGAAACCAAGCAAGAGGTACGAGTCTAATACGTAACACTATCTTCCGCCTCTACTCAATTCTTTGTACCACACTGTTCAACTATACATTCAACACACTCTCCCAACCTCAGCCAACAGGACTCCTTAAAGGATCGGAAACCTCTTTGTTCGTAAAATATGCTAGAACAAAGTTTGGAACATGCTGCTGTCAGCGAGGGTCATGGCTCTAACTTGGGGTGATTTAAAACCTTACTCCATGATCACTAGGGTTCTCCAATTCTCACAGGTTTCAAGATGTGAGCTGCCACCTCCTCACCGTCTTCTCCTTTCTAAGTCAGAACAGCACGGAACAATTGCCCTCCAGCTAAGTTCTCTTCTCTTGCTTGCCCCCCCCAAAAAAATGCCACAGGGAAGTTCAGACCAACTAAGCAGTTGCTTGAGTTTAGACGAAGCACACTTTTCCCCCACCGTCCTTGATCATATACATTCTTGGTTCTCCTCTCTTTTTTGTTCGTCTCCCATGTGAAGATGAAACTGAAAGGGACCTCACTGTTGCCCTTTCTGAAAGCCTACTCTGCAAATACCCAGGGAAGCTGCATGCACCTCTTCATGCACTCCTACTAAAAACCCTTTAGACTGACTGCAGCAGAGACCTCACAAGCAAACAACACTGAAAGCCAGCCGCAGTGCAGGGTCCAGAGGGATTGCTCCAAGTTTTTCAACAGATTAAAACTATAAAATGCATCCAAGGGGGGGAAAGAAAAATAAAAAAAGGAATGAAAATAGGATTTAAGCTACTGTCTGCGCACCTGTGAAAACCACTACGGCAGAGTCTTGCCAGAGGAAGCTGGGATGCTGAATTTGAAATAAGGTCCTATCTATAATCTGCCTCGTTACTTAGCATGCCTCAACTCCAATTCCCCTCCCCACTAAATACCTAGCACCAGTATACATCAGAAGTAAATGGGCAAACAGCATGTGCTGAATGTAAAACGCGACCTATAAGATCATCGGAAACCAGAAATCCTCGAGGGTGACTCAGACAAAAATTCTAATCACAAATTAAAATTCCACCAACGACAGGTCTTTTCGTTTAACATTCTGTCACATATAATTCACTCTCCCATCAAATATGACTTGGGCTTCTGGCATCATCTCACCCAATTCCTTCTGTCTGTAATTTCCATCTAAATATCTTTCCAAGCGAGACCATTTCCCACCCACTCATCTCGCTAAATGTGCTAATCTCTCCAACCTCTCGCAAGTTAGCTGCTTTTGGTTTCCTGTAGCATTCTATTCACACCATTATATATGTTATAGTGTAATGAGAACCTTGTCTACCCACCCCCAAAACTTGATCCAGGGTTGTCTCCAGGATCAGGAATCCTGTAGGGCTCGGTGTACCAGTATCTACCCATAAGCAACACACAGTCGACAATCATTTGTGCTCACGAAAGCTTAAACATCTTGTCTCACTTTTTTATTTTCTTTAAAGGTGGAGGGACAGGGTGAGAACCACCTTCTAAAGCGACTTCCACTCATAACCCAGGCTGCAACAACCTGAAGTTAAATTTTTCACATCAGAGTTCAGAGTGTGCATGCCTTGCCCCTCACAAAACCATGTCTGTGCACATGTAACACTTACTGGCAGGAACGATGAAATCTCCATGTAGCTCATAGGTCATGAGAGGCTCTGGAAGACTCCTGGAGAAGAGAACAGCTCAGAATTACCAAACAAAGCCAAACAGTTCACCTCTGAGTTGATTTATTTGTTTTTTGTTTTTTTTTTTTTTGTAGAGGGGGTTAAGTTCCTTGGGCATTTCCGAGTGCAAAACATCCCCAGGGAATATCCCAAAGCCAAACATTCTATCTAATCAAATGTAAGCATGTCGTTTTGAAAATCATGTTTATAGGGGAAATAGTAAGCTCAAAAAAAGAACAAACAACCCTGGCCATAAAAGAAAGCAAATCAAAACAACATTGAGATTCTACCTCATCCTAGTAAGAATGGCCATTATCAAGAAAACTAATAACAACAGATACTGGTCAGACGGAATGTGGCCACTGTTGGTAGGAGTGTAAACTTGTTCAACCACTCTGGAAAGCATTGTGGAGGTTCCTCCAAAGGCTAAACATAGAAAGAACTCCCTTATGACGTAGAAACCCCACTTTAGGGCATTAACTCAAAGGATCACAAACAAAGCCGCACTAAAGCTACCAGCACAACCATGTTCACTGCAGTATTAGTTACTATAGCTAAAATACGGAACTAACCCTGGATGCCCCTCAGTAGATAAATGGATCAAGTAATTTGTAATATATGTATACACACATACACATACACACACACACACACACACACACACACACACACACAATGGAATTCTGTGCTTCTGTCAGAAAGAATGACATTGCCCCATTCCTAAGGAAATGGAAAGACTTGGGGGAAAAAATCATACTAAGTAAAGTGAGCCAGACCCAAAGAAACATAGACTCTATGGTGGTTTCCCTCATTGGTAATAATTAGTACATGTCTAGGATAGTCCTAGCAGATGATCACAATAGCTCAATAGCTGTGTACGTATGGTCACTTAAGATATAGCTAAACGAAATGAACTCCAGGTTATGGAAACAAGCAGTTTATCATTGTTGTTGTTATTTCTAATGCATTATGTGAGATTATTTCTTTTTTCTTTTATCTTCCCTATGGTTTGCCCTTGTCGTCACTGCATTTGATTTTGGTACCCTGGGTATGATATATATATACGTTTGTCTGAATCAGGGGAGCGAAGTGTAACATCAAAATGGTGAGACAAAGGGTAAAAGGCAAACCAATGCCACAGCAATACTTACAAGACAATATGCTATAAACCAACTATACAACTGGAGGGGAGGGGGATTGGGGAGGAAGGAGAGTGGGAGGAAAATGAGGGAGGAGGTAACAAGTTCGACAAGAAATGTACTCACTACTCTATGCATGTAACTGTAACCCCTCTGTACGTCACCTTGACAATAAAAATTTTAAAAAACAAAAAAGAATCAAATCTCCTTTTAAATGGCTCAATTAATAAAAGTATGATTCATCTTTATATGCATATGAGAAATATAAAATATCATTTTCCAGTTTATGCCTATTAATCAGTAAAAAACACAAAATTAAATGGATGTTAACTCAAAAAATACATACACAGGTGTTTAAATTTTTCTACAAAATGAATCGCACGAACAGTACTACAACAGGCGCTGGTGACTTCATATCGATAATCCTAGCTACTCAAGGAGGCCAAGATCCAGAGGGTCAAGGTTCAAAGCCAGGCAGACAGAAAAGTGTACACCATCTCTAAAGTACCCAGCAAAAAGCAGGAATGAAGGAGAGCACAAGTGGCAGAGAGCCAGCCAAACAAGCAAGCAAGCAAGCAAGGCCCTGAGTTCAATCCATGGTACTACCAAAAAAAAAAAAAGAGGTAATTTATCTTGTGATCAACAAAATACTACAGTTCACTCAACCTTATAACACTCACAATTTTTCAAAGCCATTATCTCCTAACATTGTAAATATTTTAAAAATACATAGACAAACTACAATCTGTACAACTATTCCTCAGGGCAACCTGGGCAAGATATTAAGAACTTCGGAAATGCTGACATCTTATAACCCAGAAATTCCCCTTTCCATGTTTAAAAGGAAAACCCAAAGCTTCTCAGGCACACATAAATAATAATTTAAACATATGTGAAAGCTAAAAATGCTGCCAACAATATGGAAGCTTATTTTATATTGATAAAAAGATCAACTCATCAAGAACAAATCAATCTAAATGTTCATTCATGGATCTAATAACAGAGCTTCAAAAATACACGATATGAAAACTGATAGAACTCAAGCAGTTCCATGGTTATAGTCAGAGATGTAAGTTTCTCGTACAGAGAAAACAGGAGGCCAAAAATGAGGTCATTTTGTTTAGATCTTCTGTCTCCTATCAACTGACTTCACCTGACAGGCATGTCATCCACCTAATCAACTCTCCCTCCAGATGCAGCGGAATACACAGCCCACTTCACACAACCAACCACTACGTTTCCAAGCTAAAGTATGGTCCGGGTCATAAAAGTTTACAACATTCAAGTTTCTGGGGTGCCAGTGGCTCATCCTTGTAATTCTACTTGGGAGGCTGAGATCAGAGGATCACAGTTCAAAGCCAGCCCAGGCAGAGAAATCCAAGAGATTCTTATCTCCAATTAACCAGCCCCCCCACCCCACCCCCAAAAAAACCAGAAGTTGAGGTATGGCTCCAGTGCTAGCCTTGAATGAAAAAGCTGAGCAAGAGCCCAGCCCGGAGCAAGCATCTGGCTCTGAATTCCAATGTCAGGACGACCAGATATAAATCATTTGACAGACCACAAAAGATGGAGAAGGAATGAACCACAGGAGCATGCTAAGACTGAGGTGAAGTCCTCATTATTTTCACAGGAAAAAAAAAATCTAAGCTTAAAAAAATGCACATACAGTGTATAATTCCATTTGTGCAAAACTATAGGAAAGACAAATTAATACATAACAGGAAGTAGTTGAATGGTTACACTATGGATAAGGTCCTGAGAAAGGATGGATGACCTTTATTTACAAGGACAGGAGGAAAAGAGGGGGACAGGAAGTGATAGACTGGTTTACTATCTTAATTACAGTCATGGTGTTACAAGACAGTGCGGTAGTACAGATAATATCTTTTACAAGTTTAGCAGAATGTATACTACAAGGACATGCAGCTGACTGCATGCCAATTATACTTCAATAAAGCTGTTTAGAGGGGCTGGGGATATAGCCTAGTGGCAAGAGTGCCTGCCTCGGATACACGAGGCCCTAGGTTCGATTCCCCAGCACCACATATACAGAAAACGGCCAGAAGCGGCGCTGTGGCTCAAGTGGCAGAGTGCTAGCCTTGAGTGGGAAGAAGCCAGGGACAGTGCTCAGGCCCTGAGTCCAAGGCCCAGGACTGGCCAAAAAAAAAAAAAAAAGCTGTTTAGAGAACAAAAGTAAATTGTAGAAAAGATCGATGTGGTATAGTTACTGCTTATATTCACAAACTATAAGTAATTGCTTTCTTAAAGGACTTCATATTTAGCTTTAATTTATAGTAAGTTGTATAAGTTTGCTGAATTGAAATACAAGGTATAATGTCTTAAGAGTCAAAGTTTTCTCCCCTTGTGAATAATGTTCTATTATCATATTAGTCAATGAATATATATATTTGTGGACGATGAAAGGGTTGATCAAGATGCGTTGTACTTACAAACTGGCGTTAAGTTGAAACCCCTTAGAACAACTACTGAAGGATAATTATAAGTTTTTTTAATTAAAAAAAAGTTGCAATCACCAATATTTGGAGACACAGTCCATACAGACAGCTTCCAATGCTGCTATCTATTTTCAGTCACAAAACAACAATCACAGACCAATTAACACTGAAAGCACAGCGAGCAATGAGCTGTTCTCTACATTCAAACTTTCTCCTCTCTTTTTCTCTACGTTCTGACTTTCTTTGGGGGGTTGGGAGGGGGAAAGGGAGCAAATTATATTACAGCCTAAATCAGGAGGAAGAATGACCAAAAGCTGGTATCAAAATATGGACACGCAGGTTGGCCAAGAAAGAAAATGGTCACGCATTTGCAGGAAACGTAGAGAGTGTGGGAAAGAGGAAGGAAAATAGAATGCCTGTGGCAAAACCAGAGAAAGAATTTCTTTCCCAATAAAAATGAATTTGTGTCTAAATATCGTCTACCAGCTACTTACATCATTGCCATATGTTTAGAGAGGCAATGCCCCATAAAAATAAATATTGTTAATGTTAGGGAAGCAGTAATAAAAATGACAAGTTCCCCACTCAAAATTTACTATAGTAAGCCGTTGCGTCTTGAAGCTTCCCACCCAACATTTTGTTAAGACACTTCTCTCAGCCACCCGTAGGGATCTGTTTGGAGATTAAATCATAATATTTGCCCAAACTGGCATTTCCTTCCCTGAAAACTCCCATTCCAATTTCCAAGCTTAAAAGAAGTTTCCTCCAGGTAGAATTCCATTTGCTAGAAACATCTCACAAGACATGTCACGAGTTGCTTCACAATGAGAAACGGTTGTGATAAAGAAATTGCCGGAAATAAAAATGATGGTCTATCTAAACAAGAAATCATTCACAAGGCTGACACTCACCCCAGGAAAAAAAAGCATAAGCCAAAAAAAAAGAAAAAACACCATCTGCCCCAACTCAACAGAAGAGAAAGGAGACGCCATATATAATTCTGTCCTGCACTGTTTCATTCTTTAAGACCCGGCCGTGTTTGCTCTCCGTTTCAGTCTGCTGTCTTGAGAACTATGTGCCTCCTCTACCTCGTTTCCCGTCCAGTGAAAAGCTGGTATTTGCAGTGGGAAGCATAGAAGAGCCAGTGCAGGGTAGGAAACACTGTCTGGCTTGGTGCTCTGGTCAATGGGCAGCGGTGCTGGAATTCCAGCCCTGATTGACCAGCTCCAAGACCTCAAGACCTGGAGCCAGCATGCTAGGTCATATTCTAGAATCATCTGCTATGGTGGCATCAGTGTGGGTGACAGGGATGCAGGAAAATGGAAACTGAAGATTTCTCCCACTTGTCCATCACCAGAAAAGTGTCAGATCCTAAATGCTGCATTTTTGGTCGCTAAAAAAATAACGTTGGGGGGGGGGAGGGGAACAGCAACCTATCTTTCCCATCTCCCAAGGCATCTGTGGCTTACGATAATAATTACTGGGTCACATTCAGGCAGAAGGTGTATATTGTGAGGACTGAAGTTAAGTTGTTATATAATCTCAAGCATCGCACCCTAGGTAATGTGTGCTTCAACAGAAGAGCGAGGCAGTAAGGAATTGGCTTCAGTGAGAATCAAAATGCACAAAATCTACCACTACTGGATTGGATTTTTACCCTTAGCTTTTCGTCAGTAGCTGAGTCATCTTGGCCAATACGTTTGCTTATCCCAGGTATGAGTTTGAAAACAGAAAAATGGATGAAAGGCCTCCTGCTAGAATAGTGAAATTCTCTGCTAGCCAAGTCAACATATTCAGTTCATTGTATTTTTATATTCTCCTTCCCGGTTTCCTTTATGGATTTACTACAGGCTTTCCCAACTTCGGTGTTACTACTGTCATTTTGGATTGAGTAATTCTTTAGGAAGAAGGGTGGGCTATCTTTGTATTGCCAGATCTAACAGCCCATCCCGGACTTCAAACCATCAAAATGGAGCAAGCTACCCCTTTAGCCATCTTGACAGCCAAAAATGCCCACCGACATTGCCAGATACCTCTGTTGGAAAAAAATCACCAAGTTGAGAACCATGGCTCTCCGTCTTCAGCAATGGGCTTATATTCTAACATATCCTATTGTTCTCCAGGAAGGTTACATTACAATTTTAAAGCAGGACTGATGAGACTCCTTTAAAACCACATCAAAACCCCAGTCACTAATCATAGATTTTAGCCTTCATTTTACCTCTTTGCCAACTAGGGTTGACAGTAATGCATACAATTTAAGTAATCACAGTCAAAAAGAGTGACTAAAAACATTTTCAAATAAAACACTCCAAATCAGATAATACACACCTGAGCTCATCAGCAAATTTGAAGGCAATGAGAAAGAAGGACAACCCAGTAACAGAAACTGCCGATAAGACATAATAGGCACAGGCCACCATGTAATCACTGAAGTAATTCAGTAATAGAAAACCTAAGCTAACAAGGACCACAGGTTGAACTATTCACAGACGAGAAGACTGTGTTAAATGACACCATGAGGATACAGTCGGCCTTATCTAAAACGTACAAACTTTTATTCTTAAAAAGGTTCTTTACTCTGTTCTTGAAGTGTGTGGTCAAGGCTTTTAAGAAGTGAAGAGATTTTTAAGATTTTTTTTTCTTTACTGTCAAAGTGAAGTACAGAGGGGTTACAGTTTCATATGTAAGGCAAGTATATTACTTATCCAACTTTTTATCTCCTCCCTCATTTTTCCCCCATCTACCCCCTCCTCAGGTCCCTCCCCACCATGAGTTGTACAAATTTGTTTTGTAAGTATTGCTTTTGCCATGGTTTGTCTTTCTATTGTTTGTCTCTCATTTGTGGTATTCCCTTTCCCTTCCCTAGTTCCAATACACGTCTATACAGTATCCGGGGGTACTAAGATCAGTTATAGTAATAGCAGGGTAAAGCCAAAGGAAGGGAATACGAGAGAACAAAAGGACAGTTTCACATGGTATGTTGAAATTAACGACAGCAATGATATACCACATATTTCCATAACACGGAGTGCATTTCACTTAGCATTATCTTATGCGTTCATATGGGCATAATAGCTATTGAGCTAGATGTGCTAATTATTCCCTATGAGGGAAACCATAGGGTTTATGTTTCTTTGGGTCTGGGTCACTTCACTTAGTATGATTTTTTTTCCAAGTCCTTCCATTTCCTTATGAATGGGGCAATGTCATTCTTTCTGATAAAGGCATAGAATTCCATTGTGTATATGTACCACATTTTCTCTTTCTCTTGCAAGGTGTATTAACTTCAGAATCTACATTGCTTATATAGATCACATATGTGTTGCTGTTTTAAGAGTAAAGAGTCTTGCAGTTCTGAAAAATCAATTGAGATATGTAATTCGTTGTATTTTGTGACCTGGAATATGATAAAAATGATAATGTGGAACAATTTTCTTTACAAATGTGAGAGCCCAGGAATAACATAGATAGGCTTAGTGAATGCAGAAAAAGACTGCTAATGTTATGATTCCTGTATGCTTTCCACTGTACCATAAAAATGTAAACATGTATGTACGTTCTTGCTTGACTTGTTCAAGAATGTATGGTGTGGGCTGGGGATATAGCCTAGTGGCAAGAGTGCCTGCCTCGGATACACGAGGCCCTAGGTTCGATTCCCCAGTACCACATATACAGAAAACGGCCAGAAGCGGCGCTGTGGCTCAAGTGGCAGAGTGCTAGCCTTGAGCGGGAAGAAGCCAGGGACAGTGCTCAGGCCCTGAGTCCAAGGCCCAGGACTGGCCAAAAAAAAAAAAAAAAGAATGTATGATAAATTACTCCTTAATAAACAAGAGCACATTTAAAAAGGGGGGTGGGGGCAACGAGGGGCAGGGAATGTGGCCTAGTGGTAGAGTGCCTGCCTAGCATGCATGAAGCCCTGGGTTCGATTCCTCAGCACCACAGATATAGAAAAAAGCCAGAAGTGGCGCTGTGGCTCAAGTGGCAGAGTGCTAGCCTTGAGCAAAAAAGAAGCCAGGGACAGTGCTCAAACCCTGAGTTCAAGCCCCAGGAATGGCAAAAAAAAAATTGAAAAAAGGAATCCAGGTTCCTAAAAGCGAGCGGTGGGAGGGGGAAGGCTGCACCGGTTAAGAGAGACCTATAAAAGCTATGAGCCGCATGAGATGCCCACAGAAAGACTTGCGAGAAAGGAAATGAACGTGCGCCGAGTACCGGCTGACACGCGGTTTGCCGGGCCTAGCAATCACAGTCCGGCTGTCCCGTCCTTCGTACGATCGATCGATCAGGCGTCTGCCAAGGCGGGATGACGCCATCCGGGAGCATCTTTTAGGCATAAAAAGCCCGCAGCGGATAGACTGAGCGAGGAATCCCCAGAGACGAGGACGCCGACCCCTGAGGCTCCGGGATGAAGGCCAACAAGTCCTCCTTACCCTCCTCTCTCTGCTCCTCCCAATGGCAATTTCTCGGAACCTAAGTCGACCGTAGCGTGTTTGCCGGAACCCAAGTCATTTTACCATGAGAAACTATCATGCCGGAACTGTGGACAGGGCTTCCACGCCCACGAGCCTCCCTCGGGCGGGTGACATCACACCCAGGGATTACTTTTCTATATCTTTTAATTGTCCTTTTCTCTCTCTCTCTCTCTCTTTTTTTTTTGTTTATAATTGCCCTTCCAACTTTTTATCACGGAACTCCTTTCTTTACTGGAAAAGGGACAATAACTCCTTAAAATGGTGAGCCTTGCACTAAACCCCAGTCCTGCGTATTTTCCATTAGAAACGTGAAGTGTTTTATTTATCTTAACTCATCGGGCAAACTTTTCGAATAGATTTATGTTTATGTTTTATAGGGCTTCATGTTCAACTCATGTAAACTAAAAAAAAAAAAAAACAACTTCACATCACTGTAAAACAAAAAGGATTCAATAAATTCCATAGTCTTTACCGTTATTGTTGTAATAGCAAATCCCTAGAAATGACATCTACTCCAATTCCGTTCTGTTCCTGTTTACTTAAAAACTTACATTTTGTCTATTGTTTACCTCACTTTCCGGAACATAAATACCTCAGTAAGTTTCCACTCCCTCCATCCCCCCTCCCCCCATCCTCCCCCACCCCAGTTTGTCAACTCCCTCCCTTCCTTTCCTTTCCCTTCCTTCAGCCCTCCCTCTCCCCTTCCCTTCCCTCACTCCCTCCCAATAATTGAACGTAGGGCCTCACGCTTTCTAGTGAGTGCTCTATCGTGTCTGAGTTGTGCCTCTTTCCTGATTCTCTTCAGGGTGGGATCTTATACTATCCCTGGGCTGACTGAGCCTCCTACTTGTGCTTCCGCGTGTCACTAGAAATGGCAGGTACCTGCCATTATGACTCCGTATAGCTGAGATAACAGGTTCACCCAGTCATTGGTTGAGATGGGATCTCATGAACTTTCCTGGCCAGGCTGACGTGAAAATGCGGCTCTCTGATGTCTGTCTCCCAAGTAGTCAGGATTACAGGTTTGCACTACTCTTCACAGACTATTTTCTCCTTTCCAAGAGCTTTACCTTAACTTATTGGGATTTTTGTACAGAGTGAACATCTGCTCTGTGTCAGAGATACAAGCAGGACTCTCCCCTCCTGGGGAAGGAGAGGCGCTTACCTCAAATACTGCTTCAGGGCACTTGTGATGGTCTTCACTTCCCAATCTATGGAATTCTCCAGGTCCAGCTCATTGCATGTTTTGACATCTAGTGAGCAAGCACAGAAGGAAAATGAATTACAACCTGGCATGTCCAAGGTCTTCCTCATCTGCAAACATAATCAACCAACAAAGAATTCTGGAATTTCCTAGGGGGGGGGAAAACAACAACATGATATGCACTTTCTTCACAATTACCTACGCCATGTTCTACACTTCAGGAAGTCGGTGGTAGAAATGAATGGAGAAGCATCCAAGCTCCAGGCTAGGAGCACATTCTCAACGGCTGTTCCAGCGGAGCCAGTACTACCCCCACCGCTGCTACGAGTACTCCTCAGCGCGTGGCATTTCCAGGTGGAGGAACAATGTGCCTCGACCCCAGTGTGTGACAAGGACCAAGAACCAGGGGCGCTGGTCAAGTGACCATCAGAATAGCAACAAGTCAGCGTTGTGAAGTCTGGTTCCACATTCCAAGATTCATAGTCCACACCCAACTGCCTAACAAGGAATCCATGATCAAGCCAAGCAGACAAGGGACCGACCACACGTGGTCCTGGGAAGGTTCTCTGTGGTTTAACCTGACTTACACATTACACAATGTATACACGAATCAACGCATCCTATTGCTCCATTAACAGCTGCAATCTTGATGTCTACGTATCCGCTTAAAAAAAAATACGAGATAAAACCAGATAGCGAAGGAGGGGATGAGATTGATCGAAATATATTATAAACATGCGGAAAAGTAAAAATACCCCCCCCGAACTTGTGTAACTAATGTAAGATAATAAGAAATAAATTTTTAAAAGAAATAAAACCCAAATAAAATGAAACAAAAGTAGTTAAGAAGGAGGATCCTTTCTGCGCAGTCCTTCACAAAAGACCTGATAAGGTACACACTTATCCCTGGAAATAATGGGGGGCCTCTATGCTACGCCTCTGACACTCCTAAACAAGCTTTCTTTCGTGCTAAAAGTGTGCTGCTGCTGCAATTTTCAAAGGCAACTCGAGTAACTATTACATTCTAAAGAAAAGGTGTGTGGTCCCAAAGAAGAGTAAGAGTTGGGGTGTCGATCCTGGCTGAAGAAATCAACGACAGCATGGTAGGAAAGGCAGATCCCGCTGCACGCACTGGGGTCCTCCATCCTGGTCTCTGGGGGTCGCGACACACGGGATGGTTGGCAGCGGGAAGGGGCACACACCACCGTGTCTCGAAGCTCTGAAGACATTTAGTCCAGAAAGCCATCCCCGGGCAGGGGGGAACGTCGGGTCATCTTCTGCACCAGGGCTCCCCATGCGAGGGCGAGCAAAGTGACTCAAGAACGGGCAGACCTTCGTCCATTATTAAACGTAGCCCGCGACCCAAAAGCAGGCGCGCTCCAAAGGAAGGGCCGGGAGGCGGTTACAGGAATGGCGTGCAGTGGTCACTGTGCGCATGCCTGGCTTTCTAGACGTCTGTCCTGAGGAGGACACCCCAAGGGCTTCATGGAGGAGACTCTCGCTCTAGAGGGATGGTTCAACCGAGACCCCCCCAAAATCTAGCTGTTTCTGAGGGGTTCTTGCACCTCTCCCTTACACTGTATTTGTCTCCACTGGGAAGACAACATCTTGCTAGGGTTTCCTTTTTACATGCACTAAACATAAAAATGAAAGGAGCTGTCAACATAGGACCGCCACATCCAAGTCGCACCAGGCCTGAAAAACTTTAGGCTTGACCCGTGACGAAGAGCGGATGACAACCTGATGCCGGACTCAAAACTGGGTGAAAATAAAACAGGGAGTGACGAATGCGTTCCCACCATCGCGTCCTGCGATTACTCAAAGGTCCGGAGAGACTGTTAAGTCCTTCCACATTTCTTGATCACAGCAAGTGACAGCAATATGCAATAAACTTCAACAATGGCAAGTGACACAGATTACATTCGGATCAGTTCCTAAGATTCAGAACTCATTCGTTACCGAGCCTGTCAGACAGGCCACAGACACATTGGAGAAATCAAATTAAGCACCCTGATTAAAGATGCAATCCTTTATAACTAAGACTAAATAATTCTGTCCTAATGGTTTTGCCAACAATTACTTCTATAACTGAATATTCTGTCTCTCATCCAATCAATTATTTAAATCTCATCTTAGCATACAAGTCAGTAACATCTTCAATCAACCTGCTACTCGCAAATCACCGTTTTAAAATCCAAGAGGCTTCTAAGAGGAAATCTTTTATTTCCAACATCCCACCAAATTATCATCCTATATTTTGAGAATCAGATTCTTCCCATGGAAAAAATAAGCCACCCTTTTAAATTCATGGGATTAAAAAGCAGCTGTCACATCAGAAGCTAATGACTACACGATGTCTCTGCTGTTCAGCCTCTATTAAATTTTCACTGTTTTCAAATAACTCAATCATCCCTAGCAGGCCGATGAGATTAGTAGATGTACCAGCACTGGTACCTAATTAGTTAAGATGTATTTGGATACAATGCATTTGGAGCATTCATCCAGCATGTATCTTCTACCATACATGCCAGGAAAACTCTTTTGCTTCCTTCCTGACCAAAGAACAATGTATCTCACGATGGGGTGAAAAAGTAAAGGAGCAAGCCAAGCTACAAAGAAGCAACTCTTTGTTTGGGCAACTTGTATAAACTCTGGTTACATCTTTGAACCTGGAAAGGTTCATCTCAACCTCAATGCCCAGGGGTCATCTTGTGCAGGTGCTAGTCTACGCAACGGGCACGAGGGTTCCACTTACATCCTTTAAGAAGTCGAATCTTGCAAATATACATTATAGTCGAATACCAGAACTTTTCAGCTACACTCGTCCACTTTCCATCCAACCTACATTGTTCTTCAAAAGTAGAAATGAGGGCTGGGGATATAGCCTAGTGGCAAGAGTGCCTGCCTCGGATAAACGAGGCCCTAGGTTCGATTCCCCAGCACCACATATACAGAAAGCGGCCAGAAGCGGCGCTGTGGCTCAAGTGGCAGAGTGCTAGCCTTGAGCGGTAAGAAGCCAGGGACGGTGCTCGGGCCCTGAGTCCAAGGCCCAGGACTGGCCAAAAAAAAAAAAAAGTAGAAATGAGTGTTTTTGAAGCAAAACTCTTCTAAATTATTAGTTGTTTCCTATGTCTCAAATAAAATCATCTAGCCTTTTTTTTTTTTTGAAAATAAGATTTAGTAAGGACAACCAAATTCACCAGACCACATGGATTCGTATCCCAGTTTCTCCCCAAAGTCCCTTGCTCTGCTCTGGTTTCTAAAGCGTGGAGCAGAGGTGGTAGAGGGGAATAAGGAAGAACAAAAGATAATTCCAACCACTAGTACTACCAGGTTGTAATTCTCCTTTACATTCTCATTTCCCTTACTAAAACTCACCACCCTCCCTACCAACATCAGTTACTCCATGTATCTATTCGTTTTTAAAAGTATCTTCCCCAGAGGGTGCGTGCCCAGGACTCACAGAGAGCAAAGGGGAAGGGAGAGAAAATGGCTTCTACTGAAAAGATGGCAATTGTACAGCTGGGCCCCTTTTCTTTTGGAATTCAGGAGAAAGTTGCCTTTTGCTGCCTGCATCATAGCAAACACACCCCAGAGGAGGAAGGTAGCTAGCCTCCGCTTTACCTGGTCTAGAGAAGAAGAAACAACTTCTCTATTCAGAGCACTTTCTATGGTTTCCTATTTCAGGCTGGCCAAGAGAGGTATGAGAAAGAGGAAGGGGAAGGGAAGAGAGAGAAGATAGAAGGATAAGTAAGAGGAGGGGGGTAAGAAAGAAGGCTGGAAAGAAGAGAAAGAGATAGGTGAAGAGACCAGTTAGAGGGGAGAAGAGAGAGCTAGAAAATGGGTAAGGGAAGAGAAAGGAGAAACGTGTTTTTGTCTATTTTAACCTTACGTGTGTAGAAGAAAAGTAGACCACAAAAGGGAGATGAATGTGGAGAACATACAAGAATGATTTATTCCTTCTTTAGAAATTGCCACAAAGTTGCACGCATTGACAGAATCTTTAAAACAGAAAATGCAAAAACATTATGTAAAAATGGAAATAATTAGTAAATAGCTAAGGGGAACCAAGTAAAGGTAGCTTCCCTAGGAAACATAAAATGGCTTGTAACCCTTTCTCAGATGTTAAAAAAAAAAAAAAGAAATGTGGGGATGGGAGAAAGTACTGGTATTTCTCAGACGCAAATAAATAAATAAATAATGGGGGGAGAGGTACTGGCATTGGGACCTGAACTCAGGGCCTCACTCTTGTGTGACTATTTTGACTCATGGAGCCACAGTTCCATATCTAGCTTTTCACCAGCTAATTGGATATAAGAATCTCACAGACTTTTCTGCCTGTGTTGGCTTTGAACTGTGATCCTCAGGTCTCCAGCCTCTTGATTAGCTAGGGCTATAGTAGTAGGGCCGACTCTCAACTTACTTTTCATTTCCATGAAGAAAATTCCATTACCAACACTAAACATATTACTTCCAGGGATAATAACAGAAGATACTGATTGGTTTGAAGAAAAAAAAAAAACGCTAAAAACTCGGTATCCTCATCTCACTTTTTTTTTTCCTCTTTAGAATATAAAACCTTAAAACAACAGAGGTGGAAACAGCTAGAGAAAGAATACCTGTGGGACTGTGTATATGGAATATTTAACTATTCAAGACTAAAACTGTTTTGGGGGAGGAAATGGTTTGAAATTATTTCAATTTGTGGACTTAATCAGGATGAATAGGAATAACATATCTTAAGGAAATCTTAAAAGAAATAGTGTAAAAAAATCTGTTTTGACAACGAAGTAACAAGAAAATACTATTAATGCTTTTTGATGGACAGTCTTACATTCACTCATATTCATTGATAAGAACCAATTTCTTCTGGGCAGCCTCTTGAATGAACAAATGAGGAAGTAACAGCTCAGGGCCTTTCTCTCCTGACAGTCCTCCAACTTCCTGTTTGCAAGGTGATTGCTGAAAACACACTAAGGCCGGCAACTTGGGGGGCAGGGGGGGATAATCGAACACTTAACAGCTGGGCTTCTCCATTCTGCCACTTGTGAACATTAAAGACCATTTTCCAGGTCATGAATTTGTGAGAGTTTAGGTTGTTTTAAAAGAAACATAAATTAAGGATCGTCTTGGGACATTATCCATGAGCAAAGGGTTTCCCCAGCTAACTTCAGCAATGTCGTGAAGGTAGAGTTTCATGGATGAAGAACAAACTTTGAGACAGCTTAGCACTTCAGGCTGACCACAGGAACACCTTTGTTGAGACTTCTTGGACACGAATAAGAAGGCGATCGATCTAATGCCAGGATTTTCTTTTTTCCCCTCAGTCAATTTACCACCAAAATGTGCCTTTATATGTTCCAATACCAACGGCCTTCCACTTCTAATCATCATAACACCGTGTTGGAAATGCGAGAAGTGTTTCTAATTTTAAAATTAAGTAAAAGCAGATGTTGTCGTCCCATTAAACTCCTCCAGCTGCTACTGAACCCTGGCAATCTGAGCGTGTTTCACTTGGAAGCCACTCAGGATGCAAAGGAAACTCTGCCTGCCAGATCTGCGCACCCAAGTTAAACCAGAGACGCAGAAAATGAAAACAGCTCAGAACGTATTCTAACGAGCCTCTCCAACTGGTGATGGCCAATTTTCCTGTGGTTAACAGCTTTAAAAAAAAAAAAGTCGATTATGAAATCCTTAATTCAAATACAGCCAAACAAGGAATGCAACCCATCCATGCCAGTCTATTTTATTCCTCTGTAGTCTCTGAGATTAAGAAGCACGGCTATAATGTTTTATGAGGTAGACAGGTTTAAACGCCTTCCCAGCATACCTGAGGGCATTGTTAATGTTGATTAATTACAGTAAAATATCAGACCAATTAATATGTAGCAAGGTCACAATGACAGATAGGTTTGGTTTCCAGGCCCACGGGGCTAATGAATTATCACCCTCCCCAAGAGGCATTCTATTTGGGGCCGGGCGGGCGAGAAGGAGCGATCTCGTCTTACAGGTGGTACTGAGGTGACAGCGGCGTGCAATGCAGAAGCGCTTTGTCATTCACATAATGTCTGGGGTAATGAAATGAACTCACTTTCTGGCTTCCTCCACTCTGCGATGCCAAAGAACACTGCGTTATCAGCACAGATGGAGCGTGCGTGGATCTGGAGAGGAGCTTGGTGCGAACTACCAACAGGCCTCTGTGAATACCAATGAATGCCTGGGACTCAACCCCTTGCTGTCAAAGGACAGCTTTGGAAGCGCCGTACAAGTGAGCAGAGTCTCAGCAGTTGCGTCCGCGCAAACGCACCGTCAAGACCCTGGAGAGGCAGTGTGGAAGTTGTACAGACCCCCGACTGCAATCAACAAACATTTGCCCGTGCCGTGCATTGTTTATTTCCCCTTCATTTCTTTTTTTTTGGCCAGTCGTGGGCCTTGAACTCAGAGCCTGAGCACTGTCCCTGGCTTCTTCCCGCTCAAGGCTAGCACTCCGCCACTTGAGCCACAGCGCCCCTTCTGGCCGTTTTCCATATATGTGGTGCTGGGGAATTGAACGGAGAGCTTCATGTGTAGGAGGCAAGCGCTCTTGCCACTAGGCCATATTCCCAGCCCCTCCCCTCCATTTCTTAATAACTAAAGAGATACAGGCCATCCTAAAGTGCTACAAAAAAAACAAGAGTCATGTCCTGTCGGAGTCAACTGGAGTCAACAAATTCTCATCGACGTGGAGCAGGAAGAAAAACGAATTCACAAGCACACAGGCATGTCATTAGGAAAAAGTGGTGGAGTCAATGAACAGGATCCAATAGTGCATGGGAAAATGACCTGAAAAGCAGCGTACCTGTCAACATACTCAGAAGTTTCTGGACCTTTGAGCTCACCCCCACAACTCTGTACAATCCTTGGTCATTTATACCTGTTGCAAGAGACAAAAAAAAAAAAAAAAAAAAAAAAACGTTAGCAAGGTACAAGGCATCCTATTTTAAAAGGTGTCGTCGAGCAGGTACACTCGGTATCTTGGCTAACAGCATTCGTGTTACTACAAAAATAACATTCAACAGGACTAAGTGTTGACCAACTTGTTTGTTTTTACCAGCTTTGTACTTGTGAGCTGTGGTTGGAAAATAATCTCATAAAACAAAACAATATGTGGACAAAATAATATGTCTTTAAAAAAAAGGTTAAGGAAAAGTCGGGTATCGTAGACACACTAAATTGCACCCCGACGCAATTTGTAAAGATGTTCCTAGTGACTTCTTCTGGGAAAGTTTACCAAAAAAATATAGTGACTGGTAACAGAGAAATCATTTGGATGATTCTTAAAGATTGTGAAAATCCTTTGTAAATGAAAAGAATTGTTTTTAAGGGTTCTTACAAAGAGCGCTTACAGGTCTTGTTCAAATGAGGACCACAACAAGCTATGCAACAAAATACCAACAGTACCCCCTCTCTCCACAGAGGAAACACAGATAAACGCAAGCACAATATGAGACACAAACGTCCATATTTAAGTTCTGACCTAAACAAACTAATTCCCAAAGTCATTTTGGAACCAATTAGGAAACTGATGGCATTAGGGTAAAGTAGGAAAGTATAATTATTTTTTAGTTGAATACCCTAGTGGGGTAAAAAATAACCCATCTCAGATTTTCTCTAAGAAAACGAGAAACAAAGCAAAACAAAGACGGTAAAGTTAAACCTAGAATGTCAAAGTGCGCTGTACCGATCTCTCCAATTTTACACAAGACTTTTTTTTTTTCATGATGATAAAATGACTTCTCGCAAAGGTGGCTCTCTGCCTTTGCTTCCAGAGAGCTTCAGCTCTGGCTGTGTGTTTGTTTTCCACACTACAGATGTGAAAGCAAACAAGAACACAACTGACTGACACGGAGATGGTTTCTCAAATCCCCAAGACCTCCAGAACAGAATAACCCAACACCTAAAAGGCCATGAAATTTGCTCACAGAAACTCAGGGCTTACGCTTTTCAGATCCCTGCATGGGTAGGGAAAGAACAGACTCAAGAGTAGCTGGGACATGCTCTGTCTCCATTTACCTCGACTGAGATCAAGGACGGCACCTTTGTGCTGGGAAAGGAAAAGACGCGGACTCGTGTTCTGTGAATTCACTACTTTACCACACCTACACAAACGCTCACCACTCCTGGCCACAATCGCTGTTTCTTTCTCTTTCTGCCTTTTCCCTCTTCCTTCGTACTCATTTGTAAGCTTCTCAACTGCCCTCTGTCCTAGCTACTCAAGAGGACCATGGTTTAAAGCCAGCTTGAGCAGAAGAGTCTGTGCAACTCTTTCTCCAATTAACAAGCCAAATGCAGGATCAGAGGTGTGACTAAAGTCAGAGTGCCAATTGTGAACAAGAAAGCCAAGAGGGGGCTGGGGATATAGCCTAGTGGCAAGAGTGCCTGCCTCGGATACACGAGGCGCTAGGTTCGATTCCCCAGCACCACATATACAGAAAACGGCCAGAAGCGGCGCTGTGGCTCAAGTGGCAGAGTGCTAGCCTTGAGCGGGAAGAAGCCAGGGACAGTGCTCAGGCCCTGAGTCCAAGGCCCAGGACTGGCCAAAAAAAAAAAAAGAAAGCCAAGAGGGAGCCTAGTTCCGGCTCCAGTACAAAAGAAGGAAGAGGGAGGGAGAAGAAGGAATAGGAGGAAGAAAAGGGAAGTAGCTAAGTAGCACTAGTCAGTAATTTTTGATATGCAACAAAACAATCTTGAGCCTCATTCCTTCCTTCTCCTAAAAGACAGAGGGCATGTCCACATGATTTCTCTCAGTACTACTCTATAAAGAGCAGTCCCACTGGGGGACTGGGGGCTTGCGCCTATAACCCTAAACTACTCAGGAGGCTGAGACCTGAGGATCACAGTTCAAAAGCCAGCCCCGGAGACCAATCCTTGGTACTTATATCTCCAATTAACCAGCAAAAACAAAAACAAACAAAAAAAAACTGGAAGTAGAGCACTGACTCAAATGGCAGAGCTGCAGCCTTGAGCAAAAAAGGCAAGCCTGAGTGTGAGACCCTTACTTCAATTCCTAGTATCAGTGCACTTGCACACATGGGCACGCACGCATCCATACACAAGAGGAGCGCCCACAAGAGTTGAACCTCGGTGGCAGAGGTCAAAAGAGCAAGTCACATTGTGCAGCCAAATAACCTCGTGCCTCTATCAAGAGTGCTTGAAATACAGAAGAGACAGAATAAGAATGCTACTTGAGCAATAATAATAATCATCAGTCAGTGCTGGAAATTACCATCAGATAATTGATCAAGTTCAGATTCATCAACCTGAGAGAAGTAGAGTTAATTGCTAATGCATAATGAGAGGTGCGAGCAGGGATTACAGCTACTCCATGCACAGATCTTCCTTTTATAATGCAACTGAAATTAACCTTGTACAAAAGCAGGTCGGGAACACCATGTAAAATAATCAAGTCATGGAGGATTTCACAAATCTTGTCATGCTGTGCTTCAAAGCTCTGGACTAACAAAGTAAGAATTAAAACATGTATTACATCTAGAATGCGTACAAGTTCACACAAAAATACCAACGAGGGTGAAAAGGCATACACCAGCCAATACCAGCCTTGTCTCAGTCAATCTAATGCTGTCTGATTCCAAGTCACAGGATTTCTCTCTCTTTGATACTGGGATAGAATTGTCAACGGACATTTTTCTTCTCCAGTTGTCAGTTTCTGATTTCTTGGCTATGGTGGCTGGAGCTACAATGGGCACGGCAGTGCAGAGGCCCGATTCCTTTAGAGACTGCTGGATCGCACACCAAGTCAATGCTGGATTCTTTGAGGAAGCTCCATTTTACCTCGTCTTCGTCTTGTAGCTACTAGAGCCAGCCTGACAGCTTGCTGCGCAGCCAGAGAGCTGTACCAAGTCTTTTGGTTCGGAACACATGCCCTTGTGGTCTTGACCCCACGCAATCTCTAGACCCCAATACTCCCAGAAGCGAGGTCATTTCTGTAAGGACCATTCAAAGATCTATACATCTTCTTCAGTCCTACCCATAGATGTGACAAAAAAAAATTAAAAATATTTTTTAAAGCAGATGTTACCATGATAACAGGAAAAGAAAAAGAAGGTTGGAGAAGCCACGAGCAGGTCTTGGGAAAGAGAACCAGCCTCAAGACCACTCCAAGAAGGTTCTGCGCACAGCCACCACACAGCTTTGCACAGGAAGAGACGTGATGTGCACAGGGACAAATCAAGATCTGTCGTATCTTCCACGGGGCTTTCTACTTCTCTCCCGTGAATTCACCGCTTCTTACATTGCTGAATTTGATAACTGACAGCTTGCCCAAACCAACATCCTAATGCCACTCTATAGACAAGTTAAAAGCCAATATTCAAATTATGCACGTATGGAAGAGCTTCATTAAAAAAAAAACATGTCATGTAAAATGTAATGTCATGGCTATTTTAAAAATAGTAACTAAAAGATGTTTTTAAAACAAAAGCAACACCATGTCTTGCCATCTTTGCTGACGTGTCTCTCAATGCCCCCGAGATGTTCTGGCCTCTCAAACTAAGGAAGCCTATTCCTAAAAGCACAGTGTTCTGTGAGCATGAGTCTTTTCCAATCTGTCAATACACACTAAGATTCTCTTAATCTGTGCAAACGTGTAACGATTTTATTTTATCACCTGGCATAATTCAACTGCTTACAAACCCCTATGTCTTGCTATTATTACCAGATCAAGAATGATCTGAATCAAACTTTAACATATATCCCTGCGACCCAGAACAAAGGTTACGTAAATCTGTGATTGCTCAATATATAGTGCTTAACTGACAGCTTCCAACAGAAAACTAAAAACAGATAGGTCATCTGTTACGCAGGGCAAGAAGAGAACATGACGCCATTTTCTACAGGACTTTTCTCTTAGGCTGCATTACTTTTTGGGTTATATATAGCAGGACGCCATCAATGCTGAAGATAAAACTGTGTGTCCAACCTCTCTAGTACACAAGCAACAACATTCCTACTAGGACCCTGGTGCCCAACCTTTGCTGGCTGGATTTGGAAGAACACGGGGAAGCCAAACTTGGCGGAAGACATCTATAATCCCAGCTAGTCAGGGGACAGAGACAGACAATTTCTGGTTTGAGGCTGGCCGTGGCACGTGTCTGGAGCTTAAGAACAATTTTAAGACGGCTGCGTAGAAGGAATCGAAGAGAACTACTGGGCCTAGAACTTCAGAAGAAATGAGACCTGCCATGCAGTGTAACTTTGTTAGGTATTGGGCAGACATAAACCATGAACCAAAGTAACACCAGAGAGTGTTTGGTGTTTGCCTAGCCGGTCACTCCCTTCCAGGGCTAAGATAATCTGAAGTGCGAGAGTTACACACACCCAGTTACACATGTCCAGTTAGAGAAAAGAAGGTAGGGGCGGCCCAGGCCCAACACTAGGCTCTTCCATCACATCATCCAAAACAACCCACAATCCAGAGCACGAATCCAGCGTCCGACTAGACCATATCACCCTGGAGCTCTGAACCAAGAACTGAAAACTCCAGAAACAGCCTGTCTTGCAGCATTCTTGTTTTCTCCAGTCTGTTGGGATGGCCACAGAAGTACATTCCCTGGTTTTTCTCAAGAAGTACAAAACAAAATCCTTAGGCTTTTGTTCAGCGGACAGATTTAGCTTGCCTTACATTTAAAGTGGAGACACGCCCGATATTTACTAAGAGATGAATGCCTGAAGAAACTGTGGCATGTCAGAATAATGGAATACTACTCAGCAACAGAAAGAAATCAAGTGAAGAATACAGACAGTAGTAGGAATTCCAAAAAGCACTGTGCTAACTAAAGGCAGAGCTGAAAGACTGTGAAACCACATGATCCCACCCTATAAAACATTTAAAATGTTTTCTTCTTTTGTGGCAGAACTCAAGGGGGAAACAGTAGCTCGGTGGATGAGAACCTAAAGTCCTAGGTGGGAACAGAGAGTAGCCATCGGAGGAGAGAGCAATGTGGGGCTGGGAAGAGGAAGTCTTGTATCATTCGCAGCAGTAACCACACAACAGTGCACGGGTTTCGAAATCCATCTCTTTATACAGTATTCAAAGTTTACCTCAGTAATGATGACTTTTCTTCTATGTGGTAGTGGAGATGGGACCCTGAGCCTCGGAGAGGCTGGGCAAGAGCTCTCCTGAGCTCCACCCCAGCACTAAAGATGAGGTTTTAACATAGGCATGCACATGATGAAGGAAGATGAAGAGCCTCTCTGCAAAAGGACTGAACAAGAAGCAATCAAGACAGGTGATTCTCAGCTGACCTGGGTCCCCCTGACAAAGGTCTTAGGATAAAGGCCTAAAGTCAGATTTCGCAGGTTTTGAAGAGTTGGGGCCAGGTACAATGAAGTCATCAGAGCAAGGATCTGATTCAAGAGGAGACTGGCATACGTGAAAACGCAAGCACACGAGACACACGAGCGCACACGCACACAGAAAAGGCCATGTGGAGAACCCAAGAAGGTGGTCACCCACAAACCACCCACCCTCAGACCTCTGACCAAACACCCGCCAACACAACACCTTCATCTCGGGACCTCCAACCTCCAGGGCGATGAGGAAACTCTAGGTCTGTTGTTTCAATCATCGAGTCTGTGCTATTTTGTTATGGTCAACCTAACCAATAATTCTCATTTCAACCATGTTTTAATATCACAGAAGAACTATCTGAGGTTCCCCCCATATTGTTCAACGGGAGATTAGAAAGCAGAACCCCACACTGCTGTGGGAAGATCAGAAAGAGATGATCTGATACCCAGAGTGAGAGTCCGCATCCACGTGTAACTTCACGTCCCTAAACGTGCAAGGAGTACTTTAAATGGCTTTCAGATTTTCACACGCCCATCGCCTCCCATGAACAAAATGACCGGACGGTCACGTTACCTCGCGTTTCCACCGCACTGATGCATTTCCTGAGAATCGTGAACCCCATCTTATCCAGCTGTGCACCTGAAACAGTTACAAAATATTCAGAACATGAGCACTTACCATATTTCTCTTTTTTTTTTTGCATGAGGGGAAAAATAAATACGTGATTTTTGCTATTAAGCTACCTTAAAGCAACAAAAGAGCATGTAAATGATATAAAGGAGGATTTCATATTTTTGAGAGAGCGCTTGCCAGGAGGATTCATTTATACTAAATATTCAAAAAAGAAAGTAATAGCATAGTACCAGTTTCTCAGAGAAACCATCTAGAAACAGTCAACATGTATTTTTGCCAAAAATTACAATAGTAGCTCGGTGAAAGAAAACAACAAATACAAAGATTCTTAAGTTACTTAAGAGTTTAAGAAGGAAAGCATTTTTGTTGTTGTTGTTGTTTTGTTTTTTTAACCATGAGAAATTGTTAAGGAATGCTTTTTTTTTTAATGTTCTATGTGGGAACGAGATTAAATTAAAATTTTGGTGTTTCATGCCCTGCTCCAAGCAAGCTTTCAAAACAATGTTGTATCATTTTCATAATGGATTAAAAACAGATGCCTCGTGGCAGAGCAGATTATTTTGAAAATATAACTTTGTAGTCCTCCTAACCGAAACGTTTGCTTATGCTGACATATTTATGCATCCTAAGGAAAGACAATTCTTGTTTGAAAATCAAACCAAGGAACATGGCACACTAAGTAAGCCACTGCAATTAGGGCCGGGGGAACCATAACAGGAGTCCTTGGTTCTCACAGAGACCCGCTAACAGCCTGTGAATACAGCTCTGCACAGGACCCACAACACTGAGCTTCGTGAGGATTTTAACGATGAAAACGGAGCAGTCATTTACTGTTCAAAAACCCGCTATTCACCAGTTTTACAGAAGGCCTCCTCTTCCTGTTTTGCAAAACTGTGTTTTTCCCAAAAGACATGTTTAAACGTCTCAGTAATAGGCTAAAAGAACGGGACTTGCCAAGGGGAAAGGCGGAAGGGCAAAGGAGGGAGGGGGCGGGAAGAAGATCCGGAGGAGGGAGGAGGGAGTTCGAGGAAGACAAAGGAAAGGGAGAGCGAATGGGGAGAGGGAGACGGGGTGGGAAGGCATCCTGGGGGAGATGCTCCCCTTCTGAAGCACCCCATCAGCACCCAGGACCAGAGATGTTACTCCTACCACCACCTCCCACACCATCAGTTCTAGGGTTTGAACTCAGGGCCTCGCATTTGCTTAGGCTGGTCCTCTGCCCTTTGAGCCATGCCTCCAGCCCTGCATTTTGCTGGTTCATTGGAACTGAAGTCTCATAGGACTTCAATTTTTTTTACCCAGGCTGGCTTCCAACTATGATGCTCTGGATCTCAGCCCCCTGCCTGAGTAGCTAGGATTCCAGGTGAGAACCATCCGTGCCCAGCCTAGAGCTACTACTACCAGCCTCGTATTCAAGCACGGGCACAAGTGAGCATGATTCGTGTTACGTTGTGTGATGTATTTCCAAATGGCAGACACCTGGTCAGTGGAGCCTAATGTCTCCTAACACATCAAAAATAAAGCCTTAACGAGTCTGGCAAGTCCACCCTCACCATTCATCAAAAGTGCAGAAGTAGGCAGTACTGCGCCGTGAAGATGCTTGTCCTATTTAGTTACTGGTTGTTGACGTTTCCGTGGTGTCATATACTGTTCGGATAGCCTACACTCAGGCTGTCAGGACCAAGGGCATCCAAGTGTGAAAGGAACACAAACGCCATCAAAGCCAAAGTGGAGTCACTTGAGTCAACCGTCATCACAAACAAGAAGGTGGGGGAGAGGTAACGCTGGAAGATAATGAAGGCTTCTTGCACAAGCAATCCTCTCCAGAGCCAGCAGCCTGCAGAAAGCCAGCACGGCTACTTGGCACACAACCTTCTTGTGAAGCCAGGGGTACGCCTGTCATCCCAGCTACTCGGGAGGCCGAGAAAGGAGGATGGCGGTTCAAAGCCAGCCTGGGCAGGAGAGTCCGTGAGATTCTTATCTCCAATTAATTACTAGAAAACCAGAAGTGGAGATGTGGCTCAAAGAGCCACTAGCCTTGAGCAGGAAAAAAAAAAAAAAAAAAAAACCAACACAACTCAGGGATAGCACGCTGGCCCTGAGTTCAAGCCCCACAACAGACCCCAAAAAAATACTTCTGAGAGGACATATGCCTAACAATTACATGTTCAACCTGGGTCCAAGGCTGCTTGATATTAATCATTGTGTCCAGAGATTATATTATTTAAATATATGTAGTACGTATACACACACACACATACATGTGTATCACAGCCAAAGGGGATCTTTTGTGTGTGTGTGTGTGTGTGTGTGTGTGTGTGTGTATCAAAATGCTCACTTTTGCACTTACAATTTCCCCTTTTCCTCAATGTCCTTGAAGAGGCCCACTCCTAGGCCTAGCAGCATTCGTGGGGAGTCTCCCAACGGTTGTTTTCTTACTTACAGTGAAAAAGGATGGGGTGAGGAAGGTTGGGAGCAGGGATCTGAGAAACGGCTCGTACCCAGACACAAGGGCCACATACGCCCCTACTTTACGTCTGGAAGAATAAGCTGCCGGGCGGGGGGGGGGGGGGTTGAGGAAAGCTCACAGAAACGCTCACAGACGGAAAGCACAAAGGAGGGCTCCCAGAGTCTCGAACCCCTGGAGCGCGCTCGAATCAGGAGGGTGCTGAGGAACCTCAGCCTCCGAAAAGAACATGAAACCAACAGGGGGAAGAACGCTCGCTCGGCGGTAGAAATGAGCACTTACTTCCTTCCGGTCTTGGGATGATGGCTCTATTGAACCCGGGGAACAGCTAGAAGAAGAAGGAAAACGGGATTTAGCACAAGTCAACGCAGCGGATCCTGCAAGCGTGCCCAGGGATCGTGAACAAAGATCTCTGTGTTCATCCATCTGGTCTCCACCCATGTGGCATTCCGCGCTCCGTCCTCCTCCCCGGCTCTGAGCCACCAAGCTCCTGGGCTCTTGGGAGACTGCACCCAAGGGTGTGCACACGACGTGATAGGGAAACAGGGCCCTGAGGAGCTGGAGCTGGACGAAGGTGATGCAAGGCTGGGACTGGAGCCCAACTAACCAACCGGGAAGCCTGGGCTGCAGGTTACGCTCCACAGACACTCAGGGGAGAGAGGCTGCGTGCTCCGGCTGGCTGCACGCGGTAGTGACCGGGAGGGGCCCTCACGCGGGGCACAGGCGCTGGGCATCCAACACCACCCTCGCCGCACGCCTGGCCCCGGGCATCTCTTCCACCCTGCCGTCCCGGGTGTGCCGCCTGGCGCTGACCCCGGGGTACGCCACGCGACTCTCAGTTCTGGAAGCTGTGCTCTCTGTTACCGACCTCGAGGAGGGAGCCACGCAAAGCCCCGGTGGATAGCCAGACCGTGTCCCGAAAGCCCAGACCTGTGACTAACATCAGAGGCTGGGGGGCACTCCTCTGGGTCTCCGCCTAGACTCGTAGCATCTTCCACTACCCGGTCCAGGTAGTGTCAGAATTGACTGAGTGGAACTGGAGATCGCCAAACTGGCGTCAGGGGCTGGGTCGGATGTGAATCCATCCGTCCCGCATTCTGCCTGTGCAAAGTGGGCGGGCGGGGGGTGGACCGGGAGGGGGGGTGTTCTGCTTCCCCAGGGGGTAGAGCCGGAGTGTACGAGCCAAACAAGCAAGCTGAGCAAGCACCAGGCTCCCCTGGTTCATTCCTACGACTGCCAAAAACCAAAACCTGCAGCAACATAACCTGATGCGAATCGCAGTCGCCATCAACACTGTACTACGGGCACCCTGACTCCCGGGGAAGCACGTTTAGGCCTAATTAAATATAAATCGACAGAGGAGCAGGTTATAGATCGCTGGCAGAGCACTTGCCTAGCAAATGGAAAGCCAGGGTTCCCCCACAAAAATAAGCATAGGGGAGGGCTCAAGCGGTAAAGCGCTTGCTCGTTACTAGCATGTGCGAACACCACGGGTTCAACCCGCAGTATAGGAAAACAAAAACAAAGAATGAAACACATACAGTAGGATGGCACCCCTCCAATCACTGCTCATTCTGTTCTTTTTAACGTGGCATCGACTCATAAAACAGAGTAATCTGGGTTTTCATTTTCCAGATGAGACTGCTGCATTCAAAGAGGGCCCTGGCCTCCTTGTCCTGGGTTTTTTGTTTGGGCTTTTACCAAACAACATGCCCTGTTAGCATGAAAGAATGCTCTCCTAAGCCCATGTCTTCAGTTCAGTTCTGAAGCCTCTCTTCTTATGTCACCCTCTTTCCCATCTAGCTCTGAATGTTCGAGAACAGAAAATGCTTTCGAGGCAAAGTCAATCTACCTGGCCCCTGCCGAGGCCGGATGTTCACAATCACAATACTGTCCCACCGTGTGTTTAAATTGCTTCTATGGTGTTTGCTGACATGATTCTTGCCCCAACCCCAATCTAACACATGGACTGCCAAATCCTAAATTCCTAACGCCTAGCAGGCCACGGGAATAAAAGTCACGCTCGAATAAAACGGCAACGGATGGGATTCAGGTGCCCCTGAGATGGCGACTTCCGAAGAGAGAGGCCCATTTGCGGGGGCTGCGTTGACTCCCCGTCCCGGAAGCCATCCGAGCCCACCGCACACCGATGCCGCCAGCAAATCTTGGCGGCCATTCCGTCCGCTGCTGCCTCGTATTTGCTGTCCATCTCCACGGAGCTCAAAACGCGCTGCCAATATTCACAGTGCTCATCACCCAGAAGACTGCCAGGGGGAGCAAACAAGACATCGAGAATTCTGATCGCTTCCTCAGGCCAAGCCAGTGAAGAAAACACCAGCCATGAAAGCTAACGAGATACCAGTCTTGTGTGTTTTATTATCCTGTGTGCTATTTTTCCCTAGCCAAATTACTAGCATGCTGAATTCGAATCCCAGTTTCAGCAGGGAACTTTGCTCCAATGCTATAACAAAAAATAATAATAATAATAATAACAGACGAGAATGCAAGTCGGTAGTTATTCTTACGGCTTCTTTTCCGCCCAGAGCTTCCAACCACTGCTTCCTTTCCTCTTCTGAAAACGCTTGCATGGTCAGGGAAACGCCCGGCCTGAAAGACACCAGGAACATAGTAGGTCACCAGCCATACTAACACCTCCACGGATGCCCCCGAAGGCTGCACCGGGAGGGGCGGGGTGTAACGCAGAACTGCAGTTAAATACATACAACATAGAACATAGGAACTGAACCATTTGTAGTGTCATTAACGACATCACTGTGTATCCATCACTACCATCCACCTTCAGACTGTTTTTCACTTCACAAAAGTACAGCTGTGTGCAACCATTAATGATCAGCTCTCCATTCTTCCTTGCTCCGTTCCCATTCCTACTTGGCTTGCTTCCACATTTTGGCTACTACGGGCAATGCTAGCCCTGTACAGGTACAAGTGCACAAATACTGCGCGTGTCCCTGCTTTGCATTCTACTCAATGCATATCTGGAAGTCGGGTCGCTGGGTTGCAGGTACATGCATACAGGTACACAGATGACAAAGGAGCACAGGATGTCATCAAGGAAATGTAAATAAAAGCAAGACACCACACACACCTGTGGAATGGGTAGAATCCGCACTGCATGCTAATGGGAGCCTGCACACGGGTTGCCAGTGAGAATCCCATTCCCCTTCCTTCCCTCCCCACCCCGTGCAGAGTTTTTGCACATGTAACCGTAGTGGTGCTATTAGGACCCAACAATCACATCCTTGATGAGTTACCCACAGTGGTTGAAAAGCTATACCTGCACAAATTATCAGCTGAGTGTTTACAGCTGCTGTACTACTTGGAAGCAACCAAGACACCTTTCAGTAGGTGCGTGGATCAATCAGGTACAAAGCACCCAGACAATAGAGTATTCATCACAACGAAAAAGGAATAAGCTATCACCGGCTGAAGGATGAAAGGATGCGTGAGCAAGAACACACACACACACACACACACACACACACACACACACACACACACCCTCTTCTCTCCAGGCATGGCTTGTCACTTTCTACAGGTCTCAGTTCATTGGGGTCTTGGCATCTTTGGCTGGGAGATAAGGTTCTGTACAATCTCTGATTGTGTAAATGTTTCTTTTCGATGAATCGTGCGAACGAGTTCTTACTGAACTGCTTGTCCCATGTGAAACAGCTCGCCGGTGGACCCAAGACAAGTTTCCACTAAGACTTCAGCATGATTAAAATCAGGCAACATGTGTTTATCATCTCCAGAACAAAGTGTGAGTCATAGGTGTGTGCTTTCTATTTTTTCCAGAAACTCTTATGAGAAACTGACTACAGCTGGTGCATTTCTATCACCTCTCAAAGTCTTTTCTTTATCTCCGGCACTTTCTCCTCGCAGTAGAATTCAGTGTAGACCTTGTAGCAACACACTGGCTTGATTTCTTTTCCTTTCCCTTTTTAACGTTCCTCTCAGACAAGCATCAGGCTGTTTTTGAAGGTTACTGTGGTACATTTTGGTAGCTGTTTCTTCATCTTTGACCACAACGGCTTCTCCAGGTGCAATAATGTCTCGGCAGACTTGTATTATGAACGTTTACTGTGCTCTTTTTGTATATTTTCTGAATGTATACACATAGTGACCTGTCAGGTCAAGTAGAAGTAAAATGTGGGTCTTGGGTAAGCCTTAATAGAACTTCAAAAGGGAACGAAGAGATACTGGGTAGCGCACAGACTAGAGAGGCTATTCCTCAGACTCTTTCACGTTGGGATCTGAGACAGTGTACCTCGGAAGAAGTCCTGAGTGACTCGCCATTCACAAAAGGGTAACCCAGAGCCCTCCGCAACCCTGTTCTTCACCGCCTGCACCACAGATCAATCACAGTCTGGGGCATTCATTTATCGGAATAGTCACTGCACACATTTATATACGGGGAAAGGAAACAATCCACTTCCCCGTCCAGTGCCACTCACACTGTCGGAGCCGGGTCTCCTCCAATGCTTTGAGGCAGGGCTTCTCAGAACAGTGGTCCAGACCAGAAGACTCTGCGTAGGAGAGGCTGGCCTGTGCAGGGCAGGCTCTGTCCACTAGATGGCGGTGCAACTGACGCCATCCCCACACAGGCCAAGGACGACCTTGATTTAGTGTCCGCAGACAGGGCCAAACGCCCTGTAGGCACAAAACTGGCCACTTCTGGGCTGGGGATATAGCCTAGTGGCAAGAGTGCCTGCCTCAGATACACGAGGCCCTAGGTTCGATTCCCCAGCACCACATATACAGAAAACGGCCAGAAGCGGCGCTGTGGCTCAAGTGGCAGAGTGCTAGCCTTGAGCGGGAAGAAGCCAGGGACAGTGCTCAGACCCTGAGTCCAAGGCCCAGGACTGGCCAAAAAAAAAAAAAAAACTGGCCACTTCTGATTCTCACAGGGACATGGTTCCTCAAGACCCCTCCCCTCCCCCCTTTCCTTCCTTCTACCTGGGGTCTCTCTACATTTCAGTTCCTAAACTGTTCACCTAATCTTTAAGAGTCTGCCTCAACAGCATGCCCATGGCCAGGGAATTAACTGCTGACACTACAGAAATGAAAAGATTGATCTTAAAAAATCACTTGTAATTTAGAAGGTTTGTCCAGCCCTGCCAGTCAGCTGGCCTGTGAGTTCCCTTACAGTCAGACCTTAATTGCACTGCCGGTTTGTTTCTGCCTTAACGCCAAATAGTTAACAATTGTTTGGGTGCTGGAATGAAATGCAGGACAAAGCGTTTGGTCATTACTTATTGCGTCGTGATCCATTCCAGCTGCACGGGCTTGCTTCTAGAAACCACCAGCTCCTCACTGACTTCACTGAGGAAAGGCCCGAGCCCCACGCACAAATACCACATGAAAGCCTTGGTGCAGAAGCCTCCAAGTTCAGGCCTATCTGATCACGGGCAAAAGCACCGGAGGAGATTATAAAAAGCAGGGAGTTTCTCACCATCCTCATACAGTCTCTGCCATGTCAGCACAGCGAGAACAAATCGACACCCAAGTTTCTTTAGGCAGAGTCCGAGTACCGTGAGTGGGAGAGGCTCCCAGAACAGTAATTCTTTACACGAGCTGACGGACGGGGGCAAAGCACAGAGCGGCGTATAGCAAGCAAGCATTGCCGGAGAACCCGAGAAGACGTCACTCCGGGGAAGGAAGTTGTAGCAGCTGAGCAGAGTCCAGCTGGCCATGGACAGAACGATCACACACACACACACACACACACACACACACACACACACACACACACACACACACTATTTTCCCCAAGACAAAATGGGTAACAGGATCCCCTTACAGCCTGTGTGGTGTTTGAAATGTGGCTGGCATACAATGATGGATGTGCGGTCCTTTCAGATCCTTACATTCAAAGGCCAGCTGCAGTTGTTCACGCTTGTAATCCCAGCCCTCAGGGAGGCTGAGGCGGGAGGATCTTGATTCGGGGCCAGTCTGGGTAACACGGCAAGACTCCCTCTCAGAATAAAAAATTAAGACTCTTGTTGTATTTCTTTATTTTCAGCTGTGTTCCTTTTCGTCAAGAAAGCTTTCGTGTGATATAATTCACACCATAAAAAAAAAAAATCGACTCGCTTCAGTGCACAGTTCAACAGCTTTCTAGGTACTCACAGACTTGCTTGTATAACCATCACCAAAACCGATTTTAGAGCCTTTTTTTTTTTTTTTGTCACCCCAGCGGGAAAAGATTCACATCCATTAGTCATGACTCCCCTCTAAAGTCCCAGACATGGACAGGGCTTCTATCAACCCTGACTGAGCTAGCGCTGGCTTCGCAACCAAGTCAAAAGATGAACCCACCATGGTTGCTAAGCCACCAGGGCTCTTTCTGTTATGTAACCAAAACGGAACCCGGGCTCAGTGGGTATCACCTGCTGTCACAAGGCTTCCTGGTTGCCCGATTTCCCTCCCCTCCCTCCCCCCGCCATTTTGGAAGCAGTACTGGAGTTTGAACTCAAAGCTTTCTGGGGCAAACACTCTTCCATTTGCCCCCACCCCTACCCTGTCTGGGTTTCGTGATTTTTAGTTATTTGGTAGAGTTGTTTTTCACCTAGGGCTTCCAAGTTTTTCCCCCGAGGTGGCCTGGGCTTGAGACTCGGGGGCAGGTTCTTAGGCCTCCCCTCCACACAGCGTGGATGAAGGGCCTGTGTACCAACCCCACCCGGCTTACCTGGTCACTTCCAACACAGTGCAGCACACACAGCTACTTGGAAAGAAGGCCAAATTCACGTCTACAAAGCCAATTTGAGTGTGTACATGGTGCAAAGGGTCCCCACAGAAAAGCTGAGAAAGCGCCACGAGAAACCCACCGGCATCACCCACCGCTCCCTAAAACGTGACGTTTAGTCTTCACTGGCAGGAAGCAAGCGATGAAGCCCAGAATGAAAGCCCCGGAGCAGCTGGGCAGTAGAGGAAAGGATGGTTGGCTGACAGCTGCCTGACCCAATGTAATCCGAATTTCTGTCACTTCTGAGCAACAATCCAATTTCATTTCAGCCAGCCCACGTTGCGTGGGTCACCCGCCCTGCATGGAAAGCACTGCCCTTGGAAGTGCAGGGCCCAGTACCGCGGCGTGAGGCGTGCGTGGCCCCTCTCGTGGAATTCACAATCTAACCAAGAGCTCCTCATTCCTGGTGTCCCCTCGGCCAGCAGCCAGCAGGGAGACGGATCAGGTAAGAGCCATTATCACCTCCACCATGGCCGCGAGACCTCGTGGTGCATTCACCGCTCACCCAAACCCTGCTGGGTTTGCTCCAGCAGTGAGAACCAGAAGGAAGGAGAGCATGGTCTCCCCACTGGTCACCGCGCATCTCGGGGGTGCTCCTCTGTACAGGAAAGCGTGTCCACTGTAACCCCACAGGAAGGTCTCCCTGCAGAGCAGTCTAAGGCCATCTGCTCTGCAGGGTTTGCCAAGGTTTCCTCCTTTTGTATTGATGCATATTGATTGTACAAAGGAAGTGTCACTGTCATCAGTTCATACATGCATGTAATATACTTTGATCAAACTTCAGCTTCTTCCTAGGAGAGTCATTTTTATCATTGGTGTGTTTTTGTTGTCTTTAAATAGTCGTACAAAGGGTTTCGATTCAACCTGTCAATTTATGTGTACAATGTATCTTGATCAATTTCACACACACCCCACACACACACACACACACACACACACACACACACACACACACACGGACCTCCGAGTCACTTTTAGAGAGACTCGATGAGAACAATTCAAAGTCCAGCTTCACAGTAATCAAGATTAAATAGCTTACAATAAACACAAGGCCTTCAAGTTTAACAAATAACATACTTCAAAGGCCAAGGAAATCATAGTCGAAATTTCTTTCTATTTTCTTATTGTATCTGTGAAAATGATTCTTTTATCATGCCCAATAATTCTCTAACTTACCGGTCAGCAGCTTCGATGTCAAAACAAAACCTCCTGTCAATGGAGTCCGCATGCCTTCTGGTACATTCCTTCAAGAAGACTACTTCTCCATCGCCCTGCAAAAGAGCATGCCTCTCTTAAAATCCTATGACACGGGGCCACTGGCAGGGAGCAGAGTCTCCAGGTTCAAGATTCCAGTCCTCTTTCTACTGTCTCTCAAACCCTTTTGCTGAAACACAAATTAGAATCTAAACTATTAATCATCTGTTATTCTATTTTTAAGGTTCCCTAGATCTTACTCTGACATAGAAATATTAAGCCAGAATTCCCCAGTGCCATTCAAAAGGCAGATTGTTGGGCTGGGAATATGGCCTAGTGGCAAGAGTGCTTCCTCATATACATGAAGCCCTGGGTTCGATTCCTCACCACCACATATACAGAAAATGGCCAGAAGTGGCGCTGTGACTCAAGTGGCAGAGTGCTAGCCTTGAGCAAAAAGAAGCCAGGGACAGTGCTCAGGCCCTGAGTTCAAGGCCCAGGACTGGCAAAAAACAAAGGGGGGGGCAGATTATCAATAGTCTCAAAATGTCGGAGCATTTATTTTTCAGATAAGGTCTCTCACTTTTTCCCCCGAGCTGGTCTCAGTCTGTGATTCTCCCATCAATACTTTCCAATTAGCTGGGGTTGTAGATAGATACATAGATAGATATCACCATTACCATTCCTGGCTTAATGTACTCTTTTTCTTTAAAATTGGTGTTATTTTCATATGATACCATACGTCACAGGCAATGTGTGATGACTTTTGACCTACAAGAATCTCAGTTCTATGTGGATTGAGCCCCCAGTGTGGGAGGGCCTGAAATCAGGTCTTAGGATCATCGATAGCTAGAACCATTCAGCCAACACAGCTTTCCTGCTTCCGAAGTGAATCGCCCTGAATCCATCTGTGCTTCTCGCCTCTCCACTGTCCTGGCATTCTAACTCACTACACCACCCTCTGGGCAAAGGCAATGGAGAGTCAAGCTTGGTTCCACAGCCAGCCAGATACAGTGGCACACCCTCCTTCAGTATGCATTCAGGAGTTGGAAGCTCGGAGGAGCAGGAGACGTTCAAGGCCGGAGTGGGCTACCCAGCGAGTTCACGGAAGCTTACTTTGTGGGACTATCTCGAAAAAATAAAAGGGGAGTTGGCATTAGCAATGCCCTGGGTGATAGGATGCTTGTCTAAAAGCACGCACAAGACCTGGTGTTCAATCTTCAGTCGTGGACGAAAAAGACAGAGCATGGAAGACAGGTGAGCTTCTCACCTGAGGAACACAGGCGCTCAGTTAAGAGCATCTACAAGGTGCGTGAGGATAACCGTCTTCTAGACTACTTCCAAATAGCACTTTACTAGTCAAATAAGTAAGCACTCCAAATACTACACCTCATAATCAAAAACATATTTTTTTAGACCATTTGAAGACTCAAACAGAAAGATACGCCGTAAGCAAGACACGTCTTAAGACTTGAATTCACTCTACCAGCAAACTGGAGAACTAAAGCCAACACCGACTGTGAACCCAGCCTCCCCCATCTACACCCGCATCTCCGCGTGTGCTCCGTCAGCCCGTAAGCATGTGGTTATGGCAACATGCTTTACGCATGCCCCACCAAGTAGCAAAGTACACGCACGCAGTGGGGAACGTGCCTTCGTTCTGTCTTTACTTAAGCAAAACGACAGCCACCCAGTCAGCACAGAAAAGCCTGGACCTGCTTCCCGCAGTTACGTTCAGTCGCAGTAGCGTTGCCTTCAGACCGGCAATCACTGTGAGGGCTGCAACTCTGCCACACGAAGGGCCCGGCCCCTCGCCTGCATAGCCAACGCCAGAGGTCTTCTGACTTAATGGTACTGGTTCAGCAAATCACCTCTTTGGGAAGAGTAGTTTTGCGCACAGGGACTAGAGCTTTATTTTTACACATGCGAAGGGAAGCGTCGTATGTCTAACTGAAGAGTAGAAGTCTCTGGAGATCACTGTAAGGACAGTGTGTGGAGCGATGAATATCTGGTATGTGTGCAGGTCAGAACCCCTGTGTAAACCCAGGACTCAGGAGGCAGAGGCTCGCTGCCCGTGTCTCCTTCACCTTCCCCAATCAGGGACACGGAGCGTTCTACCGCTCTGCACGCAATTCAGAAAAGAAGAGCCAAGGGAAGAAAAGAAGGGCGCTATGTCCTGAATTCTACAAATGAAATAAAGGTATCATGAGGTGACTATAGACCACTCAAATGACACTCCCAACAAAAAGCATGGCGTGCAAGAAGAAATTAAATACTTACGAGTTTCCCCCCAGATCTGTGCTCAAATGGGATCATGTTGAACTTCTTGGCCGCCTTCCGATACATGCAGTAGTGTTTGACCCAGCTGGATCCAAACGGGGCAGGCCCTTCCACAAAACACAAGAACGTGAGGTGAGCAGACCCGCGGAGCCGCAAGCACATTGCTAAAGAGAAAACCCCAAGATGTAGCAATAAACATGGCCCTGCGAAACAAATCAGCCGTCCTGCTGCTCTAGGAAAAGAGAAAGGCATGCGAAAATAGGAGAGCCCCTGGAGATTCTTTATGGTAAGAGTTCAAGTCACTGTCAGCAACGCAGACCTGAACGAAAGACTAGAGAAACTAACATTTACCCCTACCTGAAAATCTCTTCATTGTTTCATCTCAGTATTAAAGAGTTCACGGGGTTTCAAAAGTCCCATTCCACATATAGGATAGTGTTGACTCTTGCTCTCAAACTATGAGTGCAGAACCAAGAGCACTGTAAAAATTTAAATAAAAAAAAAGAACACCTGGTCTAATCCACTAGACGCCTGGTAACTGCTACCCTTGTGATGACAAGAAAGCTAAGTGTCAGAGATGACGTATGATTGGAGTATATAGCTTGTGCCAGGCCCGGGCTCTATCCCTTACACTTAAGGTGGGGGGGGGGGGGAGAGTGACAGCAAAGAGAGGAATGAAGAGCGTGGACTGTAAGACTGCAGGGGTGATCAGAACCCCCTTCCAACTCTTGGCAGGAAGTGGGCATCGCCACAATCAGAGCCCTTCCAGTCCACACTGGAGTGGCTAGGCATGGGGAATCTGCCAGGCCAGGAAGTCGAGCACCGGCGGTAGAGCCTAGGCCCTGGGTTCGATCCCCATCCAAAAAAGAAAAGGGAAAGTCCTACTGTCGTGAATCAAAGCTTGGGCCCCACAGAGGCTAGCAGTTTTTCTTTCCCTTGAGACAATTTTAGTTGATCACCATAATTTCTTACACAGTCAAACCAAGATGCCTTCTAACTGGAATGTCAAAAACAGAGTACCAGGAAAGGGGGGAAAAAGAGAGCACATTTACGACTGATAATCCATTCAGCTTTAGGGGGAGCTAATCACGTTATCCCAGGAGGTGAAAAAGATGAAAGGGGTTAAGAGGGCCCACAATGCCGTCCCAAGAGCTGAATGTAGAACCCTCTGGGATTGGTGTTGCAGACACTTAAGCCTGTGTTTCTTTGGTTAACAAAAATACAGCACAAATTCAATGCCCAAAACGAATCACACACCACTTCATACCTAAAACAATGCTCTTGTATCACCTTCCTGTGGTTGTACCTGCACTATCTCTGTTATCTGAGTATATTGGAAACCATGTATACTGGTATTAGAACTAGGAAATTGAAAGGGAATAGCAAAATCGAGAGACACAGGGTAAAAAAAAGACAAACAACTACAAAAGCAATACTTACAAAACTGTTTGGTGTAAGTGAACTGAACACCTCAGGGGGGGAAAGGGAAAGGGGGAGGAGGGAGGGGGGAATGAGGGAGGAGGTAACAAACAGTACAAGAAATGTATCCAATGCCTAACTTATGAAACTGTAACCTCTCTATAATTCAGTTTGATAATAAAAACTTAAATTTTAAAAAAAATACCTACAACACTTCTCAAAGAGGGGATGTTACGTTCTATCTCCTCGCAAGCTAAGGGAGCTTGGACCAAATGCACCTCAGAAATGAGCAAGCGCACCTCAAGTCACCGTCCGCGGGCCTTCTTCCTACACACGAAGCCACAACCCCCTGCTGCGGGGGGACCCCACCCACCCACCCAGCGCCCCACGGAGGCCCCTGGCACCCGACAGGACACAGCGCCTGCCCGGGCTGCCGCCTCGCCCCCTCCCCCCCCCCCCCCCCCGTGAGGGAGGGAAGGACCCTAAGCCGCCTCTTGGGGCGTTGCCGGCACCGCAGGGAAAGAAAGGCCCCTCCAGCCACCGGAATCAACCGGGCGGCCACTCAAAACTCATGTCCTTCGTCAGTGCTAAGGAGTCCGAGTGGAACCCAGGGTCCCCGCGGGGCTGGGGAACGCGCTCTCACACCGAGCTGCACTCCCAAGTCTCTTTTCTGTATAAATATCCAGCCTTGTCCTCTTGTTCTTAACTGAGAGGGTGGGGGAAGGGCGTGTGTCTGAGATGGATTCAGTGAGTGTGTGTGTGTGTGTGTGTGTGTGTGAGAGAGAGAGAGAGAGAGACAGAAAGACAGACAGACAGACAAACAGATAGATGGAGGGAGGGAGGGAGGGAGGGAGGGGATAGAAGAGGGCGCCTCATAACCAGGTCCGCCATCCAGCCGGCCTGCGAGCCCCTTACTTTTCTCCTGCACATACAGGTAGCCTTCTGCGGTGAACTGACTGGCTCGCTTGTGGTCCTTGGGGTTCTGCCGGATTTTGTTCATCAGTTCTTCCACCTCCGACCGGGTTCCTTCAAACCGGTTCCGCGTCTGAAACACAGAGAATGGGGGCGTACTGCAGCGTCCTGGGGGGATTCCTCCATGTACATTTAACATTACGGAGGAAATAAAACCACATATCCCCCCCTCCCCCCAAAAAGGAAACTCTTCCTCCTCCTCCTACCAAGATTTATGCTCAAGCAGAACAAACACCTGCTGGCAAACTAGTTGACGGGAACCTAAGTCCAAGGATGCAGCTAACGCTTGAAGCTAACACAATGAGTGGAACTAAAGTGGGTTCACTCTAATTAAACTATAATAAAGACAGAGGGGGGGAGATTGATTGGAACACAGTGTAAACATGTGTAAAAACGTAGAAACTAAATCCTCCCCCCGCCCTGTAAAAACTAATAGTGTAAGCTAATACGTATACTGGAGATCCCATCTCTAAAACACAGGCGCTAACAAGCCAGGCCGGATGAACGGCTCGAGTTAGAGCATCAGATGCACAAGCGAGTCGAGCAAACGTGAACAAGCTCTGAGTTCAAACCCCGGTACCGGCCCCCCAAACCCCAAACAAAATGAACCAAAAAAAAACCAAACAACCCCACAAGACAGGACAGTACGTTGCCAGGCAAAGTGGCTCCCAACTGTAATCCCAGCTCCTTGGGAGGGAGAGAGAGCAGGAAAATCATGGTTAAAGGGCAACCCAGGCCAAAAGGTAGTGAGAGCTCATCTCAACAACTAAGCCAGGCACGGGAGGGGCAGGCCTGATGGGGCAGGCAAAGCCTGGTACAGGGGAAGACGCTCATCTCTGAGGCCAGCACTAAACCTGAAACTGGGCCCTGGAGGGAGGAAATGCCCAAGGCCCGCGCTGGCCCTGACCTTAGGGAAGGAACTCGGCTTCGGGAAGAGGAGCAAGGAGCGGTCCTCCTCACCCGCCCCCCTCCCCTCCCTCCTCCAGACAGGACTGTAAGGAAAACCTCTCTGCCAGGACTCTCACGCAGACCATTACACGCCAGAGAAACGATTCAGGGCCATGGTGACACATGGTAAAGCTGTTCGGTGGCATTATTGTTATTACACACGCCCCTCAGACGCTGTCGCTCACACGTCCCAATACTTATTTTCCAACAAAGGAAAATATCTGTCCCTGTACTTAAACAGTTCCTAGCTTCTTTAGGGGTTCTCTGTGACTCTTAAACTTGCTCAACTACATTTCCTTCGGTGAACAATCCTGCTCTAGAGTCTTTTTTACTCCATATTCTTACAGGTACAGGACTCAAGGTCAGGTGTTTTGTTGTTGTTGTTGTTTTAATCCTTTAATTTTGATGCAATTTCCATTCTTTTTAGAAAATCTATTTTCTAAAAGCCACCCAGCCACTTTCCGGCTTTCCATTTATTATTCTAGATTATAGAAAAATGGATGAGGACTAAATGCCCCAGAAAAAGCCTTACCGTATCCATAATAGAAAGGGTGCCACTGGATGGGGGAAAAAATAGACCATTTTTGCTTTTAAATCATCTACCCTTTTCTGATTATAGTTTTGTTATTTAAGGTTATTTTTTTTACTATCGTAAGATCTTATATTCTTCACCAAAATGATCTATAATGTTAGGATATATGGACAGTTATGTCTTAAGACAGGGTCACATTTGAGTTCACACACGTCATAAAAAGCAACCCTCTAACCAGCAGCCTGATCCCCTTATTCTTCTGAAAGCTGATATCATCGGGGCGTGAGATGAACGGCCAGGAAAGACGATGTCACCATCAAGGTACAGCCAAACAGGTGCTTTCAAAGGGGCCAGGACTCCCAAAGGGAAAAGAATGATCTAAGAGGCAAAGCTGTGGGCCCGGTGAGTCGCTCGGCAGGCGAAGGCCGGAGAAATACTGAAGGCCGGGGGGTGGGGGGGGCGGGGGGGGGGGAGATGGAAGGGCAGCCTGGACAAGACAGAGAGATCGTTCCCTAGACCTCTTTATCCAAGACCTGATGGGAAGTGTGCATTCACCAAAGGAAAGCAACCAAGACCAGCACCACCTGCGAACACCAACACACAGTGCACGCGCCGAGAATGGAGGGGGGAAACCGGGCAAACACGAAGCCTGGCTACGAATGAAATCCACGGGGTGCGGTTCACAGCGCAGACACGCCACGTTCACAGCGCGGATAGGCCACGCGTTGGAACTTAAAAGCCTTCGGTCTCGAACGGCAAGGCGTTGCTGCGGGTTCTACCTGCAAGGGTCTCAGAGGCTTCTTATCTTCAGAACAATCCCCCCAAGGTTGAAGAGGAGCCACCAAATGGATGAAGTTCTGGAGTCTCAAGGAGCTGCAGAGCAGAGGGTTATACCACCCGATGACCACTAGGGGGCAGCCGACCCCCGCTTTCTTGGGATCACCAGATCAGCCGGGTCTTCCAGGTTTTTCTAATACGCCAAATACATGACTGACACACCTTCCAAACATGCAGTGTTACACACACACACACACACACACACACACACACACACACACACGGGAGGGATTTCCCTTCCTTACGTTCTGAATGTTGATCTGTAGTTCCATCTTGTAGTGATTGAAGTCTTTGGAAAGTTCGTGTCCCTGATGATAGAAAGTGAACATTCCCTGGAAAAAGGACAGCATCTGTGACAAAGGACAAAGACGACATGAGCGCGTCCCAGCACACCTGCGGGAGGAGAAGGAACCTGAGCTCCCCCTCACCATCCTGACCGAAGCCATCCAAAGGCAGTCAACTCCAACTTGGGTAGATCTAAGGGCAGGTTATTTATTATTTACTATTATTTTAAGGGGGGGGGGAGTGGTGTTTTTCTTCAGCACCAGTAAACAACGTTTACATGTGCTCTGGGAAGTAGAGGTCATCTCCATTTGTCCTCATTTGTCAAAGGGATCCCAGTGTCCACGAGTAATGAAAACCTCGATACTGTAGGTCAGTTCAGTCTATAAGACAGGACCACGGATCAAAATGCCAGACTGTAATGGCACCCGGGGCAGAGCAACTTCTGTTTTGTTGACAAGATGGTTCAGTGACCTGCCCAGGGTGAAGTCAGGCTACTAATTAAACCCTTCAGTTTTCTACCAACTCCCAACCTGGCCTCTCTTAATTAGAGGGCAGCCGCTCCTGCCCACATTGAGTGTATGTCAAATTAGCAGAATAGATTCAGGGAGGGTGCAAAGAAAAATCCTGATAATCTTTTTCTTTAGAACGCTGCCCAGGATACCAGTCAGGAATGGGTGGCTGTGACATCAAATGGCCAGCCGTGGTCCACTCCCAACCACAGTAATCACTTGTGTCCCTTGTGACACAACGCCGGGCAAAGTCACAGAAGCTGTCTCCATTTCCTTATTTGCTAAGCGGGACAACAAAAGTATCTCACGAACTTCTCGCATGGAATTAGAGAGGGTGTGACCAGGGCAGTACTTAGAATGAAGACTTAAACCACGACTGAGCACGGTCAAGACTCGGTTCGCTCATGCCATAATGACTTAGCGCGAGTCATTATGCTCTGGAGGTTTAATGTCTTCTAATTGTTTAAGTTGATTTTATTCCTCCAACTGGATTTCTAATTCATTATTACTTGGTTATTCCTTTGTTTCTCAAAATTACAGATGTAACAGATATGTAGTATTCAAGTCACTGCTCAAAAAACTGTATCAGGGGGCTGGGGATATGGCCTAGTGGCAAGAGTGCTTGCCTTGTATACAAGAGGCCCTGGGTTTGATTCCTCAGCACCACATATACAGAAAACGGCCAGAAGTGGCGCTGTGGCTCAAGTGGCAGAGTGCTAGCCTTGAGCAAAAAGAAGCCAGGGACAGTGCTCAGGCCCTGAGTTCAAGGCCCAGGACTGGCCAAAAAAAAAAAAAAAACTGTATCAGGAAAAAAAAACATCAAAAGTTCATATTAAGTTTTAAATTAATATTGACAATCATAAACTCCATTTCCAGTTTAAGATACATATATGCCTAAGTATGCATATTAGCATCTAACTGAAGCCATTGGAAAACCTCTGTGTAACCAATAAAGTCATGGTTTCTAATAGAAATATAGAGAAATGCTAGGGGAGGGGAGGGGGGAAGGGGACACACAAACTCGGTTGGTAGAGTGCTAGCCAATGAGCAAAAGTCAGGTCCCGAGTTCAAGTCCTGGTCTCGGACCAAAAGAAAACAGAAAGAAAAGGTAAGCAATGCTAGTCACTCACAAAACCGCTCGAAGCACCGACAGCCGACATTAGATCTGGACTGCCACCCGCAGTGAGAAGATGGAAAACTCATAATAAGCTCGGAAGAATCACAGCTGAAGCACAAAGCCGTCAGGAAGAGCCTTGAGGAAAGACGGTCCCCGAAGCCAGCAGCCTTGTCTCTCACCGTCCCATACAAATTCTTCCAGATGGATTTGTAAAAGTGGGTGGAGACTACGCACCGGGGTGCGGACCTGGAGGAGCCCATGCGCCACAGGAGCCTGTATCCCCTGCTATCGTGCCATTCCTGGATGCTAGGACTAGCTCTCGTCCCTGACAATGGGGGCTTCCTGATGGCGCACTGTGGCCTCGGGCCACCCAAAGCCCCGCAAGCCACCCGCTCCAGCCCGTACTCACAGGTTCCACGAATTCGAACTTCTTCCTCTCTTGGATTTCCTGAAGCTTACAAACATACTCGAGAGACAGTTCATAGAAGTGCTGCCGGTTCTGCTCCACTTGGAGATCTGCCTGTATGAAACATGACCGAGGTTAGTTCATCTCATGACCGAGAAGAGTACAACTCTCCACACCAGCGGTCAGGAAACCCCAGCCCGCAAGGCCACACGTGGCTCTCGAGACGGCAAGTGGTGTGGGAACACCGTGGACTGCGTACCATTTGCCAGTCCTCCTTGGTCACAGGGACCCGATGGTCAATCACAGTCTAAAGTCAGGTGCTGGGTTCTCTTCATGGAACACCTGCCCTCAACTCAAAAGTGACCCCCAAGGCTGAGCCGCATCTCCACAGTCCAAATCCCAGAACACCATTTCCCTGCACACACGTCCCGTACCAGGTGGGCTTAGGAGAGCCAGGCTGCCCACCCACCTGGGGGCGGCCATGCCCCTGAGCTCTCACCATGGACCCAGAAAGCAGGAAGAGCCATGAATCGAGGCTGATCATACCACGTGACCCTCAGGGTTGGGGGGGAGGGGTTCCTGTGCACTCCTGGTGGGAACAAGGCCGAGGGTACAACCACTGCAGAGGAGGAGCACGGCGGTCCTCCGAGAACCAACCACAGAACCGCCAGGTGAGCCGGCAATTCCACCTGGAGCTGTGGGGACCCCTGCAGGTCTCCACCCGTGCACCCGCAGATCAGCATGATCGACAGTAGCTCGACCTGAGACGGCTCCGAGCATCGCGCAGGCGTGAGGACCCCCAAGGAACTTCCTGAGGTCGGCCTGCCTTGTGAGTGGTGTTACAAATAGCCTCGGAGGGGGAAAACGGGAGGATCTCTGACCTGACATCCTCCACGAATAAACGAACAAAGGTCCCAAGCGTACTAAAGGAAGCCAAGCGCGTCCCCTATAATTCCAGCGACTCAGGAGGAGAATGATGGTTTGAATCCAGTCCAGGCAGCAAAGTCCATGAGACTCTTATCTCTAATGAATCACCAAAAAAGCCAGAAATAGAACTGTGGCTCCAGTAGAAGACTGCCAGCCTTGACCAGAAAAACATAACAGACAGCATCCTGAGGCCAAGCCCCAGTACTTGCAACAACAAATTTTTTTTTTAATTAATAAGGAAGCAAATTATTATCCAGATGTGGCGGTGTCTTCTGCAGGTAGCATTTGGAGGGTTGGCAGAAGACCTGGGCCATGAGACGTGACCACCGTCGGAGTACATTCTGGAATTGGGAGATGACATTTGCACTGGACAGCCACCTGCGCAGATACGAGTTGTGAGAGAAAGGGCCATGTGTAGAATGGAGGCACCTCACTAGAAAGCACCGTGGAAATGGAAATTTACTTGAGGCACAAACCTCCTCTTCTAGACAGCTGACAGCAGAGACAATGAATGGCGGAGGGACCGGAAACTGCTAAGGACAATCACAGGGCAGCTGTCATTGCAACACAGACAAAGGGCAGGAGATGAGGGAACTAATGTAATCCTGGCATGCTTTTCTGTACACTGTGGACCAGGGAGAGAAGAAAAGCCCTACCCACGCATTATAGGGAGGATTAAGAGGTATAAAAAGCACCTTTCTCTTTTATAAACCGGCGAGCGCCAGCCATATGTCAGCCAAAAGAATTGGAGAGACGATGTATGTATGGATGTCAGACCAGCCAATCAATATATCTGCCACTAAATACGTGACATTCAAGCCTCACCTGGCTTATGAAAGTCATGCAGGTGATACCTCAGGAAAGGCAGAAAATAGTGATGTGTTCCACCCACAATGGAGAATCATTCAAGACCTTGAACTGCCAACAACATTATTCCTAATGAAGGCAGATTATAATCACATAAAGTCGCCGTTGTATCCCATGCAAAAAGTTAACCATTGCAGATTTACCGAGAAACAGAGGAAATGAAAGACAAGACATGAATTTCTTTTTTATTCCAAAAAACTCCCTCCCGAAAAAAAAAAAGAAGAATCTATTAACACAAATACAACAAACACTGTTTCCTATGAAGGAGTAAATCTTTTCAAGTTCCCACAGTATGATTAATACCTCGAAGTAAAATGGTGCAAAAACTTACTAAACACAAATTCATTTGTTCAGGAAATCTTAAAAGCCAATTATCAGATTTATTCTGCATTATTGCTTCTAGGAAAAAAACAAAAAACTCAAAGCCAAAATACTTTCTGCCACGAATCCATGTTCAATCAAACACTATAAGATAAAAAAAATCATTTTTTGTGGCTCTTTTCACAGAACTCTTCTTTTTTAATTATCACAAAATCGGTTGTTTTCCTCATTATCTATACAGTTTTGGGTGCAAAGTTTTCAAAAGGAAAGAACATGCAAAAACTTAAATAAATAAGGAGGAATTGGAGAATGACACACAGCACCAACAAGGGCTCGTGTCCGTAATCCTAGCTACTCGGAAGGCTAAGCGTGAAGATCTTGGTTCAGAGCCAGCCCCAAGCAGACAAATCCGAAAAACTGTAACTCCAGCTAACCAGCAAAATGACAGACTGGAGGTGCGATTCAAGTCATGGTGCGCCAGCCATGAGCAAAAAAAAAAAAACAAGGAGCTGAGCTTGAACGTGATGCCTTGAGTTCGAACCCTAGAACTCTCACAAAGGAGGAGGAAGAGGAAGATGCGATGGAAGGTAACGTGACTTAAGAACTGGCTTGTTTTGTTGTTGTTGTTGCTGCTGTTTTAAATTCCGGAAACAAATTAAGAGACTAATAAAACGAGTACCTCTTGCAAGTGTGAGTCTTTCTTTTTGGCTGACAGATTCAAATGCTTATCGATGAGGCTGTAATTCTTTTCAGTCTCTTTGTCGAACTTCTTTTTTTCTTCCTACAAGTGAAAGAGAAAAAAACCGTATGAAGATGACACAGAAAAACAGTGACCCGCCTAGCGAGTCCACGGGAAAGCTCAAGGTATGGAAACGATCTGGAGACGCGTCCCACTCAGCGGGCTGGAGCAAGGGGGAAAGCTGGCCCGTAGCCCGGGAGCCCCGGGCTGCGCAGACTCGGCCTGGCTAAGACTGTGCACATACCACTCGTGCCCTCCTTCCACGGGCTCGTCCCCAACCCTCCGACTCACCAGGGTGAAAAACGAATGCTGTGGCAGGCCCGGCAGCCCGCACTAGCTGCTCGGGGAAAAGGCTGAGATCTGAGGATCCCCGTTCAAAGCCAGCCCAGGCAGCTGTGAGACTCTTAGCTCCAATAAACGACTCAGAACATGCTGGAAGTGGCGCTGCGGCTCGAGTGGTAGAGTGCTAGTCTTTAGCGCAGAGAGGCTCAGGGACCAAGCCCAGACACTGAGTTCAAGCCCCAGGACCAGCAAAAAAAAAAAAATACAAGTGATAAAACACTAGCCTTGAACTAATAAATAAAGCTCAGGGACAGGGCCCAGGCCCGTTGTTCAAGCCTCAGGAGTTTGTGCACTAACACACACACACACACACACACACACACAAACACACACAATGAATAAAACAACTAATGCTGTGACTCATTATCCACAAAAAGAAGCAAGAATGCATATAATAAGAGATTAAGACACCCATAACACTTGCTCCAGAATTTGACTTAGAGATGGAATTCATTTAATATTAAGTTTTGCTCTAGATTTTTTTTAAAATCATAATCATCCTTGTTATAAAAAAAAAACCTTGGAAAATTCTTCCCCAAATGATCCAATATGATTCTTAACTATCAGACCACCTGACCAGAAATGCAACTGATCTCTACACCAACTTAACCCGTGCTGCTCCCGACACCAGTGAGGCCAACAGAATTTGGCATAATGTGCCACACTCGTTTTGCACGGGTTTAGTTAGTTAGCAAAACAACCAATTTTCTCTTTCCTTTTTTTTTTCCAATCCTGGGACTTGAACTCAGGGCCTGAGCACTGTCCCTGGCTTCTTTTTGCTCAAGGTTAGCACTCTACCACTTGATCCACAGCGCCACTTCCGGCTTTTTCTCTATGTATGTGGTACGAGGAATCGAACCCAGGGCTACGAGGCGAGAGCACTTTACAAACACTAAGGCCATCATCTCCCCAGCCCCAAGACAACCGTTTCTTAGGCGATCTCTAGATCTAGTCTCGGCTTTTCTTTTGCTAGAGAAGCCTTTTGAGAACACAAGACTCAATCCTTCCGTTCAAAGAAGACAGCCTAACCCACAAAAAGCCACTGGACAGCCTGGCAGGTTAATAAACATCCTTTTTTAAATGTGTTTTTTCTTCTTCATTATTTGTTACTATGGTTAATAAACATTCTTGAGCATCGATGGGAACACTGGATCTTCATGGTGTCATACACGGTGCCATCAACTTCAAATTCAGCCTAGCGGGGACCACGCCCTCCTGAGCTTCCAACCCCCTAGAGCAGCGGGGAAGAATGATGCACGTGGACCCTTTGTAGGCAGCGATTGAGGGAAGAATGTGAATTCTACACACACACACACACACACACACACACACACACACACACACACACACACGCTAGAGACTGGGAGGTGTTCACAATCCCGCTCCGGTCATCGGAAGAAAAAACTGTCAATTTGCACAACCTAAAAAAAAGAAAAAAGAAAAAAAAAGAACCTAACAGCCCACTGTCTAAAATTTCTTGTAAGAAAGATCAGAGATTGTTTTGTTTAATGCCAATAGAGATCCCGGGCTCCTCTACAAAAGGACAGGAGGGAAAAGCATCCAGAAAGAGGGAGTTTTCTTTTAATCTTGTTTACCTGATTGCCCTTCTTCTTCCCTCATGCCCTCAGAGTGTTTTCTAACTTGCAATCATTCTTTTCAGTGTCAGTACCACAGCTTGAACCGTATGTAGCTCAGGTTTCTTGCTCTAGCGTGTGAGCCACAGCTGCACTTCTGGCTTTTTACTGCTTAACTGGACATAAGTAAAGAGTCTCCTAGACCTTCCTGATCAGGCTGGCTTTGAACCCGGATCCTCAGAGCAGTTAGGATTACAAGTGCGAGCTACGGGCACCCAGCTGCAATTATTTTTAGAGAATAAAGTACTATGATATGATGATATTCTTTTCTGCTTCCCATTATTAGAAGTTCATCCCAAAACCGAAACAAATGTATGCTCATTACCCCCAACATCTCCTCTAGTTTAAGACAGTGGCACTACGGAGAGCACATTAAGACTCAGGTTCTAGTCCCCAGTGACCTTGGATCCCAGTTCCTCTAAGCATCCGTTGCTGGGGTCTAAGCAAAGAAATACAACGTCCATGTGCTTCTGTGTCTGCAGGAAGACTGCTGCAAAAAGCTACCAGGAACACGGAGGTGCGGCGCCTCCCATCTAGCACTGAACCCAGAACCCGGAGAATGTATTTTTACTTCCTGAGTCACAGAATTTTTACTTCCTTATCTGATTCCACTTGAGTCACAGAAAGGGACACAGGAAGGGATGAAATGGGCTGAGCCGACAAAACCCCTACACTCTCAGCAGTAACCCAGATGTAAATTAGCATGTGGGTAAAATGAAAGAAAATGATGACATCAAGGCTTTGTGAAGAAAAAAATTCAGTCAAAAAAAAAAAGCAACAAACCCTTACACCCACCAATTAGAATAGAAGCACATTTGTGTGTCCATGCTACCGTGTTGTACAAATGCGACAGTGTTTAGTTCTGGGACCTCAAGACCCAGATAATTATTCCTCATGTATTTGGAATATCATCACAGAATATTATTCTGCTCTTGGTGCTCAGAAGACTTCTTGGGCTGAAATTATAGAAATTCCAAGAGATTGCAGTCAAGTAGCAATCAAGAATTAAGCATTTTCTTTCCCATACTACATCGTAGGAAATACAGAATATTGATTGACCAGTATAATCAAGGATTAAACTTTTTCTGCAATGTGACACTGTTTCTTATGTATCAAACACCAGTAATAATGCAGGCTAGGTAATAATGCAGTACGGCTCTTACCTTCAACTAATCACAGAAAACGCTCAAGTGGTAGAGTGCTAGCCTTGCGCAAAAGGAGGTTAGGGACAGTGCCCAGGCCCAGAGTTCAAGGCCCAGGACCACATACAAAAAAAAAAAAGAGAGATACTACTTAAGAGCTGAATAACTGACCAAATAGGACCTATGTAAACAGCAAAGGGAATTCATGAATCTATGTATCACAATCCGAATACTCTGATCTTTCAAATATTAATAGAGGGCTGGGGATATGGCCTAGTGGCAAGAGTGCTTGCCTTGTATACATGAGGCCCTGAGTTCGATTCCCCAGCACCACATATACAGAAAATGGCCAGAAGTGGCGCTGTGGCTCAAGTGGCAAAGTGCTAGCCTTGAGCAAGAAGAAGCCAGGGATAGTGCTCAGGACCTGAGTCCAAGGCCCAGGACTGGCAAAAAAAAAACAAAAAAAAACAAACACAAAAAAACACAAATATTAGTAGAAAAATGTGTGTGTGTGTGTGTGTGTGTGTGTGTGTGTGTGTGTGTGTGTAATGGTGCCATCAAAATCACTGGGTTACAAATAAAATAATTCAATCAGTGACACTGATACAAGAGAAAGAGAAAAGAGAAAGCTCTAGTACATTTCAAAATTAGTTCCAGATGGACTGGAAGAGTCACCAGTAAAAAATGAAACAATAACAAAGAGAATTATTCTCATCGGATGTCAGAATAAGACAAGGATTTTGGAATGGTAGAAGCCACGACCTCCTAGACACCAAAAAGTACACACAAGACCCAGCCTCGCAGGATAAACGAGGCGAGGGGAAAGGCAGCCCGCAGGTCAGGAGAGAAGGGAACATTGTTCATCCATAAAGCACTTGGTTTTTACTAAATAATTCTTTGCACAAAGCACACAGCACTATTTCTATGAAAAGACCAAAAAAAATACACAAAAGATTCCTAACAGTTTGAATACTTAACTATGAATTGCCCATTTTTCTCAAGGATGTTACAATTTTTTACTTTAGTTAGGAAAGGGGAAAAGTTTTGTTGTTTTGCTTTGTTTTTTGCCAGTCCTGGGCCTTGAACTCAGGGCCTGAGCACCGTCCCTGGCTTCTTTTTGCTCAAGGCTAGCACTCTACCACTTGAGCCACAGTGCCACTTCTGGCCATTTTCTATATATGTGGTGCTGGGGAATCGAACCCAGTGCTTCATGTATACGAGGCAAGCACTCTTGCCACTAGGCCACATTCCCAGCCCAAGAAAAACCTTTTTAAAGTAGACTTTAAGGTAACTTTTTTTTTTACACATCTTTTTTCTTTTTACCAATTTCCTACGAAGAAAAAGTGAAAAGGCTTGGAGCCACGGTGTGAATACCACGTGCCATACAGTGTGCACCTGAAGAAGACCCTCACAACTTCCTCGGGAAATGCAACTCTTCCCTTCTCATTCAAGGAAGACACAGGAAACAACCCCCCCCACTCCCCCAAACCCGGGCAAAAGCACAAACAGGATCCTGTATGCCCAAGCCCATCGGTACTGTCATCTGGGATGGACAAATCCATTATGGACAGCACTTCCCCCCCACCTCTGGTAGAGGGGGGGGTGCAGTCTCCGAGGGCAGATTCACCAGCCTCCTTTTACCAGCCAGGACACAGAGGCTTGGAGGCACTAACTATGGCGTCCCAATCACGGAGGCTCCGGAACGGGGAGAGAGCCAGCAGCAAGCACATCCTCCCGAAAGCCTGACTGTCCCACTGCAGGGAGGAGGATGCGGATCTTCCCACAGTCCTCTGCTGTGTGTTGTTAGGGAAAGGAAGGAAACACGCCGCATCTGCTATTTGTCAACTCAAGAAGAGTTGGGGCTCTTTCATCCGTGTTTTGCAGTTACTTACAGAACCTCGGCGAGCTGCTTTGGACATGTGGGGGGGGGGGTGCGTAGCAATAGTGGGGTTCTGGAGTTACACAGGTGCTAGGCTAATGCTTAGCCACCCACCAGAACTGTTTTTGGGGGGAGCTTATGTGGGGAGTTTAATGAACTTTGTTGGCCTCAAATGTCTATCCTCCAGATCACAGCCTCCAGAAGAGAATCACACAGGCAAGCCGCCGCCCTGCCTTCCCCACCCCCAACGACACGTTACTCATGTTTAGAAGTTTATTCATTCGGCATAATACCAAAGAAGTTTGGGTTTCGAGTCTGGTAACGGGAATAAGGTGATGCCTAACTATGCAGGAATTGAGCGTTTTTTTCTTCAGCCAGAATAGACAGATGTCTACAAAGTAATTTCAAGTGCTCCACTATGCCTTGTAAGTTGTACAGGGTGCTTTTTTCCTGTGTCCATTTGTTGGTACTGAAGTCTGAACTTAGTGCCTTGAGCTTGCTGGGTAGGTGTTCTGTCACTTGGGACCTACCCCAAACCCTTTTAGTTTTAGTTCTTTTTCAGACAGAATCTCAGGGAGGTGTGTGTGTGTGTGTGTGTGTGTGTGTGTGTGTGTGTGTGTGTGTGTGTGTGTGTGTGTGTGTGTGTGTGTGTGTGTGTGTGTGTGTGTGTGTGTGTGTGTGTGTTTTAATCTTTTTACTGCTAAGCCTAGCTACTAACTGTGATTCTCCTAACTACGCCCCCCCCACCCCAAGCAGCCGGGATCACAGGGGTATGCTACCATACCATACTCCGATTAGTGGACAAGAAAGGGGTCTCGGCTCACCTTTTGCCCAGGCTGGTCCTTCCTCTATCAGCCTTCCAGAGTAGGTGGGATTAGAGAGGAGAACCCCAGCACCCAGCCTAGACTATGGCATTCTGAGAACATCTCCCTACTTGGTGTGGTTGACTCCCGGGTTGTTGGGCACATTTGTTTTCGGTGGCTAACCCAGCATCTGAGGAGTCACCGTTGTATGGGAAATAATGTCAAGCTCCCAGGATGTGAAAGAACAGGGAAGGGTGGGTCAGGAACAAAGCAGGCCTTGAAGACATCTCCACCAAGCAAGGTGTCCAGCGACGGCAAACAGGAATTATCACAGAGAGGTGAGCCCCTGGCTCAGAGGAAAGCCGGGGGCAAGGAATGTGCCAAGCAGACGTGACGCAAGAAGGGCATCTTCCAACAGAAGAAGAATGGTTGGCAAGAGTGCTAAGAGGTTTAGTTTGGTTTTGTTTTGCCAGTCCTGGGCCCTGGCTTGTTTGCTCAAGGCCACTTGAGCCACAGCACCACCTCTGGACATTTTCTATACATGTGGTCCTAGGGAATCGAACCCAGGGCTTCATGTATACGAGGCAAGCTCTCTTGCCACTAGGCCATATTCCCAGCCCCGCTACGGGGTTTTTAAAAATCCAATTTATGCAAACCACCTGGTCGCTCAGATGACAACTCTACTGTAGCTAAAAGTATGACCGGGCTTCCGGAGACGGACAAAGGACAGAACATGGAACTGGGCGAGCTTCTGTAGAGAGGCAAACGAGCTGGGGGGAAAAAAAAGGAGAAGAGGAGGGAGAAGATAAAAATGTGGCCGGTGGCATCTGAAAATTCCCACGTGGTCAGTGCTTTCTTTTTTTGCATTGTGTTTTCCTTTTCATCTCCACATGAAAATTATTTTAGGTTGCTTTTCAGAGAGCTCTTGAAGAGAGTGAAGTTCTTCTGAAGTAGAGCACGCCGACGTGTGTGCTTGCATGCAGGACTGAATGTTTAGGAAGCACAGAGAAAATGAATCTCCAAACCGATCGCTGTGTCTTACAGAAACTCCACCTAAGTTATTTACTAGGCACGCTCTATATATTCAAGCGGGGTGGAGGGTGGCAGAAAATAAAACCAATCAAGCGCAGGCTTTTACGCGTGTGCGCGAGTGTTGTTGCGGTGCCTGGGTTTGAACTCAAGGCCTCACACTTTGCTAGGCCGGCACTCAACCACTTGAAGCAGGACACCGGACCCTTTTAGCAGGGACGGTAACTGGGGTGTCAGGATCTTGCCCTTGCTGGGCAGGCAATCGACCACTCTGAAAGATGAAACCGTCGAATGGAAAAGAGAGCTGTTTGCGTAGTGCTCCCTAACACAGATGGTCGAACAGACTTCCTCTTAACATTCATCACGATGGACAAAGAATACCAGTTTACGAAAGGCATCTTGCTGGGTGCCCGTGGCTCAACACCGTAATCCTAACTCTTTTGGAGGCTGAGAACAGGAGATCTGCAAGTCCCAGGCAGCCCGTGCAGAAGAGGCGGGGAGACCCCTTCTGCCCTGAAGAAAGGCGAACAGGCAGCTCTCACCCCGCTCACCGTGGAAAGTCTAACACGTGTGGCTCAGGGCCAGGCACATGCCCAGGGCGGAAGAGAGACCTTATTCTAACTACTAAAAGTGAAAAGCAGACCTGTAGGCATGGTTCAGAGGTATTGGACTAGCCTAGGAAACTTGAATCCCTAAAGCTCAAACCCCAGTAGTTCATGTGTGTGTGTGTGTGTGTGTGTATGTATATGTATATATATACATACATATACATATGTATACATGTATATATATATATATGTGTGTGTGTATTTAGGAGGCTGAGATTAGAGGACCATGGTTTGAAGCCAGCCTAGGCAGACAAGTCTGGAATTTTTTGTTTTTTATTGTCAAGGTGATGTACAGAGGGGCTAGTTATATACATAAGGTAGTGAGTACATTTCTTGTCAAACTTGTTACCTCCTCCCTCATTCTCCTCCCACGTTCCCTCCTCCCCAATTCCCACCCCCACCCCCACATTGTACAGTTGGTTTGCAACATATTGTCGTGTAAGTATTGCTGTTGCATGGGTTCACCAGTTAAACAGCAAAATGCCAGGCTGGAGGCATGGGTTAAGCGGTAGAGCACCAGCCAACCAAGGCAAGCCAATCACACTCAAGGCCTTTGAGGTCAAGCCTGGGTCCCCACACAAGGGATCTCTGTACCCCCCACCCCCCCGCTGGAACCATAAGGTGAAGGCAAGGTTGGGATGACAGTCATCAGACTTACTGCACTGAACCGGAGTGTCGGACAAAGCATTCACCAAGCTCAAGTCAGAAACGCAACGATGGCGCCGCGAAATCAGACACTGGCACCGAACGAGACCAGTGCGCAGCCCAAGGCCTAGACGGAAACACTGAAACCATTCTGCAAGCTGCTCTGTTAGCCAAACGTAACAGCTGACTCTGGCTAAGCATGCGGAGAGGAAGGAGTGACTAGAAAGTTCTACGAAAGGCTACCAAGAGCCGGGAATATATAAAACCCAGCAGCGTGGGTGGGAAATAAAAACGACCCATTTATTAAACTGCATTCACTTTTCAATCACCTCATGCAATCATCTGCCCTGCCCCACCATGATCCAATGGAAGTAAGAAATGAATATTGTATACAAACACTCCCTGCCAAGAAAACGTTTAAATAGGTGCCGATAGGTTCAAGGTCTGAAGCAGCTTAAGGAGCTACAATCGTAAAACCACAGACAGAACAGTGTCGAGGTCCTCCCTGAGGAACGGATAAAGCCAGCTACTTCCCCACAGAGCTAACAAGTCCTGCTTCAAAGCCAGAGCCAGTACAGTGGGCAGAGCTGGGCAGAAGTGGAGGGAAAGGAGGGAAGGCTGCCCCACTGATACCCACCACACGCACCCTCTCAACCATCCAGGACATCCTGCATTACAACCCTAAAACATTAAGCCAGGCAGGGAGTGCCAAGTCCTCCAGCAAATGGCTTTAGAGGAGAATGGATTCTCTACATCACAACTAAAAAGCTGGAATGCTTTGGGCCCATCTGTGCAGTCCGCCAAGCTTATTGGTATCAAGGGATGTAAACCGTTTCTTTCAGGAAGAGAAAGAGAAAGAAGTGCACATCTCAGGCATTGGGTGGGGGGGGGGGGGGGATGACAAATCTAATCGAAAAGCTTTCGCCCCTTCAACTGGTGCTGGTCCCTTCTCCTTGGGCCACGCCAAAGACTGTCAATACCACGCTAACATGACTTGATCTCCCCTACCTACATAGAAAGGTTCTGGAAAAGAGTGCTAGAAACTGGGATCATTCCAAAGCTCAGATCACAAACTTCAAGAAATTGCTAAATATATCCCTCCTATGGCCAAGTTGTTCTATTGCTCCCGGAAATACTGGCAAAACCCTTGAGTCAAAGGCTAGGGGTTTCTTTTCTCTGAATCTTCTGGCAAAATACAACATACAATACAGAAAAACAATGCCCCGCAGACACTCAGAAAATCTTTGTTAAATGGAAGGAAATTTCAACAACATCCTAATGTCTCTAATGTTAAACCTCGAATGGCATAAAAGCAGTGATGTCCAGCAAAGTGAGCCACGTTCCCAACAGCGATCAAACCCTTCAAATCCCAGTAAATGTGATGTTCGTTCATAGTTATTTACTTAAACCCCATATGGAAAGGTATAGCCAAAGAAGATGGCTGGTGGTTTTACTGCCCAGCCCAGGTGTTTTTGTTTTGCTGTTTTCAATCTCAGCTCCCCAAAGAGGACGAGGCTCATTGCAAACACACAACAGATGGCTTCCCCCAGCCTCGCCACCGAAGCTGCCAAGAGTGAAGAACGCGTACTCAGGCGTGGCAGTGTGTTCTACTGACAAGCGTGCGCACATGAAACACAAACCTTTACTGCTCCAAGTTGCTCTTTTCTGAATTTTTCCAAGGGTTTAATCAGGGTTTCCGTGACACTCAACGCCTAGAAAACAAGAGTGACAAGAGAAAGCAGAGCATTAGGATTCCAGAAAGGAAAAAAAGAACAAAAAAAAAAACCGAGCACTTCACTCCCCTCTCCCACCCCACCCAGAAATAAAATGAACAACAGATTTATCTCACTCTGCCAATGCAGCAATCAAATCGCTTCACCACGTAGGAAAGCACTAGAACTTGGTAAATATTTTGGAGGAAGAGGAGGCAGGCAGCTAGCCAGAGCCCCATCGCCAGCCCCCCCCCTGTAAGAGCGCCGGGGTTGTCTTTACCCAACAAAGGGGCTATCACATTCACCCACAGAACACGGCTGTGTGCAGCCTCCTGGTTCCACCTCCTCCTCAGACATTTAAAAGTCAATTACATTCCTTTACTGGCGATCAGACTACATTAAGGAAAAAAGGCTCGGATTGTGGCTGCTCTTTTAAACTAGGGACTCTGCTCCTCCTTGCTGCAAATTCCTCCAAAGGATATGAAGTTATAAAAGCGAGGAAGAGTCGGTCACCAGAGGCCCCCAAGTCCAAAAGTACTGGGGTGCGCTGGCAGAGAACACAGCAGAAGAGAGGAGACAGGACAGGGCCTCTGGAAAACTCCAATCGCAACTGTGCTCACTGCAAACGCTGGTGATTCACTCTGCTGCAAAAACACTGAAAATGCGAAGGAAAAAAAAGAAAAGGAAATCTTCTGCCCGGTGCCAACGGCTCACACCTGTAATCCCAACCTCTCAGGAGGCCGAGCTGAGGATCGTGAATCGAAGCCAGCCTGGACAGAAGGCCTGTGAGACTCGTCACTTATGAACCACCAAAAAACCTGATCATGAAGCTCAGAGACAACGTCCGTGCCCTAAGTTCAGGCCCCAGAACCCCACAGAAGGAAAAGAAAACAGGGATAAACACTAGGCTACCCTGTAGGAGCTTTCTCAGCTTTGATTTCTAAGAGACCAGAAATATGCAGATCTGGGTGACTGAGGCTCAAAATATAAGAATGTATATTCCATTTTTTTTTTTTAACAAAGCCTTCAGCACAGGCCCTCTTTACCCCAAAGCCTAAGCTTAAAAGTAGAGGGAAAGAAAGGTTAAGTGATTTAGAAAGAAGCATGCCGGGATCAACTCCAGCCCTCCCGTCCCTCTGGGCAAGTGCTCGACCGGCAAGCTGCATCGCAACCCTTGGGAAAGGATTCTTAACGGGACCAAAGGACTCCTTCCCGTGTGTCGCTCTGTACAGATTCCTAGCACTCTTTCGTTCACACCAGAAAGCAAGGAACACTGAAAACAAGTGACTGCGCCCACAGGCAAGATGCTTTCAGTCTGAACCTTTCCCGCCCCCCCCAACCTGCAGCCTGGCCACTTGGCAAATGGGTTTAAATTTCAGCTGAAGACACAGAGCTCTAAGAGGAGGAATTCAGAGGAAGAGGTCGCCAGGGTAAGATGTGAACAGGGTGTTGGATGAATGGGGGAAGAGGGCTGTCGAAAGGAGAGGTGAAACCTTGGCGATCTCTATGGAAATGGGAAAGAAGGCCAGGCTAGAACTGAGTGACAACTATAGGAACTATAGGAACGCTGAGAAGAAGGTTGGGGGACCACCTGTCCTCAGGAAGGGGAGTCACCACAGGGCGACTATAAAGAACAACCGGGGGAGGACTGCTGAAAGAGAAAACCTGTGGCCCAGGAAGAGCCGGCGGTTTATAAGGTGGGAAACGAGTGTGTAAGAGAAGAGCACACTTAAAACGCGGGAAGCAAGGAGAGGCTGAGCACCCGGGGAGACACCGGGACGAACGTGGCTGTAGACTAAACGTCAAGTCGAGAATCTGGGCATGGGAAAAGGTTTATAAAGAGGCAGGCGAATGGAGGAATGAATCATTAGTGAAACCAGAATGTTCCTGGGCAGGGCTTATGGCCTCGTGAGGGAGACGAGCCAGAACGATCATTCGCTTTGCGTGGGATTTCCCCCATCCACGAAGGGAGAAGGTAGAGGAGAGGATTACAAGAGCGAGGGCATTTCCCACAGACGTAAACACATGAGCAGACGTGACGGGGCAGGTAAAGCGCTGGTGAGCTGCACAGGTCCTTCGGTACGGAGGAGGAAACTCCGAGGGAAGGGAAGAGACCAACGACAAGGTTCTCACAGAGCTGAGCCTGGACCCAGGGGAAAGATTTCTCCAGGCGAAGATGAAGAGTCACGTCAGAGGCGCTCGGTGCACAGAAGGGAAAACAGCAATGTCAGGGCCTGGAATGACAAGGGGTTCCGCGACAAGGAAGCAAGAAGGAAATGGAGGGAGGATCTCAGGGTGAGGCTGGAGAGGTCAGACGCCTCAGAAAGACTCAGGATATGCTAGAGGTCAGCACGCATAATGCGGACACCTGACCACCTTCTAAGACGAGCGCTCCAATCCTACACACAAACAACAGACCCAGAAATCACACACGAGCAATGTCGGGTCACGAAAGCCATCCTGCACTTGGAGAGCTCATCGGAGAGACTATTTATTCGCCTTATCTCCGAAGACAAACACTAGCTTAGGAAAAGTCTCTGAGGGTCTCACTCTCTCGCTGCCCACAAGTCAATATTAACTTCCAAATAAGGTTAGACCTGAGAGGGGACAGCATATCCACTCCTCCAACTAAAGCATTTTAATTAAGAAATATTTTTTAAAAGCTCCAAAATCCTTATAACTTTCCTTTCTTAGAAAAGTCTGCTTTTGTAACTCTGTAACGGAGCCTAAAAGATTCTATTTAAGAACAAAATAATGAAGCAGCCACTAAGTGGGTTTTGTTTGGTTTTGTTTTTTTTGGTAAGGCAATGTTGGCTGAGCAACAAGAATTGTTTTCTTCTTTTCCTCAAAACAGAATCAAGAGACTCCGTGTAATCTTCAGTTCCTTTATAATTTCAGAGGAATATTATATAGTGTTTGTTAACAGTGTTCCTGTAGTAAGTCTTTTAAAATCAGGTTTTTAAAGAGAGAGCAAGTACAGAATGTAACTTTATAACCACACATTAAAAAAATTATATAACCATATTCTTCCCATAAAATGCTTGCAAAAGAAAAGTCCCAAAATTCCTTTGCTAATAAGCCATGGATAGGGTTCTGGCTAGTCTTGCTCTGAATCAAAAGGGAACTACCCAAACATAAAACCTGCTCAACAAACTGCTCTCTCCCTAGTGCAGAAGACAGTAATTTCTTCCATAAAAGGCCAGGTGACAATCGGCTACTTGAAGCTGCAAGTCCACCACCACTGTAACACAGAGCAGCCACACTTCGTGTAAGGAGAAACGGGCACAGCACTGTCCCAACGAAACTGTCCAAAAACAGAAACAAGGTAGATTCTGGCCCCTGGGTCACAGCTTACTAAACCCTGCCTGAGAGAATCACCTTGAGTTATCATGGTATAAATGTGCTACTTATTTTTGTTTGACACTTTTGCAAAATACGTCTTCCCCCTACTTGCAGCTAACAAGAGCAGGGTGGGGAGGGGGAGGTTGGAGGAGAGAATCACAGTTCCAGTAGCTCTCACACTGAAAAGAGGGACTTGAACTAATGGCTCAAAGTTGGCCGCAATGAGCAAGCCACTGGACTTCATTGTTGAAACTTGCTCATCCACAGGATGCCTTAACAGTTTACAAATGGGTTTGAGTTTAGTAATGAGCTTGAAGCTCCTTATTTTTTTTTTTTTTGCCAGTTCTGGGGTTTGAACTCAGGACCTGAGCACTGTCCCTGGCTTCTTTTTTGCCACAGCAGTACTTCTAGCTTTTTCTATATATGTGGTGCTGAGGAATGGAACCCAGGGCTTCATGGATATGAGGCAAGCACTCTACCATTGGGCTATTTTCCCAGCCCCACTCCTATTTTTTTTATTTTTTATTTTTTTTTTTAGTTAACTGAAAGTTCAGTAGGAGCCAGAGGAACCAAGAACTGCTTCTAGAAGAAAAATGAACACATACCTAGATGACCCAGATGGCTCAAATGCACACCAGAGAGCATCCAATAGCATCTCGTCAGATCAGCACGTGTTCAATAGCACGTTAACCACATTTCAGAGAGACATTTCTAACGGGGGTAAAGGAATGTAACCAGAATGCTGAAAGATTTAGAAGGCAGAGGAAACAAAACCAAGTATTTAATGGGAGTAGAGAAGAAGAGAACCTTTAGAGAAAATGGTCTTTGAATACTTAAGCAATGTGAAAGAAGAAAAAAGTCATTCTGATGGGTTCAAAGTAGGCAAAAGCAGATCTAGCCAGGAGAAGCTACAAAGCTGACTTGGGTCCACTAACGGGAACAGAGAAGCTGAGTTCCAGTACCTCACATCTGTAATCCTAGCTACTCAGAAGGCTGAGATCTGAGGCTCACAGTTCGAAGGTAGCCTGGGCAGAAAAGTCTGAAAGGCTCTTTCTTGTCTCCAACAACTACTGAGTTCAAGCACCAGAATTGGCGCCAAAAAATAAATAAAAATACGAATTTCCTCCACATTTGGAGATCAAAGGCAATGTTGTGATGATGGAAATTATAAAAGAGAGCTTTGGACCAGAGAGCACATTCAATAAGAATACAACAAAGGTATAGCTACATCTTTGTGTCATACAAGGTGTCAACCTAGATAAAACAGTCAACAGGTTAGTGTAGGTACCGACTTGGTCCTTTCAAATTACTGGATACCAAGGACAGGCTGAATGTAAGGAGACAGAAGGGATTCTGCTCATTCTTCATGGCCCTCATTATTTTAAGCCTAGATTCCAAGTGGTTCTGACCCCCAAAAGGAATGCATAAGCTGAGAGCAAAAGAGAATTCTAGCCGTTTTCTCCCATGACCTTCCAGATCCCTCCCATTTCATCACACCAAGGGGAAAAACTCCACCTCCCAGACAGGATAGAACAGCATGCTGCAAAGGAATGACACCGCAGAGACACAGCCCTTATTTTCCTGTGTACCACAACTTTAAGAACGGAAACCAGTGATCTATCACCTATATCCGAACACAATGAATACTTTCCCACAAATGTTCCCTTAGGGAAAAAAAGCGGGGGGCTTGCTTTATGTAGAGTCTTACTAATTCTTCAAGGAGTGTATTTCTGATCCAAGTGTATTTCTGATCCAAGAACTGTTTAAGGAATCATAGGCCCAAACAATGCTTACCACATCTAGTTTCAGGTACTTAGAGATCACAGATAGGACTGGGCTACAAAAGAGGAACAAGCTAAGACCCAAACAACAAGCAAAAGATGGAGTTCATTCTGAAATTGCCTTCGAACCACAATCCTCCAGATCTCAGCCTCCCAAGTTTGCTAGAGTTACAGGCCTGAGCCACTGGAACCCGGCTGAGATAACATTTCTTAATGAAGTGTAAGAGGTAATATCTCAGCCAGATTTCCATTCATCCTATGCTCCCCCCCTCCCCCCGCAAGGCAATGATGGCAAAGCAAATGTTCCAGAACAAAAATACAATGTAATAAACACAATGGTGACCAGCAACTTCCAAGGGCAGCAATTGTACCAACAGCCACTAGAGTAAGTGGTGTTGCTGGTTACGAAACTCCTCCCTAACCCCTGAGGAGTGGTAACTTCCAAGATAGCTCTGTGATGGCGGTGCGCAGCTATAATGCCAGCACTCCAGAGATTAAAAGTAAGAGGACTAGGGGCTGGGGATATAGCCTAGTGGCAAGAGTGCCTGCCTCGGATACACGAGGCCCTAGGTTCGATTCCCCAGCACCACATATACAGAAAACGGCCAGAAGCGGCGCTGTGGCTCAAGTGGCAGAGTGCTAGCCTTGAGCGGGAAGAAGCCAGGGACAGTGCTCAGGCCCTGAATCCAAGGCCCGGGACTGGCCAAAAAAAAAAAAGTAAGAGGACTGAGAGTTCAAAGCTAGCCGAGGCTGTACTGTTTAAACCACCTAGCCTAGTCTTTAACACACTGCCTTGCTATTTATTCAGAAAAGCTACCTGGAGCTTGCAACTGAGAAACCAGACTAATAAAGAATTAATAGTTTCTAAATTTCAGAACCTTACCAATGATCTTGTCAAAACGCTTTCAGTATCGGTCAATATTCATACACATTTTTCCCATCCGATCAATTCATTCTTAATTAGTTCCAATATAGTCCACCCTTGCTCATGTTTTTTTTTTTTTTTTGGCCAGTCCTGGGCCTTGGACTCAGGGCCTGAGCACTGTCCCTGGCTTCTTCCCGCTCAAGGCTAGCACTCTGCCACTTGAGCCACAGCGCCGCTTCTGGCCGTTTTCTGTATATGTGGTGCTGGGGAATCGAACCTAGGGCCTCGTGTATCCAAGGCAGGCACTCTTGCCACTAGGCTATATCCCCAGCCCCTTGCTCATGTTTTGATACTTCTTTCCCCCATGCAGCCAGCTATTCCCCTTACTATATCTTCTCCCATCATCCTACATTTGAGTTTTAAGCAAGATAAGAATGGCCACTAAAGTCTTCTTTTTAAAACCTAGACTATAAAAGAACAAAGTCAGAAGACTAACACTTGACAGTGAATCCGGATAAAAGATGCCAGCCACGGTGAAAATTGTCTGATTTTTGGCTCTGCCCTAACTAGATCTATCTTTAGGCCAAAACAATTTCTTCTGTTGCCTGAATATTCTCAGGTACAAAGAAGGAATGATTCTTGTTCCCAACCTATGTAACATGGGTAAGAAAAGAAAACGGAAAACGTGAAGTAAAATTAATTCCCTGTTAACAAATCCCTGTACTAAACTTCATTTTTAGGCATAGTTCTAGGTAATTTAGTCCACCTGCTAGGAAAAAAAAATAACATAAAAACAAAAAATGTTTAGAGTAATAGCTCCAATTCACTAGCTAAGAACTGGTAAGAATTTTAAGGAACTCATATGCAAAGCAGTAACTGAGACTCAAGTGCAGAAAACGATTCTATAAATTAACTGCCCGCTTTCAACTTGGAGATGAGGAGGCAATTAGTTACTAAAAGGTTCCTTGAAAGCCTTTTTCAGTCCATAACACTCTCGCTTTGCATTGTGAGAATTGTATTTGTACACTGTAGGTTTCAAACTTGCTAGTTCAGTTACCACCCTTCCGATAATCTAAGAACAGTAACTTTCTATTAAGAATGATTTTCAACCTTCAATCCTGAATCCCGATTACCTTGAAATCTAACAAAACAAGAGGACTGAGGGGTTGGGGATTTAGCTCAATGGAAGAGCACTTGCCTGACAAGTACAAAACCCTGAGTTCAGTTCTCAGCTGGGGGGCGGGGGGAGACACAAGAGGACTGGAACTGAATGAATGTGAAAGTTAGCATTAAGATTAACTAGCTAACATGAATTAACTGATCAAGTAAAAGAAGAAACTGACCATTTTACTTGGCTATTTCATCAAATAGCCTCCTCCTCTGTTAACAAAAATGTGTTGGGTGCCAATAATGTTGAGGGAAAAATGAGAGTCACAACCAGCTTCTGAGCTCAACAGGCATGAATTAGCCTAATAAGGATGGAGATATTTAATCTGGATCCTCTTTCTCTCTCTGTGCGTGAGGGGCCATAAGAGCCCAGCTTCTATTTTTTTTAACAAAATAAATACTTGGGCGGAACATTATGAAAAGGAATTAAAAACGCCATAGAAAACAAGAAAGATAAGCCTATTGGAAAGCAATAAAAGTAGGAGACACAATTCAAATTGCAGGATTTTTAGTTGTAAATCGGAAAATACTCTAGTTTCTTAAGCAAATGGTATCGGTGACAGCTGGAAATAAGACTTCATGAATTACAAAGCAACAAATGGTTGAATCAAGAAAATTAGGACTATATAACTTGTGAGTAGGAACAGAACGGGGGAATGGAGGAGACAGAAGAGGAGACACTGTCAAGAAGCACTGTACTCATAACCTGCCTTACGGAGTTGTAGCCCCTTTGAACAACTAATTAAGAATTTAAAAAAAAAGAAAACTAGAAAAGAAAGAGGGGACGAAATGTCCGGAAAGACCACTTCTGATGGATGACAAGAAGACTCCATCTCCAGAGGTTCAGTGATACAGTCAGTACAGGCTACTTAAACAGCCATCAGAACAGAACTTCCTCTTGGGTTATTCAGGACCCTCTAAGAAGCAGAAACCAAGGCAAGAAGGTCTCTCTCTAGGGGAAGGTCTGTGAGGACGCAAGGAAGAGAGCACCTTGGGAAGCAGGTCGGATCCCAGGACCAGGAGGCTGGGAAGGAAGGAAGGCTGAGTCGAGACGTGTACGGCTGCAGCGTAGCTGTGGAGAAAGCTGACCACCGCTGGCCAGCAGGAGGCTGAGGAATGACCTTTGCCGTCTCTGCGGTGTCTAATCAAAGGCAGAACGGAGGGTGGGGAGGGAGACAGCACAGTCCCGTGGCCCACTGGTCAGCTCTATTCATCTTCTTGCCTCTGAAATGGGGGACTTGCTGCCTCACCTCCCAGAGTCCAGTTTTCCACTCTCCTGGCCTGGTCTTGCTTGGGATCGCAAAACAAAAGTTAATTCTCTCGGCGTCGAGCGTTATATGCCACCCAGAAAAGAGAAGTCCGTTATTCTATACATTCCTTAAGGAAAAATGCCAGGGAGACGTGGGTATAACAACTTCTTAGCACGTAGTATATTTACTGCACAAGGGATTAGAGAGTTAGCTACATTTTAATTCACATTTGTACCTATTCGAAGAGGAAAGGCGCTAACTATATATGTTATCTACAACCTTTCAGGGGCCAAAGCTCTCTCAATCATTTTCAGCCACTCATTTTCTTCCATGCCACAGAGAATACTGGAGATCACTTTTTCTTTTTATGGTGGTACCAGGATTTGAACTCAGGGTCTTTAGGCAAATGCTCTACCACCTGAACCACATCCCTGGTTTCAATTGTTTTTAATTTTTTTTTTTTCAGTACAGAGGGGTTACAGTTTCATGTGTAAGGCAGTGAGGACATTTCTTGTTCAACTTGTTGCCTCCTCCCTCAATTTTCCTCCACTCCCCCCTCCCCCCTTGGTTTCAATTTAAGGTGGTTGTTGTTGCTGATCTTGCAACCCTAGACTCTTGTAATAAAGCTGGGATTGCAAACTTATACTACCATACCCAGCGCATAGGTAATAGTGTGTATGAGTGTGTGTGTGTGTGTGTGTGTGTGTGTGTATATGTGTGTGTACTCTAGGGCAGAGTGGATTCCTTGGAAGCAGAGAACAGGCCCCTAGGATATGAAATACAGGAAATGCAAGTTGCAATGGGGAAGTGGAATCTGATGACAACAGGGCTAGCAGACCACAGAGGAGGATGAGTCAGAGGGAGACTGAGTCATTGGATAAGGCCTCACACTTCTAGAAGGGTTTCCGAGAGGAGTCCAGCCTCTCGCCTAAGTTAATTCTGATTCATTCTCATATTTTGGTTCGAGTTAGTCTTAACTGTGATACCTACAGGATTGTATGTAGGCAAAAACTGAACTCTCAAAAGGGTCATTCCTGACAAAGAAGTTTTAAAATAGCATCTATATCTGAGTCAGGTATAATGGGTTTACAAGGCAAAAAATACATTACATGAAAAAAAAAGCTATGTTGTCAAAAATGTGATGGTCAGTTTCAAGGATGAAGTCTTCATCACGTTGGTGTCATGGACAACTTTCAAGCCCAACTAGGAAAGATGTTCTTGGGTAAGTTCAAGATATACTTCCCCCATCCTGAATGTGCCTGCCAAACAGAAATCCACAGGAAAATGTTTCCCTTCATCTGTAGAACTGACGTCGGGCACCAGTGCCTGGTGCCTGTCATCCTAGCTACCCGGGAGGTTGTGGTCTAAGGATCGCAGTTCAAAGCCAGCTCAGGCAGGAAGGTTGGGAGACTCTATCTACAGTTAACTTCCAAAAAGCTGGATGAGACACAAAGTAGTAGGGCACTAGCTTTGAGCACAAAAGCTCACAGACAGGGCCCAGGCCCTGAGTTCAAGCCCCAGGACTGGCACAAAAGACACACACACACACACACACACACACACAATATTTTGTATACCTGTTTGTTATTATAGTTACAAACGTGATAATTTTTTATAAAATTAAACTAAAGTCATCTCTCCAATGGTAACGCATGTCTTAGGTTATTTATCATATGCATGAACCCACAATTTACAAAACAATATTTGGACACCAATTTAAAATTCCTAATAGGAACTTATTCCACTAAGACAAACAAACTAGATATAATCTCTAATTCTTGGAAATGACAGGTAAAAGTTTGCCTTCCAAGCCTACTTTAACTTCCTAGTTGGCACGAAAGACATTAGAAAATTAGGAATAGTAAGAGTATGTAACTTGGAGAAAGATCTAGCTCTGAGACAAGGATTGTTAACTGAGATGTCACTGGCAACCAAAGCCAGTGGGTCCGACTGTAGTTTACAATCACCTGGAAGGGGGGAGAACAGAGTATACTACCAAGACAATATCAAGAAGATTTCTCCCCTTGGGTCAAACAAGTGCATTCACATTCACACACACACACACACACACTCACACATTACAATATACAAACGATTCATACGTGACTGTAGTCACATTGCAGAACACTTCTGAAACTGCATGGGACAAAGCTCCGCCAAGTGAAAGATCTTGCTGAAAGTCGTGGATCAGCAGGGGGCGAGAGGACAAGGGGGGGGAGAAACAGGCGGAGAGGTGGTAGTGAGGGGGGAGCTAACAAGGAGAAGGAATGGGGACAAGATAGAGTGTAACCTGCTGAAACTGTCACGGGACGGGGAGGAGAGGAGTGGGAAGCGATAAGGAAGGAGCTGAGATTGATTGACATGGAATGTGAGCAAGGGAGAGGACCTAACAGTGAATCCACACACCCCTACCCCCCAACAACTAATGTGAGCTAAGTGGAAAAGAAAACGGAACGCAAGGGATTGCAGACCATGAAAGAATGACGAGGAAGGGGGGGAAGGAGGCGGACCAGGGCCGGAGAAGAAGCTGTCCCCTCTCTACCACGCCTGCCCTGGCCCAGGGGTTTGTAAAGGGCAGTGTGTGAGACAGAGCGAGACCAGGGGAAGAAACGCGGGGCCTGAGTGTGTCTGCCCGAGTGGCCATGCTGTAATGGGGACCGGGACACAGCCTGGGCTCTGTGAGGCCTGCTGGCCAGTGCGGGCCTTCCTCCTCCCAGCCGCGCTCCTGACCCTCCCGGCGTGGACCTCGCCTGGGCACTGACTCCCCGAGCATCCTCTGGAGGCCGGCAAAGAAGACGCATCCGCGTGACCAGAGGCCCACGCAGGCGGAGGGGCTTTGGAGAGGACACCGCCGAGCTGCGGCCCTATTTATAAAGACCCTGGGATTCCTGGACGGCTGCCCGCAAGCAGGAAGTACACCGAGTCCTGCCACCCCCAGAAGAACACTCCGGAATGCTGGTGGGGAGCCTCACCCAGCCCGTGCCCCGGAACACACGCACCGAGGCCACGGGGCTGCGGCACGGCTGGACCACACGCCCCGGCCCAACGAGGCCGCCAGAACCAGCGCGGGATCCCCAGCCGCCCTGCGGGGACGCTGACCCTGCGCCATCGACTCACCATGATCTCCCGCTGCTCCTCCAGGTTCTTCAGGAAATTGGAAAACTCACGCAGCGAGGCGTCTGTAAGGAGGAGGGAGGGAGTGTGCGGGGGCAGGATGAAGAGGAGGGCCACCACCCCGCGATCACACACAGAGAGAGCCACCACCCCCGCGATCACACACAGAGAGCCACGACCCCAACCCCGCGCTCACACACAGAGAGCCACCACCCCACGATCACACACAGAGAGCCACGAACCCGACCCCGCGCTCACACACAGAGAGCCACGAACCCGCGCTCACACACAGAGAGAGCCACCACCCCGCGCTCACACACAGAGAGAGCCACCACCCCGCGCTCACACACAGAGAGCCACCACCCCGACCCCGCGCTCACACACAGAGAGCCACGACCCCCGCAATCACACACAGAGAGCCACGACCCCCGCGATCACACACGGAGAGCCACGACCCCGACCCCCGCGCTCACACACAGAGAGCCACGAACCCGACCCCGCGCTCACACACAGAGAGCCACGAACCCGACCCCGCGCTCACACACAGAGAGCCACAAACCCGACCCCGCGCTCACACACAGAGGAGGACAGCCACGACCCCGCGATCACACACAGAGAGCCACGACCCCGCGCTCTCACACACAGAGAGCCACGACCCCGCGCTCACACACAGAGAGCCACCGACCCCGCGCTCACACACAGAGAGCCACACCCGACCCCGCGCTCACACACAGAGAGCCACGACCCCGCGCTCACACACAGAGAGCCACGAACCCGACCCCGCGCTCACACACAGAGAGCACACCCGACCCCGCGCTCACACACAGAGAGCCACCGACCCCGCGCTCACACACAGAGAGAGCCACGACCCCGCGCTCACACACAGAGAGCCACACCGACCCCGCGCTCACACACAGAGAGCCACGACCCGACCCCGCGCTCACACACAGAGAGCCACCGACCCCGCGCTCACACACAGAGAGCCACACCCGACCCCGCGCTCACACACAGAGAGCCACGAACCCGACCCCGCGCTCACACACAGAGAGCCACACCGACCCCGCGCTCACACACAGAGAGCCACGACCCGACCCCGCGCTCACACACAGAGAGCCACCGACCCCGCGCTCACACACAGAGAGCCACGAACCCGACCCCGCGCTCACACACAGAGAGCCACGAACCCGACCCCGCGCTCACACACAGAGAGCCACACCCGACCCCGCGCTCACACACAGAGAGCCACGACCCGACCCCGCGCTCACACACAGAGAGCCACGACCCGACCCCGCGCTCACACACAGAGAGCCACGAACCCGACCCCGCGCTCACACACAGAGAGCCACACCCGACCCCGCGCTCACACACAGAGAGCCACCCCGACCCCGCGCTCACACACAGAGAGCCACGAACCCGACCCCGCGCTCACACACAGAGAGCCACGACCCGACCCCGCGCTCACACACAGAGAGCCACACCCGACCCCGCGCTCACACACAGAGAGCCACCGACCCCGCGCTCACACACAGAGAGCCACCGACCCCGCGCTCACACACAGAGAGCCACGACCCGACCCCGCGCTCACACACAGAGAGCCACGACCCCGCGCTCACACACAGAGAGCCACGACCCGACCCCGCGCTCACACACAGAGAGCCACCGACCCCGCGCTCACACACAGAGAGCCACACCCGACCCCGCGCTCACACACAGAGAGCCACCGACCCCGCGCTCACACACAGAGAGCCACGACCCGACCCCGCGCTCACACACAGAGAGCCACGAACCCGACCCCGCGCTCACACACAGAGAGCCACGCCCGACCCCGCGCTCACACACAGAGAGCCACGACCCCGCGCTCACACACAGAGAGCCACCGACCCCGCGCTCACACACAGAGAGCCACCGACCCCGCGCTCACACACAGAGAGCCACGAACCCGACCCCGCGCTCACACACAGAGAGCCACGACCCCGCGCTCACACACAGAGAGCCACGACCCCGCGCTCACACACAGAGAGCCACCGACCCCGCGCTCACACACAGAGAGCCACGACCCCGCGCTCACACACAGAGAGCCACACCGACCCCGCGCTCACACACAGAGAGCCACGACCCCGCGCTCACACACAGAGAGCCACGACGACCCCGCGCTCACACACAGAGAGCCACCCGACCCCGCGCTCACACACAGAGAGCCACACCCGACCCCGCGCTCACACACAGAGAGCCACACCCGACCCCGCGCTCACACACAGAGAGCCACACCCGACCCCGCGCTCACACACAGAGAGCCACGACCCGACCCCGCGCTCACACACAGAGAGCCACCGACCCCGCGCTCACACACAGAGAGCCACACCCGACCCCGCGCTCACACACAGAGAGCCACGAACCCGACCCCGCGCTCACACACAGAGAGCACACCCGACCCCGCGCTCACACACAGAGAGCCACGACCCGACCCCGCGCTCACACACAGAGAGCCACGACCCGACCCCGCGCTCACACACAGAGAGCCACCCGACCCCGCGCTCACACACAGAGAGCCACCCGACCCCGCGCTCACACACAGAGAGCCACCGACCCCGCGCTCACACACAGAGAGCCACGACCCGACCCCGCGCTCACACACAGAGAGCCACGACCCGACCCCGCGCTCACACACAGAGAGCCACGAACCCGACCCCGCGCTCACACACAGAGAGCCACGACCCGACCCCGCGCTCACACACAGAGAGAGCCCGACCCCGCGCTCACACACAGAGAGCCACGACCCCGCGCTCACACACAGAGAGCCACCGACCCCGCGCTCACACACAGAGAGCCACACCCGACCCCGCGCTCACACACAGAGAGCCACGACCCGACCCCGCGCTCACACACAGAGAGCCACGACCCCGCGCTCACACACAGAGAGCCACGACCCCGCGCTCACACACAGAGAGCCACCGACCCCGCGCTCACACACAGAGAGCCACGACCCCGCGCTCACACACAGAGAGCCACGACCCCGCGCTCACACACAGAGAGCCACCGACCCCGCGCTCACACACAGAGAGCCACGACCCCGCGCTCACACACAGAGAGCCACGACCCCCGCTCACACACAGAGAGCCACGACCCCGCGCTCACACACAGAGAGCCACGACCCGACCCCGCGCTCACACACAGAGAGCCACCGACCCCGCGCTCACACACAGAGAGCCACCGACCCCGCGCTCACACACAGAGAGCCACGACCCCGACCCCGCGCTCACACACAGAGAGCCACGACCCGACCCCGCGCTCACACACAGAGAGAGCCACCGACCCCGCGCTCACACACAGAGAGCCACCGACCCCGCGCTCACACACAGAGAGCCACGACCCCGCGCTCACACACAGAGAGCCACGACCACCCCGCGCTCACACACAGAGAGCCACCGACCCCGCGCTCACACACAGAGAGCCACCGACCCCGCGCTCACACACAGAGAGCCACGACCCCGCGCTCACACACAGAGAGCCACGACCCCCGCTCACACACAGAGAGCCACGACCCCGCGCTCACACACAGAGAGCCACGACCCCGCGCTCACACACAGAGAGCCACGACCCCGCGCTCACACACAGAGAGCCACCGACCCCGCGCTCACACACAGAGAGCCACCGACCCCGCGCTCACACACAGAGAGCCACGACCCCGCGCTCACACACAGAGAGCCACCGACCCCGCGCTCACACACAGAGAGCCACGACCCGACCCCGCGCTCACACACAGAGAGCCACGACCCGACCCCGCGCTCACACACAGAGAGCCACGACCCGACCCCGCGCTCACACACAGAGAGCCACGACCCCGACCCCGCGCTCACACACAGAGAGCCACCGACCCCGCGCTCACACACAGAGAGCCACCACCCCGCGCTCACACACAGAGAGCCACCACCCCGCGCTCACACACAGAGAGCCACCACCCCGCGCTCACACACAGAGAGCCACACCCGACCCCGCGCTCACACACAGAGAGAGCCACCGACCCCGCGCTCACACACAGAGAGCCACCACCCCGCGCTCACACACAGAGAGCCACCCGACCCCGCGCTCACACACAGAGAGCCACCGACCCCGCGCTCACACACAGAGAGCCACGACCCCGACCCCGCGCTCACACACAGAGAGAGCCACCACCCCGCGCTCACACACAGAGAGCCAGACCCGACCCCGCGCTCACACACAGAGAGAGCCACCACCCCGCGCTCACACACAGAGAGAGCCACCACCCCGCGCTCACACACAGAGAGAGCCACCACCCCGCGCTCACACACACAGAGAGCCACACCACCCCGCGCTCACACACAGAGAGCCACCACCCCGCGCTCACACACAGAGGAGAGCCACCACCCCGCGCTCACACACAGAGGAGAGCCACCACCCCGCGCTCACACACAGAGGAGAGCCACCACCCCGCGCTCACACACAGAGAGCCACGACCCCGCACAAACACACAGAGAGCCACGACCCCGACCCCGCGCTCACACACAGAGGAGAGCCACGACCCCGCGCTCTCACACACAGAGAGAGCCACCACCCCGCGCTCACACACAGAGAGAGCCACGACCCCGCGCTCACACACAGAGAGCCACCACCCCGTGCTCACACACAGAAAGCAACGAGCCCACACTCACACACAGAGGAGGAGAGCCACGACCCCGCGCTCACACACAGAGGAGGAGAGCCACGACCCCGCAATCACACACAGAGAGCCACCACCCCGTGCTCACACACAGAAAGCAACGAGCCCACACTCACACACAGAGGAGGAGAGCCACGACCCCGCGCTCACACACAGAGGAGGAGAGCCACCACCCCGCAATCACACACCGATGCAGCGCTCGTCGTCCGTCTCCGCATCCCCGATGAACTCGAATTTAAAGTCTCTGAGGGAGTGTGCAAACTTCCGTTGTGCCGCAGAAAGACCTGGAAAGGAAGGCACACTGATGACGAGGGTCCTCGTTGTAAGCCCGGGGTGAACCTCTCTTTTCTGCCGTGAAGTCACGGGGGGCAGGGGGTATTTATAAGACCCTTCCCAGGCCTGCTTACCAACACATGCAGAAGGCAACAAGAAGCAGCACGGGAGAAGTAGACCTGCCTGCTTCCCCAGGCGCAAAATGACTTGGTGGGTTTCCTATGGCCCAAGGCCAGGACATTCCCTGCCTGCTTCAAGCTGCCGCCTCTAAGAAGGAGGCTACACTGCTGAGATGGGTAGAGATGGAGAGCTCCTCAGAACAACCAAGACTCCCACTCTTCCACCCGGCGCGCCCTCTGCTCGCCGTTCCGTGCCCTGGTTCGGAAGAGGTGCTGGGGAATCATTTATTCCCTCTCCCACTCCTTCTTCCCCAGATCTGACTGTTTCACACCTCATCCCCCTAAAGCCCTTACACCCCGTGCCTGCTCGCGGGGGTCAGAGCTTGCCTGCTTCCAAAGTTCAAGCTGGGATTAGGAGCGCGCGCACCTGACAGTGCCTCTCTCTCTCTCTCTCTCTCTCTCTCTCTCTCTCTCTCTCTCTCTCAGGGCTTGGTGAGATCTGACTGGCAGCCACAGCGTCAAGCAGAGGCGGCTCCAACACCCAGCCAGCCCGGTGCCCTGGTTGCCAAATAACCATAGCAGCCAGAGAGACCCCAACGATTCCCAAAGAATGTTCATGGCGCATAGCATCAGGGAGGTATGCAACTGAAGGCCAAGACGAAGCAGCACACCAAGTAATTCTACAAAAGAATGATACGTGTCATCGTCTAGAGATTAAGAGAATCACGGCAAGCTACTTTTTTAAGTAAGCCTACAGATTAGTGTTGCTCAGTGGCAAAGCAAGAGCGCAAAAAGCAGAAGGCTTTGGGATGATGCCTTCCAAAGAAAGAGATAATGTGCACAGTCTAATAAACTCGGGCTGGGTTAGAATTTAAGGCATAAAAGACACAGGTTAAGGACCTATCGACAAGGCCCATATATTTACTAGACGTCAAGGGCCAAAGTCAGAACCCTAGTTTTAAAAAAAAAAGGATACAGGGGCTGGGGATATAGCCTAGTGGCAAGAGTGCCTGCCTCGGATACACGAGGCCCTAGGTTCGATTCCCCAGCACCACATATACAGAAAACGGCCAGAAGCGGCGCTGTGGCTCAAGTGGCAGAGTGCTAGCCTTGAGCGGGAAGAAGCCAGGGACAGTGCTCAGGCCCTGAGTCCAAGGCCCAGGACTGGCAAAAAAAAAAAAAGGATACAACTGAAATGACACTTCACCGAAGGAAGTAAAGGAAATTTAAATAGCCTGCAGCCACATAAAAGGTATTCAAAGTCATCAGTGATCATAAAACCAAAAATTAAAATTTCTAGATACCTCAATACAACATCCATCCAACTGGCAAAAGTTAATGACTCTGGAAACTCCAAAAGTGTGTGAAGAAACAACTCCTGGGCTGGGAATGTGGCTTAGCGGTAGAGCGCTTGCCTAGCATGCGGGAAGCCCTGGGTTCGATTCCTCAGCACCACATAAACAGAAAAGGCCAGAAGTGGTGCTGTGGCTCAAGAGGTAGAGTGCTAGCCTTGAGCAAAAAGAAGCTCAGGGACACTGCTCAGGCCCTGAGTTCAAGCCCAGGACTGGCAACAACATAAACAAATAACTCCTTGCACTGCCCGAGAGGGAAAAACCTGGCATGATTGTTTTTTTCATCAGTGGGCCATTTCCTTGTTAATCCGATGATGTCCTACAACCCAGAGATGTTGGTGAACTTCCCAGAGGAAACTCGTGCACATGAGCACTTGTAGACAAGTCCTAGAAAATCCAGAGCAGGACTCATGTCTGTGACAAAGACGGGCCAGGAGCAGGGGGATCTCTTACTACTACCTTACGTTCAAAATAAGCTAAGGAGTTCCGGTAGGTTGCAAATCTGGGTCGCAAAGTCATGGAGCTGCAAGTGAATGATGGTCTTGTGACGTGTAGTGTTTCACTTCTCTGTGTGAAGGCCAGTGGCGCAGCTGGAGCTTTGAAGGAGTTTTTTTTATTTTTTATCTCATCACCTCACTGGAGCAAAGAGGATCTAGGGAGAGATGCTTGCTGCGCAATCCTTCTTTAAAGTGTTTGCAGAATTGCACCATATCTCGAAAGTAGCTTGCTGGAGATCAAACCAAAGGAGGGCCTTACTCACGTCAAACACATGTTATACCAACTGAGTTACAAGGTAGCTGGGCTGGCAGTAGGTGTTGGTGTCATCCTTTTGTCAAAATACACACACACAGACACACACACACACACACACACACACACACACACACACACACACACACACAGAGGGAAGGGGTGACATTGTCCAAAAAGAAATCTACTCTCTACTGACTTATGTAACTGTAACTCCTCCGTACATCACCTTTATACTAACAAAAAAAAAAATTAAACATACACACATACACTCACATACATAAATGAGGTAAGTCACTTTCAAGATAAATTAGCAAGCTGACCAAGGTCAAAGAACCCTTCAGAGAGCCAGCAGTAAGGACCAACTCTCTGGGGCCTCCTACTTCCATGAAAGTCCTTTCCTAATAGTCCTGTGCTTTGAAGGACAGCTCACGAGCCCCAGGACACCTTTGTCTAAATCTCACCTGCTAGGAAACTGCCCTCTTCTCCGCATGACTCTTAACGCAGAATTCTACTCAATGAAAACTCATAGGCCTTTTCTCCATGACCCATCCCTCACATCGATGACTCCTTGAAGATCGAAGCGAACATGCTCTGAACATTCCTTCAAAGCTGGTATATACTGGGGGGGGTGGGGGGGGTGTAATTTCAAGCCTGAGTATGCACACGCAAAAACAGCACCCCTAACTTAAAGAATGAATGGGGCTTGCTCTGCAGATGAACTTGCCACTCCACAGTTTTCCAGGCCTGTGTTTTGAGATTCATAATGAACAAACGGGACAGCAAACATAAGCTATATGATTCGTTTGGACTTACATGTGTTTAATGATATTAAATTGATTTTTTTGTAGCTGGTAAAAGACAGAGGTCTAGTTTCATTCTTCTGCATGTGCATATCCGATTTTCTCGTCATCACTTTATTTCACCTTGTAAAACGGGGCACTTTTATTCACCGTACTGCTCCTGAAATCCTTCCCAAGTTGCTGGATACGCCAACAGTCCCCCCCCCCCCCCCCGCCAAGTGTAGTACAGCTGTTACTGGTCTGTTAAGGTTTTTCATTTTTCTTAATAACTTGATCTTCGTAAAGCATACGTGTCCAGGAATCCGTCTCTCCTTAATCTACCTAAATGTTCTATTTCTTCACGACTTAATCTTGTTATGATGTAATCATCTACTTTGTCTGTTAGGAGCTTGGGTATGTATCTGTTCATAATAATTACCAATGACCCTTTGTACCAATCAGAATTTGAACTCGAGTTTGGAGAGCCTCCAGATCTGATAGTAATGGCCACTGCCTGATAATTCTACCAATGGGGAGAATGATTTCTTATAGCACAGACGTCTACTTTATGGGGGTATCCGGCCCAAGTAGAGGGAAAGGTTGGGTTGCATGTATACCTTTACTGTAGCTCTGGGCAACAGTGTGGGTGCATTATATCAGTGCCTCACAACACCAGAAGTTTACGCCTTCCATTCCCACAGAGAGAAACCCGCAAGGGGGATCCATGGAGAGAGAGAGATGGGGCATGTCCTGAAGTGTAAACAAGCAATGAATCAAGGCCTCTCCTCCCTCACTCAACTGGAACGCCAGGATTCTTTACATATCACATGGAACTCCAAAGCCTTTTCCTTTGTTTTTAAATAGAGAAATTGCACCTAGATGCTCGCATTCCTCTGCATGTAGAGACCGAAATAACGAGATTACCAACTATGCCAAAGGCTGCCAAGTAAGGTCGGCTCACTGCTCTGAGCTTGATCAAAACAGGCACACCAACATTTATCAACATTTCATTTAAGTTACAGGGCTCACACTCTTAAGAACACAGTATGTGTCGTGCCAGTTTCTTGCCCAAGAAATAATAATGACGTTAATCCACATAACTTGGAAGTCAAAATTCTTCCAGGACCACGGGCTAGTTTCGCACTTCCCCTTGTCTTTTCCAGTTTGACAAAAAAAAAAAAAAGCACCTGTAGTGGCATTATATGTAAAAAGAACACTGCAGCTTTTCTCTACAAGTCAAAAAAGAAAGGAAAAAACTCATTTTGCGGTTTAAAGAAAATGGTGCAAGCACCTTGTGGGTACAGAATGCGCTACCTGGCTAGTCTAGGCTTGAAAGCCAATTCACAAATCACAGGTTGTTTTGGGTAGCAGCTAATGGGCCAACCATCTGTAAGGCCATCAAGCTAAAGCATTTCTAGCCTTAACTCCCCAAGACCAGCCTGCCTCGAGTGTCTATTACTGAGTTCTTCTCCGACAAAGAATAAACAACCGTGAGGTCGTTCAGATGCTTAGAAGTGATAAACTGACTGGAGCCGAAAACAAGGAGAAGCGACAAATTGACAGATGCACTCTAAATGTAGCGTCCGAGGCTTAAAACCTACTAAGATACATAAGTGACACCAAGGGGTCACCAAAATGCCCAAGTAATTACAAAGGAACCCTGGAACAGGAGTAAGCCCCACGGAGAATATCAGCCTTCCCAAAACCACACGCCACAATCCAAGCACGCTGCGTAGAGTCAGAGTCAACTGCAGCTAGCTTCTGAGCTAGGCAGGCAGAGAATGTGCCTGCTACCACAGGGTACTTTGTAAGAAAAGGGAGGCTGCCTGTCACCTAGCCCCACTGGCCACAGGTTCTCTTGTCATATAGACAGTGAGACAAACAGATAGGTATTGTCATATATAGAGATAGATATCCATAGGTATCTATATATCTATGCTGTCATATAGATATAGATATACAGATATGACAGGCACAGACAGACACGGATACAGATATAGATACAGATACAGATATCTATATAGATATAATCTGCCAGGAACTGGTGGCTCATCCCTGTCATCCTAGCTACTTGGGAGGCTGAGATCTGAAGATCACAGTTTGAAGCCAGCCAAGTTAGAAGCGTCCATGAGTCTCTCAGCTCTAATTAACCAACCAAAAGCTGGAAATGGAGCTGTAGCTCAAGTGGCCTTGAGCAAAAAAAAAAAAAAAAAAAGCTCACAGACAGTGTTTAAGCCAGTGTTTAAGACAGGGTTCAAGCCTCAGGATCTACCAAAAAAAAAAAAAATCTTACAGTAAGAACACATACGCAAAAAATAAAATAAGACAAACAGGTTAAGACAGCTAACCCATTTCATCAACTTCCTGTTGCTGAGACCACAAATTGCTACCAATCTAGTGACTGGGAATAATGCAAAAGTATTAGCTCCCAGGTCCTGGAAGTTAGAAGTCTAAAATGGGTAGCCTGGGGCGAACATCAAAACGCATTCCTTCCGAACGCATCCCTTCTAGGACTCCAACCTCCGGTCTGTCCAAACAGTTCTGCTTTGGCCCCAACCACCAATGAGCTGCTGCTCCAGTCCTTCCGTCCCTGCCCTTCAGGGCCGCTGTGATTAGGTTTGCCCTGAGGACAGCCTAGAAAAATCTCTCCCATCTCTGAGCCCTTCATTTCATCACACCTGCCAGCTCTTTCTCTCTTTTTTTTTTTTTTCTTTCTTGGCAGTGTGAGAACAATGTAGGTCTCAAGAGGCTCACATGGGACATCTCCGGAGGACCACTAACCCGCCCACCGTGCTTCCCTTCAGGGTTACCGACGGGAGGCGAGGGCTCTGGGTAAAGCACATCCTCACAACTACCACAGTCCTCTGAGACAGGTGCTATTATGAGGTCACTGCGACCGAGGAGGAAACAGGCTGCTTATTCCTAAGCAGCGCGTCCCAGATGCTACGTACAACCAGCAAGAAGTGGACCACAGAGATAAAGTGAAGGCGGGACAGGAAACCTGCTCCACTAGTCCCCGCCTCCCAGAGACATCCCTGATGAGGTCATGCGCTCCAGAACACAAGCTGACAGGCCCTGGCGGCTTTGCACCTGCCGGTACCCAGGCACAGCCTGATGAGCGAGGTGCCACACACGTGTGAGGTCCTAAGGGAAGCTCTTCATCCAGTATGACTGGTGTCCTATTACAAAGCGAGGTGGTACCAGTGGCTCCTGCCTGAAATCCTAGATTCTCAGGAGGCTGAGACCTGAGGATTCTAGTGTGAAGCCAACCTGGGCAGGAAAGTCCATGAATCTCTCTCAGTGCTCAATCAAGCAGCGAGCTGGAAGTAGAGCCTTAAGCAAAAAAAAAAAAAAGTCTCAGGGACAGCCACAAGGGCCTGAGTTCAAGCCCCAGGACTGCTACCAAAGAAGGTAGGGGTGGGGGGTGGACTTAGACAAGAGACACACACAGAAGACAAGGGAAAGACATACAGGGTTAAGACAGCCACGTATAAACCAGAGAGAAATACCTAGAACAGATCCTTCCCTAGGCCTGCGGAAAGAACCAGCCCGACTAGGATCATGATTTTGGACATCTAGTCTCCCCAAGGGTTAAGATGATAATCTCTACTGTTTAGCCGAAAAGGGGGTTTTCTCTACAGATTAAAAATGCTACAATATGAGACTGCTATTTGCACATATTGCTTTCAGTGGATGTTAAGCTCCATGACAAAACATAATATTGTTCAAACATTGTGGTACTGAATACAGCACCTTGGCAAACAAAGCGGTTTCCAAAATGCTATGAGACAAAAACAAAAACAAACCCACAAACAGGATCAATGTCAAGATAAGTTCCTTTGTTAACCACAGTGTGTTCCTCGGGACCAAAGTAAATATTAGCAGGATTTAGACATCAGGTGTTCATCCGGCTTCACGGATGTGAGCTTTCCCGCGTTCCACACTGAAGAAGGATCACCAGTGACAATACCTAAGTCCCTGCCCGCCAGCCAGAGCCAACGGCTGCAACCACCAACCACCTCCGACCAAACTCTTACACTTTCTTTACGATAAAATTTTCAATAAAAAGAAAGACTACTGTTGCTTCTGTTTTCTTTTCATCTTGCTTGTTCCTTTATCTGTCTGTAGGAGGATAATGAGATACATAGATGAAAGAACCGAGGGTGAACAAACGCAGCCGTGGTACTCACTAGACTTTATGTTGAAAATGAACGACACGACTGGTGGGGGAGGTGGGGAGAACTGGGGGAGAAGAAGAAATCTCTACCTCAGTTCTGTAACTGTAACCCATATGTACCTTATAATAACAATAAAAAATGTTTCCAACATGAAAAGGTGACTACCTTAAGACACAGCTGTAGCCCTATTAGGGCATATATCCAAAGGAATGTTTGACACACAATCAAGATACCTGTATGCACCTGTTGGTAGCAGCATTCTCGCAATAGCCAAGCTATGGAATCAGTCTAAATGCTCATCAACTAATGAACTGATTTTTTTAATATGGCCTATGTACACAATGGTGTATTATTCAGTAATAAAGAATACGGCAAATATTAAAGGAAAATAGAACTGGATAGCATCATATCAAGCAAAAAAAAAAAAGCCTTACTCAGAAAGACAACTATCACATTTTCTCTCATGTGGAAGTTAAGAGCTAAAATAACAATAATATAACAACAATACAAATATGAAAGGAAGACTGTTGAGGGTAAGGCTGATGGGGGTATGATTGAGGTACATCATACATATATTTGTATATAGGTGTATACATGTATATATGTACACATGTGTATGTATGTATATATGTGTGTGAAAATAACAGTGAAATTCACTAAAGGCTGCAAAAAATAGTGAATTTGATTAGAGTATATTATAGGCATGTATGGAACTATCACAACGAAAAAAAATTATTTGGGGCTGGGAATGTGGTAGAGTGCTTGCCTAGCATGCATGAAGCCCTGAGTTTGGTTCCTCAGCACCACATCCACAGAAAAAGCCAGAAGTGGTGCTGTGGCTCAATGATAAGAGTGCTAGCCCTGAGCAAAAGAAACTCAGGGACAGAGTAAAAAAGTTTGTACAATTAGTATGCACTAATAAAGAATACAATTGGCTCACATTTGTCATCCTACCTACTCAGGAGGCTGAGTTCTGGGGATCTCTGTTCAAAGCCAGCCTGGGGGAAGAAAGTCTGCGAGACCCTTATCTCCAATTAACCACCAGAAAACCAGAAACAGAGCTGCGACTCAACGCAGTAGAGCACGAGCCTTGAGCAGAAGAGCTCAGGGACAGAGCCCGGGCTCTAAGTTCAAGCCCCACGACAGCAAAATGGGGGAAACAGAAAAAAAAAAAAAAAAAAACAATTGCAGATAACTCCTTTAAAAAAAAAAAAAAAGCGAACGACTTGCCATGAGAAAGAACTTGCTGTCCTGCCGTCCTGGAATTGTGTCTCTGGGCCTCTGGCCAAGAACTGGCTTCTCTGGCTTCTCTCCGTCACAGGCCAGCTGTCATCTCTGTCTCCCGCATCTGATCTGGTGCTGTCGCTGAGGGCGCTGACTCAAAGCCCTTCACAGATCCCGCCCGCCTCAGCCGCCACGGCCTTTCCCTTCTGACTTCCCAAATCGGACTTCTCAAGAGAATCAGGTTGGCCTGACTCACTTCTTTCCCACAGAAGGCCACAGCGAGGCTGTCTGGTCTACCACCTTACCCAGATCTGTCACCACGGGAGGGGAGAAAGGAGGAGGTCACACGGGCCTCCAAGCTACTCCTGAAAAGGAGCCATCAAGTGGGGTACAGAGGCCGCCAGGGTGCCCCTTCCAGATCCAGAAATGCCTCTGAAGACCGTTACACTGACATAGAAAGGTGCACAAGACAAAAGATCCTACAAGTAGCATCAAGTCCCCCCCGAAAAACTGCAGCCCGTAGCACCCGCGTCCCCAAGATGGGCCAATGTCACACGAGGAAATTTTAACATCCACCATGTAAGGGCAGTGCTTCTACGTGGCTTCACCGGGCACAATAACCCATCTCCCATTTGTTCTGCATCCCTACGGGCCGGTCTCGGCTCCGAATAAGGACTCTGTGCGTTGCTGGTTTGTCTAGTCCGCGCCGTATCTGCATCTTACCGAGGAACAAGAAGGCCTAAACCCCAGGGATGGACCCCGAGTCTGAACCAGCACAGAACCCTGCCCCAGCACAGGAACAAACACTGGTCAGGCCAGAAGCCCCTTCCATGACTATGCCATGCCCTTGTGGAAGGTATAAAAACACTCAAAACCCCCACTGTTTAAAAGAAAATACACATTGTCTTTAAGGAGTTGTTCCAAACAGTTTCATTAAAACAGGTGAATGTGTACAGTGCACCTTGACCAATGTCCACATTCTCCCTCCCTTCCACATTCTCCCTCATCTCTCCCCCAACCCCACCCATCCCTTCAACTTACCCGATTCCATATTCACATATGTACATTGATTTTGTTCACATTTCCTGACTCTATTTGCTCCCTCCCTCCCCTTGACTTCACACACACACACACACACACACACACACACACACACACACACACTTCAGAACTTTCTGGTATTCATTTTGTTGAACTCTAAGCTACTTGTTCATAGGAGTTACACCACTGGAGTCCCCCTGGGTATACCATACTTTTATCAATTCAGTTGTATATATCATAATCAGAACCACTTGATATTGTGGCAATGCAGAAGAGAGGCAAACAACAGGAGACATAAAAAAAAAGGGGGGGGGCTTTGTGGACAGCTCGTGGGGAAAGGACAGATTCCCAGAATGGAAGGGTAAGAACACAAGGCCACTAAGAACACAAGGCCAACAGGGAAAAGGAAGGCGACGACACAAATGGGGCAGAGTGCCAATTAGAAAATCAAGTGTGCTGGTAGCCTAGTGGGGTCTGTAAAGACTTCCTCAAGGGCAAGGTCGGGCGGGGGTGTGGGGGGAGGGGATGAATGAACACCATCTGGTCATCAGGACGAGTGGTCAGGATTTGAGAAACGGGACCAATGACACGCCCCAGGCAGACCAAGCATCCTAGTGAGTAGGTACCTACCACACACAGTGAGCTCACACCTGCTGTTCCCGTCGGTAGATACAAACAGTAAGAGGACAAGAGAGAAAACCCACAGAGGACACTGGTAGCCAGGGCACAGCACCTAACAGCCCGGCTTCGGGTGGGATTTGGGGCAACAGTTGGCAAACAGTGGAACCAAATTTGAAAGAAGACCGTGAAGCTGTGGAGCTCAGCAGAACCGTAGTAAAGAAGAGAAGCCTGGAACCGGTGTCATATGGACCTGACGGAGGCAAGGAACTGGAAAGAAAAGCAAGGAGCCTCTCGCTGGCCCAACTACTCTCAGATGGAAACTATTTCTCAAGGTTAGGACTTTCTATTCATTTTGGTCACTGCTGAAGTGACAACCTCTAGGCCCAAACTCTAGGCATGAATAATATTTGTTAGTAAAGTGACAGAGCCTGTGAAGCCTGTGAAGATGGCCTTCGTAACAGTCCAGAGGTTGATGTACACGGAGCCCAACACGGAGCAAGAGTCAGCAATGACCAAGATAAGACGCACTGTATTCACACACCGCCTTGCTGAAGGGGCCGCTCCTCTGTACAACTACTTAAAGATGACAATTCTTAAAATATAAAAACAAAAACATTTACGGGCTGAGGATATAGCCTAGTGGCAAGAAAGCTTGCCTCGTATACATGAAGCCCTGGGTTCGATTCCCCAGCACCACATATACAGAAAACGGCCAGAAGTGGCGCTGTGGCTCAAGTGGCAGAGTGCTAGCCTTGAGCAAAAGGAAGCCAGTGACAGTGCGCAGGCCCTGAGTCCAAGGCCCAGGACTGGCCAAAAAAAAATAAAAAATAAAAACAAAAACATTTAATGTTATAAAGAAAAATGAGCAAGAGTGACTAAGATCCGTAAGTCCTCTCTCCTGCCCACACTACCACTCCACAAGCATTGCAGATAGCTCTTGGGAACGATGACAGAGCACTGAACTTAGATGCTGGTTCTGTACACACACACTCGTACAAGTTACATCATCACCTCAGGCCTCCCACGTTCTCTGTGTGAACCTCAACCTCTCACAGAATGGCGGCTCTCCCCTAGCAGTTCCAGAATCTGTCAAGGGACATGAAAGAGAACGATGATTAGATCCATCCCAAGTCCTATACAGAAGGCAGCAGGAGGCAGGCTTGCTGCGGCAGGAAGCAGAAGCTGCCACTGCTTATGGGGTCTGCCTCCCGTCAATTATGAGATACAGACAGTTCCACCCCTGGCCAGGTAGCCCAGAGGAGGCCTGTCCAGTGCTGGCATTCTCTAAAGATTCCATCAGTAAATCACTAACATCAGCATGGCTTTTTTGCCTTTCACGTCACCGTTCCGTGACACTATGGATTAGAGAAGAAGGGTTTGCACACGGAACCTTCATATTCAGCATGGTTTTGAATGACCTTTGCTCCGAGTTTGAAGAACCGACAGAGCATGTGACCAATGCGTCCGTTTGGTCGTGAGTGACAGCAATTCTCTGAACTCCTCTGTTCAATTCCCTTCTTTGTAGAGGTTTTGTTTTTCAGCAAAGCATTTAAGGAGGGCTCAAGGAAATGGGGGAAAAAAAGTAGTAAGCAGAAACAAGCAAGTTAGAGTAAATGAGAGCCAGAACCATCTCTAACCACCCGCCCAGACCCGCTCAGACCCTCTCAGCCTCCGTCACCCAAGATTAAAAACAGAGCTGGTGTTTACTCCCACTTCCTATCCATGCCAGGTTCTAAGAAAGAAGTCAACACCTTCTATCTCACATCTCCAAAGAACGTTGGGATTGCTTCAGCTCTAGAAACCTCAAAGCAACTGCAAACAACTATGGTGGCCCTGTTAAGGCAGTGTAAGGATTATGGGTCATTTTCCAAGTTAACCAAAGTGTTAGAAAAATCTACGGTTTACAATAAGCACATGTGACTGCGGAAGAGACATTTATTTATTTAAGATGGTGGATCCAGTAAGGAGCACACCCCTACCCACAAGAAGTTCTGGGATGCTACAGGTACAGCTCCGTGGTAATGACGGCTTAGTGTAAGCTGGAGTCAAGCACAGGGCTTGAACTCCAAAACCATCAAAAAGATTTACTCATACTCTCTTGGATATCATTTAATTATTAAAAAAAAAAAGAAAGAAAGAACATTACAAACAACTGACTAGCTTCTCCAACTCTGTGACAAAGGAAAAAAGAGGCTTTGTGGGGAGATGTTTTTAAGTAACTGATGTCTGTAGTGTACGAAGATTGCTTGACGAAAACCCCACAGCGATGCCAAGTTATGAGATTAATTTGTTTGGGTGTTGTCACTGAGCTTCATTATACTCTTGACTTTCTTTGAAGTCGATTGTGAATATGATCATCGCTGGCGATGAAACTTGCTTTTGAGAAAAGAAATAACTAGGCCATTTTGGAATTTATCAAACAAGTGGTGAATATTAAAACTGGATATAGCATGCATTCCATTTCGATGTATTTAAGCGTCAATTCTTTTCCTGTTTGGACAGGTATCTTACTTGGATAAATCCTCTGGCATGATAACGTTATAAATCCCAGGGCATTGCAAGCACAGCTCTCTGGCTCTCTTGGGCGACAACAGATATTGGATTCCTTGCTGTGAGCTGAGGTCAGGTGTGGATTCTGCAATTCACTCGCAATACAATCCCCAGTCCATTCACCTGACCTGACTGGTTTCCAAGTTTCCTTACCTATAAAATAAGACAGCTGAGAGTGGGGTTTGCTGAGAAATGTAATGGCGAGAGTGTTGTGCTATTTTTTTTATTGCTTTTAAAAATCGACATTTAAAGACAAAGAAGTACAGTCAAGTTAACATAGACGTGTATTTATTCCCTGGCCACAAACTCCTGAAATAACCAAAGAGGTAACAAAAGAATTCTGCAAGTTACTAAGGAGAAAGCAAAGTGATTTCTGACCACAGAACTATAGCTTTGTGAGTGTCGCAAACATCTCCTCCCCCCCCCAAAAAAAAAGGCTGCCCATTCCTGCCGTTTCCCAAAACCTTCGTGCAACAGAAGGTGACCCCAGTAGGCTTCCTCCCCCCACCCCATACCTCAAACACGTTCCTCTGACATCAAGCAAGTCTGACATCATCCAAAGGAGGAGCCGTCGGAGGCCCCAGCAACCACGAGCAGGCACGCGCCACTGGAGAGATCCCACGTGGACTCTCGGATCCCCACAGCCCTCCCCAAGTAAGGGGACGCTGCCCCAACGGGGGAACCCCACCTCCCCCCAAGTTCTAAGAGGCCTGAAGCAATGCCACGGTCTACAGATGTCAACTTGTGTGCTGAAGCCAACGATGGGGACAAGACGCAGAATATCCTAATGAACCAGCGCTCTGTCCCGGACGTCACGGTCCGGGATGGTCTACTGAGACATGCATTTGGAAGTGAGCTCTCTACGGATGTGCGACGGGGAGGAGGCGGGAGGAGGACTCCAGTCATGAAGCCAGTCACCGGGGTGGAGCTCTCAAGGGCAGACTGCTTCCACACAGGGTTGAGAAACCACCAAAACCAGGAGCCCACACAAAGCTTCCTTCCTTTTCAAGCATTTCTCCCTGGAAGGTTGTCACAGCGGCGGGAAGTTAACAACACACGGGCAGCGTGTTCACCCTAGAAATAAGGAAGGAGACGCGCCCGGGCGATGGTCACCAGACTGGGTGGGAATCCCGCACACCCTTCACAACGGGGCTCTGGCGCCGTCTCTCTAGCCGCCTGCCTGCCCACTGGAGATGCTGCTGCTTCTGTGGGAGTGGAAAGCTGCTCGCGGATCCACAGAGATTTCACCACAGCCCCCCCCACCCCCACCCCAAGTGCACACGTGCTCATCTCTCCCACAGACTACACACCGACCAGGGGCTGGGAACCAGGGTGCCGTCTTTGCTTTTCTCCTATGTCCTCGTCAGTGTCCTAGAAAATGAAAGGAAGGTCACAGACAGACACTGCTGACTCAGGCCTGCAACCCTAGCAACTCAGGGGGCTGAGATCTGGAGGTTTGAAACCAGCCGGGGCACCAAAGTCCTTGTGACTCCTATCTCCATTTCATCAGCAAAACACTGAATGGGAGGCATGGCTCAAGTGGTAGAGTGCCAGGTGAGAACGAGCAAGCTGAGTGAACGCCAGGTCTTTGTACGATACGGAACTGATTACAGAGTCAATGGCACGCACAAGTGGCTAGAAACCTCAGTAGGCACCTTAAATACCAAAACTATGTTTTTTTCATTATGGCAAAGTATAAATAATGGCATGCTAGTCACAACCTAGATACCTCTGAGAAACACACAGTGGACTAGCAACACAACTGTGGGCCACTCTTTTTTCTTTCTTTTTTTTTTTTTGCCAGTCCTGGGCCTTGGACTCAGGGCCTGAGCACTGTCCCTGGCTTCTTTTTGCTCAAGGCTAGCACTCTGCCACTTGAGCCACAGCGCCACTTCTGGCCGTTTTCTGTATATGTGGTGCTGGGGAATCGAACCCAGGGGCTCATGTATACGAAGCAAGCTCTCTTGCCACTAGGCCATATCCCCAGCCCCCGTCTGTGGGCCACTCTTGATCTCCCAACTCCATCTCCATCAGTGCAAGGGGATGACGGAAGACTAGAAGAGGATAATTAAACGCCAACTGCATGCACTGTCACAGAACACAACAACAAAAAAAGAAGTTCTACTACATGTTGCCACTTCCAGAAAAATACATAAATAGGTACACACACGTACGTGTATCAGTGACCTCTCTATGCATGTGCTCCATTTCAGTGAAAAAAAGGTTCTTAAATGGGTTAATGATAGAATCCTCTGCATTTGGGATGCTGTGAGAATTTCGATTACATTACAGGGATTAACCCGACACAGACTTTTATTCTCCCAAATACAAGGGCGAGGGCACAATTCACACAAGGCCCAATTCTATCCGCCCAACGCTGACCACATGAGAGGAGTTATTAAATGCTCACTGAATGAACAAACTTCTCCGATGAAATGAATCACTCACAACTTCTCTAACCCCAAAACCACTGTGCAGGTTTACGACACCACTTATTTTATGCTGTCCCCTCCCCTCGGTATTACTGCCTGAGGGCAGCACACAGCACTGTCTGTATCTTTCCCCCAAAGAACAGTAGATGCTCAATAAATGTCTGCTGTTCCGTGATTTGTAGAATATTCTAACAACAGAAGAACTGTCTGAAAATTACAGAACATTTTCACTGGGCAACATAACATCCCTTCTTGGCTTTATGGATTAAGATGCTAAAAAAATGAAAACCCTACTTTGTAAATGAACTTTGTATTATGCCAAAAATGCTTCCATTTCTATTTGTTCATTTATACCCTTGTTCCACCCTGTGAGCCTCCGAAGGTTAAGCCTACGTTCTCACATTCTAAGAAACTACAGCTAAGGGGAACCAGTGCCCTGGGATTTGTTTCTGCAAATCACTCTGTCTTGGCAGAGGGCTCTTTCCCCATTGGCTCTAGGTTGTTCGTATGGTAATTACTTTACTTAATGGAGACCTCTCATTGGTTCTGCTTTGTTTTAGGCTAATGCCTTCACTTGGTGATTTCTGACCTCGAGTTTCATACAAAAGAAATCTAAGAATTGAGGGAAAGTGGTGCATGCCTAAAATCACAGGTAAACCGATGCAGAGGCAAGAGGATTTAGTAGTTCAAGGACAGGTAGGAAAAAGTGAGTGAGATTTTTTTTTTTAATCTCAAAACTAAAATAAGCAGCAAAAGAATGCAAAACCAAAAGCTAGGGACGTGACTAAGTGGTAGAGACTGTCTAGCGTGTGGGAGAGCCGGAGTTCAATCCCTACTACCATAAAACTACATAAAATAAGAAGTGAAGACTGATGTTTTCTAATTTTAGGAAGGGAACAGAGTGTTTTTGTTCCCTACCTACAGCCCAGGTTAAGACAGACAAAGTGTTTGGTATTTCTGGCTAACTAGCTAACGCAAGGAAATGTCTAGTCTAATTCTTTGTTGGAAGCCCCCCTTCTTTCAGCCCCTAAGAGGCTGCTCTGAAATTACATTTGGTTCTAGGGATACCCCCCTTTTTTGGCAGCCATGCGCATTTGTCCTATTTTGCCCAGTATTGCTAAGTATTACATAAATTGAACATCTCAGACTCCCAGGTTCGTAAAACTCAGTCCTATTTTGCCCAGTATTGCTAAGTATTACATAAATTGAACATCTCAGACTCCCAGGTTCGTAAAACTCAGTAATCTCATAATCTGAAACTTAAAAAACAAAACACGGGAAACAAATCCTCTTTTGAAGAAAACTAGCAAAGAACAGGGAGAAAGCCCACTGGGAAACTCAGCTAGAGAATATGAAAGTACAAATGTAAGCAGATGACAGACACAAAAGAGGAGCTGATTAAAAAATAATGGGCACCCAGTTGGCCACTCAGACCATGTCAGATCTTTTCATCAACATTGGTGAAGGTGGGATTCTGGTACCTGCCACCCCTCGTGTCTGAGATGTTTCAGAAATCAGACACACGAATGCTTACTAGTGAAAAACATGGCAGCCTGTGCCCTTAACTACTGCTTGTGGAAATAAGAGGCCAGTGTCACTGAGACAATCAAAACTGCCATTAGCTAACGAAGTAACACCTCAGGATCCCCGATGGGATATTTGAGAGCCCATCTTGAAATACCTACGAAGGTTCACAAAGGAACCGTTCACAGGAACAGACGTCTAACAAATGTCTCCTGGCGGCGAAAGGACAGAAGGATGAACACACAGGTGTGACAGCAGCGAAAATGAACGGCCCAAAGCAACTGCCACGAGTACTCTACGACTCTAGCTACTCAGAAGGCTGAGGATCGCAGTTCGAAGTCAGCTCAGACAGGACTGTCCATGAGACTCTCATCTCCAATAAACAAGCGGTGCTGCAGCTGAAGTGACAGAGCAATAGACTTGAGCCAAAGGAGCTCAGGCCCCAGGCCCCTGAGCTCAAGCCCTAGGACCGGCCAAAAAGAAAGGAAAAAAGCACCAAGCGAGTATTCCTGGGAATCATGTCACTTGCCAGCAGGTAACCCTTCACCATGCTTGGCTGTCTATGTAACACACCCATGAAAGCTATCAAAGGTTCGAATAGGAAAGTAATTGAGTTAAAATCTGCATGGTATTGTGGTTCATGCCTATAATTCCAGCTACAAAGATCAGAAGGATCCTATTTTGTGGCAGTCTGGGCAAAAAAGTTCATAAGAAGTCACCTCAACCAAAAACCCAGGTAGGGTGCATTCACTCTGTAATTCCAGCTATACAGAAGGCATAAATACGCAGAGTCCCCATACACACAACAGAAATAGAAGGTCCTGTCCAAAAAACAGTTAACTAAAGAATGGCTGGGACGAGGCTCCGGTGAGATGAGTATTTGGTCTAGCAAGCGCGAGGTTTGGAGTTCAAACTGAAGTAGTACAAGAAAACAAAAAGAAAAAAGGCGAAGGAGAAACTGCACCGCTTGGAACCTAGCATCCACATAAACAACTTCCTACAGAATGTTCTTAAGGAACCACTGAACTGGGGGGAGAGGAGGGGGGCGCCTTGCTACCACTGTCCCCACAGAGAGCCTCGGACACCCCTCACTCTTCTAAAGTGCAGCAGGGCCCCCCACCGCCCAAGGCCCCGGTTGCTTCTCCCGCTGACCCGTTCCTTATCTTACAAAAATAATAACACATGGAAATCAATTGTGCCTGGCAGGAGATAAACATCTTTGGTCCAGACGACCTTTACGGGGAACATGAAGCATCTTTTAGGTCTAGTTGCAACTCCCACTCTGCCCCAGTTACAAAAACAGTGGGAAGAGCAACACACCAAGAACAGACTGAAGTCACGCATGGCCGGCGTCAGTACCCAGGACCCGCAGGGCCTCGGGGCAGCTAGGAAGGGGAGGGGCGGCGGCCGCTCGCTGGCCTCACTGGTATGCCAGGGCCTTCTTTGGAGAATCGGCGACCCATCCATCACATCGACCACGTCATCTCTACATCCTAAACGACAGCAGGGACCGCCAGGCACCGGTGGGTCAAGCCTATATAATCCTAGCTACTCAGGAGGCTGAGAATTGGCGTTCAGAGCCAGCTTGGGAAGGAAAGTCTGTGAGACGCCTATCTCCAACTAATCACCAAAAAGCTGGAAGGAGAGAGGTGGCTCCAAAGGTAGAATGCTAGCCCAGAGCAAAGAAAAAGCTCAGGGTCAGTGCCCAGGCACATGGGCACACAGACACACACACACACACACACACACACACACACACACGAAAGATGGATGGACTAACTCTCTAGCATGCTCTATCATTCTGGTTTTGTTTATTTCAATCATTCTGGCTTTTGTTGATCTGGCTTTGCTCAACCATTCTGGCTTTTATTTCAGGAAGGACTCAGTTTGGAAAAGAGGACAGCTGTGGTAAAAGCCGGGTTATCTTCCCATCAGTGGATGAACTGGTCTGTTTATTACAAATATGTGTAAAAATACCCAGTGTCACACAGAAATTGCCTTATGTGGGGGAAAACAATTTTACAAGCTGGAAAAGACTATTGTAAGTGTGCTGAGATACCAACCCATCAGGAAGTATTCTGTGTTGTTTCATGAATGATTAGGCAACATAGGTAATTCTGTGGAGTCCGAGATACTCATTTTCAATTCGTAGGGATACGTTTAGAAAACATTCTCAAAATAAACACAAGGCATTTTTAAAAGATGCAAATGAGGTTCAAGATATTACATTGAGAATAAACCAGGACTGATAAAAATTCAAAACAGCTTTATAAAAGAGGAATAGACAGAGTGATGGAATGGAGACACAGATGTTGTTTGTAATGTTTTAACTCAATAAAAAAAAAAAGCATATGGGGGGTGGGGTGGGAAGATGGCCTAGTAGACCCCTTGAAACACTTTTCACCAGTGGATCTCAAGGACGTCTGGTTCAGGGAACCCCTTCATCCACCATCTGGGGGGGGCACGGTCTCTGCGCAGGGCGTGGGGTGAGATGGAAAAGACAGGGGGGATCCCGGTGGTTGTGAGGACCGATCCCGGGGAACACGAAGGTGATGGGGTCGGCGCCCTCCCCCCCCCATGGGGCCCAAATGTCCCCCCCCCCCCAAGAAGGAAGTCCAGACACGAGCCGCTCATACTGCAGCCAGCGGGGCATCGGACCACGCTTCCCCTACCAGAGCCTTTGCACAGGGTGGGTCCCCGCAGCCGTGTCCTCTGCCCCAGATGCCATCTTCCCAGGCTGATCATCCACCCCACGCCCTCCTCCAGCTCCTCCCCCCGCCCCTCAGACCCCGAAAACACGCTTTCCTCATCCCATGTCTGTTGACACCCCGCCCTTCCCACTCCAAGGGGGTGAAACGTAGAGCCTGGGTGCCACTGGACAACGAAACAGAACTTCAACTCCGCTCCTACCCACAAGGCACCCCCAACCCTCCTGCTTAGAACCCCTCTCCCCTCCGCAGTCCCAGCCCTGCGCGTGCTACACACAGCCCAACCTGCTGGTTCCCACCTCGGCCTTCGTGAGGGACACGAGACCGGCCGACGACTCCTTCCTGGGCAGGCTTAGGTTCCGCAGGCCCCTTCGGGGTGACAAGAACAAAGGAGGGACTTACAGAACCGGAGGCCAAGATAAGACGCGGACGGCGCCCAGTGCTGAGGACAAGGAGGTCAGGCGGTGACCTTGGGCAAGAGGGAGGGCGGCCAGCAGCCATCCCAAGGGTAGAGAGAGCAGGAAACAGACTCGGGGCTGGGAGAAGAGCGAGGAGGAGTAAGGAGATGGAAACGGAATAGATAGGTTTTTTTGAAATGGTCTCTTCCCCCACCGCCATCCCCAGCACCTTTCGCAGATCTTTCCTGTGCAAGAGAGTCATTCTTTTCTGTTTCTTTGTGTTGGTCCTGGGGCCTGAACTCAGAGCCTTACGCCCTTGCTTATTATTAGTCTTTTCCCATTTAATATTGGTGGCTCTACTCCTTGGACCACAGCTCCACGTCTGGGCTTTGATTGATTAACTGGAGATAAAGAGTCTCATATTTTTCCATCCAGGTTAGCTTTGAACTTGTGTCTTCAGATCTCAGCCTCCTAAGCTTCTAGGATCACTGGCTCCAATGGCAACCAACTCAGATACATTTTTGTTGAATGAATTCTTCACTCAGAAACCGTACCATTGAATACATGTAACTTGCATCATTCCTATACTTTTTGTTGTTGTTGTTGTTGTTTGCCGGCCCTGGGGCTTGAACTCTGGGCCTGGGCAATGTCCCTGAGCTTCTTTTGCTCAAAGCTAGCACTCTACCATTTGAGCCATAGCGCCACTTCTGGCTTTTTCTGAGTAGCTTCATCGAGTTAAGAGTTTAAAGGACTTTCCTGCCCAGACTGGTTTGGAACTGCAATCCTCAGATCTCAGCCTCCTGAGCAGCCAGGACTGCAGGCATCTGGCTTTTTCTATACTCGTTTTAGAGTTACCAGTGCACCCTCAGTTATCTTATGACATATTACCACTGTTGTTGCAATGCTGGTGTTGAAACCCAGGGCCTTTGTACACTGTAGCCATGTGCTCTAGCACTGAGCTACACCTCCAGCCAAAACAAACCTTTCCTGGGTAGTCTATGTGGCTGAGACCAGCCTTGAAATCTTGAACCCCTGAGCTCAAGCAATCCTCTTGCCATAACCTCTCCAGAAGCTGGGACTAACTATACCACCATATACCCAGCTTCCACTATGGTGAACGATTTCCTACGATGCTGTCCAACTGCTTCATGAAAAACCACCACCACCACCACCCCTGCCCCTTTTCTTCCTCCAGATGGTAAAGTATCTGGGATCGTTCAGGGAAGAGAAAATGGCTGGAAAGAGGAAGAAGAAACTCTTTGCCATCAGTTTTGAGACACACACAGCTCCTCTCAACACCCATCAAATTGAGCTTCTTCCGGTGACTCCCGACGTGGTTCTGAGCTCTCGGCTTTCACGGGACAGTGGCTGATGGTCAGGACGGACACGATGCTGTTCCCAGAGTCCAAGCAAACCCAAGTATGGACATGAGATGCAAACACCGTTACATGAGACGCAGCTACCCACTCACAAGACTCTCCCACTGAAGAGCCTACTTCCAAACCCCATTTCTAACATCACATCCCCTAGCCCAGATTCTCTCCCTATCTTATTTTCACATTACACACAGAAAACAGGAAACAGACATGAAATGATGCATCGCAGAAAAACTCTTGTCAATAAACGTTAACACGCCAACCCCAACTTTCCAAACATCAGAAACAAGTTTGTCCTGTAGAAGGAGTTCATACAGCTTTTACTTCCAGGCTTAAATGGTTTGTGTTTTTTCTTTTATTCAGTGATTAATAATGGAGAGAAGGAGTGGCTTGCATGCCTAGGATTAAGATAATGAGTGTCATTTAGTAGTCATCTGTGAGCTAAACATTTATAATGTGGGTTTCTTTCGAGGGGGTTGGTTTGGGGATGTTGTCTTTTTGGTTTTTTGGGTCACTGTCAGGCCTTGATCTCGAGGCCTCACACACTGAAGCTTGCTTGCTCTTGCTTGGCATTTTGCTATTTGAACCATGCCTCCAGCTGCATTTTTGCTGATTACCTTGGAGATATAGTCTAGCTTTGAACTTTTATGGCTAACTTAGAAAGACAATCCTCTGGCTCTCAGTCTCCTAAGTAGCTAAGATTATACAGATGAGTCACAGGGGCCCAGCTCTTCAGAGTGATTTCTAAAGCTACTATAGTATAAAAAAAATTTTAGAGCACAGTCTTCCTTATATGAATGATAGCTGAAAATCCACTGCTTGTCCAAAATTATTGCTAACAGGAATTGGAGAAGTATCAAATTTACATTCTCCTACTAGTTATTTCTCCGATGGAATTAGAATTTCTTCAGGAGAACTTTTCCATTGAAACAAACTCAGCCTGTAATCGTAGCTACTCAGGAGGCTGAGATCTGAGGTTCAAAGCCAGCCCAGGCAGGAAAATCGACGGAGACTCTTCTCTCCATTGAACGACCAGAAAACAGGAAGTAGTGCTGTGACTCAATGTGGTAAAGCGCTGGCCTTGAGCTCAGGGACAGCGCCCAGACCAACAAAAAATAAATAGATAAAAAAGAAGAAGAAGACAAAAGGAAGTCAGGTATGACCATGTGGTGCTGTGGGAAAGCATGCCTGAGTCAGAAGCTCAGGCACATTCTTGTATGCACTCCTTGGTCGTCTCAGAAAATGGGCATATCCACGTGACATTCAGAATCTGAACGCTACAATGGGGCCATGTAAGCCTCGTATTCGAAACACCTTTGCCACACACCGGGGGACCCAGAGCTCAAGAGCAGAGTACACGTTTGGATGCTCAAGACTTTGGGACCGACCCTCAGCACCAAAAAACAAATACAAACCAAACTCCAATGGAAAACTGTCAACAGCAGTATCTAGAAGTAAAGGAAAAGAAGAAATGAAAGAAGCAAACACGGTACAAGAAATGAAATACCACAGCCTATCAGTTTAAAACGAGTTCATCTAAAAGCAGAACTCCACCCGTGTGGGCTTTTTAGATGTCATGATGCATCAAAATTCCCAAGGCTTCTATCTTAAATCACAATCCTGAAGGCCTAGGAACCAATAACCAAGTCAATTTCATCATCGTTGATCTTTCCCTTTAGCTTAGGGATTATATTCAGGAATATTTTGTGTTCCAGGCTGCTAGAAAGTAATCATCCACCTACTTCATCATTTTAGAACCAGCTGTGGTCTGCCATATATATGTAACACTCAACGAAGTCCTCTCTGGGGCTCTGGAATCTATAAAGACTAGATGAACGATGAGTAACTCAGGAATGTTCTCAAAACAACCAGGAAGTCCCGGCATAGGAATTTCCCAGCAGTCTCTTCTTTCCTGTTTGCGAACTGGTCTGATCCCTCTGAGCAAGTTGTAACCTATTCGGCATTGGACACCTCAGACAGGGAACTGGCAGGCTGCAATTAGATATTAGCAATGACGGAGCCAAGGAGCACACAAGGCTGTGCAAACCACCTACCAGTCATCTGACCCAGTGATCGCGAAGCACATTTCTCCACTGCAGTTCTTGCTGAGGTAAGGAAGACTCATTCTGCTGACACCCACGGCCACAAAGTAGTACTCTCTCAGCCAGCAGCTGGCTGGACAGTTGCAAAACACACCACTCCTGAAAATGGACGAGTTTCACTACTACAACTGTACTAGTGAAAACAAGATGAAATGTATACACCGAGAGAGCAACAAGGCCAAGAGCACTCTGGAGATGACACCAAACAGCTGCCACTGAACACTTTAAAAAAAAAAAAAAATCATGTTCCTTGTGCAAACGACACAGTTAAACATGCCCAACCGTTTCAACTATCCTAGGCAAGCCATCAAGACGAGTGAGCGTTTTCTGAGTTGAGTATTTCTATGTCCACAAGCTGCCCGTTGCATGCAAAGAAATTCAGCCTAATCCAGCCATCCTGGAGTGTCCACTCTATGTCTATCTATGTCCTGCCTGTGTCCACTGTAGGGCGAGGTAGAAGAGGGAACCCTAGAAATCAAAGCATTTTCTTCATTCAAGTCGTTGCCCATTAGCCCCTTCCATGTTCAGTGTCACAAGAAAAAATAGTAAAGTGATTAAATTACTCAATAGGAGAGTATCAACGTGTCTTCAAATCAATGGTTTAAAAAAAAAACACCACTATTCAGGCTTGTGCTTCCTGTGTGTCAAACTGGCAAAAGTTGCTAGGTAAAGGTGAAGAATGTAGAGGCACAAGATTCTTCAGAATGGAAGCTCAAAAAAACCTCCAGGTTGGAGCAAGAGGAAGAAGAGAAAAAAAAAAAAACCTCTGAGACAAGGGGAGAAGGGACCTCAAGGAAAGAGGAATGGGGAGGGGGAGGGGGAGAGGGAGGGGGGAGGGGGAAGGGGAGGAGGAAGAGGAAGAGGAGATAGAAGCGGTCTCTATTAAGGGAGGACCAGGACTCCACCTTTCGTAGTAAACACAAAGCTGAAAACTAAGAAAATAGCCAAGGATGGCTTGGAGATTAGTGTAATTGACCTGGTTGGTAATGGATCCCAAGGTGGAAGAGGAAATAGGAAAAGAGGAAAACTACCTCCCAGCCCAAGAAAACAGAGAACTTTTATGGACTCAAAGAAATTGCTTTTAGATATCTGGTTTGGGATGCAGAGAAGAAAACGCAGGTGAAGTGCCAGAAAGTAAATAAAACCCAGGAGGAAGAGGAAATAGCTACACCTTTTCTGACCTTATAGCTGACCCCTCCTCGGAACCGCGAGAAGTAGTGGTGAGATTAAACAGCATTCACTGGCAGATCGGAGTGCTGAAAAGGAGTCCCTTCCTTTTTAAGGGAAAGAGAAAAGAGAGATATTAGACCTTGCATCTAAAGAAGCCGGCTTAATCCCGCAACAGAAGAAGACTCCAGAAGTGGTGTCATCAGTATGCTTAGGGAGATACAAGGAAAGGTTAGGAATATAAAGTGGTCATCCAGATGTCCTGGAAATGAAACACTCGATGATGATCTCTATAACGTGATGAACTTATTTGAATTTAAAATATACAGTCTAGGAGATGAAATGTAAGAACTAAGAATACAATGCAAAAAAGGCTAAGCCACCTAATCATCAAAGAAAGGGTAAGATAGAGAGGATGGATTCAGAAGCTCCAGGAATTCCAGGAAAAGATAAGTAAGAAGACCTAATTAAGAAAGTAATTGAAGAAAACTTTCCAGAAATGAAGGATTCTGGTCTTGAAGTTGATTGGCAGTGCTAATCGAATACCAAGTTCAATTGATAAAAACAGACCCAGTCCCAGGGACATCTCGGTGAAGTTGCAGAATTCTAGTGATTAACACAAACTCGTAAAAGCTTCAAGAGAGCGGAAAGAACCTATCAGGGAACAGGAATCCAGTTAACTGCAGACTTATCTCTGGGTACCTTAGACGCTAGAAGTCCTATCATTAAAGTTCTGCCAGAGGAAGGCTTTGAACCTAGAATCTGCTATCCAGGCAAACTGGTGTTCAATTTTGAGGGTAAGACAAAGGTTTTTTTTTGTTGTTGTTGTTTTGTTTTGTTTTGGCCAGTCCTGGGCCTTGGACTCAGGGCCTGAGCACTGTCCCTGGCTTCTTCCCGCTCAAGGCTAGCACTCTGCCACTTGAGCCACAGCGCCGCTTCTGGCCGTTTTCTGTATATGTGGTGCTGGGGAATCGAACCTAGGGCCTCGTGTATCCGAGGCAGGCACTCTTGCCACTAGGCTATATCCCCAGCCCCGACAAGGGTGTTTTTTGATACTAAAGAATTCCAGAGGTTTATTTCTTGTAAGCTCTCGTTGAAAGAATTGTCGGAGGATATCTATCAAACCACATCCAAAGAGGCAACAAGACTAAAAAATGAGATCTCATATCTTATCCATAGGGACAGACAACTGTTTATAAAGCTTAATGGTAAAGATCCTCATTTGCATAAGAATAAACTTTCTGTTAAATGAGAAATTTTTAAAAAATCTATTCAAGACAAGTGCTGGTAGTTCATACCTGTAATCCTAGCTACTCAGGAGGCTAAGATTTGAGAATCACAGTTCAAAGCCAACCTGGGCAGAAAAGTCTATGAGACTCTTACCTCCGATAAACTACTCAGAAAAAGCCAGAAGTGGTGCTGTGACTCAAGTAGAAGAGTTCTAGCCTTGAGCACCAAGAGTCTGAGGGACAGCACCTAGGCCCTGAGGTTCAAGCCCCAGGACTGGCAAAAATAAACAAATTTTTTTTAAAAAAGGAAGATTTTAAAGGTGGTACACTCAGTATTTAAAACATAATAAACAATTACTAATGCTTCTAGTAAAAACAGTACGTCAAATACCCCTTATATAATAGGTCCTTATTAAAAAAAAAAAAAGATTAAAAAGTCATGGCATGAACATAAATCAGAACCCAGAGAAGAAGATACTTAAGATTTACAAGCAGCTTCCTAGCATCTTTCTTTTTTTTTTTTCACGCTCCAGCTTCAACCTCAGGATGGCTTGCTTGCTTAGCTAGGACTGTAACATTCGAGCCACAACTCTAACCCAGATTTTCTGCTGATTATTTTGGACATGGAGTCTCACAGGCTTCTCTGCCTCCTGGGCTACCTTCAAACTACAATCCTCCAGATCTCAGTCTCCTGAATGGCGAGGATTGCAGGTGTGGCTCACTACTGGGCTCCTCAACTTTATTTATTTATTTGTTTATTGGTAATGCCACTCCTGGGGCTTGAACTCAGGGCCTGGGTACTATGCCTTTTTGCTCAAGGCTAGTGCTCTACTACATTTCTGGATTTTCCTAAGTCGTTAACTGGAGTTTCATGAACTTTCCTGCCCGAGCTGGCTTCGCACCGTGATCCTCAGATCTCAGCCTCCTGAGTTGCTAGGATGACAGGTGTGGCAGCTCCTCGACTCTCTGACGTGTGCATAACGGATACCCACGGTATGAAGAGGATTGCTGCAGCCTGGCTTGCCAGTTCATTGTAAATAGGGACAGTATCCCAGCTGCATCAAAAATTAAATGCTCAGGGGGTTGGGGTATGACTTCGTGGTGGAGCACTTGGCTAGCAGGCACAAGGATCTGGGCTGCACCCCCAGAACCTCGAAAAGGATGAAATTAAGTGACCACCATACCTACCCCCTGTGCACGCACACACGCGCGTGCGCACACACACATATGTTTGTAGATCCTAACAAGGATCACTATGAATTATTTGCCAGGTCTGCAGGAACTAAGGCTCCAACTATAAAAAAGATCCACGGTCTGAGCCTTTTCTCTTCCTTTTCTCTCCCATTCTCTGGGATTCCCAAAGCCCACACAGAAACCTTGACACTTGGTGCCCACACCTCTGGGGCTCCCGCTGTCCGGGGGCCATAGCCCAGCCTGTAGCCCTGGACGGTCGCCGGTGAGTGTCCTGTGGGCATGTGCTGAACCTCCCTCCGGTGCCTCAAGCCCATCCCTGCTCGCCTTCCCTGCCATCTGTGGTGCCCACACACACACACACACACGGGGACTGGGCCATGCCCGGGTCCACCCACAAGAAGAGGCTGCCCCGTTGTGACCTCTACCGCGTCCTTCTCCCCACGGGCTTCCCCCTCTCCTGTCCCTAGACAAAGAGGAGCAGAGGGGAATCCCGCAACGGAGCGGCACGTCTCCGCAGCCACGGTCACTTCTAGCCCCTCCTTAGAGAAAACAGGCAGCTCCGAATAAGGTCGTGATCAACCAAGTAGGTATCTTTTCTTTTCCGTGGTTGGGGGAAGAACAACTTCACTTCACTCCCCATGGGGTAATTAATGCCAAGCGAAACGCAGAACCGCCGTATGCTAGGGTAGGAGCCGAGGTACAGGAAGGAATCTGTCGCCTAACACCAGGCGCTGGTGGCGCCCACCTGTCATCCCTGCCACTCAGGAGGCTGAGATCTGAGGGTCTCGGTGTGAAGGCAGCCTGGGCAGCAAAGTCCATGCGTCTTATCTCCAATTAACCAAAATAAAATTTTAAAAAAGCCAGAAGTGAGTGCAGTTGTGGTTCAAGTGGTAGAGTGTTAGCCTTGAGCAAAAAAAAAAAAAGCTCAGGGTTAATGTCCGGGTCCTGAATTCAAATTCCATGACGGCGTGCACGCACACGCACGCACACACACGCACACACCTGTGACCTAATCTCTCACACTGGCTTACCAGTTGTGTCCCCCAGACAGGACCAGCTCCATCCCCGACGCACAGGGAGGAAACAGTGCAAATGCAAAGGCATACAGGTCCTTGGCGGGGGAACACAGGACAGTCTCTTTGTTTAGAAAACAAGACAGATGATTCTGGAAGAAAAGAGATCCATCTGCCAGTGTTAAAATAACCGATTTGCTGCTTCCCCCCCTCCGCCTGGCTCCCGAGTTCTCAGGAACGCCGGGTCACCTCCGCAGGCTTCCTCTTTCTCACCTTCCCGGCTGGACAAAGCAGCCTTCCAGACCGTGCTCCGGAACCCACGCTGAGACCCACGGCTGACCCACCCCAGGCCTCCTCCTCCAGCCTCGGCCTTCACGCCGCCCTGGGCCCGGAAGCTTCCCCATCACCTCCAAACCTGCGAAGGCCGGACAGGCCAGGGCCTCCTCACTCAGAGCAACCGAGAGACAGGCGGAGGCTGGGGCGTGCACCCCGGGCCACACCAACACCCGTCCCACAAGAGAACGCGGCTGACAGCCTCTCCTGCCCTGAGCTCGCAGGCCACGGCTCTTCAAAGCCTCCTCCATCCTCCCTCCCTCCACCTCCTGGGCTCCAGTCATCTGCTAAACTCTGACCAGACCCATTTCCTGCTGCACTCACTCTACATTCGCTAAAATGACAACCGAGCAAGCGGCGGACAACACCGCCAACCTCTAGGGCGGGGTTCCAAGGCCATGACTGCGCCACATTTGGGCACCAAGCAGTGACACTTAGACACCAAGTGTCAAGAAAGATTCCTAGTCAGGTAGGGACAAATTTATTAGCCATGACTCTTTGAGTATTTCCTCAGGAGGAGGACTGACAGCAAGTGTGTAATTACTACACACTTCTCCTTCTGGTCTAGGCGTCGAACACCCACAGAGACAGGAAGTTGCCAAAGACTCAGAGATGCAACACACTACCGAGGGCCTGACTTTGAACCGGCACTCCAGCGGAGACGGCGGCCACATCCTGCCGGAGCTCAGCGTGCCATCGCCAGCACGAAGAGGTGGTAGAGCACCCCGGAAACGCAATGCATATGGCATCGTTTCCCAGCATCCCTGCCACATCAAGGTGACAAGTGGCGCTGTGGCTAGCCTTGAGCTGAAGAGCTCAGGGACAGCACCCAGTCCCAGAGTTCAAGCCCTACAACCAACAGAAAAAGGAAGGAAGGGAGGGAGGGATGGAGGGAGGGAGGGAAAGGAGAGAGCAAGACAGAGAGAGAGAGAGAAAGAAAGGAAGGAAGGAAGGAAGGAAGGAAGGAAGGAAAGAAAGGTTACTGTGTTAGTCAGCTCCCTCTCACTGTGACCACTACACTCAGAGGAGGAAAGAGGTGGACTGGCTCAGTTTCGGACATCCATGGTTGGCTAGCTCTATTGTTTCTAGGCCATAACAAGGGACAATATCATAACAACAGGACACAGTGAAGCAAAGCTACTTTCCTCCTTGGCAGAGAGAAAAGAAGGAAGGGGAAGAGACCAAGGACAAGACAGGGCCTTGGCACACTCCAGTGGGCCCCTTTCTTTCTACTCCTCCACCTCCTAGTGTCAGCTACGAAGCCATCAGTGGACTGGCCAGTTTATGGATGAGGCTGGATCCTTCGAGATCCAGTCACCCAGGCACTGCTGAACTGGGACCAGGCCTTCCATATGAACATTTGCAGAAGCCTAGAAATGACAAGTGCTTGTCTTCTTTGCTCTTCCTGCAGCCCAGAGAAAACAGACCCCCTCTTCGACACACACACAGGGGCTGGGGGAAAAAAATTATTATTGCTTGGACTTGCACAACCTTCCACTGCAAGCTATGCACCACCTAGGTGGTTGCCCAACTCCCATAAAATAAACAAAGTCACAGGAAATAAAGGGGCTGGGCCATGAGGATTAACAATAAATAGATAGCCATGCATGCCAATCGTATGGAAAAAGCTCAAAGAGAGAGACAAAGCTTTGACCTCAACATGTTCCTAAAATAATCCCCACCTTAAAGACATGTTTAAAACCCCACAGCCCCAAACCCAGGTTCTGAAATCCACCCCCATCCCACAAACTCTTGCACACAAACCAAACTCGCCCTACCACACCAGTATCTGCCATGCAGATTCAAGAGGTTGTGCCAACTCCACCCGGCAACCTGAGAATTGCACCGGAGAACTCAGGACAGATGAGGTCAGGAATGGGGGACCAAGTAAAGGGGAGATCAACCGGGACTGGTCGTGGTCAAATCCATACAAGAGCTTAGTATACGCGAAGGCGCTAATTAACAACAGGCAGCCCTGGCATGGAACGAACTTCCGCGCAGGCTCTCTCCGGAATGCCTTACAGACCAAAACCCAGCTCGCTCTCGCAATAAACTTTTCAATCTTGTCACTCCCATTTTCCAACAGCGGAAAGTGGGCCACCGGGAGGCAGGCCCTTGCCCAAGACCACATAGTAGGAGTGGCGGCCCTGGGATGAATCACCTCCTGGGCAGTGCACAGCTCCAGCCTGGATTCTGACCTTCAAGCGCACTGCCAGAGAGCCCTTGCTTTCAGGCTCTTCTCTAGAAATGAGCGAGGACGAGGCGACTCGGAAGGGACACCACGGAACAAAGGGACTTCCAGGAACGCTCTCGGGGCAGCCTGTGAGATGAGGATA